>NC_056731.1:1094585031-1095305031 GCF_019279795.1 Protopterus annectens | reverse complement strand
TACTGAGTTTGACTCCACCACTTCAGCTGCTTTAAGACAAGACATTTTACTTGTGGTGTGCTATAAATTAAATACTTTTTTTTTGAGAAATGCGTGTTTATAATGAGAACTTCATGAACATGTATTCTGTGTATTACTTTTACTTCAGCTTTTGAGGTGAGGTGATATAGCTCCCTAGTGGAAGTTGGCAGTATTGTCAGATTGTGACAACATATGTCCCTGGTTTACTCAGGCAACTTGAACTTGAATAACTTGTATGATGCTGGTAGAGCCGAGCAGGGAAAGATGGGAGTGAGTTGGTGAAGCTGCCTAGCTCATCCGAGGGTTGTGGAGGATTGTTATGGGTTTTGGTTAGCCAGTTATCACCATGCAAATAGAAGCACACTACTAAAATGACAAAACTTGGTCATCGCAGGCTGGTGATTACTCTTAGCATGTGGGTGGAAGCATGCAAGTAAAAAAAAAGAAGAAAAAAAAAGGCATATGACTCCCTGTGGGAACACTTGTGCTCTTGTCAGTCATCAGATGAATGATTGTGGTCTGTTAGGAATGATATTGTTGGAATGCCAGTTGAAGACACAGCCAACCTCCATGATTGCTGGAATGATGATCCCCTCCAGTTGTTTTTTTCTTCTCATGCAGGGAATACCCAGTGTGGGGGAATAAATAGATTTAAGCTCTGTAGGAGAAGTTTGATGGTCAGCAGACATGGAGAGAAAATCTTTCAAAAACTTAAATCTGAAGTTGTTAATCTTCTTCCTATTCATCACTGATGGGTTCGATTCCGAGCCCTCGGAACCGAGTCGGCCTTGTACCAAGCTTGCATGCACCAAAAACTCTCGAGCTAAGCTGCTACCCACAATGCCCGTCACTCAGTTACCTCAGATCTCGTTTGCCGCACAGCCATATAGCAGCGTTTCACCGAGCTCTCCAGCTAAGTGTTACATTTTTCAAAATTTTATAAGTATTTGTGAATTTTTCCTGTCAGTTTGCTAATTTTTCTCTATTTACTCACTCAGCTCTACCCACAGGTATTTCTTTTCGTACTATTGTTGGTATTCACCCTTTTACCCTTGTGGTATTCCCAATACCATTGTTGGTATTTTCCTGTCTTTCTCTCTCCACACTTTTTTCTACTTAGTGTGTATGTGTGTGTGTTTTTTTCCAATTATGTCGGAAAAGAAAGGGACTATGGGGTTTAAACGCTGCTCTTCTTGCAGTGGTAAACTCCCGAATAGTGATTTACATCAAGAGTGTGTGTATTGTTTGGGGGTTCCTCACTTATCAGCGACACCTCCTTGTGATATTTGTGCCAGCTTCAGTCAGCTGACGCTGAATGAAAGACGTAACAAGTTGATTCTTAAGGGCCTGCTTCCTTCACCTTTTTCGGAGGCTATTTCTGCGTCGGAGGTCTCATCCCCTCCTTCTATGGACGAGAAACGTCCTCGATGTTCTTCATCTCACATTGCTGCAGTCCTTACACTTGGGTAGTCCGCTGTCCTCGGTCGGCCCGAATATCAAAGTATAAGGCTGACGTCGGTCAAGGCGCATTTGACTGACATCAGGACGTCAGGGTACAAATGCGCATGACCGGCGCCATATCCTCAGGCTTGTGTGCCGTAGGGTCCGATGGAGAAGCAGCGTTGCAAGTGCGGTTGGCGTTCTGAAATTTTTCAATTGGAGTTTCAGACCGAGTCAAAGTTGGCTAAGTACCCGTTGGGGAATATTTTAGTTTTTCTTGCCTCAGTGGTTTACCGGATGTCAGAAAAAGTGAATAACTGTATTTCTTGTGGGAAACAGATACCGCATAGAGATTATCATACTTTGTGTATTCCTTGTTTAGGGCCTGAGCACGACGTTGTTGGGTGTCGCTCTTGTGCTAGATTCAATAAGCGCACTATAAAGAGAAGGTTAGATTGTGCCAGGTTAGTCTTCGGGAAGCGGTGTAATTATAAAATGCCGTCGGATGCTCCGACGCCCGCTTCTTCGAAGAAGCGCAAGGACAAAGCTGCTAAGCCTAGGCTAGAAGAACCGTCCGTTCCGGACGCCGGTTCTTTAGAGGTGTCGGTGGAGCCGGTGGTTCCGCCGGAGGTTTCTTTGGAGTCCCTGGGAGAGACTTTGTTATTGCAGGATGTGGCCTCTCAGGAGGCAGGTCAGGCCGAAGGGGCTTCTCAGGTTACTGTACTCCCCTCCCTTCCTAGGGTGGTTAGGCCCTCTCCTTCTGTTTCCAAGGCTTCTCCCAGAGGCAGGCCAGGTTTAGCTTCAGTTGGTGTCACCCCTAGTTCTTCAGGAACCGTGCCCAAGAAGCATATGCTTAAAATGGCAGAAGATTTGATTACTTTGATTAGAGGTTCTTTGCCCTCCTGATAAGAGGCCAAGGGTGGAACCTGAGCTAGGGAGTTTTGAGCAGGCTTCGGATGTTTCAGAGTCTTCGGCTGAAGACTTGCAGGAGTATTCTCCTTATTCTGATTCTGATGTGGATGATTCTACTCCTTCTGCTTCTCCTCCTGAGGATTTTTCTTTTTCAGAGACTCTTCATTCCATGAGGGAGCATTTTAAGTGGGAAGGTCAGGACTTCTCTGATTCCAGGAAAAGGCTTAGGGAATTTTTGTTTTTACCCCAGCATAAGACTTTGGCTATTCCTCCTGTTCTGGATGTGGTAGAAGATGTTTTTGCAGAGGCTTCTCTTAATCCTGATTCTTTGCCTCCTGCTCCTGTTAAACCGGATAGGTATTACAGGGTGCCTGAAGCTC
This sequence comes from Protopterus annectens, assembly GCF_019279795.1. NCBI lineage: Eukaryota > Metazoa > Chordata > Ceratodontiformes > Protopteridae > Protopterus > Protopterus annectens. The sequence continues at coordinate 1,095,302,278 of NC_056731.1, read as the reverse complement.
ATAAGTATCTTTTTAAGAGTCCTAGGGCCGACCCAGAAACTGTTAGTCAGGGGCCTAAAGGTGTTAAGGCTTCTGTTGTCAAAAATCCGGTTCCTCCAGATAAAGAGGCCAGGGCTTTGGATAGATGGGGAAAGAAAGTTTATACTTCTTCCACCCTAGCTATGAGGGCTTTGAATTGCCAGTTTCACATGTTGAAATACCAAAACTATCTCCTTTCACAATTGAAGTCTAAGGTAGATGCTCTGGCGGAAGGTATTGAGTGTAAAGAGTTACAAGATTTAGTACATGTTTCTGAACAGGTGGGTAAGCATTCTTTGCAATGTGGTTTTGATGCTGTACAGGCCTTGTCTAGGGTGGCTGCCACTGGGTCAGTTCTTCGCAGGCACGCCTGGCTGAGGGATCAGAATTTATCTGACCATGTTAAGACAAGGATTTTAGATGCTCCTTTACAATCTGATGTGTTGTTTGGTTCTCCTGTTGAGGCAGTCTTAAAGAAAATGGAAGACAAGGCTAAGTCTATGCAGACTGTTAAAGACTTTTTGCAGGTTCAGCCTCCGAAGTTTAGTAGAAATTGGCCTACTAAGGGGTGGACGTATCCTTCTTATGATTCCCAGTCTAGGGGTAGGTCTAGACGTGGTAGGGGCAGAGCTCAGGGCTCTTTCAGGCCTAGAACAGGGAGTTCACCTGCACAGTCTTCGGGTGAGGCAGGGGTCAGTCCTTTCGTAAACAGACCCAATGACCTACCTTTTCAGCTGCCAGAGCCTTCTCGTCTGGCAGCACCTTTGGGAGGAAGGTTGGCGCTTTTCAAGGAAAATTGGAGTTTGATTACCCAAGACAGATGGGTATTGGATATCATACACCACGGTTACAGGTTTTATTTCCATACCTTGCCTCCTTTCAAAGGCATGCCAGACGTTCCTCCTCAACAAAGAATAGAGGCTCACAAACAAATTTCTCTGTTACTTCAAATAGGGGCCATACAGCCGGTCCCTATGCCAGAAGTGGGCCTAGGATTTTATTCTCGCCTGTTCCTAGTACCAAAGAAAGGGAACACGTGGAGACCAATTTTGGATTTATCTACCCTCAACACTTATCTGGACATTCCCAAGTTCAAAATGTTGACGTTACAACAGCTTTTACCTCTGCTGGGCAAAGATCATTGGATGGTAACTTTGGATCTCAAGGAGGCTTACCTTCTTGTTCCTATCAGACTGAGTTGCAGGAAGTATCTGCGTTTTCGAGCTGGGACTTCTCATTATCAGTTCTCTGCATTGCCCTTTGGCTTATCTACTGCACCAAGAGTGTTCACAAAAGTTCTGGCTCCAGTGATAGCTTTCCTCAGGCTAAAAGGAATACAGATCTATCCTTATTTGGACGATTGCCTGATTCTGGCTCAAGGAAGGGACGAGCTTCTTCATCATTTGGAATATGTGATAGCAGTGCTAAGATGCCTGGGGTATTCTGTGAATGAAATAAAGTCCAGTCTAGTACCCTCTCAGGACATGTGCTTTCTGGGTGTAAGACTGAATACAGCATCCCAGATGGCCTTTTTGACCCCGGACAAACAAAAGAATCTTTCCCTTTACTTTCATCAATTGTCTCATCAGTCCAGGCTGACTGCAAAGACAGTCCTTCAAGCCTTGGGGTTCATGGCATCTTGTATTCTGGTGCTTCCCAATGCCAAACTGCATATGAGGAAGTTACAATGGTATCTCAAAATGTATGGACACAGCACTGCCAGGATCTGGACACTGTCATTCAAATAATACCTTGCATTCAAAAGGAATTGTTGTGGTGGGCTCAGGAATGTCACCTAAACAAGGGACTCTCTGTGACCCGGCCAGAGGCGAGTCAGATTCTAACGACAGATGCCTCAGACAAAGCTTGGGGAGCTCATCTGAATGGAAAGTGGATACAAGACAAGTGGCCTGCCAGACTACAACATCTACATATCAACTTGAAGGAGATGTTAGCAGTCCAGTTTGCATTAATAGCTTTCAAGGATTTTCTTCTTCCAGGGCAGGTGCTGATTCTAACAGACAACACAACTGTCATGTGGTACATCAACAAGCAAGGGGGAACACATTCTTATCCTCTATGCAGGCAAGCAATGATTTTGTGGGAGACTGCTCTCAGTTTACAGCTAAATCTTCAGGCAAGGTTTCTGCCGGGAGCACAGAACTCCTTAGCAGATGTGTTGAGCAGACAAATTATGGATCCCCACGAGTGGAAATTGGATCCTCATGTATTTCAGAAATTGACAGTGTCATGGGGAACTCCAGACATAGATCTGTTCGCTTCTCCACTAAACCACCAGCTGCCAAAGTTTTGCACGAAAGGTTTCATCCCACAGCTTGGAAAGTGGATGCTCTTTCTTTCAATTGGAGCAATCTTCATGTGTATGCCTTTCCACCTCTGCCTCTCCTCCCAAAGGTACTACTAAAGGCCAGACAGGACAAGCCAAGGATGATTTTGATAGCTCCAGATTGGCCTCGACAGCATTGGTACCCATTACTGAGAAGCCTGGTAGGAGCCTCCATGGCCTTTGCCTTGATTCCACACCTGTTGTCTCAGGAGGACAGTCATTTGCTCAATGTCAAGCTTCACTCTCTTCACCTAACAGCCTGGCATATTCTGTTTTGAACCATAGTGGGTCTCAACTTCCACAGCAAGTTTTGAATGTTATTTTGGAAGCTAGAAGGCCTAGTACAAGGAAAGTGTACGCAGATAAATGGAAGAGATTTTTATTTTGGAGTGCAGCAAAGGATTTGGATGTTTCTGAGCCTAATTTAAGTGTGGCTCTTCAATATCTTACTGAGTTACTGGACAAAGGTTTGTCCTTCTCTTCTATTAAGGTTCATGCTGCAGCAATTTCGCTCACTATGATTGTGACCCACCATTGTTTTCTCATCCTTTGTTCAAGCAATTTCTTAGAGGGGCAAATAATATAAGACCCCACGTAGAGCTCCTACTCCTGCTTGGGATCTCAATTTTGTGTTGGAGAAACTCACTCTACAACCTTTTGAGCCTGCAGCTACTACCGAGTTGAAATATTTATCATGGAAGACTGCTTTTTGTTGGCCATTACCTCTGCAAGAAGGGTTTCTGAGTTGCAGGCCCTTATGGCGGTTGAGCCTTTCGTAATTTTCCATAAGGATAGGGTATCTTTACGCACTAATCCTTCCTTTATGCCTAAAGTGGTTTCTAGTGTGGCTTTAAACCAAACTATTCATTTGCCTACTTTTATGCAAATCCCCAAAATAAAGGGGAAAAGATTTTGCACACTTTAGATGTACACAGGCAGTTGCGATATTATTTGGACAGAACTAAAGGGTTCAGGCAGTCTCAGCAGTTATTTGTTTCTTTTGCTTTGAGTTCTCAGGGCAAGCCTGTGTCAAAACAAACTATTTCTAAGTGGATTGGGTTTTGCATTGCTTTCTGTTATTCCCATCATGGCAAGGAGATTCCAGCTGGGATTAGGCCTCATTCCACTAGGGCTACTGCCACTTGGACAGCTTTTTTGAGGGGGGTGGCAACTAAGGATATTTTGGAGGCAGCTACTTGGAGTTCAGTGCATACTTTCTCTAGGCATTATCACCTACCACTTTATTCTAAATCTAGGGCTGGTTTTGCCACTGCTGTTTTGCAGGGCATTTTGGCAGCTCCTGCTTCCTTATAGTTTGGCCATCCTCCCTTACCTCTGCTTTGGGATTCTACCCAAGTGTAAGGACTGCAGCAATGTGAGATGAAGAACATAGTACAGTTTTGTACCTACCATAAATGTAGATGTTCGAAGATCCACATTGCTGCAGTCCAATTTACCCTCCCTCCTTCCCCTCTGTAGTTGGAGGCGGTTGTGTGGGTTGGGTTGTCAATATGGTGTATATTGTATATATTGTACATATTTTTAGTGCTAGGATGGTTGGTTGTTTGTTTGCTGTCTTTTGGTTTTGACCTTTCTTTTTAGGGTCTTCTGACATCTGGGGCAAGAAAAGACTGAGGATATGACGTCGGTCATGCGCATTTGTACCCTGACGTCCTGATGTCAGTCAAATGCGCCTTGACCGACGTCAGCCTTATACTTTGATATTCGGGCCGACCGAGGACAGTGGACTACCCAAGTGTAAGGACTGCAGCAATGTGGATCTTCGAACATCTACATTTATGGTAGGTACAAAACTGCACTTTCAGACCCCTCTTCACCGGACGGTGATAGGGGCAACAGCCATAATCACAAGGCCCACAAGACTTCTACCGAGCACCGTATAGCCTCCTCAATTACGAGTTTGGCTCCAGTGATTCATACCGAGGTGGCCTCGTCAGCACCTGTTCCGGCTCTGATGATTTCGGCACCCACTACAGCCTCGGTTCCAACCAGTTTTCCCGTCTCTACCTCAGCACCGACGTCCCCTATTTCTGCTCCGATGTCAGTTCCGACAACAGCTTCGCAGCCACTGTTGACCTCCACCCCAGCTGTCACCTCTACTCCGATCATTCCCTTATTGCCAGTTTCCAAACTGGAATAATCTGTGCCGTTCTTTAATTCACCATGGACCCAGTACACCCCATCTGTGGATCCATTTGCCAGACAAACCTTTCAGCCCTTTTTTGGACCGGCATGATTCCCCTTCAGGGACATCGGGAAGGTCCAGTAGGAGCCTTTCAGAATTGGATGTGGTTCGCCTTTTTGATCAGCTGCTGACCGCCAGGGGAATTACAAATTTTCCAAGAGCCCATCCCACTCCGGGCTTTGGGTCTATTATACCAGTGACCTCTACATACTCTCCTCCCTTGGATCCCTCAGTTCCGAGGCTCATATTTACTACATTTGCGAGAGGACCCCCTTCCTCGGCGCCGACAACTACCATGTCGCAGGCTTCGAGGCCCCTTTGGGTGTTGGTTCGTCGGAACCCACCCTTTCTCAATTTCATGCTTGGGGGTGGAACCCTCGGTTCTGGCCACGGTTCCGGTTGTGTTGCCGGTTCCATCTTCAGGAATGAGGGTGACTCCCGCCCTGGTTTTGCTTGAGGCTCCATTCCCGGGAGCGGACTGTGTGGAGCGGGGTGTGACCCCGGTTTCAAAATTGTCTCCTTCGGTTCTGGGCTCCCATTCCTTTTCAGGTGGGCCTGCTTTCCGGGTGATGGAGAGGGCGCTCGCTTCGAGCAATCCTCCTACGTTGGACATCCCACCAGTTCCTTCTGAGCTGCAGCTCAGGACTCCGAGAGAGCAAGGCCCAGGAAAGCCCTGTTCAGGGTATTTCCTTTTCTGAGTCTTCTTCGGATGCTCCCACCGAAGAACCCCCTTGGAAACGGGCGTGTAAGAGGAAACACACGGACTCTTCAGAGGAGTCCCTCACGGAAGATACGGACTATGATGATGGGGAAGAATCCCCACTGTCACCCCCTGACGATGTCTCATTTGGGGACATCCTGGAAATCTTGAAGCAGAGGGGTGACTGGAATCCCTCCAGTCCTTCCTCAGAGGAATCCGTATTCCTGCAGGCCTTCCGCTCTCAGCCCTCTACTTCTTGGGTGACCCCCCCCCCCCCCCGCCGATGAGTTGGTCAAGCTCATCGTGCAGCGGGCATGTAAGAACCCTGACTCCGTTGAGGCCATCCCTACGACATCAGGTAAGATACTTTCCCCTCCAGAGGATCAACCCCATTGGTCGAGAGGTTTGCCAGTAGATGCTATGGTGGTGGCGGCAGCTACGAAAAAGGACCTTGTGGCAGAAAGTCCTGCTGTTCATCCACCCAGCTGAGAGTCCCGGGTGGTGGACAGGTTAGGGAACGAGTTTTTGCTTCAGCGACCTTTGCTGTCAGATCTCTGAACTTTCTGGCACATTTTACGAGGCTCCAGAGAGATCTCATCTCCGAGCTCTCTGGCACCCTCACGGGTCAAGTTTCAGATGGGGAGCTTGATAAAGTTGCTTCCCAACTTGCCACCCTAGAGTCAATCTCCAATTCGTCCATGAGGTTGCTGTCCCACGCAACCGAAGGAGTGGCTAGAGCTGCGGGTGCAGGCGTAGATGTTCATCGTGTTTCACTGCTGCAGTCATTACACTTGGGTTATCCTGCCGTAAGGCGGTCCTGCAGTCGGCCAGAGTTCCAAAGTCTTGGTCCGGCATCGGTTGCTGTCGCTTCTTCCCTGACGTCAGTGCGCCAGGGGTATATAAGATGCAGCTGACGCCATTTTCTTCAGTCTTTCTTGCCGCGCGGTGCCCGAAGCAAAAGCAGTTCGCAAGTGCTGGTCGGCCGACTCCTGAGATTTTCAAATTCGAATTTCAGAACCGAAGTCTTCTATAAAGCTAAGTACCCCATTGGAGAAACTTTTTCTTGCCTCAGACCGATGTCAGTAAAAGTTAATAATTGCATTTCTTGTGGGAATCAAATACCTCATAAAGATTTTCATTCCTACTGTATTCCATGCCTAGGCCCAGACCACAATGTCATTAGTTGTCGGTTTGTGCTAGATTTAACAAACACACTATTAAACGTCGGTTTGATTTTGCTCACCATTATTTTGGCCGAAGGTTCAATTATACCATGCCTTCGGAACAACCGACGACCGGAATACACAAAAAACGCAAAGACAAAGATACGGACAGGCATCCGAGGTCCAAAACTGACAATGAAGCCTCTTCTAGGCCAGTCGCCGGTTCGCCGATTCTCAGTGAGGCGCTTTTGCAGCCCCTGACACCCGCTACCTCAGAGCCACAGGCCGCCTCCGACTCCAACGTGGAGAATACTAGGCCTCTGGAAACTCAATGTATTGGGCCTACGGAAATTAACCCCTCAGATGGGTCCGGAGCCGCTGAGCAGGCATCAGCTTCTGAGGGTGTTTTCAGACCTTCACAGCTTACCATCAAAACAACAACAAAGTCTAAAACTCCATTAAAGACAAAGAAGCAAGTACAGCATTCACCTGGACAGACCTCCATGCCTACAAAACAGATGCTCAAAATGGCTGAAGACCTATTTACTCTGATCAGGGGTTCCCATCCCCCTCCTGATAAAAGGCCTAGGCAGGATACAGACTATGATTCCTCTGACCAGGTTTCCATTTCTTCTGATTATTCTTCAGACCAGGGATACTCTTTACCCCCCTGTGAGGACTCTGATGCTGAAGAATCAATCCCTTCAGCCTCTCCTACTGAGGATTACTCTTTTGGGGAAACTTTGCATACCATGAGGGAGCACTTCCATTGGGAGAGCCAGGATTATTCAGAATCCAAGAAAAGGCTTAGAGATTTTCTTTTATTGCTTCAGCACAGGCCCCTTGCTATTCCGCCTGTGTTAGATATTGTGGATGATGTGTTCTCTGAATCCAGTTTAACCCCTGACTCTTTGCCCCCTGCACCAGTCAAGCCAGATAGGTACTACAGAGTCCCTGACTCTCACAAATTTCTTTATAAAAACCCTGCTGCTGACCCAGAAACTGTTTCCCAAGGTCCCAAAGGGGGTAAAGGCTTCCACTGCTAAAAATCTAGTTTACACTTCTGCAACTTTAGCAGTAAGGGCATTAAATTGCCAGTTCCACATGCTTAAATACAACAATATTTAATGTGTCTGTTAAAACAGAAAATGCTTACAAGCTCAGAAAGTCCTGACTATAAGGAAATGCAGGATTTGTTGCATGCATTGAACAAGTGGGAAAACTTACTCTGCAATGTGGTTTTGATTCATTAGAGGCTTCTTGTAGAGCCACAGTTACAGGATCTGTGATTTGAAGGCATGCTTGGTTAAAAGAACAAGGTTTACCTGATCATGTTAAGGCAAAATTGTTGGATGCTCCTTTACAGCATGATATATTGTTTGGTGTTAAGGCAGAAGAGGTATTAAAGAAAATGGAGGATAAGGCAAAATCTATGCAAACAGTGAAGGATTTCTTACAGGTACAGCCACCTCGATTTAGCAGAAATTGGCCTTCTAAAAATTGGTCCTTTCCAGTGTCAGACAGACCACAAAGAGGCAGATACAGATGCCCAAGAGGCAGATCTCAGCCCCAAGGCTCTTACAGACCATGACAGTGGGGGGCTTCTACCCCAAAAGGAGGAGAAGACAAGTCACAACCTTATACAAAACAGTCCCAATGACTTCCTACTACAAATGCCAAGCACTTACCTTTTGGCAGCTCCCTTAGGGGGAAAACTAGCACTTTTTCACAAAATTGGCATATAATCACCCAAGACAAATGGGTTCTGAATATTGTGTCTCAAGGTTACAGGTTCCACTTTCACACTCTACCAAGGCCAAAAGGAATGCCAGACCTGCCACAAAATCAATGGGCAGAGGCACAAAAACAAATTACAGCCCTCATGGACATAACTATTCAAGAAGTGCCACATCAGGAACAAGGACAAGGATTTTACTCAAGACTTTTACTGGTCCCCAGAAAGGACAAAGCCTGGAGACCCATACTGGACCTATCTACTCTAAATACTTATCTGGATGTTCCGAAATTCAAAATGTTGACACTACAGCAACTTCTTCCCATGCTGGGCAAGAAGGCTTGGCTTGTTACTTTGGACCTCAAAGAGGCATACCTGCATGTCCCAATCAGACAAAATTGCAGAAGATACCTCAGATTCATAGCTGGCTCAATGCATTACCAATTCTCTGCACTGCCCTTTGGCTTATCTACTGCGCCCAGGGTCTTCACAAAATGCCTGGCACCAGTAATTGCATTTTGCAGACAAAAAGGAATCCAAATATATCCCTACTTGGATGACTATCTTATTCAAGCAGAGAGAGCAAGGACATTCTTCTAAAGCATCTGGCGTTTGTAAAAAGACTGCTAATTTGCCTAGGGTACACAGTAAACGAAAAGAAGTCAAAACTAGTGCCCTCACAAGAGATAATATTCCTGGGTGCCAGCTTAAATACAACGGCCCAGATGGCTTATCTCACACCAGACAAACAAAGACAACTGACTCAGTACTTTCAAGTGATGGCAACAAAGACCCAACTCTCTGCAAGAAAAATTCTGCAGGCCTTAGGATTCATGGCGTCCTGCATACTACTAATACCATATGCCAGACTGCATATGAGGAAATTACAGTGGTACCTAAAAAGTGTTTGGACTCAACACTGTCACAGTTTGGAAACAGTAATACCACTTATTCCCTGCCTACAACAGGAGTTTTGATGGTGGGCACAGGCATGCCACCACAACAAGGGACAGCCTTTCACGTTACCCAGGCAGACACTAACAACAGATGCTTCGGATTACACCTGGGGAGCACACATGGCAGGAAAATGCATTCAGGGCAAGTGGGCCGCAGACTAAATGCGTCTTCACATCAATCAAAAAGAGATGCTAGCTGTACAAAATGCCCTAACAGCTTTCAAGGACTTTCTGCATCCAGGACAACTATTACTAAAGACGGACAACACCACAGTTATGTGGTACATAAACAAGCAAGGGGGCACTCATTCCTATCCCCTCTACAGACAAGCCATGACTTTGTGGAACACAGCACTGACCTGTCAAGTTCATCTGCAAGCACAATTCCTGCCAGGAAAGAAAAATACTCTGGCAGACGACTTAAGCAGAAACATCATGGATCCTCACAAGTGGAAATTAAATCCACAAGTATTCAGCATGATAACACAAAAATGGGAGTGCCCAGACATAGATCTTTTTGCCTCCCCTCTGAACTGCCAACTGCAGAAATTCTGCACAAGGACTTACCACACACAAGCATGGAAAGTGGATGCTCTCTCGTTCAGCTGGAAAATCTAAAAGTTTATGCCTTCCCACCACTGCCTCTCCTTTCAAAGGTACTCCTAAAAGCCAGACAAGAAAGGCCAAAAATTATCCTGATTGCCCCAGACTGGCCACGCCAGCACTGGTACCCAATCTTAAAGAACTTGGCTCAAGGCCCAGCATGGATTTTACCTCAAATTCCTCATCTTCTGACTCAACAAAACAATCGGATCCTGCACAGCCAGCTCAAAACCTTAAACCTGGCTGCATGGCAGATTACTTAGTCAAACAGCCAACACCTCTCTCAAAAGCTGTTATGGATGTCATTTTGGAGGCCAGGAGGCCCAGCACCAGGAAATCCTATTCAGAAAAGTGGAAGAGATTCTGCGCCTGGAACCAGGCTCAAAGCTTTGACCCTCTTGTTCCAAATATTCCTCGGATATTACAGTACTTAACTGAGATGCTGGACAAAGGCCTATCCTTTTCATCCATTAAGATTCACGCCTCTGCCATCTCAGCTCATTACAACACGGATCCTCCTATTTTCTCTCATCCATTATTAAAACAGTACCTCAGAAGGGCTAAAAACATAAGACCGCCCCGGAGAGCACCAACACCAACTTGGGACCTCAATTTTGTCTTGGAAAAACTAACTTTACCTCCTTTTGAGCCAGCCAATTCAGCAGAATTAAAATGTGTGTCATGGAAAACTGCCCTGCTTCTGGCAATAACCTCAACACGAAGAGTCTCAGAGTTACAGGCACTAATGGCAGTGGAACCTTTCATCATTTTTCATCAGGACAGGGTTTCCTTAAGAACAAACCCTACATTTATGCCTAAGGTGGTATCCAGTGTGTCTCCTAACCAAACTATTCATTTGCCAACCTTTTATCCAAATCCCCAAAATAAAGGGGAGAGACTCCTGCACTCATTGGACATACACAGGCAGTTATGCTTCTACTTGGACAAAGCAAAAGCTTTCAGGAAAACTGAGCAGTTGTTTGTAGCATATGCTGCAGGATCACAGGGAAAGGCTATTTCGAAACAGACCATTTCAAAATGGATAGGACACTGTATCCGTTTCTGCTACACACAGCATGGAAAAACTGTACCTAGCAACATTAGGTCTTATTCCACCAGGGCAACAGCCACTTCAACTACCTACCTTAGAGGAGTACCTACCAAGGACATTTTGGAAGCTGCAACTTGGAGTTCAGTGCACACATTTACCAAGCATTACCACTTGCCTCTTCACTCTAAATCCAGAGCTGGCTTTGCCACTGCAGTTCTGCAGGGCCTCATAGCCACCCCGAATACTTTATAGACCCAGCCACCCTACCTCAGCTTTGGGATTCTACCCAAGTGTAATGACTGCAGTAGTGAAACACGATGAACATAGTACAGTTTTGTACCTACCATAAATGTAGATGTTTGAGTGTATTCACTGCTGCAGTCCAGGTTACCCTCCCTCAATCCCCTCTTCTTAGCTGGGACTAATCTATACCTTTCTACCCTATACAACCTATGTGGTGTATTTGCTTGTAACTGAAGGTATTATTTTCATTTTTTTATGTACATTTCATTAGCAATATATATATTGCCTACCTATTTGGGGGCACCTGACATCTGGGGCAAGAAAAACTGAAGAAAATGGCGTTGGCTGCATCTTATATACCCCTGGCGCACTGACGTCAGGGAAGAAGCGACAGCAACCGACGCCGGACCAAGACTTTGGAACTCTGGCCGACTGCGGGACCGCCTGACGGCAGAATAACCCAAGTGTAATGACTGCAGCAGTGAATACACTCAAACATCTACATTTATGGTAGGTACAAAACTGTACTTTATGAGACGCCATGCCTGGATGCGCATTCATGACCTCGCAGACTCCTTCAAGTCTTCCTTTTTAAACGCCCATATCGAACAATCAGCTTTGTTCAGTGCTAAGGTCAAGGATACAGTAGCCAGGTGCGAACAGAATGGGAAGACCTTGTCTGCCGTGGGTCTACATTTTTCCAAACCTCAGCGTACCTTCTCCAGGAACCAGAGGAGTGGAAATATGTGGCACAAGAAGTCTCAAGGTCCTTTCCGTGACGCATGTGGTGAGGACCCCCCAGAGGCAGAGGGGGTTCCAATTATGGAAGATGCCCCTTTCAGGGCAGGGCAGAGGGGGTCCCCGAAATTAGGACTCCAGAGATTCTTTCTCAGGAAGACCGTATCAGCACTCCTATAGTGCTGCCCGATTGCTTTCCTTTGGAAGCAGTCAGGGCTTGTTTCTCTCTGCACCAAGCTGCCTGGCTCTCCATTACAAACGATCAGTGGGTGCAGAGAATAATTTCCAGAGGCTATCACATTCCCCTAATCTCTTATCCAAGACCTCCGAAATCCCTTCCCGATGTTCCACCCAGTCAAAGGGGGAGGAGGCAGCTTCCTAAATACCAAAGCTATGTCAAAAACGAGTCATGCAACAGGTCCCCCCCCAGACCAGTGCGGATCAGGGTTTTACTCAAGATTCTTTTTAGTGCCAAAGAAGACCAGGGACTGTAGGCCCATTTTGGATCTCAGCCAGCTAAACAAATCAGTGGTTTAGACCAAGTTCCGCATGGTCACGATTAAATCCATCCTCCCCTTTCTGCAGGAGGGTGTGTGGATGTGCTCATTAGATCTTCGGGATGCGTATTACCACATCAAAATGGACAAGTGCTTCAGGAGTCTCCTTCGCTTCCAGCTGGGAGACAATCACTACCAGTTCAGAGCCCTGCCATTCGGTCTCTCGATGGCCCCCAGAGTGTTCACGAAATGCCTAGCAGTGGTCACAGCTCATCTGAGACTTCAGGGATTCCAGGTGTTTCCATATTTAGATGACTGGCTCCTCTCCACCCCCACCAAGCGCCTTCTGGTCAGGGCCTTCTGCTACACTCTAGTTCTGGCGGAGACGCTGGGCATCACCATCCAGTGGAAAAAATCTAACCTTCAGCCCTCACAACTGGAATTTATAGGGGCAATATTCAACACTCAGTCAAGTCTGGTCTCCATCCCCTGAGCTCACAGATTCTCATAACCAGCACCTGCAAACAAGATCTCCTGCGGTGGATGAGTATAGACAAAAGTCTTTGGTATCGCCCCTTCCAGGCTCCCCAACCCAGCCCCACAGTGAACACGGACACTTCCCTGACAGAGTGGGTGGGCCACTTCCAGGGAAAGTCAGTCCAAGGCACGTGGTCCAGCATAGAGGTCAACTTGCATATCAATGTCCTGGAGTTAATTGCGGTGCTATTGACGTTGCAAGCATTCCACCCACTCCTTCCATCCGGAACAATTTCTATCCAGTCAGACAACATGTCCATTGTCTAGTACATAAACAGGGAGGGACCAAATACTACCCCCTATATCGCAAAGCCATGAGAATCTGGCATTGGGCGATAGCTTCCAACTTCTTTCTGATCGCAATGCGTATCCCGGTGAGCTCCAACATGATTGCGAACAGGCTAAGCAGATGCATCCTCCGTCCTCACAAGTGGTCTCTCAATCCAAGTGTGTCGGTAGAAATTTTCAACCGTTGGGGCCAGCCATGCTGTGATCTTTTCGCCTCCCCCTCAAACACAAAATGCAGCAGCTACTTTGACCTCTTTCCCCCTCATGGGGAGTCACCGAGAGACACTTTGATTCACAATTGGCCTGCGGGTCTCCTTTATGCTTATCCTCTGATTCCTCTGATCCCCCATTTTCTAAGGAAAGCTATTTGGTTGAGAAGCAAAGTGATCCTCATTGCCCCGTTCTGGCCTCATCAAGTGTGGTTTCCCTTCCTTCGACCTCATCTGTTACAACCTCCTTGGATCCTAGACACTCGTCAAGACCTCATATCTCACCCACAAGGGCTGACTCCACCGAATCTATCCACTCTCAAGCTGACGGCTTGGATCCTCCACTTCCGTTAGTTGTCAGGCAGGAAACCCTCTCCTCATCTGTCCGTAATATTATCCTGGCCTCTCATAAACCATTCACCAGAAAACTTTACAGGGACAAATGGAAAAGATTCTCTATCTGGTCACATAATCGGAAGCTAGATCCCTTCTCAGCTCCTGTAGCTACTACTCTTCATTATCTTGCTGAGTTTTCGACAATGCTTCCACCATTCGAGTCCATTTAGCAGCTATTTCCAACTTCCATAATGGTTCAGATGGAGTCCCGCTTATTTCCACCCGACTTTGCAAGACCTTCTTCAAGGGAATTTTCCACAGCAGACCTCCCATCAGGCAACCGGTGGAGGGATGGAATCTCTCCTGGGATGTTCATCGTATTTCACTGTTGCAGTCCTAACAAATGGGTTATCCGGCTCCCGATAGTCCTCAGTCGGCCAGAATACCAAAGGTAAGTAGAAATGACTTTGGTTGCCATTGGTTATAAAGGACGTCAGGGCGTCCGATACAAAAGGAGGCAGCCGACGTCACTTCCTCCGTCTTCCTTGCTGCGGAGCCCGAAGTAAAAGCTTTTCCTGCACGAGTGCCGGTCGGCAGTTTACATTTGTTGGTTTCCGACTACAAGAGTTGAAGTCTACTACAGCTAAGTACCCCATTGGGGATCCTCTTTTCTTGCCTTAACTAATGTCAGAAAAAGTTAATACTTGCCTTACCTGTGGAAAGCAGATTCCCCATAGAGATTTTCATTCCTATTGCATTATTTGTTTAGGCTTTGACCACGACGTTCCCAAGTGTGATCTCTGTGCCTCCTTTAATCCGCGTACTATCCGTCGTCGGGCTAAGTTTTTGGCTAGGCATTTTGGAGTTTGGCCTAAGTTCATTGGTATGGCGTCCGCCGGTCTTCAGGCTTCGGATGTTCCGAAGAAACGTAAGGATAAGGACCGTGACAGGCCTCAGAATGCTAAGTCCTTGGATGAGGTTAAGTTGGTCGTCAGTCAGTAGCAGCCAGTGAGACGCCTTTGCAGTCCCTGCAGTCTGCTGATGTACAACTGCAGGCCTTGACTGAGTCGGAGTCCCTTAGGCCTTCAGTCTCTGTTTTGCCTTCCGACCTGTCGCCAGTTGCCTCTTCTGCTGGAGCCGGAGCTGCTAAACTGACTCCGGTGTCCGAGGCCTCCGTTTTTCCTTCTGACAGTAAACTTCTTCCTTCAACCTCTGCTGCAACTTCGGCAGTTGCCAGGCCTCCCGAATCCTTCAGGCTTGCAGGTAAATCTTCCATTTGTAAGCCTGTGAAAAGGCAGGCTCCAGCTTCTTCTCGTTCCCCTCAATCCCAAATGGTTAAAATGGCTAATGATTTGTTGACTCTTATTAGGGGCTCTCAGCCTCCTCCTTCTCCTAAAAGGAGTAGGGATGTTTCCCCTGAGGCTTTGTCCTGCTCAATTTCTGATTCTTCCAGCATTTCTGCTGATGACGAGAAATTTTTTCAGGCTTCTTCTCCTTTTGAGGATTCAGATGCTGAGGAGTCCATCCTTTCGGCCTCTCCTCCAGAGGATTTCTCTTTTGGTGATACTTTAAATCCCCCTCAGAGAACATTTTAAATGGGAAAGTCAGGTCTATCCTTAATCCAAGAAATGGATTAGGGAGTTTCTGGATTTACCTCAGCATAGGCTTCTTGCTGTCCCCCACCCCACCCCCACCCCGTGTTGGGAGTTGTAGATGATTCCTCTACTTCCATCTCTGCAGACTGTGTTTCTATGGTGGGCAACAGCCTGTCTGCAAAACAAAGGCATGCCTTCTTGGACACCTCTTGCCACTCAAGTTCTGACTACAGACGCATCGGACTAGGCCTGGGGAGCACACCTGGATGGCAGATGCATACAGGGACGTTGGAACGCTCAGCAGATGCACCTGCACATAAATCTAAAAGAGTTGATTGCAGTTCAGCAGGCCTTACTGGCTTTCAAGCATCTTCTTTCTCCAGGGACCCTGCTTGTCAGACAACACTGTGGTCATGTGGTACATCAACAAGCAGGGAGGGACTCACTCTTACCCTCTGTGCAGGCAAAGCATGAATTTTTGGTCCATGGCAGCATGCCTGGACCTGCATCTTCTAGCTCAGTTTCTTCCAGGAAGGCTCAGTGTTTTGGCAGACCAGTTGAGCAGGCAAACCCTGGATCCTCACGAGTGGCAGCTGAACAGAGCAGTCTTTTATAGCATCATTCAATCCTGGGGCACTCCTCAGGTGGATCTTTTCTCCTCCCCAGACAACCATCTGCTACCTGTCTTTTGCACCAGACAGCAGCACAGCAGAGCCTGGAAAGTGGATGCTCTGTCCTTCCCTTGGACATTGCTATCAGTGTACATCTTCCCTCCTCTTCCTCTTCTTACCATAGTATTAGTGAACATCAAGGACGAACATCCAAGGACTATTCTCATAGCTCCGGACTGGCCCAGACAGCATTGGTATCCGCTGCTTCGCAGTCTCTCCCATCTTCCTCTGAAGCCAGATCTTTTGGTTCAGGTAAAGGGGGAACATTCTACATCCTCATCTTCAGTCTCTCCATTTGGCAGCATGGCTCATTGTATGACTCCTTCCCTTTTTTCCTCCCTTTCCCAACAGGTGGTTGACATGCTGAGGGAGGCCAGGAGGCCTAGCACTAGGAAATCCTATGCTGGTAAATGGGAAAGGTTCTCTCAGTGGATGCAGGCTAGAGGGGAGTCTGCTTCTCATCCTACCCTTCCTCTGATCCTGGAGTACCTGGCTGATTTGCTTCAGGGTGGTCTTTCTTTTTCCTCTGTCAAGATCCACGCTTCAGCCATATCTGCTCATTGTTCTCTTGAACAGCCCATTTTCTCTCATCCCCTGATGAAAATGTTTCTCAGAGATGCTTGCAATCTAAAACCTCCCAGAAGAGCACCTACTCCAGCCTGGGATCTTAATTTTGTTCTGGAGAAATTCACTCTTCCTCCTTTTGAGCCAGCTGCCTCTACAGATTTAAAGTTTCTCTCTTGGAAAACCGCCTTCCTCTTGGCTGTATCTTCAGCAAGGAGGGTTTCGGAGCTGCAAGCTTTGATGGCCGTGGAGCCTTTTCTTATTTCCATGCAGATAGAATCTCTCTGAGGACTAATCCCTCCTTTATGCCTAAGGTGGTTTCCAGCCTGACTCTTAATCAGTCCATACACCTTCCTACCTAATCCTCGCAATAGAGGTGAACAGATCCTACATTCTCTTGATGTGCACAGACAGCTCAGGTTTTACCTGGACAGGACTAAAGACCTATGGAAATCAGCACAGTTATTGGTTAGTTTTGACCCTGGAGCCCAGGGCAAGGCTATTTCTAAGCAGACCATTTCTAAATGGATTGCAGATTGCATTACTTTTTGTTATTCCTTTCATGGCAAAGCTCTGCCTCGAGGGGTTAGGACCTACTCTTCTAGAGTGGCTTCCACTTCTGCAGCCTTTCTAAGGGGTGTCCCTACTAAAGACATTTTGGAGGCTGCCACATGGTCTTCTATTCACACTTTCACAAAGCATTATAATTTGCCTCTGTTTTCCAGAGCCAGGGCAGGGTTTGCCACTGCGATGTTGCAGGGCATTATCTCCAACTCTTGATGCTGTTGGTTCCTCCCCCCCCCCTTTTTTTTTTTCTCTGGGCTTTGGTAATCAACCCATTTGTTAGGACTGCAACAGTGAAACACGATGAACCATAGTACAGTTGTGTACACTTACTATAAATGTAGACGTTCGAGTGTATTCACTGTTGCAGTCCTGGTTTCCCTCCCTCCTTCCCCCTTTTTGTGGCCATCTCCTATTCTCTTTTCCTGAGGTACAGACTTATTTTTTTTTGTCAAATTGGTTTTTGATTTAAGCCTTATTTTCTAGGGCTCCTGACTGTTATGGCAAGAAATACTGAGGAAGTGACGTTGGCTGCCTCCTTTTGTATTGGACGCCCTGACGTCCTTTACAACCGATGGCACCCGACAGCATTTTTACTTACCTTTGGTATTCTGGCCGACTGAGGACTACCGGGAGCCGGATAACCCATTTGTTAGGACTGCAACAGTGAATACACTCGCATCTACATTTATGGTAACACAACTGTACTTTCTTCAGTCTCTCTCTACCCCCTTTTGAGCCTGCTGCAACATGTGATCTAAAATTCCTGTCATGGAAATCCTTATTTCTGGTGGTGGTCACTTCAGCCAGATGAATATCTGAGTTGCAAGCCTTATGTATCAAGAGCCCTTATCTGATCTTCCATAAGGACAGAGTATCACTTCGTAATAACCCATCCCTTCTCCCCAAGGTGGTTTCTGACCTTTCTATTAACCAGTCCATTGAGCTCCCTGTATTTTTTCCAAATTATTCAAACAAGGGAGAATATTGTCTACATTCATTGGATGTTCATAGGCAATTACGTTTCTACTTGGACAGAACTAAGTCCTTTTGCAAGTCGGACCAACTTTTCATTTCCTTTTCTGGCCCCAGAATGGGATGTGCAGTATCTAAAGTTACTTTGTCAAAATGGCTCAGGGATTGCATTATCTTCTCATATTCGCTTACAAATGAGTCTAAGCTGAGTCAAATCAAAGCTCACTCAACTTGGGCTATTGCAGCATTGGTTGCCTTCCACTCTGGAGCCTCCATGGATGACATCTGTGCAGCAGCCATTTGGACTAAACCCCATACCTTCATCAAGCATTACAAATTGGATCTAATCTCCAGGGGAAGAGCGGCCTTTTGCTCAATGATTCTCAGGAATGTTCTTCCATAAGGGCCACCCAGGTTCTCCAAGTAGCTTGGAATTCTGTCCCATCAGTGACGAACAGGAAGAAGATTAACAACTTCAGATAAAGAAGTTATGTCTTACCATAACATTCCATCTGAGTTGTTGATCTTCTTCCAGTCATCACACCCTCCCACTGACCCCCCCGCCAAAGGCTCCTGGCGGATCTTCTGGGTCTTTGTGGTGTTTCAGGGTTTCTGTGCAGATATGGCCTCTGACTTTCTGTTTTCTCCTATATGTTGCATGCAAACTTGATCTGAGGTAACTGAGTGAAGGGCATTGTGGGTAGCAGCTTAGCTCAAGAGTTTTTGTGCATGCAAGCTTGGTATAAGGCCGACTCGGTTGCGAGGGCTCGGAACCGAACCCATCAGTGATGACTGGAAGAAGATCAACAACTCAGATGGAATGTTATGGTAAGACATAACTTCTTTTTTTAGGCAATTCTGATGAGATATTTGGCTACAAATCACTTAAGAATGCCATTCTTCTGCCAAGGAATTTGACTGCATGTAATTCCTGATTTACGCTTTACCACACTGCCTTTGGTAGCCTGTGAAATTTAGGCCTTATCTTATGTAAGGCAGCAGAAATATTAACTTAACTGTTTAAATATTTATTATTTCTACTCCTGTAATGACAACTTAGTAAACTTATGCACATTAGTTTCATTCTGCCTTTTGAGCAGAGGATCTAAAACTATCTAAAGTTCTGCCTTTACTAGCCATATAGAAGTGGTCATATGTCAACTCCTTTCAGGTGGTGCAAAATAAATAAAATCAAGGAATTACAGTAAGATAACTGACTACAAACCACACGCTGGAATACAATCCTTCCTCCAAGAATATCACTACAACTGATTCCTAATTTAGATGGTAGCAAACTGCCTTTTCAGTATATTGAGTGTAGGGCTCATGTGTACAGCAAGAAAAATGCTGTCTATCTTATGAAATATTTATGTTTTTTTTTTACTTCTGATATAATGGGAACTTAGTGCCTTTATACAGTGATCATTATTTTCAGTCTGCCTTTTGAGCAGAAGTCATATACACTTAACACAAAAAAGACCTCTGGAAAAAAAAACTGCATTTGGAACCTGTGTATGAGGCCATGTATTAGTTGTGTTATTGCCATTTGTAATAGTGTTTGGAAAATATAATGGAACACACAAGTTCAAAACTCACTGAATGCTGACATTTTACTCTGAAGGGATTCACTGCATTGTAGTCCCATTTTACACATCAGCACACCTCCTTTCCAAGAACTTGGAAGTTAGACCTCAACATGTTTGCAGTAACAGAATTGTTGCCTT
Organism: Protopterus annectens; assembly: GCF_019279795.1. Classification (NCBI taxonomy): domain Eukaryota; kingdom Metazoa; phylum Chordata; order Ceratodontiformes; family Protopteridae; genus Protopterus; species Protopterus annectens. The sequence goes on along the minus strand of NC_056731.1, from coordinate 1,095,282,558 downwards.
GTCTGCTGAAATGCTTAGGATGTAATGATAATGTAATAAAGGCATATTCTTGGTATGAATTGCATTATGCTACCCTAAGCAAATGTTGTACACTCAGACCTTCTTCAAACCTGTTGTAATGTAATATGACAGCCTGTCACTTTCTCAAGTCTGCTGAAGAGATTTTGAATACAGGATTATATCTCTGAAACAGTTTGTCACTTTATCATGCAGTTTTTGTGGACAACAGTTCTGAATAATTAGCTATAAACTTCAGTTTGGTAGTGCTGTTAATCTGTAAAGGTAATATTATTGCATTTGCACACTGAATTTGTCATTGCCAAGTCACTGTTCCTGGTATTTTTTTTTAAAGATGTGCAAAGACTTCACTTAGCAACAGAGAAACAGCAGTTTTAGTTTTTATGTTGTAAAAGCAAACTATGTATGATTTTGTGATGTATGAATTTGCCCAGAGAGAAAAAAAAGTAAAAAGTTTCATGTTTATTGCAAACTAAATCTAAAGGCATTTGTATTAGTGAGGCATTAAAATGATTATAAGGTAAATACATGAAATCCAGAATGTGTTGTATCTTACATGTATTTCTGAAATACATCACTACCTTCAGTTCATTTCACATACATACTGTCACTGTGGAATGTGCTCCATCTGTTAGGGTGCAGCTATCCTTGATTGCAAAGAAGTCATGCAAGTATAATGGCTGCATTTTGTCACTCTTGGAATGTGTTCTTCTTCTCCAACAAGCAAAACTAATGATTATTTAACAGTTATCATGTAACTTTGCTTTCACACCCCCAAAAAAAATGCATTGTCACTTTTAGTGCACATTTCTGATGTCTGATTGTGAAGAAAGATAAATATTAAAAGCCCACGTCTGCGCGGGTTTGCACTTGTTTAAGCTCCGCACTGTGGTGCCGAGCTGAGGCAAACTGCTCTTCAATTTTTCCCTTAGATCTTGCTAGTTCTTTCTCTTTTGCACTTCAGCTAGCCTAATCACTTTGCACTTTAGTAGGTTTTTGTAGCAATTATTGTAGCACATCTAAGTGCCATCAACACTAGTCATTCTTCATGGAAATAGCTCTAGTACTTAGTAGTTATGACCACCTCTCCTGGCATGATTACTGTTGCAGTTATCACACTTGGGTTATCCTGCCAGGGGTAGCCTTCAGTCAGCCCGAATACCAGAGGCTTAGTATTTCTGCATCAGTTGCTGTCGCTCCAGGACTGAAGTCAGGTCATCAGTGGTATAAAATCAGGCAGCCAATGCCATTACATCAATCTTCCTTGCCGAGGAGCCCAAAGCAGAAGCAGTTGCACACGTGCTGGTCGGCTGCTACCTGAGTTTTCATTTCTGAGTTGAAGTCTTCTAAAGCTAAGTACCCCATTGGGGATCCTTTTTTCTTGCTCTAACCCATGTCAGAAAAAGTTAACAATTGTCTCGCCTTTGGAAAGCAAATACCACAACGAGACTTCCATTTTTACTGCATCACCTGTTTAGGCCCAGACCACGATGCCCCGCTGTCACTTTTGTGCTTTGTTCAACGCCAGAACTGTATGTTGTTGGGCCCTTATTGTAAGTAAATATTTTCGCTCTCAGTTTTCGTATTCGGATATGGCTTTGGTAAGCCATCAGACTGCCAATCTTCCGAAAAAACGTAAGGATGAAGACAGAGACAGACAGCACAGGTCCAGAACTGCCAACTACGCTTCCATTAAGCTAGTCGTCAGTTCTCCGGTCCTCAGTGAGGCTCTTTCACAGCCCCTGATGCCCGATTCTGTGGATTCGCAGGCCCCTACCGAGACCCTTTTGGAGTCCGGTATGCCATGAGACTCTTCTTCGACTAAGGATCCTGCGGATGTCTCTACATTGGATGGGTCCGGAGCCGCTGAGCAGGCACCGGCTTCCGAGGAAGTTCTTTGCACTACCAATACTCGACACTATCCCTTCCAAAAGAAAAAGAGACTTGTCCCCTGTAGTTTTATCTGAACAGGAGGCGATGACTCTGAGGTTTCTGAATATGAAGACATGCAACCCCTCTCTGCTTATGAGGATTCTGACGCAGAGGAATCCATTCCTTCTGCCTCTCCTCCCGAGGATTTTTCATTTGGTGAAACCCTACATACTTTAAGGGAGCCTTTCCAATGAGAATGTCAGGACTATCCTCAGTCAAAAAAAGAGACTCAGGGAATTCTCCCAAGGACCTAAAGGAATTAAAGCAACCTCAGCTAAGAATCCCACCCCCTCAGACAAGGATTCCCGAGCTTTAGACAGATGGGGTAAAAAAAGTATACACTTCTGCAACTCTTGCTATTAGAGCACTAAATTGTCAGTTCCACAGCAGCATACCATGGAACCCCTCAAACAAAAAATATCTTCCTTTCCTGCTTGTGCAGAAAATAAAGAATTACAAGAGCTTATGCATTCTGCAAGCCAAGTTACTAAGCACACCTTGCAATGTGGCTTTGATGCCCTAGAAGCATCTTGCAGGGCAATAGTCACTGGTTCTGTCCTTAGAAGGTAGGCTTGGCTTAAGGAACACACCTTGCCAGACCATGTCAAATCAAAATTATCGGACGCACCATTGAACAAAGACAATTTGTTTGATACCAAGGCAAAAGAGGTCTTAAAAGAGATGGAAGAAAAAGCTAAATCTCTGCAGACAGTTAAAAACTTTTTACAGGTCCAGCCTCTGAGGTTCAGTAGGCATTGCCCCTCCAAGCACTGGTCCTTTCCACCCCCCTCCAGGCCAGCTCAGCCAAGACCTAGGGGAAGCAGACCCCCCAGACAGCAGTCCCAGGGAATGCAGAGGTCTAAACAATGGAGTTCCTCCTCTTCAAAAACAGGGAGTGCTAAGCCACCCCCTTATGGTAAGAATTCAAATTGACTTTACACCTCCACCCCTTACTTCTGCCCACATGCTTGTGCCCCTAGGAGGAAAATTATTCTTCCATGCAAACAATTGGGCCTATATTACCAACGACCGATGGGTCCTCAACATAGTGTCCCAGGGATACAAATTTTATTTCCACACTCTGCCATCCCCAAAAAGGTTCCCACATCTTCCTCCAAACCAATGGGCAGAGACCAAAAAGCAAGTCCATTCTCTGTTCTCCATGAGGGCAATACAGCATGTTCCTGCAGACCAGATAGGTCAAGGTTTGTATTCCAGACTCTTCCTGGCGTCCACTCCTCGATATATCCATTCTAAACACCTTTCTGGTGATACCAAAATTCAAAATGCTCACCCTCCAGCATCTTCTTCCTATGCTTTCCAAGGATGCTTGGTTAGCCACCCTAGACCTAAAAGAGGCCTACCTACACATCCCGGTCAGGGAATCTGGCAGGAAATATCTACGTTTCAGGGCAGGATCTATGCACTTTCAGTTCTCTCAGCTTCCCTTTGGCTTAGCCACTGCTCCTAGAGTTTTCACAAAATGCCTGGCTTCAGCTGTTGCCTTTTACAGACAAAGAAATATTCAAATTTACCCCTGCTTAGACAATTGCCTGATTCAGGCAAACAGTTAGGAAAAGCTGTTACAGCACCTGACCTTTGTAAAGGACCTACTGACCTACCTGGGGTATACTATCAACGAAAAGAAATCAAAACTAGTCCCCACACAAAAAATTGTATTTGTGGGAGCAAGCCTGGACACAGCATCCCAGATGGCATTCCTTACTCCAGAAAAACAAGCCTACCTGATGGGCTACTTCTCTCAACTAGCCACCAGAACCCAGTTATCCACAAGGAAAATCCAGCAAGCTCTAGGGTTCATGGCCTCCTGCATTCTACTCATTCCATATGCCAGACTGCATATGAGGAAACTACAGTGGTACCTAAAAGGCCTTTGGTGTCAACACTCTCAAGACCTGGAAACTATCATACCCTGTCTAGGGAAAGATTTTCTTTGGTGGGCAACCCCATGCCGCCCAGACCCTCACCACAGATGCATCAGACTATGCCTGGGGTGCACACCTAGACGGCAGGTGCATTCAGGGCCATTGGAGCACAAGTCAAATACATCTGCACATCAACCAAAACGAGTTGCTAGCTGTTCAGCATGCCCTGACAGCTTTCAGACCCCTATTCTCCCTGGGGCCTCTAGTGATCAAAACAGACAACACCACAGTGATGTGGTATATCAACAAGCAGGGAGGGACTCGCTCTTATCCTCTCTCCAGCTCACCATGACCCTTTGACACACGGTCTCAGACATGCAAATACACATGCTAACACAATTCCTGCCAAGCTCCCTAAATTCTCTGACTGACAACTTAAACAGAAACCTGCTAAACCCACATGAGTGGCAGCTAGACCACAGAACCTTCAACCCTGTAACCCAGAAATGGGGCACCCTGAAAGTGGACCTCTTTGCCTCCCACTCCAATCATCAGCTCAGCAAATTCTGCACCAGGAACCTCACAGCAAGGCCTGGAAAGTGGATGCTGTATCTTTCCAGTGGGGTAAACCACTCAATCTATGCATTCCCCCTCTACCACTAATTTCAAGGGTACTGCTTATAATAATGGAGGAAAAACCAAGGGCAATCTTGATTGACACAGACTGGCCACACCAGCACTGGTACCCAATGCTGTGCAGCCTGTCACCCCTGCCACCATGGCACCTACCTCAGATCCCAACACTCCTGACTCAGAATAATGGAGAATTCATGCATCCACAATTGCAGACCCTGAACCTGGCAGCCTGGCTTATTCCCTGACCTCTCCTCCAGCTGCCAGCCTAAGCAAACAAGTCCTGGATGTTATATGTGAGGCCAGATGCCCCAGCACCAGAAAATCCTATGCTGACAAGTGAAAAGGTTTTGCACCTAGATCCATGCTAAGGGAGCCAAAACAGCATAGCCCTCCCTAACTGTCATCCTGGATTACCTAGCAGACCTACTACACAGGGGTCTATCCTTCTCTTCTATTAAAATTCATGCCTCTGCCATCTCTGCTCATTACAGCACAGAGCCACCTCTCTTCTAACACCCTCTCATCAAACAGTTTTTAAAAGGGGCTAACAACTTAAGGCCACCCAGAAGAGCTCCTACCCCAGCTTGGGACCTTTACTTTGTGTTGGAAAAGCTCACCCTACCCCCCCCCCCCCTTTGAGCCTGCAGCTTCAGCAGAGTTAAAATTCCTCTCTTGGACAGCAGCCTTGCATCTGGCCATCACGTCAGCTAGAAGAGTTTCAGAGCTACAAGCACTCGTGGCTGTAGAGCCCTTCATCATTTTCCATGCTCACAGGGTCTCCCTCAGGACTAACCCATCCTTCATGCCTAAAGGGGAGTCCAGTGTGGCTGTTAACCAATCCATTCATTTGCCCACCTTTTTCCCTAACCCAGAAAACAAGGGGGAAAGGATTCTGCACTCTCTAGATGTGCATAGACAGTTTAGATTCTATCTGGATAGGACTTAATCTTTTAGAAAAACTGACCAATTGCTAGTCAGCTTCTCAGCAGGGGCAGAGGGCAAGGCCATATCCAAACAAACAATCTCCAAATGGATAGCACACTGCATGTATTTCTGCTGCAAATAGCACAAGAAACCGCCCCAAAGGTGTTCAGGATGCATTCCATCAGGGCAACCTCCACCTCTGCAGCTTTTCTCAGAGGGGTCCTCACCAGGGACATCCTGGAGGCTGCCACATGGACTTCTGTTCATACCTTCACTAAGCATTACCAACTGCTTATCCTCTCCAAATCCAGGGCAGGCTTTGCCACCCCAGTCTTGCAGGGTATCTTAGCTAGCTCCTAGTCTTCTTGACTGCCTACACCCTTTTCTTCAGCTTTGGGAATCAACCCAAATGTGATGAGTGCAACAGTTAAACACGAAGAACAAAGTACAGATGTTCATTCTGTTTTACTGTTGCTTTCATTACTCTTGGGTTATCCTGCTGGCAGGCTACCCGCAGTCATCCTGAATTCCAAAGTCCTGGTCCGGCGTCGGTTGCTGTCGCCTCTTCCCTGACGTCAGTGCGCCAGGGGTATAAAAGATGCAGCCGACGCCATTTTCTTCAGTCTTTCTTGCCGCGCGGTGCCCAAAGCAAAAGCAGTTCGCAAGTGCCGGTCGGCCGACTCTTGAGATTTTCAAATCTGAATTTCAGAACCAAAGTCTTCATTAAAGCTAAGTACCTCGTTGGGGAAACTTTTTTCTTGCTCCAGACCGATGTCAGAAAAAGTTAACAATTGTATTTCTTGTGGGAAGCAAATACCTCATAAGGATTTTCACTCTTACTGTATTCCTTGCCCAGGCCCTGACCACAACATTGCTAGCTGTCGGTTTTGTGCTAGATTTAACCAACGCACTATTAAGCGTCGGTTCGATTTTGCATTTCATTACTTTGGCTGAAGGTGTAATTATATAATGCCGTCGGAACAGCCGACGACCGGAGTTTACAAAAAACGCAAGGAAAAGGATAGGCATCCGAGGTCCAAAACCGATGACGAGGCCTCCGTTAGGCCAGTCGCCAGTTATCGGTGAGGCCCTTTCGCAGCCCCTGGTGCCTGCTACCTTAGAGCCACAGGCCGCTTCTGACTCCCACGTGGAGCCAACTGGGCCTCTGGATACTCAAGGTATTGGACACTCGGAAATCATTCCCTCAGATGGGTCCGGAGCCACTGAGCAGGCATCGGCTTCTAAGGGTGTCTTCAGACCTACACAGTTATATGTTAAACCATCTTCAGCTTCAAAGACAAAGACTAAAGCAGCTCTAAAGACAAAGAAACAAGTACAGCATTCTCCTCCTCAGACTTCCATGCCTAAAAAACAGATGCTTAAAATGGCCGAAAACCTAATTACTTTGATCAGGGGTTCCCATCCCCCTCCTGATAAGAGGCCTAGGCAAGAGACAGAATATGATTCTTCTGATCAGGTTTCTTTTTCCTCTGATTCCTCTTCTGAACAGGATTATTCTATTCCTCCATATGAGGATTCTGATGCTGAAGAATCCATTCCTTCAGCCTGTCCTCCTGAGGATTATTATTTTGGGGAAACACTGCATACCATGAGAGAGCATTTCCACTGGGAGAGCCAAGATTACTCAGAATCTAAGAAAAGGCTCAGAGACTTTCTGCTATTACCTCAGCACAGACCCCTTGCTATTCCACCTGTTCTAGACATTGTAGATGATGTCTTTTCAGAGTCTGGCCTGTCCCCTGACTCTCTACCCCCTGCACCTGCTAAGCCTGACAGATACTACAGGATCCCAGATTCTCATAAATTCCTATATAAAAACCCCGCTGCTGACCTAGAAACTATGTCAAAGCTTCCACTGCAAAAAACCCTGTCCCCTCTGATAGGGATTCTAGGGCACTGGACAGATGGGGGAATAATGTTTACACTTCTGCTACCTTGGCGGTAAGGGCTTTAAATTGTCAGTTTCATATGCTTAAATATCAGCAATACTTAATGTCACTGCTTAAACAGAAAATGTTGACAAATTGTGAATGTTCAGAGAACAAGGAAATGCAGGATGTATTGCATGCAACTGAACAAGTGGGAAAGGCATACTTTGCAATGTGGTTATGATTCACTGGAGGCCTCTTGCCAGGGCCGCTGTTACAGGTTCTGTTATTAGAAGGCATGCTTGGTTAAAGGAACAGAATCTACCTGATCATGTTAAAGCAAAATTATTAGATGCTCCATTACAACATGATACTTTGTTTGGTGCTAATGCAGAAGAGGTGTTGAAGAAAATGGAGGATAAAGCGAAATCCATGCAGGCAGTTAAGGATTTTTTACAGGTACAGCCACCCAGATTTAGCAGGAACTGGCCTTCCAAAAATTAGTCCTTTCCAGTGTCAGACAGGCCACAAAGAGGCAGATACAGACGTCCCAGAGGCAGATGTCAGCCCCAAGGCTCATACAGGCCTAAACAATGGGGTGCTCCTCCCTCCAAAAGCGGAGAAGACAAATCACAACCTTACAGGAAGCAGTCCCAATGACTTTCCTCTGCCAGATCCAAACACTTTTGTTTTAGCAGCCCCCTTAGGGGGAAAACTAGCACTTTTATCACCAAATTGGAAAATGATTACCCAAGACAAATGGGTCTTGAACATAGTGTCCCAGGGCTACAGGTTCCATTTTCACACCCTACCAAGGGCAAAAGGTATGCCAGACCTGCCACACAATCAATGGGCAGAGGCACAAAAGCAAATTACAGCCCTCATGGACATGAGGGCCATTCAACAAGTACCACAACAAGAGCAGGGGGAAGGATTTTACTCGAGACTTTTCTTGGTGCCCAGAAAGGACAAAATCTGGAGACCAATACTGGACCTGTCTATACTAAACACGTTTCTGGAGGTTCCAAAATTCAAGAAGTTGACTCTACAGCAGCTACTGCCCATGCTGGGCAAGAAGGCTTGGCTCGTAACTTTGGACTTAAAAGAGGCATACCTGCATGTCCCAATCAGACAATCTTGCAGAAGATACCTCAGATTCATAGCTGGCTCAATGCACTACCAATTCTCTGCACTGATCTTTGGCTTATCTACTGCACCAAGGGTCTTCACAAAATGCCTGACACCAGTAATTGTGTTTTGCAGAAAAAGAGGAATTCAAATATATCCCTACTTGGACGACTGCCTTATTCAAGCAGAGAACAAAGACATTCTTCTAAAGCATCTGGCGTTTGTAAAAAGATTACTGATTTGCCTAGGGTACGCAGTAAACGAAAATAAATCAAAACTAGTACCCTCTCAAGAGATAATATTCCTGGGTGCAAGCTTAAATACAACTGCCCAGATGGCTTATCTCACGCCAGACAAACAAAGGCAACTGACTTTTTACTTCAAAAAGTTGGCAACAAACACCCAGTTATCTGCAAGGAAAATCCTGCAGGCCTTGGGCTTCATGTCATCCTGCATTCTACTAATTCCATATGCCAGACTGCATATGAGGAAACTACAATGGTTTCTAAAAAGTGTTTGGACTCAGCATTGCCACAGCCTGGAGACAGTAATTACCCTTATTCCCTGCCTGCAACAGGAGTTTCAATGGTGGGCACGGGCCTGTCACCACAACAAGGGTCTGCCATTCACTTTACCCACAGCCAGACAGACACTGACAACGGATGCATCAGCTTATGCCTGGGGGGCCCGTATGGCAGGAAAATGTATTCAGGGCACATGGCCTGCAAGCCAGATGCATCTTCATATCAATCAAAAAGGGATGCTAGCTGTTCAGAATGCCCTGACAGCTTTCAAGGATCTACTTCATCCAGGACAGCTACTGATAAAAACGGACAATACTACGGTCATGTGGTACATAAACAAGCAGGGAGGCACACATTCCTACCCCCTCTGCAGACAAGCAATGACCTTGTGGGACACAGCATTGACTTATCAAGTTCACCTGTAAGCACAATTCCTGCCAGGAAAAACAAATACTCTGGCAGACGAACTAAGCAGAAACCTCATGGATCCCCACGAGTGGAAACTGGATCCACAAGTCTTCAGCATGATAACAAGGAAATGGGGATGCCCAGACATAGATCTATTTGCCTCCCCTCCCCTCACAACTGTCAATTACAGAGATTTTGCACAAGGATTTATCACAAACAAGCATGGAGAGTGGACGCCCTATCCTTCAGCTGGAAAAGCCTAACAGTATATGCCTTTCCTCCACTGCCTCTCCTTCCCAAGGTACTCCTAAAGGTCAGACAAGAGAAGCCAAAAATGATATTGATTGCACCAGACTGGCCACGCCAGCACTGGTACCCAATCCTAAAGAGCTTGTCTCAAGGTCCAGCATGAATATTGCCTCAAACTTCCCACTTGCTGACCCAACAAAACAATCAGATCCTGCACAGTCAACTCAGGACCTTAAATGTGGCAGCATGGCAGATAATGTAGCCATTCAGAACACTCCTCTTTCAAAAGCTGTTATGGATGTCATCTTGGAGGCCAGGAGGCCCAGTACCAGAAAATCTTATGCAGAAAAATGGAAGAGATTCTGTGATTGGAACCAGGAACAAGGCATTGACACACATGTACCAAATATTCCTCAGATTTTACAATACCTAACTGAGATGTTGGACAAAGGCCTTTCCTTTTCATCAATTAAGATTCATGCCTCTGCCATTTCAGCCCATTACAATACGGAACCACCTATCTTTTCTCATCCTTTATTAAGGCAGTACCTCAGAGGAGCCAAAAACATCAGGTCTCCAAGGAGAGCACCAATTCCGGCATGGGACATCAATTATGTCTTGGAAAAACTCACACTGCCTCCCTTTGAGCCAGCCTCAACAGCTGATATAAAATTCTTATCCTGGAAAACAGCTCTGCTCCTAGCAATAACCTCTGCAAGACGAGTCTCGGAGTTACAAGCACTCATGGCTGTGGAACCTTTTATCATTTTTCATCCAGACAGGGTTTCTCTGAGGACAAACCCAACTTTTATGCCTAAGGTGGTGTCCAGTGTGGCCCTTAACCAAACCATTCACTTGCCTACCTTTTATCCAAACCCACAGAACAAGGGTGAGAAAATTCTGCATTCTTTGGACATACACAGGCAGCTACGCTTCTACTTGGACAGAACTAAAGCTTTCAGAAAGACTGAGCAACTTTTAGTGTCATATGCTGCAGGATCACAAGGAAGGGCTGTCTCAAAACAGACTATTTCTAAATGGATAGGTCATTGCATCCGTTTCTGCTATTCTCAGCATGGCAAATCAGTGCCTAAGGGCATTAGGCCTCATTCTACCAGAGCAGCAGCCACTTCAGCAGCCCTCCTCAGAGGAGTACCAACCAAAGTCATCTTAGAGGCTGCAGCTTGGAGTTCAGTGCACACTTTTACAAAGGACTACCACTTACCTCTTTACTCTAAATCCAGAGCAAGCTTTGCCACTGCAGTGCCTCATAGCCTCTCCTAATCCTATTTAGCTCAGCCACCCATCCTCAGCTTTGGGATTCAACCCAAGAGTAATGACTGCAACAGTGAAACACGATGAACATAGTACAGGTGTGTACCTACCATAAATGTAGATGTTCGAGTGTATTCACTGTTGCAGTCCAGGTTACCCTCCCTCCGTCCCTCTTTCTTTTGCTGGGGTTTATCTGTACTTCTCTATTCTGTACCTCCTATGTGGTGTATTTGCTTGTAGATGAAGGAAATGTTTCTTTACTGCATGTATGTTTATTTGCATAATATATTTAGCCTACCCTTTTGGGGGCACCTGACATCTGGGGCAAGAAAAACTGAAGAAAATGGCGTCGGCTGCATCTTTTATACCCCTGGCGCACTGACGTTAGGGAAGAGGTGACAGCAACCGACGCCGGACCTGGACTTTGGAATTCAGGCCGACAGCGGGTAGCCTGCCAGCAGGATAACCCAAGAGTAATGACTGCAACAGTGAATACACTCAAACATCTACATTTATGGTAGGTACACAACTGTACTTTGTGTTCGAGTGTATTCACTGTTACAGTCCTGGTTTCCCACCCTCCATCCCCTTTGTCTTTGTCTCTCTCTCTCTCTTCTTACAGGGAATTTTTGTATTTACTTTTTACTGGTGGTGTTCTTTCACCATAACCTAGCTCCCTATTTGGGGGCTCCTGACAGTTGGGGCAAGAAAAACTGATGTAATGGCGTCGGCTGCCTGATTTTATACCACTGACGACCTGACGTCAGTCCTGGAGTGACAGCAACCGGTGCAGAAATACTAAGCCTCTGGTATTCGGGCCGACTGAGGGCTACCCCCGGCAGGATAACCCAAGTGTGATGACTGCAACAGTGAACACATTCAAACATCTACATTTATGGTAAGTGTACACAACTGTACTTTCCCTGTGCTTTCTCCTATTACTGTGGTGGGGTCTATATTACGAACGCGAAAAACCGTATGAGCAAAGACATCGACCCGTATTGTGCAAAGTATGGAAATCCCGAACGTACAAAACCGCGAATTCCGAAATGTCGATTTGTTTTGGTTGGCCCGTCTGCGGTATTTATCCATAAGGTAAGTGTGCGATAGATAGGACTTTAGTGTTAGGATTTGGGTTAAGGTAAATGTATAGACAAGTTATGTATTTAAGGTTTAGTTTAGTGTTAGAAGTAGGGTTGTTTTAAGTGTATGTATGTGTTTTGTTTATTTTGTTTGGGTGTATGTCTGTAGGGGAAGTGTGCAGTAGTTACGGACCTTTGGGTTAGGGATGGGTTAAGGATAGTGCATAGATGTGTATGTGGGGTGTAGTGTAGTGTTGGAGGTAGGGTTTTGTTAAATGTATGTATGTGGATTATTTATTTTGTGTGGGTGTATGTGTGTAGGGGACGTGTGCGGTAGTTACGGACCTTAGGTTAGGGAGGAGTTAAGGATAGTGCATAGTTAGTTGCGTATGTAGGGTTTAGTGTAGGGTTAGAGGTAGGGTTTTGGTGCTTTACCTTAGGTTTGAAGTAGGGTTTGGTTAGTGTATGTGTGTGGTTTATTTTCTTTGGGTAGGTAGTATGTAGCGGGTGGTGGGGTTGGCCGACTCTGACAGTTTGATATTTGTTTTTTCGCGGTTTAGTGCATTTGGGATTTTCACGGTATAGGTGTCGACGTTTAGGTATTCGGGAATAGAGTTTTTCGCTTTGGTAATATCGACCCAACCTGGTGCACTTGGGCATTCGGAGGCAGTGCAGCAACTGCCACATGTACACAGACAACCCTCTACATTACCTCCGAACACTCAGACTTGTGAGAGATGCACTTACTTCACCAAATTGGAAACTATGCACTCTCCAGCCAAGATCGGATTAGCTGGTCAGTAGGAGAAGATCAACACCTGCACCACATCACATGGAATACATAGCCCTCCAGAACACCCACTATCGCAGCTCTCACATGAAAACACAAACCCACCTTTGCGGATGCTTTCAATAGAAATTTACCCAAACAGCAGAGACCACCAAGACAGAAACGCACTCGACTACCACAACACAGCACAAATCACAGGACACACAGCTCACCTCCACAGTGTTTCCGTCAACCTAAGCCCCTAAGGCTAAACACCTTGCCTGATATACTAATCATAGGTGACTCATTAGTGAGGTACACAGATGTCCCACTCACTAGGTTGAATAAGGAGAAGGTAACAGTCAGGTGTCTGTCAGGTGCCAGAATCCGACACACAACACATGCACTCAGGTCACTCCACAACAAGTATGACTCTGTCATTTTCCATATGGGTGTGAATGATGTGAGACGCACTTCCCTGGACTACATGAAAAGAGACATGGTGGAACTCTTGGATTATGTGGATCAAGCAGGTATGACACTAGCCCTGAGGAGTATCCCACCATCACCAAGAATGATACTGCAGTACAAACAAAAAATGATTGACTTCAACAATTGGCTAAGTTTCTGGTTTCTTTCTAAGGGGATCCAGTATCTGTCTGCTTGGGATGACATGATTGACAGACCTCAGTGCTTTGCCAGAGATGGCCTCCATCTGTCACCCCTGGGTTTCCGGGTACTGGTTAAGGCTCTTGCCTTTTTTAGGTGGTGTTCCAAAGACCAAATTACCACAGTAGCCGCTATAAACAAATGCAATCTGAGGGTCATGCTGCTCAACACTCCTCAAAATGAAGAATATTGACATTTGTGCTGTAACAGAGACCTGGTTTAAAGCATCAGAAAGCACCCCTGCACTACCAGGCTATAACTCATGCCACACCTTTCGGCCCCGAAGCTCCAAAGGCAGCGGTGTCTCCATATTCATAAAGGATATGCACACCTCTAAACTAGTAGCCCAGCATACCACATCTGAGATACTTCAGGTACAACTAACATTGGGTAAGATGACGATCCAGGTCATAGCCTGCTATAGGTTCCCAACCATATCCCTAGACTCTCACTCCACGTTCCTAAGCACCTTGGAATCTATCAAGGTCCAACCCAACACTCTCTTACTAGGAGACTTCAACTGCCCCTCCATTAACTGGGAAAACTACTCAAGCACCAATACACTTGCCCAACGCTTCCTGGAATTCAACAATTCCAATGCCCTGGACCAGCTTATTCTGACCCCCCACTAGAGGAAGCAACATCCTTGACCTAGTTATTACTAGCATGGGTGACCATTGCTCTGCACCAATAGTCAATCCCTCCCTGGTCAGATCCGACCGTAAACTAATCACCATGGAAATCCACATCTCACCCCCCCCCCCCCCCCCCCCGCAAAGGTAACCACCTTGAAAAACTTCTCCAAAGCTGACTTTGGCTCCTAAAAACAGAGGTGGCTAACTTCATGGCACCCATGCCAATGGAAAATAGCTGCATGACTGCCGAATCATACACCAGTGCACTGTACGAACTTGTACACAAATGGATGGAACTAGCCATACCTAACAGAACCAAGACGCTCTCCTCCAAAAAAGGGAAGCCAATTTGGTGGTCCCCTGCCATTAATAAACTCTACGACAGAAGGAAGAAACTGTTGCAGAAAAAGGTGAAGTCCTAAGACTGGAAAAACTCCCTTATTAGCCTCGACAAAAAGTTGAGATCCCTCATCAAATCCTCTAAAGCTAGCTATGAAGGCAGAATTGCGGCAAACACCAATAACAATCACAAAGCCTTCTATAGTTATATCAAGAACCTCCACGGCAATACCCAGATTTGTTGTGAGATTCTGCACAATGGTACTACATGTACTCAGCCAACAGATATTGCCAGCATACTGGCTGACAGATTCAGTGCCAACTTTACTCCTCTCTCCCCCGCTAAAGGACCAATCACAGTACCGGAGGAATGCCAGGCACCCAGCATTACTGCAGCACAGGTTAAAGCTGCATTGTCCAAGACCAAGAATACAGCTTCTATGGGACCCGATAATATCCCTGACTGTGTTCTGCATGAACTACAAAGTGAACTGGCACCACATCTGTGTGCCTGGTTCAATCACAGCCTCATCTCAGGCTTTATCCCTACCGAATGTTGCACTGCTACAGTCATCCCTCTCCATAAAGGGGGAGCGACTACAGACCCATTAGCCTGACGAGTCTGATATGTAAAGCTATGGAGCGCGTCATCATGGTCTTGATTAACAAAGGTATAGGAAATCTCCAAACTCTAGATCCCACGCAGTTTGGCTTTGTGAAAGGGAGATAATGCCTGCTCAATCTGGTTGACTTCTTTGAGTCAGTCACCAGGGCTGTGGATGAAGGTAAGGCAGTGCATACCTCCTACCTCGATCTGGCCAAGGCCTTTGATACTATTCCTCACTCGGGAATTATTGATAAACTCACCAAACTAGGCATCAACCTCTATATCACTAGGTGGGTTTCAAATTGGCTCACAGATGAAACACACAGTGTGAAAGTAGCGGGCTCCAAGTCAGACTGCCGACCAGTCACGAGTGGAGTCTCACAGGGATCAGTCCTGGGTCCTCTCCTGTTCGGCATCTACTTCTCAGAAGTCCAGGCCAACACAAAAAGGGACTCTAGCTGACCATGTTCACAGACAACTGCAAGCTGGGAACCATTATTAACTCCCCAAGTGATGCAGACATCCTACAGAAAGGCCTCACTGTGTGAGACTAGTGACTGGTGTCAAGACCATGGCCTTAAGCTTAATGCCGAAATATGCGTCGTCATCCCCTTTGGTAAAAACTCGCTTTCCACTAATTACCACATCAGTGGGAGCCCACTGAACACTGAAGGCATTATAAGATATCTGGGAACGCAGGTTGACAGCAACCTCTCCTTTGACCACAGAAAATCCTTCTATGTGGCACATCTCATTACCCAGTGTTTTGCATCCAGGAAGAAAGAGGTCCTCGTCCCTCTCTACTCTTCCTTCATTAGACTAATCATCGAGTATGGTGTAGATGCCCCATTTGGCATGTACCTCACTGGACACCTGTAACAGCTGGAGAGGCCACAGAAGTACCTCACGAAGAGGATCATAGGCATTAAACACATGTCCTACATGGTTAGACTCAAAAGACTCCAGCTATTCTCTGTCTCATATCGCCTACTTAGAGGTGGTCTCTGCTTGACTTACAAAGCCATGTCTGACCCAGCTGTGTTAGAAATGCTACATCTGAAATAATCCCAATCCCTCTGCACCACATGCTCCAGAGACCTCATCCTCATTACCACAATCAAGAGAACCTGATAAAGTTCTAGTGAAGCAGTCACGATCCAATTTTCTTTTATTAAATCACATAAAAAACAACAGGTTAAGCGCTTTCATCTACGCACTCGTAGACTTCATCAGAACCAGGTTCTGATGAAGTCTACGAGTGCGTAGATGAAAGCGCTTAACCTGTTGTTTTTTATGTGATTTAATAAAAGAAAATTGGATCGTGACTGCTTCACTAGAACTTTATCGTGGTCTTGGATATTTGTGCTGTTGCGAGTTCTAGTGTTTCTTTGTTTAATCAAGAGAACCTGCTGGAGGGACAGGTTCCTCAGCCAAAAACTGCCCATGCTCTGGAATAAACTTCCCATGCATGTCAAGCAGAACACCTTGCTGATCCTCTTCAAGAGAAATCTTGAGTGGATGGGTAATAGAAATTTCACGCTGGGGATCACTGCAGTAGCTCTACTTGATAGAGGCACCTGGGAACTAACGTTGGGCAGCATGATGCCAGGGCACTTCCGTGGGCAAAGCTTGTAAAGGCTCCAGGGCCATTAGCCTAGTATACACCTATGAACCAATATAGTGGCCTCAGTAGTGCATTTCAGCTTGTTAATCATGGTTACACTGCCCCCTCAAAGAGCCATATCAATGATCACCCAGCAGAGGTCTTGTAATTGCTTTATGCTTTCACATGTGGCCTGCCTTCCTTCTTCCCTGCTCCCCAAAAACGTGGCCATTTTCTTGCTACCCCTATGATGTTAAGATTGTGATGAAAGCAAAAGAACAACACATTAATGTATTTCATCTTGTTCCTTTCAGTGCCTCACAACAAATTGTCTTCTCTGGCAGTCACCCCCAGTAAGTGATTTTGAGGGACGTGGAATAAAAAATGCTGCAGGAATGGAATTACTAGTCTAGCCATTCTTTCTTTAGCAGTAATAGATAAAAGTTAGAAAAAAAAATGAATGAGTCATGCTATTGGTAGTGTGCATTGTCACCACTGCTTCCAGATATATTTGCCTTCCTACCAGTATTTTAATTAAAAGATAAACCTTCAAAGGAAAACTTCCCTGAAGATTGGAGTATCTGCTCCGCTTGGCATCTCTTATTATATGACTAGAGATTGCAGGGTAACTACTGAGATCAGCTGCTTTTAGTAACTGATGTCAGGTGCTTAGCTTTTATAGTAACAACATGTGAATTGGCAAGCTGTGTCCTTTTAGTTTGTCAGAATGGTGGAGTTGAGGATTCATATGTATGACTAGCATGACTTCTCACTTCCAGGTTCCATTTCCCAGTTAAATTATTTGGCTAATAAAGTTGTATATTACATAATTACCTTGCTAGTGTCCTGAACATGGATTTTTTTTATATTTTAAAGTAAGGTTTGGTGGTGGTGGTGCTGCGGTAACGTTGTCGCCTCACAGAAAGATGCTGTCTGGTTCGATTCTCAGCTAGAGCGTCTTCTGCGTGGAGACATGCGTGAATGGGCATACCTTCGTTGAAGGTTGTGCGTCAGGACTGGTAACTCGGCATGTAAAAATCAACTACCAATCATTAGCGGACCGGAGTTCCGCTGTGGTGACCCCTAACCGGGAAAAGCCGAAAGACACAACAACAACAAAGTAAGGTTTGCACCAGTTTTAACAAAGTAAATATATTTGCTAAAACTGAGAATACTGTGCACCTGCTGCAGAGAGAGTATTTTGGCAGCTGCAGTTAAGGTTTTAAGCACCTGTAAAATAGGTATTGAAAACGGCTGCATCTTATAGTTGCTAAGATTTTTGCTTTCTCGACTTGCATATTCTTCCACAGAGCCAACATTAGTTTTGGACAGGAAATATTTTTCTAGTTGCCTTTTTACCCCCATGCCTACTGATCATGAAGCCTTTCACAGTAAGATAATGCCCATTCTTTCCCTTGACCTATCTCTTTCCAGTACAAGAGCGAGAAATATCTGGAGAGGGCTGTCATCCAGGCAACTGTGATGAATATTGCACAGACACTGATCCCTCCTCTGCATGGAAGTGTATGGTCTGCATCACCAAGGGGACCACAGCACTCTTCCCCAAGCAAGTGCACACTCCTTAGCACTCACACTGAGTGCTTCTTCCATATTGGCTTAGTAACTAAATGCCTTGCCCCTGGTCTTCCCTTGTTGCCTCTCCTCTAAGAATTGTGGCATTGGGTAGCCAATGTCCACCCCACCGCCTTACCTGAGACCCTACCCCAGCAGCAAAAACGTTGTCCGAGCTGCTAATTGTACTTATGTCATTTGGGCTGCAATCAGAGCATTATTTTTGTATCCCAGTGGATCTGGCAGTCTTGATGAGAGCAAGTAGTTAGCTTGAGCTGACTGAGAACTGTAAGTGTTTTTATAAGCATTTTTTGAAAACCCACTAACTTCTTGCTGGCATATTTCATCACTCAGTGAAAACTATGTTCGCTGCTTGTCATTCTTATAATTTCCTACCTGGACAAATAGATTTTGGTGTTTTAATAGTTATGAATGGGATTGAGAAAATCTCATTCTTAATCACAAAGATGTATCTATGGGCACTGAATGTGACTCAGGAGACCTCGGTTTGAGTAGTGGACCTAGTAACTCCAGGATTTGGCTTGGGGTGGATAATCTGCTTAAGTGCTGTCATTCTTGTCACAGGACTAGGTGAGGGTTCTAACTGGTTATGGCTCCCAGGGAAATTTGGGGCATTTAGTGCAAGCACAGGAAAGTGAAGCAAAAGTGCAGGCAGACTGTTTTCCCTTGAAAATGTGGAGTAGTAACATGCACATGAACTGCACTGACATTAGTGCACATTGTTCATAGAAGATGGGGTTAAAGGTAGGTCAGAGGAGGAAAAGTCTCTTCTGCTGTCAAAAATGGCTGTGTTTCAGGACACCTTGACTTTTAACTGTCTTTCTGCAGGGACTGAGGAAAGAATATTGGGATACGTAAGATGACAGACGGTAGGGAGGTACAAGATACAAAACAAATCTAAAGGCTTTTTGTGATTAAGCACAAGGTTTAGTAGTCATCTGCTATATGTGGCTAGATACACAGCAGAACCCATGTTGTTTATGCTAATTGCTCCCCAAAGTCTGATTCTTAGACAAAGCTGCTCAGCAGTGAGCTGCACGAGAGGCATTCATGTGGCTTAATGTTGCACAGTGAGATGTCTGTTATGCCATCCAGATTTGTTGCACCTAGTGCATTGGTGATAACTTTGACTGACATATACAGCTGTAGAGAATACTGATATTTGTTTTTAGGTTATTTTTACACAGCACATTTATGTTCTTATCAGTCTATAAGTTTAGCAGTTTAGCAAGTGTGTCTCCTAGTTGACATCCATGCTATATCAGATGGCTGCATGCAATAATTAGTTAAGTGAGGAATAGTTGCACTAAGTTGCTATGTGCCAGAGTACGCAAGTATTCATAAAGGCTCCTTTGGAGATGTCTTTCTAAATCACTCGCAGGGGCTGTTCTGAGCTGTTTGCTGATTTTTTTTAACTCTGGCTCAGCAACAAATTTTATTTAGTGGCCATGGGGAAAATATGACAAGCAAACGGAGAAGGCAGGATGTTCTGTGAATTTCAGCCAATGATGTTTGCAGTGTTGTACCTTTAGAGCTCTGTGTCATCATAAATGACATTTATTAAGTACTTTGCATTTGAGGTCAGTACTGTAGATAATACAGATTGTACATATAATCAGATTATAAATATACATCAGATCATAAATATACGTCAGTCACGATCAGATAGAAACTATTTGCCATAGATTCATAATAAAAAAGGATCTTGAAATGGTAGTTTGTACAGTATTTCCTAAAGTGAACCATGTGGCTATTTCAAGATACCACCTTTCGTGTTATCTTCTCAGCCTCATGATATTTTCTTTAGTTTCCCCACTACATCAGACACATTTGAGTTAAGATATAACCTTTTTTTTAATTTTGGTAAATGTTTAAATGAAGGAATTTGAAATACGGTGAATCATAATTGCTGTATAACCAGACTCAGATGCTGAGTATTGATTGCAGACCTAATGAAACTCCATATTACATGGGTTGCTCACTTTTCTCTTAGTGTTCCACCAGTTACATTTAATTGCTGTTTTTTTCTTCAGCCGGTATTTCCGTTGTTTTTTAAGAAATAATCTCAGTGTTGACTTGCCTGAAAGCCTTCATGAGGGGAAACTGGAAGATTCATCACAACTAAATAAGATGTCCTTTTCAGCATGCTTACATGGTGGCACATCTAACATGTATGGCAGTCTCACTGGACATGCACAGTGTAAAGAAGGCAGATCTAACTAGCTTGTGTAGAAAATTCTGAGGCTCCAAGGATGTGCAAGCACATGGTTTTGCGCAGACAGAACTCCGTACTATGGAAACCTAGCGAATAATTTTTTAACAAACCCCAGAACATGGCTGACAGAGACAGTATTGCACTGCATTTGTTGGGTCTATATCATATGAGCAAATCGCACAAATTGCGAACGCTCATAATATGGAACGCATCGGACCTCAAAGTGCTTTTTCTGAGATCGAGGTACAGTGAAGAATGGGATATTTGCCCTTTCCTCACTGTAGTGCGATCTCGGAGTTGGAATATATATTTAGCGGGGGGTATGGGGGGCACAGCCCCCCACGATAGGAAGTTCGAGGTCTGGTACTTTCGATATTATGAGTGTTTGCAATTTGTCCAGTTCACTCATATGATATAGACCTGCATTTGTTAAGCTAGCCAGTATGTTGCCATTTGATACAAGAACTGCTAGCTGAACAGTTCCTTTCCTTTTGGTAGCCTTCTTGGCCACTGTGAGTATATGTTTCTGTTTTTGCTACACAGATTTTTGAGTTTTGAAAAAATTGGTCATGAAAATCTTTTGTGTGGTTATGCCATGGGCGGCCACGGTGGTGCGGAGGTTAGAGTTGCTGCCTCACAGCAAGAGGTTCTCCGGTTTGATCCTCGGCTGAGGTGCCTTCTGTGTGGAGTCTGCATGTCCTCCCTGTGGTCGCGTGGGTTTCCTCCAGGTGCTCCGGTTTCCTCTCACATCCCATAGACATGCTGTAGGTGGATTGGACACACTGAATTGGCCCTAGGTGTGAGTGCATGTGTGTTTGTGCCTTCTGTGGAATGTTGGGTGTCAGGCTGGCAACTCGACACTGCAAAACTCCGCTGCCAATCATGAGCAGACAGGTGATCCACTGTGGCGACCCCTAACCGGGAAAAGCCGAAAGAAGAAGAAGAGGTGGTTATGCCATATTCGTATGTACTCAGCATGACTTGTTCATTGTAGAGACTAGGAATCTGTATGGGATGACATTTATCTTCTTGTCAAATATGTACATGAGAGAGCATTCCTGAAAGCTAGTTTTGTGTGTGTGTGTCTTTAAACTGCTTATGTAGTAATATGAGTTATGTTGATGTTAACATCTCCCACGACTTCTTGCCACATTAGCTGTCTAGCACAATCTGTTAACTTATGATGGTGGGACATTAGAATTTTGTGTACTCTGCACTTCCTCTTTTTTTTGCATGTACAGTAAAATGCCAAATAATTCCCTTACCACACCAATCTTCTTAAAGTGCATAACTGAACTTGACACAGCAAGGCTGGCCTGCGATTTTCAAAGTAAGCAGAATGTAGAAATGTTTTTAGCTTAACTGATTATTTTGCAGCAGGTAACTATAAACTAGCCATTTTGCAAGTTATATCTTTGATAATTCATAGCATTTGTAGTCACGTTTTGTTATCTGTTGTTTTTATTCTTACTGTTTTGACTCTTCAATTTGTGGTTTTTGGAACTCTGTTTTAGCAAAGAATGATGCATGTTGTGGATGTCTGAGTTATTTACTTTGCTTGATGATACATCATTGGAATTTCCCCATTTCCATTTAGATCGCAATCTAATTACTAGATTGAGGAATTATAATAATATCATAAATGATTAATGCTGCAAATGTTGGTGGATATTATAAATATATTATGTTTTCTAATGATTAAATACTTCAAAAATAAATTTGCTATAACATCTAATATTTATCTTATAAAACTGTAATGTGTATGAAATCATTGCTTTAGAACCCAAAAGATTACTAACCCATGTCACTGAGCCATTAAAATACAGCTTTGTCTTTGCAGGACCTCCGGGAAGTATGGCTTAATTATCCCCAGCACCCACTTCAGGTAAATATGATTTGTATTATTTCCCCAGCTATAGAATGCATAATAGTGATCCATAACAGAGGCCATATTTATTGTGTTCAGCTGGGACGTGTGAATACACGTATAGTGTACCCATGAAAGAAGAAGGCCCATATTACAAAAAGAGAGGGTGAATGTTGCTGTAGAATTCCACTTTACTCCCTTAGCCATAAATTATATATATAGTTTTTTATTGTGGTTAAAGGAACTTAAGTGTTTGACAGCATTCATCTTAATCCTTTATTTGGAATTTCTCTGCAGTGAAAACTAGGTAACTTTAAATTTATTATTGGTTGTTTGTTTTTCAACCCCGACTGTATTTAATGTTACACTTTTTTAAAAATTTTTAACAGGTTGTAGATTTGAGAGAAAGGGAATGACTTAAGACAAAGCAGTTGTTGAAAGCATTGGTGTAGCATAATAACCACAAGGGTTACAACTGACGTCATGATTATAATAGCATAAGTAGTTCATAAAGACCAAGTTTTTAGTGGCCTTGAGCTTTAGTAATGGCCATTTTCATTCTTCCTCAACAGTAGGGTTCGGATCCGATCCGACTTGGCCATTAGTAAAGCTCATGGCCACCAAAAACTCTCAAACTCCTCCTTTTCTCATCATGCACCAACCCTAACAATCCTCAGATCTTGTTTGTTGTATCCATAAAGCGAAAGGTATGAAACTATCCAGGAAAGACTTAAAAATGTAGAGGCTCTGGCTTTTCTACTCTCAAAGTACAGTTAGTGGCCATTTCTAACTTTCTTATGTCCTTGACTTCAAAAGATTTCCAAGGACTTTCTCAAAGTTATTTTTCTTCTTCATCCTTCAGTATGGGATGCGGTCCCTCCCTGGGATCCGACTTTTATACTTCAGGTTCTAGCTGGTCATCCTTTTGATCCTTCAGCCTGTTCAGATTTGAAGCTGGTGTCTTGGAAAACATTGATGTTCTTCGTGTTTCACTGTTGCAGTCATCACACTTGGGTTATCTGCCTGCAGGTAGCCCTCAGTCGGCCTGAATACCAAAGACTTAGTATTTCTGCGTTGGTTGTTGTCGCTCCAGGACTGATGTTAGGTCATCAGGGATGAAAAAACAGGCAGCCGACGCCATTACATCAGTCTCTTTTGCTGAGGAGCCCGAAGCAGAAGCAGTTCGCACGAGTGCCGGTCGGCCACTACCTGAGTTTTCATTTCTGAATTGAATCATCCTGAAGTCTTCTAAAGCTAAGTACCCCGTTGGGATCTTGCTCTAACCGATGTCAGAAAAAGTTAACAATTTTCTCACCTGTGGAAATTTCCATTCTTACTGCGTCACCTGTTTAGGCCCAGACCACAACGTACCTCGCTGTCGATTTTGTGCCTTGTTCAACGCCCGAACTATTCATTGGGCCCTTATTGTTGCTAAATACTTTAGCTCTCAATCTCTGTATTCCGAAATGGCTTTGGTAAGCCATCCTTCTACCGATCTTCCAAAAAAAAATAAGGATAAAGACAGAGACAGACCGCACAGGTCCAAAACTGCCAATGACGCTTCCTTTAAGCTAGTCTCCAGTTCACTGGTACTCAGTGAGGCATTTTCGCAGCTCCTGATGCCCACTTCGATGGATTCGCAGACCGCTACCGAAACCCTTTCAGAGTCGGGTATGCCACAAGACTTTTCTTTGACTATTGAAGCTGCGGATGTCTCTACGTTGGATGGGTCCGGAGCCACTGTGCATCACTGGCTTCTGAGGATGTTCTTCGCATTACCGAAATTCAACAAAAACAGACGACTTCTTTTGCATCTTCAGTTCTGTCTAAAACTACTGAGTTTCTAAGGCCAAGAGTACGAGCTACGCCTAAAAAAACGATGACCCAAACTGAAGCACCTGCTTCCTTGCCACAATCCCAAATGCTTAAAATGGCAGAAGACCTGATCATGCTGATTAGGAGAAGCCGGCCTTCCCCTGCTGAGGAAAAGAGACCTGCCCCAGCAGCTTTAACTGACCAAGAGTCCGACGACTCTGAGGATGTTCATTGTGTTACACAGCTGCAGTCATTACACTTGGGTTATCCTGCCATCAGGTGGTTCCCCAGTCGGCCTGAGTTCCAAAGTCTTGGTCCGGCGTCGGTTGCTGTCGCCTCCTCCCTGACGTCAGTGCGACAGGGGTATATAAGATGCAGCCGACGCCATTTTCTTCAGTCTTTCTTGCCGCGCGGTGCCCGAAGCAGAAGCAGTTCTCAAGTGCCGGTCGGCCGACTCCTGAGATTTTCATTTCGAATCCAGAACCAAAGTCTTCTACAAAGCTAAGTACCCCGTTGGGGAAACTTTTTCTTGCCTCAGACCGATGTCAGTAAAAGTTAATAACTGTATTTCTTGTGGGAAGCAAATACCTCATAAGGATTTCCACTCCTATTGTATTCCATGCCTAGGCCCAGACCACGATGTCACTGGTTGTCGGTTTTGTGCTAGGTTTAACAAGCGCACTATTAAACGTCGGTTTGATTTTGCCCAACATTATTTTGGCAGAAAATTCAATTACACCATGCCGTCAGAACTCCCGACGACCGGAATACATAAAAAGCGCGAGGACAAGTACAGGCATCCGAGGCCCAAAACTGACGACGAGGCCTCTTCTAGGCCGGTCGCCGGTTCTCCGGTTTTCAGCGAGGCGCCTACGCAGCCCCTGACGACTGCTTCCACAGAACCACAGACCGCCTCCAACTCCCACATGGAGCTGGCTGGGCCTTCGGACGCCCAAGGTTTTCAGCTTACTGAAACTAACCCTTCAGAGGGAACCGAAGTAGCTGAGCAATCCACAGCTTCAGAGGGTGTTTTCAGACCTACCCAGTTAACCATTAAACCCTCTGCTAAGTCTAAGCTCCCCTTAAAAACAAAGAAACAGACACAGCATTCTCCAGGACAGGCTTCCATGCCTAAGAAACAAATGCTAAAAATGGCCGAAGACCTAATCACCCTGATCAGGGGGTCCCATCCCCCTCCTGATAAAAGGCCCAGACAGGATGCAGACTATGAATCTTCCGACCAGGTGTCCATTTCCTCATATTCATCCTCAGACCTAGGATATTCCTTACCCCCTTATGAGGATTCTGATGCTGAGGAATCAATTCCATCAGCCTCTCCACCTGAGGACTACTCCTTTGGGGAGACCTTACATACCATGAGGGAGCATTTCCATTGGGAATGCCAGGATTACTCAGAATCCAAGAAAAGGCTCAGAGACTTCCTTTTATTGCCTCAACACAGACCCCTTGCTATTCCGCCAGTGTTAGATATTGTGGATGATGTGTACACTGAATCCAGCTTAAACCCTGACTCCTTACCCCCAGCCCCAGTTAAACCTGATAGATATTACAGAGTCCCTGACTCTCACAAATTTCTGTACAAAAGCCCTGTTGCTGACCCTGAAACTATTTCTCAGGGACCCAAAGGGATTAAGGCCTCATCAGCAAAAAACCCAGTTCCCTCTGACAGAGATTCCAGAGCATTAGACAGATGGGGAAAGAAAGTATATACGTCTGCAACTTTAGCAATGAGAGTCTTGAATTGCCAGTTTCACATGCTAAAATATCAGCAATTTTTGATGTCTCAGTTGAAACAAAAGATGCTTCCAGATTCAGATCTTCCTAATTTTAAAGAAATGCAGGATTTATTGCATGCAGCTGAACAAGTGGGAAAACATACTTTGCAATGTGGGTTTGATTCCTTAGAGGCCTCCTGTAGAGCAGCAGTTACAGGCTCTGTCATTAGAAGGCATGCTTGGTTAAAAGAACATATGTTACCAGATCATGTTAAGGCCAAATTATTGGACGCACCTTTGCAGCGGGATGTGTTGTTTGGAGTTAAGGCCGAGGAGGTATTAAAGAAGATGGAGGATAAGGCAAAATCTATGCAAACGGTGAAAGATTTCTTACAGGTTCAGCCTCCTCATTTTAGCAGAAATTGGCCAACAAAGAATTGGTCCTTTCCAGTCACAGACAGACCTCAAAGGGGCAGATATAGACATCCAAGAGGTAGAGGTCAGGCACAAGGTCCTTACAGGCCTCGACAATCGGGTACACCAGGCCAGAAAGAAGGGGAAGACAGGCCTCAACCTTATAAAAAGCAGCCTCAGTGACTTCCCACTACAGCTGCCAAGCAGCTCTCTCTTGGCAGCCCCCTTAGGAGGAAAACTGGCACTTTTCTATCACAATTGGCATTGCATCACCAAAGACAAATGGGTTCTCAACATTGTATCTCAAGGTTACAGGTTCCACTTTCACACTCTGCCAAGGTTAAAAGGAATGCCAAATCTGCCACCAAATCAATGGGCCGAGGCTCAAAAACAAATTACAGCACTCATGGACATGAGAGCTATTCAAAAGGTACCACCATAGGAGCAAGGACAAGGATTTTACTCAAGACTTTTTATGGTTCCCAGAAAGGACAAAGCCTGGAGACCCATTCTGGACCTTTCTTCTCTAAACACTTACCTGGATGTTCCGAAATTCAAAATGTTGACACTACAGCAGCTTCTTCCCATGCTGGGCAAGAAAGCTTGGCTCGTGACTTTGGACCGCAAGGAGGCATACCTGCATGTCCCTATCAGACAAAACTGCAGAAGATACCTCAGATTTCTATCTGGTTCAATGCACTATCAATTCTCTGCACTGCCCTTTGGCTTATCTACTGCACCCAGGGTCTTCACAAAGTGCCTGGCACCAGTAATTGCATTTTGCAGGCAGAAAGGAATTCAAATTTATCCATACCTGGGCGACTGCCTGATTCAAGCAGAGAGCAAGGACATTCTTCTAAAGCATCTGGCGTACGTAAAAAAGTTATTAAGTTGCCTAGGGTACACAGTAAACGAAAAGAAATCAAAACTAGTGCCCTCACAACAGATAATATTCCTGGGTGCCAGCTTGAACACAACGGCCCAGATAGCTTATTTCACGCCAGACAAGCAAGGACAAACGGACTCAATACTTTCATTTGATGGCAACAAAGACCCAGCTCCCTGCAAGAAAAATTCTACAGGCTTTGGGCTACATGGCATCTTGCATACTACTAATTCCATATGCCAGACTGCATATGAGGAAACTACAATGGTACCTAAAGAGTGTATAGTCTCAGCACTGTCAAAGTTTGGAAACAGTTGTACCACTAATTCCTTGCCTTCAACAGGAGTTTCGATGGTGGGCTCAAGCTTGTCACCTCAACAAGAGACAGCCTTTTACTCAACCCACAGCCAGGCAAACACTGACAACAGATGCATCGGATTATGCCTGGGGAGCACACATGGCAGGAAAATGTATTCAGGGCGAGTGGCCCACAGAGCAAAGACATCTCCACATCAATCAAAAAGAGATGTTAGCTATACAAAATGCAATTATAGCCTTCAAGGACCTGCTGCATCCAGGACAACTACTACTAAAGACAGACAACACCACAGTTATGTGGTACATAAACAAGCAAGGGGGCACACACTCCTACCCCCTCTGTAGACAAGCCATGACCATGTGGAACACAGCTCTAGACTACCAAGTTCATCTGCAAGCACAATTCCTGCCAGGAGAGAGAAACACACTGGCAGACGACCTAAGCAGAAACATCATGGACCCCCACGAATGGGAATTGAGCCCACAAATATTCAGGATGATAACACAAAAATGGTGGAGCCAGGACATAGATCTGTTTGCATCCCCAATGAACTGCCAGTTACAGAAATTCTGCACAAGGAGCTACCATCCACAAGCATGGAAAGTGGATGCCCTCGCATTCAGCTGGAAAAACCTGCAAGTATACGCTTTCCCTCCTTTACCTCTCCTTCCAAAGGTACTCATAAAAGCCTGGCAAGAAGAGTCAAAGATGATCCTGATTGCACCAGACTGGCCATGCCAGCACTGGTACCCAATCTTAAAGAACTTAGCACAAGAACCACCCTGGATTTTGCCTCAAATCTCACAGTTGCTGACACAGCACAACAATCAGATACTTCACAGCCAGCTAAAGACCTTAAACCTAGCTGCATAGAAAATTCCTTGGTCAAGCAAGCAATGCCTCTCTCCAAAGCTGTTATGGATGTCATTCTGGAGGCCAGAAGGCCTAGCACCAGGAAAGCCTACTCGGATAAATGGAAGAGATTCTGTGCCTGGAACCAAGCGCACAGCCCTGACCCTCTTGTCCCAAACATTCCTCAGATACTTCAATACTCAACTGAGATGCTGGACAAGGGCCTCTGCTTCTCATCCATCAAGATCCACGCCTCAGCCATTTCTCCTCATTACAACACGGATCCACCAATTTTTTCTAATCCTTTGCCCAAACAGTACCTTAGAGGGGCTAAAAACATAAGACCGCCCCGTAGAGCACCTACACCAACTTGGGACCTCAACTTTGTTTTGGAAAAATTAACTTTACCTCCTTTTGAGCCAGCTAACACAGCAGAATTAAAATATATCTCTTGGAAAACTGTTCTGCTACTGGCAATAACATCAGCACAAAGAGTTTCAGAATTACAGGCACTAATGGCAGTGGAACCTTTCCTCATCTTCCACCAGGACAGGGTGTCTTTAAGAACTAACCCTACGTTTATGCCAAATTTGGTATCAAGTGTGGCTCTAAACCAAACTATTTACTTGCCAAGTTTTTATCCAAAACCACAGAACAAAGGGGAGAGACTACTACATTCTTTGGACATTCACAGGCAGTTACGTTTCTACTTGGACAAAACCAAAGCTTTCAGAAAATCTGAGCAATTATTGGTAGCATATGCTGCAGGAGCACAGGGAAAAGCCATTTCAAAACAGACTATTTCAAAATGGATAGGACATTGTATACGTTTCTGCTATACTCACCATGGGAAACCTGCACCTAGCAGCATTAGATTTCACTCCACCAGGGCAACAGCCACTTCAACTGCCTACCTCAGAGGAGTACCTACCAAGGATATTTTGGAAGCAGCAACATGGAGTTGCTGTGCATACCTTCACCAAGCATTACCATTTGCCTTTATACTCCAAATCCAGAGCTGGCTTCACCACTGCTGTGCTGCAGGGCCTTATAGCCACCCCTAACGCCTTATAGATCCAGCCTCCCTACCTCAGCTTTGGGATTCCACCCAAGTGTAATGCCTGCAGCAGTGTAACATGATGAACATAGTACAGTTTTGTACCTACCATAAATGTAGATGTTCGAGTGTAAACACTGCTGCAGTCCAGGTTACCCTCCCTCCTTCCCCTCTTACTTCCTGGTACATACCTAGGTCATCTACCCTTTACTACCTATGCGGAGTATTTGCGGGTAACTAAAAATGGTTGTTTGTTTTTCTTTTGTATATTTTACTAGCAATTTGAATTGCCTACCTATTTGGGGGCACCTGACATCTGGGGCAAGAAAAACTGAAGAAAATGGCGTTGGCTGCATCTTATATACCCCTGTCGCACTGATGTCAGGGAGGAGGCGACAGCAACTGACGCCGGACCAAGACTTTGGAACTCAGGCCGACTGGGGAACCGCCTGACAATTAGATTTCTTGGCAACTCTTTTTAGACAGGGTTCCGCTGTCTTCACGCTTAAAGTCCAATTGGCAGCGATTTCTAATTATCATGTTGCCTTTGAGCCTTCACTCATGAGTCATAAGTTGTGTAAGGCCTTTCTCAAGAGAGCTTGGTTGCTTCGCCCTCCGGTGTCGCAACCTGTTTTGCCATGGGATTTGAATGTGGTTCTAGGAGCCTTGACGTCTCATCCCTTCGAGCCGGTGGCTACTTGTGAGCAAAAATTCTTATCTTGGAAGACTGCCTTCTTGGTAGCTATTACTTCAGCCAGAAGGGTCTTGGAGCTTCAAGCCCTTTCTGTCAAGCCTCCTTATCTGATCTTTCATAAGGATAGAGTATCTCTAAGATTAAATCCATCATTTCTTCTTAAGGTTTCTTCTGCTCTTTGTCTGCAACAATCTATAGAGCTACCAGTTTTCTTTCCGAAATTTTCCAACAAGGCAGAATACAGACTTCATCAGTTGGATGTGCATAGACAACTGAGGTTTTACTTAGATAGGACACAGCAGCAGAGGAAATCAGATCAGTTGTTTGTGGCCTTTGCGAATAACAGGATTGGCAAAGCAGTAACTAAGACCACTATCGCTAGGTGGATTAGGGATTGTGTTTCATTTATTTATGCATCAACAGGAAGGGACCTTCCATTTCCAGATAGAGCGCATTCTACTAGGACTATGGCAACTTCAGTGGCCTTCCACGCCAGACTGTCTGTGGATGAGATATGTGCAGCGGCCACTTGGGCTTCTCCACATACATTTATTTCTCATTACAAACTGGACATGGCGTCTAGGGGTCGGGCGTCCTTTGGTTCCACAGTGCTCAGGAGTGTTTTCCAGTGAGCCTCCCAGGATCTAGGTGCTAGGGACACTGTCCCATCAGTTATGAATGTAGGCGAGATAGGATCACATTACATCTTTTAGTTATGTACTTACCATAACGATAGATGTATGTGATCCATCTCGCCTACATTCTTACGTACCCGCCCTCCTTCCCCCTACCTGTTGGATCTAGAGGAAACACTGTTGTGCAGTTGGATTGGTACATGTAGATGAGTTGTTGTGGGGCAAACAAGATCTGGGGGTTTGGGCGTGGTGCATCCTGGGATAAGGGGTTGGCCCAGTCAATGAGAGACTTCGTGCTAGTGTATCGGCCGAGTCGGCTCCGAGCCCATCAGTTATGAATGTAGGCGAGATGGATCACATACATCTGTCGTTATGGTAAGTACATAACTAAAAGTTTTATAGCGTTGCTGATTTACACACTGATGTTAGTTTCTACACTGCTTAGACAAGGCAGTGAATGTGTTAAATTGGTTCAGTGATTAGTGTGCCTCATTGGCTGCTAGAATGTTTAAAGATGTGACTTGTGCTTTAATATTTTGGTCTGAGGAAGCGGATGTTGTCGGTGAAAGCACTTACCTTGTTGTGTTGCTATTAAAGAGTGCTGCGTTGGAACCAGTTTGCCTTTTTCTTCACTATTATGCAAAGATCTAAGCAATGGAGTACCTCCACTTCTAAAACAGGGAGTGCTAAGCCACTCCCTTAAGGAAAGAATTCACAATGACTTCTCAACTCCACTCCTCACCTCTGCCCAATTGCTCGTGCCCACCATGCAAAAAACTGGACCTCCATCACCAAAGACCGATATCAACATTGTATCCCAGGGGTACACATTTTACTTCCACACACTGCCAATCCCAAAAGTGTTCCCAGACCTTCCTCCAAACCAGTGGGCAGAGGCACAAAACCAAGTTCAATCCCTGCTGTCCATAATGGCAATTCAACCTGTTCCTGCAGAACAGATAGGTGAAGGGTTTATTCCAGAATTTTCCTGGTACCCAGAAAAGAGGGCACTTGGCACCCAATCCTAGATCTTTCCATTCTAAACACCTTCCTGGTGGTACCAAAATTCAAAATGCTCACCCTTCAGCAGCTTCTTCCTGTGCTGTCCAAAGATGCCTGGTTAGTCACCCTAGACCTAAAATAAGCCTATCTGCACGTCCCTATCAGGGACTCATGCAGGAAATATCTATGTTTCAGGGCAGGATCTATACATTATCAGTTCCCTGCACTTCCCTTTGGCTTATCCACTGCTCTGAGAGTCTTCACAAAGTGCCTGGCTCTAGCCATTGCCTATTTCAGACAGAAAAATTCAAATATACCCTTACTTGGACGATTGCTGAATTCAGGCAGACAGGAATAGCTGTTGCAACACCTGACATTTGTAAAGAACCTTCTAACCTCCCTGGGGTACACTGTCAACGAAAAGAAATCAAAACTAGTTCTCAGTCAAAAGATTGTACTCCTAAGAGCAAGCTTGGACACAGCATCCCAGATGGCATTCCTTACTCCAGAAAAACAAGCCTATCTAACAGGCTACTTCACTCAAATGGTCACCAGAACCCAGCTATCCGCAAGGAAAATCCTGCAGGCTCTAGGGTTCATGGCCTCTTGCATTCTACTAATTCCATATGCCAGACTGCATATGAGGAAACATCAATGGTACTTAAAAAAAAGTCTTTGGTGGCAACATACTCAGGACCTGGAAACCATCATATCTGTCATACTTTGTCTAAGGACACAGTTTCTTTGGTGGGCAGCAGCATGCACCCACAACAAGGGACTTCCCTTTACACAACCCCACGCCACCCAGACCCTAACCAAAGATGCATCAAACTATGCCTGGGGGGATCATCTGGATGACAAGTGCATTCAGGGCCACTGGAGCCCAAATTAAATTCATCTGTACATCAACCAAAAAGAGATGCTAGCTGTTCCGCACGCTCTGACAGCTTTCAGATCCCTACTCTCACCATGATCCCTGCTAATAAAAACTGACAACACCACAGTAATGTGGTACATCAACAAGCAGGGGGGAACCCACTCTGCAGGCAAGCCATGACCTTGTGGAACACGGCTTTGGACATCCATATTTATCTGCACGCTCAATTCCTGCCAGGGAAACAAAACTCTCTGGCAGACGACTTAAGTAGAAATCTCATAGACCCACATGAGTGGGAATTAGACCACAGCACTTTCAGCCTTCTAACCCAGAAATGGGGGACCCCGGAGGTGGACCTTTTTGCCTCCCCCTACAATCACCAGCTCAACAAATTCTGCACCAGGACACCTCACAGCAGGGCCTGGAAAGTGGATGCCCTTTCCTTCCAGTGGGTAAACCTCTCAATCTATGCATTTCCCCCTCTGCCTCTTCCTCTTCTTACAAGAATATTACTCAAAATAAGGCAGGACAGACTAAGGGCAATCCTGATTGCCCTAGACTGGTTACCCCAGACTGGCCAGGCCAGCACTGGTACCCACTACTGCGCAGCCTGTCACCGGTGCCAACATGGCACCTACCCCAGATCCCAACCCTCCTCACACAGCATGAGGGACAGATCTTGCTTCCGCAACTGCAAACCCTGAACCTTGCAACCTGGCTTATTCCTTGAATTCTCCCCCAGTGACCAACCTAAGCAAGCGGGTGCTGGACGTCATTCTTGAAGCCAGAAGACCCAGTACAAGGAAATCCTATGCTGATAAGTAGAAAAGGTATTGTTCCTTGATTCAATCTAAAGGGGCGGACACAGCACTGCCCTTCTTAACTCTAATCCTGGATTACCTAGCAGATCTACTCCACACAGGCCTATCCTTCTCTTCCATTAAGATCCATGCCTCTGCCATCTCGGCTCATTACAACACTGAGCCACCTCTATTCTCTCACCCTCTCATCAAACAGTTCCTGAGAGGGTCCAACAACTTAAGGCCACCAAGGTGAGCCCCCACCCCTGCTTGGGACCCCCCCGAGCCAGCACTGTCAGCAGAGTTAAAATTCCTCTCTTGGAAAACAGCCTTACTTCTGGCCATCACTTCAGCTTGAAGAGTGTCTGAGCTACAAGCACTTATGGGTGTGGAACCCTTCATTATTTTTCATGCTGACAGGGTCTTCCTCAGGACTAACCCTCCCTTTATGTCTAAAGTGGTGACCGGTGTAGCTCTCAACCAGTCTATCCATTTGCCAACCTTCTTCCCTAATCCTCAAAATAAAGGAGAAAGGATCCTGCACTCCTTAGACGTGCACAGACAGCTCAGATTCTACCTTGATAGGACCTAAGCCCTTCAGGAAATCTGACCAGTTACTAGTCAGTTTTGCACCAGGGGAAGAGGGCAAAGCCATATCAAAACAGACCATTTTCAAATGGATAGCACACTGTATCAATTTCTGTTACAAACACCATGGGAAACCAACCCCTCAGGGGGTCAGAATGCATTCCACTAGGCAATTTCTACCTCTGTAGCATTCCTCAGGGGAGTCCCTACCAGGGACATTCTGGAAGCTACTACCTGGAGTTCTGTTCACACCTTTACCAGGCATTACCACCTACCTATCTTTTCCAAATCCAGGGCGGGTTTTGCAATAGCATTCCTGCAGGGCATACTAGCCAGCCCCAAGTCTTTTTGACTGCCTCCACCCATTCTTCAGCTTTGGGAATCAACCCAAGTGTGATGACTGCAACAGTGAAACATGAAGAACATAGTGCAGTTGTGTACACTTACCATAAATGTAGATGTCTGAGTGTATTCACTGTTGCAGTCCTGGTTTCCCACCCTCCAGCCCCCTTGTCTCTCTCTCTCTCTCTCCCCTTCTGTATCTCTATTACTCACCCTTTACAGGGCTATTGGTATTTTCTTTTTACTGGTGGTGTATTTTTTTTCATCCATAACTTAGCTCTCTATTTGGGGGGCTCCTGACATTTGGGGCAAGAAAAACTGATGTAATGGCGTCGGCTGCCTGTTTTTATACACCTGACGACCTGATGTCAGTCCTGGAGCAACAGCAACCGACGCAGAAATACTAAGTCTCTGGTATTCGGGCCGACTGAGGGCTACCTGCAGGCAGATGACCCAAGTGTGATGACTGCAACAGTGAATATACTCGAACATCTACATTTATGGTAAGTGTACACAGCTGTAGTTTTTGGTGGTGATTACCTCCGTCAGAAGGGTTTCAGAATTGCAAGAACTCGATCCCCCCCCCCTTACTTGGTATTCCATAAGGATAGGTTTCTCTTTGTATGAACCCTTCCTTTTTACCTAAGGTAATTTCATCTTCTTGTGTTTTTCCCCAGTTTTTACAACAAAAGTGAATAGGACAATGTGCTTGAGGTGCTCCATGTTAAAATCACCATAGGTAAAATCCAATGCCACTTCTGTGCAAGCTATCGGTCCCCCTCTATGACCCCGGAAACACATACCATGTATTTAAACTTATTAGAAACACTAACCATCCAGCACAATACCATATTCATGGGTGACTTTAATTACCCCACTGTTAACTGGGAATCCTATATGACACCAAACGTACATGCACAGAGATTCCTGGATTTTGTAAACACAAACTTCCTGGACCAGATAATCTATACATCAACCAGGGGGTGCAGCCATACTGGATTTGGTCCTCACTAATATGGGAAAGTGCTGCACATCCCCAACTGTAATGCCTTCCCTGGTAAGGTCAGACCACAAAATGGTCTGCTTTGAAGTAAAAATAAAACCTAGACCGCCAGCTAAACCTGGAATATTCAGAAACCATTCTAAGGCTAACCTCCTGCTGTTAAGTGCGAACCTGGCAAAATTTCAAGCCCCCATAAACCCTGAGAACACTTATGCTTATGCAGAACTGTTCACAGAAACCCTGTACAACCATGTTAGTAGCTGCATAGAGGCAGCTGTACCCACCAGGAAGAAGTACAGAACTAACTCAAAAAACAAACCACCCTGGTGGAATATCAGAATCATTCAGCTATATAACAGGAGGAAGAAAATCATGGCAAAAATTAGGAGGTGCAGCACCCAGCAGGATAAAAGCACTCTCATCAAACTAAACAAATGACTCGGAGGACAAATAGTGTACCAAAGCCAAATTTGAGGTAGGTTTGGTCTCCTAGGCCAGGGACAACCACAAAGTATTCGTTAGCTATGTACAGAACCTCAAAGGCAAAACACAATTGTGTGCAAAGCTCATTGTAAATGGAGCCACCTATACTGAGCCAGAAGATATAGCAAACCTCCTGGCTGATAAACTCAACTCCAACTTTACTCCTTTCTCCCCTTTAACCTTCTCCCAGGAGATGTAATCCAATATAACTCCCCCTACTATCACTAGGGAGCAGGTCCTTAGTGCTCTCACTAAGACCAAGAACACTGCATCAGTGGGCCCAGACAATATCCCAGGATGCCTTCTAAATAGCATGAAACATGACCTATCAGGGTCTCTGGAATTACTATTTAACTGTAGCCTCCAAACAGGCTTTGTGCCTCATGAATGGAGAAAGGCAACAGTCATCCATCTGCACAAAGGTGGGCCATCTAAAGACCCTGGAAACTACAGACCCATAAGTTTCACTAGTCTTATATGTAAAGCCATGGAAAGAATTATAGATATGATCAGTAGAGATATAGTAAACTTCAAGACACTGGGCCCAACCCAGTTTGGCTTCATCAAGGACAGATCATGCCTACTCAACCTGGTGGGCTTCTTTGAGAAGGTCACCAAAGCAATGGATGAGGGCAGAATTGTTCACACTGCCTACCTTGACCTGTCCAAGGCATTTGACACAGTACCCCACTCATGCATTGTTGACAAACTCAAGAGGTTGGGTACAAACCAGTGTGTCACCTGGTGGATAGTCAGCTGGCTCACAGACAGGACCCAGGAAGTTAAAATTGGGGAGTCCACCTCTACAAAGAGGCCAGTCACAAGTGTAGTCCCTTAGGGGTCAGTCCTTGGACCACTTCTTTTTGGTATTTACTTCTCAGAAGTCAAGGCCAATGTCAGTGGTCTCTGGCTGACTAAATTTGCAGATGATTGCAAATTAGGAGCTGTCATTGAATCTCATATTGACACAAACAACTGGTATTAGAGCAGTGGACTAGAACTAAATGCCAAGAAATGCATAATAGTATCCTTTGGGAAGTCATCCATCCGTGGTAACTATCATATTGACAGCACACCCCGTAGAGTTGACCCAGTAGTCAGGGACTTAAGGACACACCTAGATAGTAATCTAGCCTGATCATCGTGTGTCTACAGTTGTGAGGAAATCATTCTATGTTGCGCAACTTATAAACAAAGGTATGGCATCCAAGTCGAAGGAAGTCATTGTTCCACTGTATTTGGCATTCATCAGACCTGTCATTGACAATGCCCCCTTTTGGTATGCACCTAACCAAGCATATCCAACAATTAGAAAGTTCACAGAGGTTCCTCACTAAAAGAATACAGGGCATAAGTAATGTGTCCTATGCAGACCATCTCAAGGCCCTATCCCTGTATTCTGCCTCCTACAGGCTTTTGAGGGGAGATCTATGCTTGGCATACAGGGTATTGCCAGACCCCACTTTGATGGACCTCCTGCATATCTACAAAACATACAGCAATAGAATTACCCATTCTAAAGACTTAAACCTTCCCTGTAATATAAGTAGGACCTGCTGGAGAGATAGGTATGTATCCCAGAGACTACCCCGTCTATGGAACAGGCTCCCCATCCATGTGAAGAAGAGTTCCTCCATAACCCAATTCAAGTGCAACTTGTACAATTGGATGGGAAACTGGAAATTCATCCCTGGTTTGGCACCTCTGTCTCTAATGGATAGGGGTAACCTGTAAATGGTTCATCTCCCAGGCCCATGCTTACACTTATCAAGGGTATCAGAAATTGTCAGAGATTTGGGATGCATAGTTAGGCTTAAAAATGCCCTTGTGGTTGCTAGCCTAGTAAACACCTGTGAACCTACGAACCTTTTGCATTATTTGATTGTGCATAGGCAGCTAACATTTTACCTTGACCATACCAAGTCTTTCAGGAAATTTGTCTGGTTGTTTGTCTCCTTTTCATAATCCAGGGTGGACTCTGTTGTGTCTGAAGTAACCTCATCCAAGTGGCTGCCAGATTGTATTTTGTTTGCAAAAAGAAAAACCTGTGATATCCCTCAAAGTCTTAGAAAAAAACAGTATGCAACCTATCCTGGGTCAAAAATAAACCAAGAGGAAACTTTCCAATGTGGAGGGTGTGAAGTTCACTCCTTCAATTATGTTATGCACCTAGATCACTAATACAAATCTAACTGCAGAATATATACTACAAAATAATAAAATAAAAAATAGTAGGTATTCCACAGTTGAGTTCAAAATGGAATAGCCTTTATTGAAACACACAAAGAAGCAATTCTAGTTGAGTATAATGAAAAACATCAAAAACATTCATTATTTATATATAGTCAGGTTTTTTAGAGCAAGGGAGTGATTACAGAGGGTGGTTCTGTTAAGAGCAATAAAAGTATTAAACTCATTCCTTTAACCAAGTCCCACTTCCCCCTTAACACCATAATGTAAACTGAGACTGTGCTTCTCTTGAATTGAAACTAAAAAGCTAGAGACAAATTAAAATATGTAAGAACGGTTTATTAACACTTTATGTAGGCCAGCCTACTAATCCAAACTTTATTAATTAAGAAACTAATTCACTAACAAAACTAACAAAAAGGTCTACCACTAGACATATATCAAAATAAATATGAATACATCTAAACTAAAGCACTTTTAACAAAGATCATTTTTGTACCAATTAAACACTTCATCAGGTTTGTGTGTAAAAAATATATATCATAATATGAAGGAAGATGTGTATAAATCTACAAGTGAACACCTAAGTAGGCTGAAAACCATAGCTATAATTGCCAAGGTGGAAATGCAATGAAAAATGTTAAAAATAAAAATAAAGCATTAAGGCCCTGGGGATCTGTTCAAGTGTAGCATCCAACTAAGAAAGCACTTAGTTTGAATGAGTAAAAGTGCACCCAAGAGCATCGGAAAACCGCCAATGTCATTTATTTTCATTATATAATATTTACAATGTTTGATATTTGTTTTTAACAATATTAGCATGTAATGTCAGCGGTGGCCGCGGTGGTGCAGCGGTTAGCATTGCCGCCTCACAGCAAGAGGTTGTCCGGTTCGATTCTCGGCTGGGGTGCCTTCTGTGCGGAGTCTGCATGTCCTCCCTGTGGTCGCGTGGGTTTCCTGCAGGTGCTCCGGTTTCCTCCCACATCCCAAAGACATGCAGTAGATGGATTGGACACTCTAAATTGGCCCTAGGTGTGAGTGTGTGCGTGTGTGTGTGCCTTCTGTGGAAGGTTGGGCGCCGGGCTGGCACCTCGACACCATAAAAACTCCACTGCCAATCATGAGTGGACAGATGATGCGCTGTGGCGACCCTTAACTGGGAAAAGCCGAAAGAAGAAGCAGCAGCATGTAATATCAGTATGTAATATCAGTGCCACATCATACTTTATTTTAATAGTCTTTTAAACAGTGGGGC
The DNA here is from genome assembly GCF_019279795.1 of Protopterus annectens. Lineage (NCBI taxonomy): Eukaryota > Metazoa > Chordata > Ceratodontiformes > Protopteridae > Protopterus > Protopterus annectens. Next base: position 1,095,243,362 of record NC_056731.1, on the reverse strand, counting down.
AGTTTTCTGAGTTCTAGTATGCCTTTTATGGAGCATTAAACCCAGTTTTTCTAAAAGAGTTCAGTTTCAGCTGCCACAGTACTTCACATTTTTCCTAAAAGATTAAGGATGTCTCCTTCCAGTTCCAAAAGGTCCAAACAGTAATTTGAAATTTAAAGCCAGTGTGTCTTTTGTGAATCTGCAGGTGCCAAGCCAGTGCATTATTCTTGCACTTAGCTCTAATTTCAGAAAGATGGCCAGAAATCCTCTTTTTAAATGTGAGAGTTTTTCCCTACATTAAATGCTTCATAGTCATTGCATTGCAGCTTGCCTATAAACCACCTGCATTGAGTTAATCAATTTCTTTAAATAAGGGCAAAAAAACATGTTTCCCTCCTGTATGTGCCAATAAAAGACACATTTAGCTCCACTCTTATTGGTGCATGTATCCAGTAGTCTGGGTCTACCTTCAACCCAACTCCTGATGTTTCAGGATTTCCTAAACACAAAGGAAGGAGCTTCTCAAAGGATGTCCATTAAATATGAGCTTTCAGTAATTATGGCCCAATTCTCTCTAATAATATTAATGATGCTGCGATAGTCACCAGTAAAAGTCCAGATACAACTGTCTTTAGATTTGTTGTCCATAGATTTCTTTAACACCCTCCTATAAGGACTGTTAAGTGCTGGTGCATTTCTCCTTTTTAGTTCAGTTATAGTTTCCAGAATGCTTCTTACTGCTTTCGTATCCCCCACTAAAAGAATAATTTTCAACATCATTTAGGTTCTTATTTGCATGGCGATCCTAGCCATCCTGTAGCCCTGGGACTTAACAAAGTTATATTTTGTCCTGGTGGGATGGAGACTCTTATTATGTATAGGAGGTTTACTCTGGTAGGTTTTCTGTAAAGATCTGTGTTCATTTTACGTTGGTCTAAGTCTTTAGTAATCTGTAGATCTAAGAAGATTGTCAAGGTGAGGCTTTGGGAAGAGGTGAAATGCAGGAAGCTGGTAGTTTGGTTCAGATAGTTGATAGAAATCTTCTGATTTAGCATTGTCTCCTTTCCACACAATAAAGATGTCATCTATAAAGCACAGATACACTGTGATATGTTGCATGTATTCTCTATTGTTAAAAACATAATCCCCCCCCCCCCAACTTGCCTAGGGCTTTGTTGGGTGTGCTAGGGGACATTCTGTACCACTCTTTTGTCTATAGTAATTTCCCTTAAATGTAAAAAATAAAATGTAGCTACGCACCATATATAAAAGTTTGCCTGTTCTTTCATGTTGTGCTGGTATGCCATTGTTGTTTTTCCTGTGTGAGACAGTCACTGCTTCAATACATTTATTATGTGGAAGTACAGTATATAATGATTCAACATCTGTTAATAAAATGCTGTCAGCATCAATTGTAACATTTTTTATTTTCCTTAAAAAATCATTAGAGTATTTTATGTGTGAAATGTTCTTTTCAGCCAGAGGTTGTAACAAAAAATCCAGGTAGATGGCAGCAGCTTCGGTCATGGGACCCCCTACTTGCAACCACTGGCCTGTAAGGAGGGTTTTCTCTTTTTTATGTGGCTTAGGGATTCAAAAAAAATTAGGCAAATGGGGGGGTGGTATCTGTCGACAGTCAAACAAGTTATCTGTTAACAAGCCATCATCATAAAGTGCAGTCAGTGCTGTGTACCAGTTGTTGTATGATGCCTTACTGTCTTCTTAAGTTAAAGACTTGTAATAGTTTGTGTCACTCAGCATTTCTTCTATCCTGTGGTTATAGCTGCAGGTATCAGTAACAACAGTATCCCCTCTCTTGTCAGTCTCCGTAACCCATAGAGACTTATCTCTGACTAGCTCTAATAATGCTTTTTTCTCACCTTTGTTAAGGTTGTCGTACTTTCTCCCAGCTTATTTTTACAGTACTTTCCTGATGTGTCCATTTCACGTTTGACCTCAAAGGCTGCTAAAGTTTGGTGTAAGGGAGGGTTATAATTATGGAGTCTTTTTATTGTTTTACAGTCAGCATCATATCAAGTTTTAAAAAGTGCTAATATTTATATGGCTTCAAACATAAAAGAAAATTACATAGCTGTCGTAATTCAAAATGTCCAGAACTCATTCTCATGCCTGGTGAATAGATTTAAATTGTTTTTTTGGTCAGGAAGTTAGTTTAAGAGCTTTATAATATTCAAATACAGAGGCTATGAATTCAGACCATGATATGGTCGAGCGAGAACACCTTTGTTTAGTCATAGGAAATTTTGTCATGCTAAAAATAATGAAGGCTCTCAATATATTAGGCTTTATTTTTTCATGAGGTAACGGCAATAAGACAAATTACCAAGGGAATGATCTGATATTGGGTATGTATGTTTGTATTCTTTTAAATATTTTAAGCCATAGTTGATGATATTCCCAAATGATATGGAATAAATTTGCTTTAGGTTTGTTAGAAGTACAAATGTTAGACAGAGTAATATTATATTTAGTCTTGTGAGCTGGTGTAATTGATGCATTATTAGTCATAACTTGAGTATAATATTTTTGAGGTGGGTATACTTTAGATTCAAATAAACTGTATGCTTTCTATTTTAATTTGTAAAGCATACATCGTTGAAAGAGTTCCATAAAATTGCAGAAATATAGGATTCATGAAATCTTTTATGTATATAAATCTTATATAGACAAGATATTGGTTAGGAATTCTAATATTTTAATAAATAAAATGACAGGTACTACATTTTAAATTTCTGTTTTACATTTCTGCATTTTTTAAAGATTGGGCTAAGTATATATTGCCTCTACTCTTTTGCAAGGTGGAAGTCATCATCATACTGTAATCTTCATAACATCTATTCCTGAATCATTTCTTTTTACCCACAGCTTAGATAGTATTATTTCCTTGAGCCAGTAACATTGATATTTTATTAAATTAGGTTGGGGATGACCTCTCCTTCTGCCCTTTGTGCCCTGGCCAGTAATATTTCCAACTCTTGCAAACCAGTCCATATTCTCAGCACTTTCCTTATGTAAACCAAACAATCTCTGCCTTTCACAAATCACTCCATATACTCCGCATTCTCCTTATGCAAATCAAGCAATCTCTGCCTTCTCTTCTCTTTGGAATTTTGAAGAACCTCAGATTTTCTCTTCTCATCCTGTCTTCAAGTTCATCCAGTTTCTGAGAGGTTTCTTCTCAAAATAGTTCCATCCGGGATTTTTTTGTCCTTATGCTCCAGTTCCTTCCATTATTTCCTTAAGTGTTCTTTGATATCTGTTTAATGCTTCCAACTTTCCTTCAAATCTGTTGTCATTACATTCAGCTTAGTATGTCAGAATTCCACTCAGTTTTGTTATATCTTCATACATTTTATCATTTTTTTTATTCATTGACACCATATGTTATGCTTGTTCCTCACTACTTTCTTTTCCTGTGTATTTCACTACGCCTTGTGACCCATCTTACTGATAAGGTTTTTCTGTTACTTCATTTTTTTAATCTTCCGAACATTTTTCTGACTCATTTTCTTTTTGCTACCATTCAGTTTCTTTGGCTTTCTCTTGCATTTATTTCTAAATCCATTACACCACACTGTCAGTTTTACCTATTTGTTAAGGCTAGCTATGAGAAGTGCAAACCATGCACATCTTAACTAGCCAGTGCCATGCTGGAACTCATCTTTTCCTTGGAATATTACATTCCTCATTATCACACTTGCACATCTTCCATTTGCACTGGCTAGTTCCACAGCTCTGAATTTCATTTCTTACAAGACATTGCTTTTGGTGGCCATTACGTCTACCCATAAGATTGTAGAAAAACTGGGCTTTATTTGCAGGGAAGCCTTGTTTGGTCTTTCACAAGAATCTGATGTCTCTTAGAACTTATTAGTAAGAGATCAGCACATACCAAAACCATGAATAAAATTGCATACTAGTACAGATATAAAATAAACATAAAAAACTGCATCATAACCAGCTTGTCATGCACTTCAGACATGACTACCAGAAATGTAGTTTCATAGTGATTTTTAACATCCATTTCAAGAAAGTGTAACAGGCTGATTTATAATTGTTGAGACCTGATCATAATTCTTTGTTGTACATGGAGCTGTATCTACTACTACTACTATGGGTTGCAAAAGTCAGAGCGAAAAAATGTATTGTAGTGCTGTATTTTCAAAGCTGTAACACACAAAATGTTGCTGTACAGAGAACATCCTCTACAGAAGAGTGTCAGGAAAGTGTTAAACTTTTTCTAGAGGAAAAAGAAAAGAAAGAAAGTATTGCCCAAGTGTTTAAAAGCTTCCTACCACGCTTCTGTGATGGATGCTGACTGCTGGTAATGCAGTAACATGAGACTAGGGCTTAACAGCAGTGTGGGATTGTTAGCATCAGAAAGGTACCTAACAACCCTGTCTTTTTGCCATTTTCAGTGTGTAATCATGGTGTTCCATGCACTAATTAATGTTTTTTTTTTTACAAATTGCTACATGAAAATAAAAAGACGAACCAAAAATATTTATTGTCTTCATAGATGTTATCTTTAATTGACACACTTTGTTTCTTCACAGAAATATGTAGACAGTTTATTGTATAATCAAATTAGTTCTTCCAGGATCTAAACATAATTTTAACAATAGTATTTTGTAAATGTATGAGCCATTGCACCCACCTGATCATTAAAACATTCACTTTTATTAAGTGCACCTAATGGCCAAACTTTAGTGTCCCTGAAAAACCTACGTGTATAGTTCTTCCTAAGAATGATCTCAGAACAGTCCTTACATTGGGCCATTCATCTCTGTCTTTTCTTTTGGGGGCAAAATCCAGGGAAGAAAAAATTCCTTCATATATTTAATATGCACTGCTAGCTTGAATTTATCCTGAAGAGAATGCAGGAGTTTGGGAAGACAGAGCAGTTACTTGGCTCTTTTTTCAGTGTGTAAAAAGGGCTTAGCTGTAGCTAAACAGACCCCTGTCCACGTGGGCTGTGAAGTGCATTTTCTTTGATTAACAGGCAGCTAAGCTAGTCATTCATTTAAAAGTCCTGCTGTTGAAGTCCACCTCACCAGGAATGTATTTGTTTCCATTGTCTTTTCAAGAATGCGTACATTATAGATCATTTTACACCTTTACCAAGCATTATTACTTGAGATGATTCTAAGAGTCCGCCACTGTTTGCACCTCAGTGCTTCAGGACCTGACTTTCTGCCTTTTGGCTTTCACAACTCCAGCATCTCTGGAAAGTTTAGTTTATATTGCTAATAGTTCCACCCAGAAGTGAACAGTTGTAGAGATCATTTGATGTCATTTACAGCTTACATACTCACTATATCAGATGACTATAATAAGGTTGTCTGAAGTGAATGCTAATTATTGTCAATATCCTGTGTTAGTAATGATCCTGACCTAACCCCATTGTAGGAATGTTTCTATGTCTTGAGGATTCTACACTGTCATTTTTTCCAGTCCTGGTACCAGTGTGCTTACTAGGATTGGGCACTTTTTTATCCTGGGAATTGTGCACCCAGCTGCCTTTTTTGTTTGTTAACCTACTTCTGTCCATGCTATATGATATATAATCTATATAGCAGTGTCGTCTTGGTGAGATTTTGTAAAAACAGGGTCCTAATTTACACATACTAAGTCTGAGCTTGCCATTTCTCTGAAAATTCCCAAAGAATGTCAATCTCTGAGTTGGTATTTGTAAGTTTAGAGGTGTAGGATGTCCCTTGCATTGGAATATTTTCAATATGAAGACATAATATCAGCTAATATGTTGAATTCTTGTTTATCTGTTATATTGTAAGCCTTAAATGCAGGCATTTGCACAAGGATTATTTCTTACCTGCTTAAAATCAGAAATGCAGGAAAATAAAAGATTGCCATTTTTCACATTTGGAAGAAGCCATGACTGTATATTGAATTTGTATTCTTGCCTTTTATGTAGACTACAGAGGTCATCTTCTGCACTACATGTAGCGATCACTCATAAAGGGAGACAGTCATAGTGATCATCTCATGAAAACTGTCTGATTTTCCCCAAGTTAGCTATGCAGACCTTGCTTCCTACTACATTCAGCTTAATCTGCATCTGAAACCATCCAGTCTGGAGAATAAACTGCATTCCACAATAATGTTATATGAGCAGCCATAAACTAGTGTATTCTGAACTTTCCTAAACTTAACTGTGGAATAATCCTAAGGTTTATTCCCAAATTAGAAGGGCATATATAGGAATCAATGAGAGGAGGTTAGAAAAGATTGTGAAGAGAGACTGGACAAGCAATTCACAGGGAGACAATGGGGGACATGTATGCCTCCCAAGTATGCAACAAAGTCTAAAAGATTTAGGATTTTTGCTTGGAAGTTTTTTCATATGTATTTTTATACCCCAAGCAGACTCAAAAGAACTTTTCCAAATTTTGGAGGTGTGATGGAGTAATGACTGGACTTCAAAAAATCCATACGGAGTTCTGTGTCATAAATATTGGGTGAGCACATGGATATAACTAAGGAGATGATTTTTTGAGGTGTGATACAAGATCTGAATTGCGTAGAAATAGTAAGGCCTTGCTAAGTTTAATTCTGGTGGCTGCCAAAAAAGCAATTTGCTAGAAAATCAAAATTTAAACCATCTGTATTTGATGTATTAAATATTGTAACAGAGATTAAATAACTGAAAGTGGAATCTTTAGAAAAGGATATCTGAAAATTACATAGAAAAAAATGAAATTGTGGAAACAGTGCATGCAGAATAATGTTTTCGAGAAGGAGAGCGATTTAAGAGAAAAAAAGAATTGAGCAATTTATGTAATGTTGGATTAATGAGAGTTGCACAAAAAATATGATTCATATTTTTTGTAACTAGGAACACGTTAATATGGTTTGTTTTCTTTTATACAAATATATGCTTGCCTATCTCTTAAGTGAAAATTCAGTAAAGGTGTTAAAAAAAGGAGTTATTTGCAGTTGCAGCAAAATATCAGTATTTCTCCTTTGTAGCAGGATAGTTTAGTAGCCAGATGGATGACATGACATTAGTTCACCAGCAGTGCAGATTCCTCCAGACAAGTTGCTGCAAAGAGGATTTCTCCTTACCTGGTGTTGCATTGACCCTAGATTTGATGGTAACAACAACAAGGGGCAACTGACTTGCTTGGTGGTGTAGACAGCCTTGCCCTCAGAAAAGAAACACATTTGTTGATTGCAGTTTTGATCGTCGTATTAAATTGAGGTTGTACTCATTGTGTTTTCACTGAACTGATTTATTGAATCCTTCTATAAATGTAGTACTGCATTAGTTCTGGCTGACTTCTGTTACCATTTTAGGGTTGTACTTACTGTGATTTGGAGGCCTTTCCTGAGATTCACAAACATTATTGCAGCCAGTGCTGTTTAGGCAACTCTGTACTGCCGAGTAGCATGACAGCCGTAATCTGTGATTCAGAGACATGATTCTTCCAACAGATGCATACACATCCAGACAGTTGCAGATATGCTCTTACAGGCACATGCAGACACACACATGGCTTTGTAATACTTACAATAATGCTATCAGTACTGATCCTTTCATTAAAGTGAATGGGTATATGCCATAAAAAGACAATGCATACTTTTTCTACTTTGCACCCCAGTTAACATTGTAGAGCTATTCTTTTAGTGACTCTGGTGCTCTGTTCAGATGTCAGTGATATTTTCAGGGGAGAGCACATGGCTAATTAGCATTAGTCACTCTACTGGACTACTTCATTGGCATGCAGCTTCACAAGCGAGACTGCTGTCTGCACTACAGGTCAGGTCCTTCCTATAGCCAAAGCATTACAGCAGTCCCTGAATTGTTCAAACATAATGTACTGCAAAAGCTTTCAGAGGTCAGGTTTTCACAGTCTGTTAAATATTTCTGAATGCCAGGGATTGTCAGAACTGTAAATGGTATAGCAGCATTGGTGTTTTGCTAAATTAGCAATTTTGCTAGCTGAAAACACTGTCATCTGGATTCCAAAACAGTTTTCACTCAAAACTGAATGCTCTACTGAGTTTGCATGCATTAAATGATTGTGACTCAGCTTAATGTCATGCATGCTAAATCTAGAATCTGGTGGAGATTGTTAGTTTACATATGTGACAAGCAGTTAGTTTTGTTTTATATTCCCTCTAGCGTCTTCATGTTGTTGTTAGATTCTGTGTTTATGGTATCATTAACTGTGTGTTTATTAAGATACCAGACATAGTAATGGAATGTTGTATGTAAAGTGACCTTAATGTGAGAGATGCTAATGGAATTCTGTAGATTAGTCTAAATGCAAGGTGAATGATATGGTATCCCACCTTGGCTGTGTTCTTTATGTTGAACTTTGTGTACAGTGTAAGCCTGTAGGAAAACCTGACTCCTATCCCCATTTCCAGGTCAAGAATCAAATAAATTTAACGTCATTATATCCATAATGCAAAGGTGATAATTGGTTGGAAAACCGGAGTATGTTCACAACATAAAGATGACAAAGCAGTAACTTGTCAAATGGTACTAGTTTGTATTTTCTAAACTACATTTTAATGTTTGCCTTATTTTTTTCTGTTTTGGTTCGTCTCATGTCTGGCATAACTGCGACACTTGTTTCCATAATATCAACAGTGATGAAATACATTTCACCAAGAACTGCAAAGAAACAAAAATGAAAATAAATTGTATTATACAGTACACGTATCCTGCAGATTGCATGTTGCTCAGAATGTTCTTTGATCTTGTCTTAATGTCGAAAGCTTTTTTCTTTTGCCGAGAAGAGATTAATGAAATTGGGGCTTTAAAACCTCTTAAGTATGTGTGTAAACAGCAGCACTTCAGGATGACACATCTCAGATTACATATGCTAAGTTCGAGTAGCATCTCTGTGGATTAATAAGAAATAATTCTGCATAAAAGAGGCATTAAGCACTCCTGGGAGATGATGTATAAGTGGATTACACATAGCAGTTGACTTAACTGAAATTGATACTATAAGTGCGCATTGTAATAATAGCAGGGCAAGCTTTCTATATGTGCTTTCCAGATAGTTAGGGAGAGAAAGCAGAAAACTATTGCTAATTGCATGTACATGTATTTCCCATTTACTTAAAAGGATATTTCTCCATCTGAGTTGTATGTTAAAAAAGGAAAATTATACTAGCTTCATACGTGAAGAGTGCCTGCCTGGTGCGAGTTGGGATTTCTTGTTCCTCTATACCTGTGAAATTCTTTAACTGTAGTCTTTCGGAGAAGTAGAATAGGATGTGGATAAAACAGACCGTCATGTGTTCCCAGGGGCCCACAGAGAGTTGTAAGTGTGTACTCCATTTTGACTGTTGGAATTTTAAGTCTTGCTTCATGCCAGTTACCATAGAATATTTTATATTCCTTATTTAAAGAGTTTTATTGATTAAACAGAATTTCTGTTTGCTGATTTATATGTTAAGAAAATTGAAGACCTGTTGCAGCTCCTTGTGGCACCTGTGTTTCAGATATTCATATCAGCTCTTGCGTGTAGTCTTTTCAGATGATCTTTTAATGCCACTTGTACTGCACAGATGCAGTCATATTAGAAAATGCACTTTCTATAGTTGTAGTCATTATAGTAATTGCAAGCATGTACTTTCTCCAAATAGCTGATGACTGTAGCGTTGCACACAGTTATGTCTATTTTATTATACCACAGAAACATGGTGTTTTTTTGTTTCATGTGTTAAGTAAGTTTTAATGAAATTTCTGAATTGTTAAAGTACATAATTTAACTTTTAGGCTCCCCAGTTTATACCTTAACCCATAATTTTAATGACAGTGTCACTGTCACAACAGGTAGCACACTCACCTTTGACGCGAGGAAGATTTGAAGCTATAGGATCTCTTCCATGGCAAATGCATTCATGTCCCATTACTGACATTGCAGTGCAATTTAAGGGGTGTGCTGCATTCCTGTAGTGCTGTCCTTCAGAGATATGTTAAATGAGGTTTAACATAGTTAATTGTTAGTTGCTTAGATGGCTTTAAAAATTCCCATTCTGCTTACTGAAATTGAGTAATAAAATTTCTCTGCTGTCTTTGCTAGATTCCCCCCTAGCCATTATGACTACAATTGTCTTCCCTGAAGGTATGCTATTGTCCTGATGGGACTAACCTCTGTTAGTAAAAATATGCAAGTAAAGAAAGAAATAACTGCTAAAATAGTATACTTTCCGTAAGCTGTATTTTCCATTGGAAATACTGGAGATTACAGTCAATGGTGAGTATCATATTTTTACACTGTGGCTGTATGCCTGAACATCTTTCTTTCACATACATTGCAAGAGAAGTTGAAGTGTAGTGTCACACGGTATGAGATGCAGCAAGCCTTGTCCACAGCAGAAGCAACCTTGCCCTTAATGTTTCACCTTCTTGCAACATCATGATTATGCAAAAACATATCATGCATTAACTGCACATTCTTGTGTGTAATCTTAACTTTATTGCTCATCCACGGTCTTGAATTATGATCTACGTTCAGTATATTCCAGATTCTAGTATTTGTCCAGAAGGTGTAACTTAATTTATCCCTGCTTTATGGAGTGTTGGTTTTGACAAAGCTAGTTATTTTTTTTTTTTGTCTGTTTACTTTGTGAGGTAATGTTGCTTGTAGTATTTCTCTTGGGCAAATCTGTGTAAGTCTTAGTACAGCCAGTGTTAGTGTGTTTTTTTTTTTTGTGTTTGTCTGATATGTAGCTGTCATATCTCTTTTTGTCCATACCTACATTTTTCTTCATATAGTTGTACCATACAGCCATTACAGAAAAAGAGTCTTTTGATGTGTATAGACTGAGAATTTGCTGTGCTTGTTACCATGTTTGGAATGATAGAATGTTGTTGCTGTCACTAGCTTTTCTAAACAAAACACTTGATTTTTTCCTACTGTTCAATGGCAACTGTGTATACACTTCCCTACTCTGTCTGAATGTGCAGCCTCAAGCTGCATTATTTTTCTTCTAACTGTACTGATTCTCACCTACTGCAACAATTGTATTAATTGTAGTATTCGTGCCTACAGTGCTCCATGTCATCTAGCTATACTAACTAGCTTAATAGTGTTTTAGTGGTTTTCTATCTTGCTACACTGATTTTCGTATACTGAGCTGATCCAATGTTGTCTTTTCCATCTGATTCAACAGTTGGGTTATTGGATCCGATCTCTTGTGTTTTTTTTCTTCAAGAACTTGAATCCAGTGCTCTAACTACTCCCCTACCCATAAATCTCCAGATTACCTCATGTCTTATTTGCAGCTTAATCAGTCAAGACACAATTCGAGGGTTCTGTATTGGTGGTTTAGATAAGTGGTTATTTTCCATTTATCTTAAGGTCTTTTCTTAAATTTATCTTCTTTACCTATCCTCTTGGATCCAGTTATTGTACCGTGTTCCAATAACGTTTTTTCATTTTTTTAAGGGATTTGTTTCTTTTCTCGCCTTCCCCACATGAAAAAGAAAAGGTTTCTTAACTTATTGCTTGGCTGCAATTCTTTTTTTATTTTTTTTTCTAGGAGTAGAGTGTTATTCCTAGTTGTGTCTAGAGGTAAATAGTTTTCTGTTAGTTTATTGTTGTTGCTGCTGCTGTTGCACTGTTGTGACTCTTTTCTTGAAACCGTGTCTGACATGGCCACTGGTTTTAAGAAATGCGTAGCTTGTGGGCACAAAATCTTGCCCCAAGGCCCTCACTCTGCATGTACTTTTTAGATACAGAGCATTTAGATGTCGATTGAGAAGCTTGTGCTTCTTTTAAGGCCAAAGCTTTAGCAGTTTGTCGAGACAAGTTAGTTCTGAAGGGCTTCCTCCTAGCCCTAGCAGGAGGATCAGTACATTCTGGTTCAGAAATATTTCCTTCATCTAAGAAGTCAGGGGAAGTTAAAGTTGGCAAAGACAAAGAGAGGGAAAAGGAAAAAGAAAAAAATTAAAGACAATGAGAGAGAGCAGGATAGGAGGGTTTTTAAAATCCAGAAATCGGTCTCCATATCTGTTGGACCAGTCCAACTTGGCTTTGAAGACTCCAAGACACTGGGCTCCATCTGGCATGGATGTCCTTCGGATCCATTCCCCATCTCCATCCTGTCATTTGTGCCTGGAGTCAGACAACCCAAGGCTCCATTCAACTTTTCAGCATTGATATTCATCTTGACCACCATCAGTGGCTTCATCCTTCAGGTTCTTCTGATTATCAAGGGGTTTGTCGGATGACGTGGAAGTTTCTTTGGACATAGATCCAGTCGCTCTGGGCATGATACCTACTGCTTCGCCATTAGTCTCTTCTGTGATGGTTTCACTTTTGGATCAGACATCCACGAATTCAAGTTTCTCCCATAGGGCACTTATGTTGGAGCCAACAGCACTTTCAACTTCTGTTTTCCCTCATTTTCTCAACACTAGCCCTACCGGATCAGTATGGGGCTTAGAGCCAAGGCTCAGGGGTCAAGGTGTATTCTGAAGTTTTTGCAGTAGTCCCTACCCCTTGATGCTTTGACTCAGGACAGCTGTGCCCCCTTGTTGGCCTCAGATCTGAGTTGAATTGGAGACAGGGATGTTCCGTCCCTGTCCTAGGGTCAGAGAGGTATGGTGTCAGCTCTAGTTTTGGGGTTTTGGCTTTTGAGGTATTTCAGAGGGTCCTTCCCAGGTCCATAGAGGAGGTGCCTTTATCTCACTCTGTTCTGCCCAGTCTCTTCTGGATTCTGTAACCATATCCACTCATCCTGTTTGGCAGGGGCAGTCAGTCTCACTTGGAGAGTTCCCATTTTGATTCCAAGCCTTACCCAGAAATCCCCAATGAGGGAAAGCCCTAAAAAACAGGCTTGTAAGAGAAGGCACTCAGACACATCTCTGGAGTCCGTCATGGAAGACACCGAATTCGATGAAGGTGGAGGTTCTCCAAAATCCCCACTAGAAGTCCTCTTCTTTGGAAATATCCTAGAGTTGATGAAGCAAAGTGGGAGTTGGGAAACCAAAACCTCTTTCCAGAGGAGTTGGTGTTCCTTGAGGCGTTTGCGTCTGGCTGTTCTTCCTCTTGGGTAGTCCCATCTGCTGATGAGTTAATGGAACTAGTCTCTCAGCGGGCCTGGAAGGAACCTGACATTGTGAAGCTGATCCCACATAAGGTGGATAAGAATTTGGTTGCCCCTAGAAACAAGTCCCACTGGAGCAAGGGTCCCCCAGTAGATACCATGGTTGCTGCAGCCACAAAAGGAGGAGCTCTCAGAGGACAGCACTTTGGTTCATCCCCCTAATAGGGAATTTAGGGCATTGGACAGATATGAGAAATAGACATATGCTTCAGCGGTGTTCGCACTCAGAGCGCTAAATTACCTGGTTCACGTGAAACATTTCCAGTGGGACTTGACCAAGGAACTGTCAAAATCCCTCTCAGGTATCCTGCCTGTGGACATGTAGAAGTCAGTGGTGTCTAAGCTGTTTACCATTCAGTTAATGACCAGTGTGACTATGTGCCTACTTTCTAATGCAGCTCATGGCATGGCAAAGGCAGCAGATACTAGTATTGCCATTCATTAGCATGCCTGGATGTGCCTATGTGATTTCATTGAAGGCCTCAAGATGTCCTTTATCTATACTCCCTTCGATGGTTCGACACTCTTCAGACATAAGGTGAAAGAAACGCTTGCCAGAAGTGAGCAGGAAATCAACCCTCTCTGCAATTGTCACTCACTTTTCCACTCCACAAAATACTTTTTCCCAGCGATAAAAGGGTGGAAAGAAGTTATGGTTTCGAATATCCCAGGGTTTTGCCCAGGACATGTCTGCTGACAGACCTCTCCAATACAAAGGCGGGAATAACTTAAACGGACTTCACCCCTGGGGCAGAGGTCACAAAATCAAGGGTTTCTTGGTCTCTTTACCAACACACCCTTCTAGCACGCCTTAATGGTTGCCCAACTGCTGTACTCTGGATGCTGTTGGGGGCATTCATCTCTGCATCCTCAACCTGGTGGGTCATCACTCAAGATATCTGGGCACAGAGGATTATTACCAGAGGCTATGTAATTCCCTTTTGTTTCCCATCCACAGAAGAAAAAGAGAATTCCCAACATTCTACTCAGTCAGATGGACATTGCAAAGCTGCTGTAAAAAGAGAGTCATCCAGGAGGCACCACCAGACCAGCAATTCCAAATGCATTTATTTGAAGTGATTTCAATTGCACTGCAATAAATTGTATCACCTACAGTGCTGTGGAAAGCATGGCCATCACTTTCTTGACTGCATACATGTAAAGTGCTTAGGACAAATACTAACATCCCAAATATAGGACCTAATATCCTAGATCTTGTCCTTATAAATACCATTCCTCAGTTATTATCCTCTCTTATTAAATCAGACCATAAATTGGTGATTTTCACATATCAGACTGGCTGTACTCCCTGAAATACATAGGTATTCAGCAAATTCTTAAAAACAAAACTTTTGCAGCTGCTTACCAACCTGGATAATGTTCAGTGCATTCCTACAAAGATATGAGGTTTCTCAAGAAGAACTGTTTAAAAGAATAGTAAAGTTAGAGAAGAGAGCTGTACCTGAGAAACTAGAAGGAGCAGACTATATTTATTTTATAAAAGCACAAATAAGCAAGTAGACTGGTGTTCCACAGCAGAATTTGTAAATTGAATGAGCATGTGGAATATATACTCCAAAATTGGCCATGAGAAAGTAGCCAAGGCCTGTACTAGTTAAGATGCAGTCATGCCAGCAGAAAGAGTTAATCCTGACAAAGTTGTGGCAGAAGGGCAAAGTGTTAAAAAATTAGAGACAGCAGAGTGTTTATAGAAAACGATTAATCTGATGTCAAGCTTTATTTTTCTCTCAACTTATGGGCTCAGATCCAGTTTGGCCATTGCAGAAGCTAGTGGTAAAAAGAAAACTCTTGAGCTACTCCCTTACTCACAATGCACCAAACCCAGATACCTCAGATCTCATTTGCTGCTTGAAAGTGAAAGACGTGGTGCCAGCTACTCCCTTAGCCACAATGCACCAAGCCCAAATACGTCAGATCTCATTTGCTGCTTGAAAGCGAAGGACATGGTGCCAGCTTCTCTCGAGCAGCTAAGTGTTATTTTTTCATACAGTTCTACTTTTTTTCTACATATTTAAATATCTAAATACTTACAAATCTACTTAAGACTTATCGTTTCTCTTTTAGTCTTTTTTACCTTCCCTTTTCGTACTTTTGTACTCATTCATATACTACCGTTAGTATAGTTATCTAATAATTTGCATTTATTGTAGTTCTTTAAATACCATTTTTGGTATTTCTTCCTTTCCTCTAGCCTATTTAATATAAAAGAAATCTTTTGTTTAGCTTATTGTAAAGTGCAGTATATCTTACGATATATATATATATATATATATATATATATATATATATATACATATATATATATGTGTGTGTGTATATATGTATATATATATATATATATATACATACACACACACACACACACACATATATATATATATATATATATATATATATATATATATATATATATATATATGTGTGTGTGTGTGTGTGTGTATATATAATTTTAGTGCTGTAGCTGTCAAAGAAAATGGCCCGGCTGGGTTTAAGAAATGTGAAAAGTGTGGGCACAAAATTCCATTTTCAGATGTCCGCACACAGTGTGTGTACTGTTTAAGTCCACTGCCCCTGCAGGAAAACTGTTCTGTCTGTCATGCTTTCAACACAAGAGCTCTGGTTGAATTTAAGACCAAACTCATTCTGAAGGGATTACTTCCCTCTTCTTTTAGTGAGGCACTGTGTCTGGTGCTTTCCCCTCTCCAAGTACTTTTTCAGCATCTTCCAAATATTCAGACAAATCTAAGAAGAGGCCTTTATCAGATCCAACAACTTCCTCGAACCCTAAACAGAAAAAGTTTGTCATCTGATCTGACTTAAATTGAAAAAGAAAGACTTCTCGGATCCTACCTTGCCATCGGATCCAAAACCAAAAATGGCTAAAGATACTTCAGGTCAGAGTGCTTTGGATCTGACACAGAAAGCATTGGATTTGACACCCGACATTCCCTGTCTCCCGAGAACCAGATACTATCCATCAGTGGATCCAGTCCCTACTAGGGTCCCTTCTCCTTTTTCAGAGAGACCAACATCTTCATCAGTAGTTTCCACTTACTCTTCCTAGAGCCTTATTGACGAAGACATGGAGAAGTTAGTGGGAAAGATTCTCTCAGCACAGAACATGTCAAGCGTCCTGTTGGCTCCTACCAGTCTGGGTCAGGATATCCGACCTTCCACTACACCCCTTTGCAAGTTCTTCCTCCAACTCCCTATTCAGTCTTGGGAGTTTTCGGATCCAGGTCATCCGGGTCCATCTGCATTGGATTCAAGAATTTCTTTATTCTCAGATCCAAAACTCGCTCTGAGCTCTTCAGTTCCTTCAGATCTGGAGAGCTCTTGCAGCCGAGACTACCCTGTCAGGTCTGGGGTGTCACGGTTGACTTCAAAGTTTTCAGAGTCATCTCTACACCTCGGGGCCTTGGCACTGGTTAGTTCAGCTCCGACTTCAACCTTAGGGGAGTTCTTCTCGAAGTAGGGAGGGACTACAGTCCAAAGGTTTGCCCTTATGGCTCCAGAGTCCTCTTCCTCTCTGGGGAATCTGCCTTTGACATCATGGAGAGAGTCTTGTCTGCTTCCATAACAAAGACGGTTTCCTTCCCCTTAGGTCTTCAGTCTGCAGGCTTGCCATCTATTCCCTTGGAGTCTTTTTTTGTCTTCTCCACAGGGACAGCTAGTACTGAAACCTCAGGCTTCCCAACAGGGTGTTCCCACCTCTTCTGATACCTCCCTAGAGCATCCCACTGAGTAGGTCCCTAAGAAGAGAATGTGCAAAAGGAGGTTCTGTATCAGTTTATCGAATGCTCATTTCATCAATACCTTTCTATTGATCCATTTTTGTCAAACACTCTCTTCATCAAAGTGTTTAATTGTTGAACTGACAGTGATCAAATAATTTTAGTTGGCCAACAGCCGGAAGATCACTTGGGTTTGTTTTAATACAGTACATTGCAGGATGTGGAGTAGTAAGTCATGCCTAAACACAGCCCACCATCCAATAATCTGTGAAAGTAAGGTAATATTTATACCTGTGGCGGCATTGATTATTCATGATCTATTAATAGTTTACCCTTTTTCTCAATATAGTGCAATTTCAGAGTTGGTGTAAAAGTGATGTAAAAAAGTAGTTGATGTTTTTAACATTTTAATTTGCAAGGCTTCTCTTACTTTTGCAAATACTGGATTGCAAGGTACTGCAGTAATACAAAAATAAAAAAAAAAATGTTAATTAAAAAATTTAAATTCTTTTTTTAATTTTTATTGAAATTAAGTTTTTTTTTAAATACTGAGATGTGAAGTTGTTCAATCTCGCCGTTCATTCTTCACTGATGGGTTCGGAGACGATCCTCGGCTCCGACACGGCCGACTAGCAAGCTCAAAGTTTTCCAGTAGCTCGAGATCCAACCCCTTATCCCACAATGCACATCTAGTTTGCTGCGGCACAGATCTCTTGGTTTCCAGCGTTGCTCAAGACTATTATTGGGAGTTTTCAACTTTCAGCAAGTTTTTCTATTTGAATTTTATATCTTTTACTATTATAATTATATACTATTATCTAGTTAGCAGTTGTTTTCTGTTTTTCCCCCTTTTCCCAGTAAAAATCTTCTGATTGCCTTCGGTCTTTTGGCCTTGGGCCTTTTCTTACAGCTTGTTAGATAGACTTGCCCTTTGGGCTTTTTGATATTGGATTGCTATAATCCTCTCTAACTTTAACTATCTTATATAGCTAAATAGTGTTGTTACTAGTTGCCTTTTTGGGCTGTGTGTACTTAATTAGATTAATCCTCTCTAACTTAACTATCTGATATAGTTAAATAGTGTGTTTTTTTTTCTTTTTTGATTTTGTGAATAGTAGTACTATGTCTGAAGAGAAGGAAAAGCATCCAAAGTCTGGATTTAAAAAATGCCCAGACTGCGGACAAAAGATGTCCGTTATGGATGCCCATGTGTAGTGTGTATACTGTTTGGGTGAGGTGCACCTGCAGGAGTCATGTAGTATCTGCCACTTCTTTTCTGCTAGAGTGCTTGCAGAAAGGAAGAGGAAGTTACTTGATAGGGGTATTACCAAACACCCTTTCTCAGAGGCATTGTCTGACCAGGATGGGGCCAGCAAATCGTCCAAATCTTCCTCAGAATCCATGACAAAGAAAGGAAAAAAGTCAGAAAGTGTTACGAAAGTCTGTTCTTTTTGGAACCAGGACACTGCTCTGGAACCGGTTGCCGAAAAACCTCCCTCTCTACTGCTCCAGTTGGCTCCATCTATTCACTCCTCCAGGTCTTCTGTCAGCCTGTCCGATCTGGATATGGACCGGCTGGTTCAGAAACGCTTAAAGGCACCAGGCCTAGCTAAATTGCTGTCGGCTTAGACCCAACCATCAGAGCCGAAGACCATTACTTCTGAATTGTTTGCTCCTCCTCCGAGCCATACCGGACCTTCCGAGCCGGAGGAGGCCGACCTAATGATTGTGGATCCCTTGGAGCCAACACTTGCTCCAGTGTCGTTGGCTCCATCTGCTCAGATGTTCTCAGTGCCGGCCAGGGACTCTAGGAGCCGACACTCTCCGGTCGGGTCCAGGGAGAATAGTCGCACCGACTTGTTGGTGCTGACTCTTCCTCTCAGAGCTTCGGCTCGGGTGAGCTCGGCTCCTACCTCAGCCTTGGAGCCCACGGCTTCGGTGCGGGAGGGGATCGAGGCTCCTTCTGATCCGTCGACTCCTCCTCATCAGAGCCGTGGTGCATTCGAAGCCATGAGGCAAGTGTTGTCTCTTAAGACTTTCCTCATCTCAAGGTCTGTCTTCTTCCTCCCCTAAAGTGCCTGTGTCAGTTTCTGTTTCCTCTGGTCATCCCAAGCTTAGAGACCCAGAGCCTCAGGTAGCCCCACAGGGTGCTGCCTGCTCTTCTGAGACCTCTCCAGAAGTTCCCCCTGAAGAAGTTCCCAGGAAGATATTATGCAAGAGGAGGCATTTGGACTCCCCACAGGAGTCTCTAACATCAGACACCAACTTGGATGAATCAGAAGGGTCCCCTAGATCCCCCTCTGAGGACATCTCCTTTGCTGAGATTCTTGAAATTCTTAGGCAGAGGGGTGATTGGCAGTCCAAGGGCCCTATTGAGGAAGAGTCGGTTCTCCTGAAGGCATTCGGATCTCAACCTTCCACCTCTTGGGTGTCTCCGCCGTACGATGAGCTTATGGATCTGGTCTCTCATAGGGCATGGGAGTCACCAGAATCTATGGAATCTGTTCCTAGGAGGCCTTATAAGTTTATTTCTGCCTCCGTAGATAAGTCTTTTTTGACCAAGGGAGTCCCTGTTGATGCCATGGTGGTGGCAGCAGCCACCAAAAAGGAAGTGTCTGAGACTTCCTCGTCTGTCCATCCTCCTAACAGAGAATCTAGGATCATGGATAGATATGGGAAATGCATGTTTAGTTCAGCGACTTTCTCACTCAGATCACTGAACTACTTGACCCATTTTACCAGACTGCAGAGAGATCTCTTTAAGGAGTTGGGAGATACTCTTCAGGGTGCTGTAGCTATGAGTGTATCTGACAAAGTTGCTACCCAGCTCGCTACCCTTAATTCGTTAGTTAACTCGTCCATGCGTCTCGAATCTTATGCAGCTGATGGTTCGAGTAGAGCTGCAGGTGCAGGAATTGCTCTTCGTAGGCATGCCTGGATGCGACTCTGTTCCTTCACAGAACCCTTCAAGTCTTCCTTTACGAATACCCCATTTGACGGCTCATCCTTGCTTGGGCCAAAGGTGAAGGAGACTTTGACCAGGTGTGAACAAGAAGGAAAGACTCTGTCTGCTGTCGGAGTTCGTTTTTCCACCCCCACTTGACCCTTTCCTAAAGGTCAGAGGGGAGGAAAAATGTGGTTCCAGAAAGCTCAAGAAGCCTTTCACGACGCACGTGGAGAGCCCCCTCCAGAGGCAGAGGAGGGGTTACAAGGGAAGACGCCGCCCTCGTGGCAGAGGGGGTCAGCAACACCAGGGTGACAGAGATTACTTCTCTGGTCAGTCCTACCAGCGCTCCTGAAGGGAGGCCCGGCTGTCCTACTGGAGACAGTCGGGGGTCACTTGTCATTGTACCCAGAAGCCTGGCTAGATATAACAAATGACATTTGGATACAAAGTATCATTTCCAGAGAGTATTTCATACCGTTCTCCACCCAGCCCCTCCCTGTCAAAAACAAAACAGAAGTTTCACCCAGTTACAGGGAACAAGCAACAATAGAGGTATGCCGATTGCTAGAAAAAAGAGTCATCCAGCCAGTCCCGGCAGACCAAACAGGATTTGGAACTTACTCAAGATTCTTTTTGGTTCCAAAGAAAACAGGGGAGTGGAGACCCATTTTGGATCTCAGCAGACTCAACCAGTTTGTGAGGAAAGAAAAGTTCCGAATGGTCATGCTACAGTCCATACTTCCCTTTTTAGGGAAGGACAGTTGGATGTGCTTGATCGATCTCAAGGATGTGTACTACCACATAAAGATTGCCAGACCATCCAGGGATCACCTGCGTTTCCGGCTGGGAGCCAATCATTATCAATTCCGTGCTCTGCCCTTTGGTCTCACTGCAGCCCCCAGAGTGTTCACCAGGTGCATGGCAGTAGTGTCGGCTCACCTGAGGCATCTAGGATTCCAGGTGTTTCCCTACTTGGACGATTGGCTCCTTACCTCCACCACCAGGCATCAACTTCTTCAAGAGAGAGAGGCTACTCTGACACCCTGTGATCGGCTAGGCATTACAGTCAACTTTGAAACGTCTGCCTTGTTGCTATCGCAGCATATCATTTTTATAGGGACAGAATTAGACACGTCACCCACCACTCTTCATCTTCCACCATAAAGGGTTTTTATTCTTCGCCAACACATTACGTCCTTGGTATCAAAGAACAGAGCATCAGCTGCAGAGGTATTGAAAGTACTAGGATTGATGGCAGCAGCAATCTTGGCAATCCCGTTAGCAAGAATGCATATGAGGATCCTTCAATGGCTCCTATTCACGCAATGGTCTTACCAAGAACTTCCAATGAATCACACAATCCTGATAACCAATTCCTGCAAGAAGGATCTTCAGTGGTGGTTGACATGTCTTCATGTCACAATAGGACGTCCCTTCATGCTACCCGCTCCAGTTGCCATTGTGACCACGGACGCTTCCCTGATAGGGTGTGGGGGGGGGCATTTTTAGGGAAAGACTGCCCAAGGCAGGTGGACAGATCAAGAATCACATCTGCATATCAATGTCATGGAGATGAGAGCAGTACTTCTAGTGTTGCAATACTTTCAGGACTCTCTTCCTCTAGGGACAATTGCAATACAGACAGACAATATGTCAGTGATCTGGTACCTGAACAAGCAAGGTGGGACCAACTCTTACCCCCTTTGCCGAGATGCCCTCAGAGTATGGCAGTGGGCAGTGTCATCCCGGTGCTTCCTGTTAGCAATGCACATCCCGGGCAAATCCAATGTCATAGCGGACAAACTGAGCAGGGCAATTTTATTGCCCCACAAATGGTCCCTCAAACAAGAGATTGTGGACAGGATTTTCCGCAAATGGGGCCAGCCTTCCTGCGACCTGTTTGCCAGTCATATCAACAACAAATGCAGAAGCTGTTTTGCCCTGATTCCCCCACCAGGTCAGTCCCCGAGGGATGCTTTTGTCCACGTTTGGCCCCTGGGTCTCCTCTACGCATTTCCCCCAATTCCTCTGATACCCAGATTTTTACAGAAAGCAAAGTCGCTGGGACAGACAATCATCCTTATAGCCCCTCATTGGCCTCAGCAGATTTGGTTTCCGTTCTTTACCATCACATTCTGGAAGACCCATGGATCCTGGACCCAGTTCCCGACTTACTGACACATCCGTCAGGGGATCTTCATCCATCATTGCAGACACTGAAGCTAACCGCTTGGCTGCTCCAATTCCCCACAGTGCCAGGCTTTATAATCTTTCCCATGACACTAGTCAAATTTTGTTGGCTTCCCATGAGCCTTCCACTAGAAAATTGTATCATAGTAAGTGGAAGAGATTCTCCATTTGGGCTTCCTCTCATAATATTGACCCTTACCAAGCGCCATTATCTCCTATTTTACAATTCTTGACAGAAATTTTCAACAAAGGAGCAGCGGCTGCTACGGTGCAGGTACAACTAGCTGCTGTATCTAATTTCCATCTAGAGATCGATGGATTGAATATTATGGCTCACCAATTGTCTAAAGCTTTTCTAAAAGGCTCCTTTCACATGAGGCCTCCAGTGAAGACTCCTTATTCTCCCTGGAATTTGAATTTTATGTTATCTCGCATCATTCTTCCTCCTTTTGAGCCTGCATCATCTTGTGAGCTAAAATTTCTGTTGTGGAAAACTATCTTCCTAGTAGCCATCACTTCAGCCTGCAGTGTGTCAGAGCTCCAAGCCCTATCCATCAAACCTCCTTATATGGTCTTTTATGCTGATAGAGTATCTCTCGGGACAAATCCACCCTTTTTGCCTAAAGTATGTTCTGAGATTAACACCAGTCAAGTCATTGAGTTGCCCGTTTTCTTCCCTAATCACGCCAGCAAATTGGAATATATGTTGCACAAACTCGATGTTCACAAACATCTTAGATTTTATTTAGACAGAACAAAAGACATTAGGAAATCAGATCAGCTTTTTGTGTCTTTTTCTGAGGCCGGGAAAGGTAAACCAGTTTCCAAAACAACTCTGTCTAAGTGGCTGTCTGATTGTATCACTTACACCTATTCTTGTCATAACATGCCTTTGTCTAGTAAGGTGAAGGTTCATTCAACCAGAGCAGTTTCTTCCTCTTCAGCATTTCAAGCCAAATTACCTTTGGACAACATCTGTGCAGCAGCCACATGGTCTAAACCTCACACTTTTATAACTCATTACAAAGTGGATAAGGCCTCCAGGGACAGGGCTTCATTTGGTTCTACGGTTCTGAAGGGTGTACGTCCGTGAGCCACACAAGATTAGGGTGCTAGGGACGCCACCCATCAGTAAAGAATGAACGGCGAGATTGAACAACTTCACATAAAGAAGTTATGTACTCACCATAACGTTCCATGTGAGTTGTTCCATCTCGCCTTCATTCTCACGTCCCTCCCTCCTTCCCCCTCCTGGCTGGCAGTTGACCTGGAGGCTGTCTTCATCCTGGTCTCTCAATGTGTCTTCATTCCTAGGCAGAATAATTATTGTATCTCTATATAGAACGCAGCAAACAAGATCTGAGGTAATTCCAGCAGTGCATTGTGGGATAAGGGGTTGGGTCCCGAGCTACTGGAAAACTTTGAGCTTGCTAGTCGACCGTGTCGGAGCCGAGGATCTGCTCTGAACCCATCAGTGAAGAATGAAGGCAAGATGGAACAACTCACATGGAACATTATGGTGAGTACATAACTTCTTTTTTTAGAGTTTAGTACAATGCTTAGGTGTTGTAATTATTTGCATGTTCTGGAGTTGTACAGTGATATGACATGTAGCATTTTGTTCAGGTGGCCGACAAAAATAATTCAGTAATATTGTGTTCAACGATTATACTGTTTGTTAAATTGGTAGTTCAAGGAAAAGGGTTTGATGAGTAGGTATTAGTTAAAATGAGTATTCGATTAAGTGATATAGACCCCAGGAGAAAGCACTTAGACTCCCCGAGGAGTCAGTCACAGAAGATACAGACTTTGATGAAGGTGAAGGGTCCCCACGCTCACCTCCTGAAGATGTCTAGTTTGGAGACTTCCTTGAAATCCTGAAGCAGAGAGGTGGCTGAAAGTCCAGCAACACTTCGCCTGAGGAGTCTGTATTCCTGGAGGGGTTCAATACCAGCCCGTCTACCTCCTGGACTCCATTCGCAGATGACCTCATGGATTTGATCTCTTGGCAGACATGGAAGGCACCGGAGACCAGACAAAATCTTGATAGCACCAAAAGACAGGCAGTTTAAGACAAAAGGGGTGCCTGTTGATGCCTTGGGCTTAGCAGTGGCCGCTAAAAAGTAACTCTCCAAAGAAAATTCCACTATCCATCCACCAAACAAGGAGTCTCGGGTAGTGAACAGGTTTGGGAAGCATGTCTGTGTTTCACCAACCTTCGCCTTAAGGTCTCTGAACTATTTGGCACATTTCACCAGGTCACTGAGAGACCTAATTAAGGAACTCTCTAATATCCTTTCAGGATCCATTTCTGATGAGGTACAGGTGTCTGCCACTTCTCAGGTGGCTACCCTGCAATCAATTTCCAATTCTTCCATGAGGCTAATTTCTCATGTGGCTGAAGGAACCTCAAGGGCTGCGGGTTCCGGCGTTTCTGTAAGGAGGCACACCTGGATCTGCTTATGTGACTTTACAGCGTCCTTCAAGTCTTCATTCATCAATGCTTCCTTTGATGGAACATCTTTATTTGGCCCCAAAGTTAAGGACACCTTTTCAGGTGTGAAAAGGACGGAAAGACACTGTCCGTCTCAAAGATCTTTCTCCAGGAAAAATGTGGTTCAAAAAGTCCCAGGGTCCTTTCCAGGACACATGTGGAGGAGGATCCCGCTGGGGTAGAGGGGGGAACATTAATGGTAGACTCCATCCTCATGCCAGAGGTGGCCCACAAAACCAAGGGTCCAGAAGTTCTTTTTTCACTAGACCCTTCCAGCACTTCTGAAAGCAGGCCTGGTTGTCCCCCTCTGGAGGCAGTTGGGAGTCATTTTTCTATGCACCAGAGATCTTGGCTAGAGGTAACAGATACATGGGTGCAGAGGACCATTTCCAGAGGTTATATAATACTCTTTTCCGTTTCACCTCCAGTCTCAAGAAAAATCTGTGTTCCACCCAGTCAGAGGGAACAAGAAGCACTTCAAATACAAAAGCGGCTAGAAACAAGAGTCACCCGATATGCCCTGCCAGACCAAATAGTATCCAAAACATACTCAAGATTTGTTTTAGTGCCAAATAAAACAGGGGACTGGAGACCAGTCTTGAATCTGAGCAACTTGAACTAATCAGTTCGACACACCAAGTTTTGTATGGTTAAGGTTCAGTCCATTTTCCCATTTCTGGGAAAGGACGATTGGATGTGCTTGTTAGACCTTCAGAATGTGTACTGTCACATAAAGATGAACAGGATGTCCAGATGGTACTTGTTCTTCCGGCTGGGAGCCAGTCATTACCAGTTCAGAGTTCTGCCCTTTGGTCTCAACATAGCCCCTAGGGTGTTCACCATATGTATAGCAGTAGTAGCAGCTCACTTGAGACTGTAAGGATTCAGGTGTTTCCATATTTAGATGATTGGCTCATTACCCCCCCCGACCAGGCATCAAGTAATAGTGGTAAGAAATCAGGTTCTTCAGATATGCTGTTATCTGGGGATAACCATAAACTGTGAAAAGTCTCATTTCAAACCTTCTCAGAAGTTGCTGTTTATAGGAGCATTGTTCAACACAAAGTCAATGATAGCTTTAGTGCATCCTCTGAGAGTTCAGACCTTAAGAATACAGGTCAGGAAGATCATCTGTAGTACCAAAGTTTCTGCCTGCTTGCTTCTTCAGGCTGTAGGATCAATGGCAGCAGCAGTAACTCTAGTGCCATTAACCATTAGCAAGGTATTACATGAGGATTCTGCAGTGGATGCTAGCCACGCAGTGGTCAGTACTTTATCAACCTATGTCAATCCTGATATATATTACTTAGATTTGCAAGAGAGATCTCTGGTGGTAGATTCAATCAGAACAGGTTCTACAACGCCATCCATACATTCCCGCTTAGCCCAAAGCCATAGTGACCATGGATGCTTCCAAGTTAGGGGTGAGGTTGGACATTACCTGGGGAAGACAGTCAAAGCACTTGGTCCCCCGAAGAGGCCAATTTATGTATTAGTATTCTAGAGATGAGAGCAGTGCTTTTAGCATTGCAGGCCTTTCAAGACGCTCTCACACTGGGAACCATTGCAATTCAAGTGGGCAGCATGTCAGTAGTTTGGTACATCAGGAAACAAGGAGGGACCAAATCTTATCAATTGTGTTGAGAAGCACTCAGGGTGTGGCATTGGGAGATCTTTTCCAACCGCTTTCTCATCGCAGCGCACATTCCACGGTAGTTCAGTGTGGTAGCAGACAAGCTAAGCAGGTGCATTCTTTTTACCTCACAGATGGTCTCTGAACAAGAATGTGGTGGAGATGATTTTTTTGTCAGTGGGGCCAGCCTTGCTGTGATCTTTTCACTTTTCTCCTAAACAACAAATGCAGCAGCTACTTTGCCCTGATCCCCCCACAGAGGGAGTCACTGTGAGGGATGCTGCACTTTATGATTATCCCCCCTCCCTGGCCTGCTTTATGCCTACCCACCAATCCCACTAATTTCCAAATTCCTGCAGAAAGCTGCAATGTTGTAGAGCAAAGTTATCCTCATTGCACTTTTTTGACCTTTACAGATATGATTCCCCTTCTTTTGGCATCAGTTAATCCATCCTCTGTGGATTCTGTATCTGATTCCAGACCTCCTGTCTCTTCTGACAGGCATGATCCATCCAGACATATCGAACCTCAGGGTGACTGCCTGGCATCTCCATTTCCATTAATAGCCAGATAATCTATTCTCTCCTCTCCAATTTGTCAGATACTTTTATCTTCCCTTAAACCATCTACACGTAAACTTTACTGCAGTAAATGGAGAAGATTTGCTTACTGGCCCACCAAAATAATGTTGATTCCTTTTCAGCTCCTTTGCATAGTATCCTTGAATTTTTAGCCTTACTTTTTAAAGAAGAAGTTAGCCCCTCCACAATGAAGGTCCAGCTAACAGCGATATCAAATTTCCACATAGGATTTGAAGGCGCTTCTTTTGCCTCCTGTAGACTGCAAAACCTTTAGTGAGGTACTCTTCTTCTCAGGCCTCCTTTTAGGGACCCTACTCCCACATGGAACCTTAATCTGATACTGCAGCAACTTACTCAAACCCCCCTTTGAAACTGCAGTTAAATGTGACATCAAGTATCTTTCTTGGAAAACAATTTTTTTAGTAGCCTTTACTTCTTTCAGAAGAATTTCAGAGATTCAGGCCTTGTCTTCAAAACCACCTTACTTGATCTTTCACACTTTACAAACTAACGCTTCCTTTCTGCCTAAAGTGGTTTCAGAGGCTAATATTAATCAAGCTAGTAATTTGCCGGTCTTCTTACCCAGATTTTCTAACAAAGATGAATACATATTACATTTATTGGATGTTCACAGGCAATTATCATTTTTACCTGCACAGAACAGAAAATATCAGGAAGACTGACCAGTTATTTGTTTCTTCTTCTGACATGAAACTAGGAAAACCTGTTGCCAAAATTACTCTAGCCAGATGGCTTATGGATTCTATTTCTTATATATACAACAAATTGGACTTTATCTTATGGAAACCATTATGAGCTTATTCCACTAGAACCATGGCTACTTCATCAGTCTTCCAGTCTAGAGCATTCATGGACGACATTTGTGCAGCAGCAACTTGGGCTATACCCCATATATTTGTTACTCCTTACAAATTGGATATAGTCTCCAGGGGTGGAGCATCATTTGGTTCATTGGTGCTCAGGCATATCCTTCCTTGAGTCCAACTAGGGATTTAGGTAGCTGGGGACTCTCTCCCATAAGTTGAGGACAGAATTAAAATTGACAACATCAGATAAAGAAGTTATGCACTTACCTTAACGTTCCATTTGTGTTGCCCATTTTCCTTTTCCCTCAACTCCCCTTCCACCAACCCCCTGCCCTAAAAACTCCTGGATGTGTGAGTGTTTTTAAGTATGCCACTTCTTTGATGCATAGCTCCAGATCATTACCTCCCAACTATCCAGATTTTCACAGAATGTCCAGATTTTTGCCTCATATTTTTGGTCTGTTCCTCATAAAAATTGCAGTTTTCTTGCTAATCATTGATGATTGAAGTCTCTAAACAATAAGTGATGACAGACATTTGATTTTTAGACTTCACATCCTTCAGAAAATACATAATAATGTAAAACCTGTTATTCTAACAACTTTCTAAGTTTATAGGAGTAATATTTAAAATATTTCTCTATTTTTGTACCTTTGCCCCCCCCATTATTTTTTTGCCTTGCCCAGATTTCTTTTACTGAGATGTTGAGAAGTACACTCTAGATATAGTCTCCTGTCTCTGTACTGCAGCATATTTTTTTTTTGCTGTTATTAGCAAACAAGATCTGAGGTACTTGGGGTTTTGCATTGTGGGTAAAGGAGTAGCTCGAGAGTTTTCTGGTTGCCACAAACATTTGCAACGCGATAGGATCCAAACCCATAAGTTGAGGAAGAACGAAAATGGACATCACAGATGGAACATAATGGTAAGTATGTAACTTCTTTTTCACTGTACACCAGGCAGAAGAGAAACAAAATTATCTCAACAATCAGAGAATGTTGAGAGGCAGGTGTGAGATTCAAGCTGCTGTCATTTTTGATGCAGAACAGGCTAAGACGGAAATAGAAAAGTTTATCCAACAAAAAAAGTGAGTCAGCAAGCAGAAGGGAACTCTGCGTCTCATTCTTCTGATGGTAAGGTTCATAGAGAGCCTTTGTCAGTGAAGCCTTTTCCGGTGTTCCAAAGGAAAATAATTGAGATGCAAAAAAAAGCACAAGATTTGACTCAAAGAATCAGCAGTACCTTGGACTTCAACCAGAGTCTGGTGCTGGGAGAGGAAGATAAACAAGAAGATGACAAGCAACTCTGAAATTAGTGAGTAAATAGAAGACTGTAAAGCAACTTATCACATTTGTGAAATATGGTTTTGCAAGGTAAAAGTGGCAGAAAATCGCTGGACTTTTGTTGACTTTGTTAAACGTGTGGGTGAACTGTAAAGCATATACCCTAGTTTATATCACTAATGTTTAGAAGGACACTAAAAGGGGGGAAAACTAACTGTAAGTAAATCAATTTTTGTTTTATTAGTGTTTGTACAAAACATTTCACGATATAAACTGCATGTTATATACAGTAAAACAGTTTTGTGTAGTCAGGTATTTTAAATGTGGGAAGAATCTGTCCAGTGAATGTTGTATGTGTTAGATATTAAAGTAATCAAGTGCTTTTTTTTTTTTTTTTTACAAGAAGTGTTGGTTTTACAGTATAACAAAAGAAAATGTCTGGACAAAAGCAAGTTACTTTAAATGTAAGTTTAATATTCATTTGCTGTGATCTTGGGCATCTGGGGTTGGAGTGTCGTATAAAAGTGCATTGATAATATTATATGCAGAATAAAGATATTTTCTCTCTTTATTTTTAGAAAGGTAAATGTCTAAATGACTACCTTTGGCTTAAGTTGTATACAGGTGTTTTTGTAAGCATTTAGGCTTTAAAATTAAGACACATGATGAAAGCCATGAAACTGCTAAGCTTCTTACAACTGTAGATATATTCACTTGTTTGTTTTCTACTGCCAGATGTCTATTGGAGTCAAGATGCCTGCAGCTGAGGGCAGCTGTACATTCTTTTCTGAGTGAAATATACAAAGACTCATTTCTGTGTACATTTCCATGGAGACGAGCTGTCTGCAGGTGCAAGCCGTTAATCTTGAGAATTCTGAGTATTCTTTGCTGAGGGAAATGCAACATTTAAAGATAGAATGCAAGCAATTCAGTAAAAAAAATTAAGTTTGAAATTCTGGGAAGTGAATAAAAAGTAACCCCCCTAGCAACTTAATACTTTAATGCAGTTAATAGAACAATGTGCAGTTTACTTTTATTTAAAGATAACCAGTGTACTTTTTTCTTGAGGCTAAAAGTTATTGTTTTCTGAAAGCATACAAGCTGTTTTTCATATCTGGGAGTGGAAGAGAGATAAGAAAATAACAGACATCAGTTAGTGTAACCTTAATTTTAGGTTAGATACTGCCTGTAGGTGCAGACATCAATTTGGTGCAGCTGTTCCCTTCTGGATGATTAATGACTTAACAATTTGAAGATGTTCGTAGTTTTATGTGTGTGTTCCAAGTTAATGGGGATGAGGGTGTCTTGTATTTAGTTTTTTGTTTGAAGGTTTTCTTTAAAACAAAAAAAGTCTTGAAAAATGTAACATAGGTTCAAAAGGAGATGAGAAGAAACAACTGTAGAAAAGCTCAGCTTGCCAGACATTAGTACATGCATGTTAACACAAAAGCTGAAAATATAAATTCAGAAAAAACTGTTGCGTATAATAGGTGGGAACAATAGCTTTTTATACGGCCCATATTATCCTGGAATGTGAATAACCTTACAGCTACAAATAAAAAGGAAAAAGTATTGAATTATATTAAGAAATGCAGAGTACAAATAACTATTCTGCAGGAGACACATTTGAAAGGAAATGAGCAAGTGCATTTGACAAAGAGAGGATTTCAGAATAGATATTCAGCAGAATATCACAGACAGAAGAAAAGGGGTGATTATACTAATTTCCAGAGGGCTTCACTAGTGATAGTTCAGGGAAAAAGAAAAAATATATATACATTTGTGGTAGTAAGGGGCTATTGGCAAGGGAGGAGGCATGTATTTATATTCTACTGAAGACTGCTATTAAAGGGCTTAAGACATTTTTGAGAGAAATAATCAGCTTTCATCAGGGAATATTATTTATAGTTGGGGAGTGGACTTTGTTTTGCAGTAGTGAAGATGTATTGGGGACCTAGTAGGGAAAGTGTAACAAAAGAGGGTAGATTTCTGAAGAAATTTATGAAGATAATTGGTATGGAAGAAGTGAATTCAGTTTTAGGAACTCAGAATTTACATATTATTCCCCAAGGTAAGTGGGCTAGACTAGATAGAAATTATATTTCATAGGAACATGTGCATTTATTTGAAAGCCTTGAGATGCATCCAATAACTGTTTTTGATCATACTCCAAAAAAAACTAAGGTAAAAATGCAGGGTATTGAAGTAAAAATAAGACAATGGCACTTTCCCACCTAACTATTAAAAAGAGGAATTTAAGGAATGGGTAATAGGAATTATTCAAGTGTTATTCGGGAAGATATAAATATCTTCAGAAGTTATAGATAGTGACTGGGATAAAATGAAAATGGAGTTTAAAATAGGGTTGAAATAAAAGAGAAAGATCACGTTTAGAAGCAATAGAAATTACCTAAGGGGCTAGCAAAGGTTAAAGCTTTGCCGAATAGGGGAATCTAACAGAACAAGAGGATGAGCACACGTGTTAAAGAGAAAATAAGGGAGTGTCTGGGTAATATGCATGAGTTTCGAAAGATCGCAGTTAAGCATCTATTTTTTGATAATTCCAGAGCACAAAATCTTTTAGCACAATGACTTAGGCAACAGAATGTTGAAAGGCTGTCGCCTAACTTTGGAAATCTGTAGCACGAATAATAACTCGGGGGTCCTGGAGAAATTATAGAGGTATTCTCGAAATTTTATGAACATTTGCATAAAGCAGAGAAAAGTTGAAATGAAGAAAGAGCACAAATGGAAATATTTATGGAAGACTTAATTATGCCAAGGTTAGAGGAAGATGAGGATCAACAACTAGCAGTTAAGATAGAAAGTGATGAGCTAAAAACAGTGATGCATAATCAATCTTCAGGACAGTCTCCAGAAAGAGATGGTATTCCTGTTGAAGTTTGGAAGTTAGGAGGGAAGAAAGTGATAAAGATCTGGAAGATTTTGTTTAAAAGTAGTGTAAAAGGATGGAAAGCACCAACATCTTTTTTAACACCCTTATTAAATTATCATTTATGGCAGAGGCAAAAAACATACATTAACAGAAAAGAAAACAAACCATTTTAACATTTGCTATTTAAATGCAATATACACCACATATATTTTCTTTGTTGCTATCATCACTCCAACATTACAGAAAAATTGCTGAATTTCTGCCTTGCCTTAAACCTCAGTAACTCCTCCTCCTCCTAAACATTATTATGCATGTATAGTCCCCACAGTTTCCATTTACTTCTGTGTAATTTGCTCCTTCCCTTTTCTAAAACCCCTCTTCCATTTCTTTTCTCTCTCTTAAAATGTTTAGTACCTCAGATACAGTAGGTGTAGACTTTGACTTCCATTTTCTAGTAATTTCTTTTTTGTCAGCCAACAGAATTAAACTTAGTAAGGCCTTGCTATGCATAGGTAATTCAGATCCTGTATCCCAACTGAAAAGAATAGTTTCCTTTCTTACAGCCAGTTGCTCACCCAATATTTCTGATAGAGTACTGTGTAGAGAATTTGTAAAAATCTGCCAAATTATTACAGTCCCAAAAAACATGTTCCCAGTTAACTATCTCTTTCCCATCATACATTCTGCATTTGCTTTCTTCCTGAGGAAAACTTGTCTGTAATCTGCTTGGGGTATAAAAATACATATGCAAATACTTTCAAGCAAAAATCCTAAACATTCTGGACTTCATTATATATTTGGGAACCCTTTAACATGTCCTCCCATTGTTTCTTGGCAAGATAGACTAGAAAGGCAATATGCAATCTTTTTTAACCTACTCTGATTGATTCTTATAGTTGTTATGCAATATTTATGCATCTTATTAATTATCCCTTTGTTAACAGCAGCTTCTGTTCTAGACTGAAACCAGAGCTGGTATTTTACATGGCACTTCCTTATCACTTTCTCTCTCTCTTTACTCTGAGGTCAGTCCCTGATAGAAGAGATTGTCACCAACCTGCAGTCCAAATATCTACTTGCCTTTATCACACTTTATTACCTTTCCCTGTCTAGTTATTTACTCCCAATGTGCTGGTTCCCTTGGTAGTTTTTTCTGGTAAACTCCAGTGCATCTTGCCTGTTTTGTATAACCAGACTTGCTGTCAGCCTTATTGACAAGCTCTCATTTCTCCATTTCAAAATTTGCTTAGTTCTTATAATACTTTTTCTACTTTATCAATGAATGTGTGTTGTTAATTCATCTTAAGGACCTGCATCCAAAATGCTACTGTCTCCCTATTTCTCAGACTTCACCCCTGTACATCATTGTCCTTTTCCACTTTTGATTTATAACATTCTACTTGTGTTAGGTATGAGCCTTAACTGAGTAACTCTAAAATATCCTTTCGAACAGGTAATCCTAGACCACCTTGTTCTACAGGGAGGGTTAGCATATCCCAATTAACTCTTCCCTTCTCAAATAAATTCCTTCATGTTTTTATCATTCACAACTTCTCTTGTTAATAAAATGTATGTCTGACCTGTATATAAAATGAATGAGACTAACAAACATTTTCACTGCTTGCATCTTATTATCTATAAACTTAAGAGCTTCCAGTTGTTGTATTTTTGTATTGTCTTTTGTTTGATCACTTCTCTCATATACTTTGCTGCCTTAACAGAATCCTTTTAATCCATACATCTAAATTCTTTATCTTATTGTGTCCCCATAAACATGAGTGTTGCTGAACCAGTTTATGTGAGAGTACATATTTTTGCACTATACCATTGTTTTATCTTCTTATATCCCAGAAAGACTTAAAACTGTATCAAAATGTTTCTCAACACCAAAATTCCCTTTTCTAAATTGTTCAAGTACAAAATAATGTCATATGCAAATAAATCAGTGTCGGGGAAATTAGCAAAGGTGTTATTAGCAGATGTGGCCAACATGGCCTGCAAGGCCTTTGCCTCAGCCCTACATAAGTAGATGCTAGAAAAACTACACATGTTGTGGATAGTATTGGATTAGTGCATAGTTAAAGTGTAGGACACAAATGGTTGTTTTCCTTAGGATGTTTATAGCAATAAGGGATGTTAAGTACAGGAGTACCACAAGTTTGTCTTGGTCTGGCTACTTT
This sequence comes from Protopterus annectens, assembly GCF_019279795.1. Lineage (NCBI taxonomy): Eukaryota > Metazoa > Chordata > Ceratodontiformes > Protopteridae > Protopterus > Protopterus annectens. The sequence goes on along the minus strand of NC_056731.1, from coordinate 1,095,209,478 downwards.
TCATTGTTTGTTCAAACATACGTAAGGACAAGATATTCATCTTTGCTAATGACACAAACATTAAGAGCAGCAAGCCAAATGTGTTGGCATTGTGGGATAAATCCCTGATTATGACTCAAGTGACCAGAATTGAACTAGCAGCTGAGGTGCCTGTTAGAGTTGCTGTAGGAGAAGAGAGGAATGATGAAGCTTAAACCTGTTCATCCCTCTTTGGTGGTGGTGCTGGTGGTAGCGGTGGGGCCTTTTGGGGTTTGTCGACAGTACATTTTCTGGTAGAGACCAGGAATCCCATGGAAGTGCTTGTCTCAAAGGTGTAGTTAGGGAGAGCAATGGGGTTGACTGCCTAGGTACAAAGTGTTTAGGGGTGGGAAAAAAATAAATAAGTTAAACTTAAAACACAAACTCTTTACTAACTTTGTACAAAGGCAACTTATCGGTGTCCCTGCATACATGATTTTCCTGTTTTGTGGTGTTTTGTTACAGTCCAGCAAGTATTCCAGATAGCTTACTGCTTAATAAACAGCACCCTAACTTATTTATTTGCCTTTGTATGCTTTGGATAGTCTGATATGGCAAAAAAATGCCTTAGTATGCTGTGGGATAGTATGATTTGGCAAAAAACAAAACTTTTCATCAGGGGCCTGGAGAGTGAACCTCCCTGTAAAAAAAAAAAAAAAAAGAAAAAATGATTTACAGCATAATGTAGAGGATTGTGAGCAGTTTGTTTGACAAACGTAACCACTTTATTATGTGTTTGAGACGTGGATGCTAAGAAATTCTCCTTGAGAGGTGAATCTTGACATCCATGTCAAGAAAACATAATACAGGGTTATGATCCGCCGGCCTGCTTATAATTCCTTGAAGGTGTGGGGATTTATGTTCTCAGTGTACTACAGATTAATCAAATGTACGGTTTAAAAAAAAACACACAATGCAATGTGTTGTTCTGGCTTTGAAGAAACCTGTAAGGAAAGGATGGTGATAATGGGGAAGACTAATTTCTTGGGATAAGGAGGAAAGGTTTATTCATTTATTAGATTTACATTAGAGTGGGACATGTGAGTAATGAATTATCAGTGTAGAGTGGAGCATATGCAGGTCCATATTAAGTTTATTTTATATTTTACTGTAGACTGGAACTTTTTGAAGTTCATTTGAATAGAATATAGTATCAAAATACAAGGTAAAATAAGTTGTTGTTTCAGAAAAGAGTTGTAAATTAAAGTTCTAAACTGGCTGCTAATGAAACCCCTAAAGCAGATCCAGGGAAAAATATGGTTTGCTCTCAGGTGCAAACTAGGTACTGATCATGTTAGAATATGTAATGAGTATCCACACATCATATAAACACCAGAAAAACCTCTCTCAAACAAGATATTTTATGCCCGCCTGTCACATGTGCCACACAACACTCTGAAGCAGAGAATTCTTGCTAGCAGAAGCAGTTAACAATTTTCATTTTTTCCCAGTGTATTAAGCAGAACCTCAGATAATTTTGACATTACCCTGAACTTAAAGAATCAGGGTGTCAGTGTCTCCTGCCAAATAAGTGTCTCTCAGGCAGTTCAAATAACGTCATATTCAACAAAAATCGCATATTAATTGTGATTTCAAGCTGTGCAAGAAGGATGCAGTTTGGGCTTATGCACAGGAATCACTCTGAGCATGCATATAACAGTGTCTCTGAGTACTCTCTCCAGTTGTAGAGACCTTATAAGGGGAGGAACAAGCTTCTGTGGGAAGGCCAGACAAAAGCTGCCAGAAAGTATGTAGTATTGAGGAGGAAGGGTATGCCCAGAGACTAGCAGAGCTGGAGCTGTTCTCTCCAGAAAGCAGACTAGATAGGGGATTTGTTGTAAGTGCATAAGAGCATGCCAGGAGATGTATGGTGACATTCTGAAAAGGAGGGACAGAGTGGAGAAGAGACACTCCAGGTGGCAGACTGTAGGAACACCTTCTACCTTGATCTGTGAAAGTACATCTTCATGGTTAGCACTTTGGATCTGCTAATTGTATTAGGGAATGGTTTGGTAGAAATATTGAATCCGTGGAGGCATTTAGAATGGCAAAGGATTGTTAGAGAAAGAGTGAGAGGAAAGAAAATACAACTGCTGTCTCTCTGGTCATGTAACTTAACCTCTTCATTCCCTTCTTCTATCTACATAACTTGTTCTGACTGTTTTTTGATTGTGATTCTTTCAGCATGCCAAGTCTGATTTCCACTCTCTGTATAATACATGTATATATTGCGTTTTTTCACTCACTTTGTATATAATGTCAGTTATCTATTGCCTTTATTCTCTCAAGCCAGCTATGATACTCAACTTGGATATAATGTGTGTATATATTGCATTTTGTCATTCACTCTTAATGTAATGACATCAGAAACGTAGCTGGTTCTACCAGCGCCCCTGTGCCAGTGCCCCCCCCAGCTCTTCAAGTGAAGAGCTAAAGAAAAGCACTTCACTGTATTAAGTTGATATAGGTTGGCTTATTACAGACAGATCCACCCCACCCCAAGCTCATAGAACAACAAAAAGACGACAACAACAACTTAAAAAAGCACTCCGTTGTATTCAGTCAGATTAATGGCACCCCACCACCACCAGCTGTTCCAAAAAAAAAAAAAAAAAAACTGATGTTCCTTCTACTGCCACACCAACCAGATGACACCCCAACCGTCCCTTCCTGCCCTAGCAAAAAAAAAACGTTTCAACTTTTCTTTTAAACTGTAGCAAACAGTTGCTACAGTTTAGACCATGCATGGAGAGCTGCAGAGCTCAGGTTTCACCAAAAATGCAATACTGGCTTTTAAAAGCCGATATTGCACTAAAGAGATGGAGATCATGATGAAGGGTGACTGATCACCCAGCCCAACCATTTGCAGCTGGGGCACTTGCCCTTCTCAACCTACCCTAGCTACTCTGCTGAATGTCATGTAACTATTGTGTTATCCCCAAGATGAGACTGAAATGGGTCCAGTGGGATGAGTGCTGTACCCTGGTTAACAAATTCAGAATAAATAATTAGGAGGCAAGTTGAAATGTTAATGTACTTAAACATTAGACTAGAAGAGTGGATAGAATAAATGATTTTTTCTGTAATCAGAAAAATGTATGAGTTCATTAAGATACAACAGCTTTTTCATTGTCATCATTCAATGTAAGAAAGGTCTAGCTGTGACATGATAAAACCTGTCAAAATGGATTACTACCACTACTTGGTCATTGTTGTCACAGATCATTCTGCAAGAGGTGTAGCTCTTTCCTGTACGTGCTTTAAAAGTGTTTCCATTGTGGACCTTTATGCAGTGGGTGGTGGTTTATTGTTAATACTTTGACCTTGATTCCAGATGCCATATCTCTTTTGTCATCTTAATGTTTCCAAGATCTGTTTTCTACTGAAACAGGCTCTGCGACTAAGATGTATCAGCTGATTTTCAAGAGGAACCTTTATAATAGATATTTACCTTCTTACTACCCCATATACTTGGTCAACCTGCTTTCCCAACTTGCATATAGATGTCCCAGTAACTCTGTCAGGTTTATGTCTTTAGAAAACATGAACACTCGCTGCAGAGACTTCGACAAGGGTTACCTCAAATCCAAGATAATTTGATAATAGCACAAAAATAAACGTTTAAGTACTGGATAAGCTCTTCTGTTTTATTAATGTTAAAACTTCATCAGATCAGATCGCTTATCCGGTACTTAAACATTTTTGTGTGCTTGTGTGTGTTATCACATCATCTTGGATTTAAGTGAACCCTTGTTGAAGTCTCTGCAGCGAGTGTGTTTGTGTTTTCTTAGTTTGTGCTTGGTTTTGGTTTGTAGGTTTATATCTTAAATTTTTTAACTTTTATAGCTGTGCTTACTCAGTTTCATTGAAGTCAGAACTGAGGAATAGTGTTCTCGGTGCACCATCCTAGATGTAATGCATCATGGCATCACAGGTTGCACAGGCTGGAGGCAGAAGCTCTCCTGAGTGTGGAAGTTGAGGAATGCAATAATTTTTTGCCAAGTGACTCTATAGAAGAGGAAATTTAAGCAACTATTCACAGCAGAGGACACTAATGGGGTATGCACTGATAAAGTTGTTGTTTCTGTTAGACTGTAGCCATAGCATCTTTTCAGAGTTACACAGACTACAGAAGTTGTTTCAGTAGAGTGTGAAGGGTTGCAGAAATGGTCCTGTATATAATGAAACACAAGTAAACACTTGGTAAACTTTATTTTTGGAATTGTGAAATAAATTATAGAGATTACCAGTATGACATATACAGTGGATATAAAAAGTTTACACACCCCTGTTAAAATGCCAGGTTTTCGTGATATAAAAAATGAGATTACAATAAATCATTTCAAAATGTTTCCCACCTTTAATGTGACCTATGACCTGTACAATTCAATTGAAAAACAAACAAATTTGTTAGGGGAAAAAATATAAAAATTAAAAAACGTACAATATGATGGTCGCATAAGTGTGCACACCCTAAAAGTAACACCTTGATGTTATGTAGTCCTCTCTCGCTGTAATTCTTGCTGGATGGGTTCGGAGCCGATATTCAACCAACTCGGTCGATACTAAAGCTCAAGAGCTTTTACTGGCTCGAGACTAACCCCTGTCCCATGGTGCCTCACGACAATTCCCCAGATCTCGTTTGCTGCGAAATCTTCGAGGTTGTCTCCTTACTGGCTCATTGTCTTTTCACCACCTTTTTCTTCATCTTTTACTCCTTATAGTTAATAGCTTTTCTTGTGTGATTGTATTGAGTGTTTGACCCCTATTCCCCCCCCATAGGATTGTGCGGACCATTTCAATTAGAGGGTTGTAGTTGCCCTTTTAAATTAGAGGGCCTTTCCTCCCTGAGTGTTACTTCTTAAAAAAAAAAATCTCTTCTAGTATTCTATCTTTACTGTTTGTTCCTATTGTTTTTTTTTCAGTAGTATAGTATTGTTGATAGTTAGCTTTGTTCTCTTTTTTCTGGTAGCTTTATTAGCTTGTTCTTGCTAACATGTCTAAGGAAAAAGACAGAGAACACAAGGACCACCACCCCTCGGGGGTTCAAAAAATCTGATAAATGCTCACAGAAGAGGTCATTGACAGACAGAGTCACAGTAGCTGTGTGTACTGCTTAGGCGAAGCCCATTTACAAGAACCCTGTACCTTTTGCCAGGCCTTCAGTACTAGGGTTCTTAATGAGAGGAAACGCAAGTTAATTGATAGGGGTCTTATGACCAGTTCCTTCCAAGAATAGCTGGAACTTGGTCAGACAGCTTCCAAGACTACTAAACAAAAATATTCGGCTCCAGCTTCGAAACTGTTGAAAAAGTCCAAAGCGACGAAGCCAAGGAGTTCTGGCTGCGATTCCGCTTCTTCTGTCTCGGTGCCGTCGGTCTCTTTGGTGCCAAGGCAACCTTCAGTACCGAGACAATTGCCAGATATCAACCCCGTCTCACCTACTTTCAGATCTTCTATTTTGGAGAGGAGGAGATCTCCTTCTGTCTCCACCCGATCCTCCAGGACACTCTCAGATGAGGACATCGAGTGGGTGATGAAAAGGTTGCTCTCTGACTCGGCTCTGGCAAGAAAATTGGCCCCTCTGGACCCAAAGGCTTTGGAGCCGCCCTTTTTGCAATCCACTGCTCCTCCTTCGACTGTTTCACTCTCGGAGCCAATCACTTCGGGTTCCTTGATGTTGGATCCTTCGGTTCTGAGAATTCTTCCTGCTTCCTTGGAACCGATAACTCTATCCTCAGCGGTTCAGTCTGGAGCCGAGGGATCTGGGAGCCGACGCTCTCGAGTCGACTCCAAGTGGGATAGTCGCCTTGGGTTTTCGTTGGAACCGACCCTCCCTCTCGGTTCTTCGGCTCGACTCAGCTTGGTTCCTACATCTGCTTCGGAGTCATTCCCCCTTGCTTGGGGCCGACCATCCGTCTCCTCGGAGCGGAGGTCGTCTTCGGAGCGGGGAGGAAAGGCCTTCGAAGCAATAGAGATGGCTTTGTCCACTGCAGAAGACATGCATTTGGACCCAGTGTCCCACCAGCAGCAGGCAGCAGCCTCTTCTCCCCTGCCACCCCCACAGCGTTGGGAACCAGAGACTCAAGCAGACCCCCATTGGAGGTGTCCCCTCTTCCAAGACCTCAGAAGCAAGTTGACTCACCTGAGTCTGTCACGTCTGACACTGATTTGGTGGAGTCAGAAAGGTCCCCTAGATCCCCCTCTGAGGATGTCTCCTTTTATGACATGCTGGAAATCCTTAGACAGAAGGGTGATTGGAAGACCTCTAACCCTAATAAGGACGAATCAGTGTATTTTGTGGCCTTTGGTTCCCGACCTTCCTCCTTATGGGTGACATCGCCTTATTACCAGCTCTTGGGGGTCATATCGCAGAAAGCCTGGACCTCCCCAGACACAGTGGAGCCTGTCCCAAGAAGGCCAAACAAATTTATGACTGCACCAGAAGATAAATCTTTTCTTTCCAAAGGGGTTCCTGTTGATGCTATGGTGGTAGCAGTGGCCACCAAGAAGGAGTTGTCCGAGACATCTTCTAATATCCATCCTCCTAATAAGGAGTCTAGGATGATGGATAGGTATGGAAAGCGTACCTTCTCTTCAGTGGCATTTACCTTAAGATCGCTGAATTACCCTTCCCATTTTACTCGACTTCAGAGGGGTCTCCTGAAGGAGTTGGGAGATACCCTTCAGGGTTCAGTAGCTTTCGGGATCCACGGATAAGGTTTCTGCACAGCTCTCCATCCTTACATTGATAGCTAACTCCTCCATGAGGCTGATTTCCTATGCAGCGGATGGAGCGAGCATGGCAGCCGCAGCAGGAATCTTTCTTAGGAGGCATTCTTGGATGCGTCTCTTTAACTTCATGGAATCCTTTAAGTCTTCCTTCACCAAGGTCATCTTTGATGGTTCAACTCTTTTTGGATCTCAGCTGAAAGAGACCTTGACCAGGTGCGAGCAGGAAGGGAAATCCTTATCTGCCATCGGAGTCCGTTTCTCCCTTCTTTCTAGACCCTATCCCAAGGGTCAAACAAGAGGGAAAATGTGGTTCCGTAAATCCCAAAAAGGTTTCCCCTCAGGCATAAGGTCAACCCTCCCCTAGGGGCAGAGTGGGAGGATACAACAGAAGATGCCGCCCTCGTAGCAGAGGAGGTCCGCAATACCAGGGAGATAGAGAAACTTTCTGTGATCGTCCCTTCCATTGCCCCTGAGGGGTTGCCCGACTGTCCATCTCTGGAAGCAGTCGGGGGTCGTCTATCACTGTACCCAAGCAACAGGCAAAACATTTCGCAAGATCGTTTGGTATAAACCATAATATCTAGAGGTTACCTGATTCCCTTTGTTTCCGATCCCCCGGTAAACCGGTCTCTATCAGACCATTCAACTATACCGTGCAGGATCAGAGGTCATCTCATTGCTGTGAAAAAGAGTCATCCAAGAAGTCCCCACAGAGCAAATTGGATCCAGAACTTGATGATTCTTTTTAGTTCCAAAAAAGACAGGGAACTGGAGATCAATTCTAGATCTCAGCAAACTCAACAAGTCTGTAAAGAAGTCGAAGTTCAAAATGATCACTCTGCAGTCGATATTTCCCTTTATCGGTAAAGACAATTTGATGTGCTCAATAGATCTTCAGGACGTGTACTACCACATCAAAATGGACAGGCGATCCAGAAGACACTTACCCTTTTGGCTGGGAGCCAGTCATTTTCAGTTTCGAACACTGCCCTTTGGCCTAACTACAGCCCCCAGAGTGTTCACCAAATGCATGGCAGTGGTAACGGCTCACCTGAGATGTCAAGGATTCCAGGTATTTCCATAACTAGACAACTGGCTCCTCACTGCTACCACCAGGCATCAACTTGATCAGAACCAGGGGCGAGACTCTCTCCTTGTGCGCCAAATTAGGCATTACAGTAAACCTAAAAAAAATCAGCCTCATCTCCATCGTCGCACATTGTATTCTTAGGCTCAGAAATAGACTCAGCCACCATGACAGCAAGACTAACACCAGAAAGAGTAGAATCATTGCGCAACCAAGTCAGATCATTGCTAAACAGTCACAAAGTTCAGCCCAGGGTAGTCCTTCAAGTCCTAGGGACTATGGCTTCCTCCAGTCTCTTAGTTCCCCTAACCCGTTTGCACATGAGAGTACTTCATTGGCTACTATTTGCCCAATGGCCAATGCAGGATCTTCCCCTGTCTCATCAGATTCTCATCACAAACACCTGCAAGAAGGATCTGACATGGTGGTTGCATACAGAACAACTTCTTTTAGGTCGCCCACTTGTTCCTCCTCAAGAAAATGCAGTTTTGACCACAGACGCCTCCCAGATTTGGGGGGGGGGTGGCATTATCTGAGAATGACGGTCCAAGGTACTTGGCAGAACCACGAGAACCACTTGCACATCAATGTTCTGGAGATGAGAGTGATGCTCTATGCGTTGCAAGCACTTCCCACCGGGACAGTTGCGATTAAATCAGACATGTCTGTCGTGTGGTACATAAACAAGCAAGGAGGAACCAAATCTTACCCGCTTTGTCGAGAGGCCTTAAGAGTTTGGAAATGGGCGATGGACACTCAATGCTTTCTGGTAGCAGTGCACATCCAGGGGAAGTCCAATGTGATAGAAAAACTCAGTCGAGCAGTTCTCATGCCTCACGAGTGGTCCCTGAATTCAGAAGTTACGGAAGAGATCTTTCACAAATGGGGCCAGCCTTGCTGTGACCTATTCGCCAAGTACCTGAACACCAAATGCAGCAGCTACTTTGCCCTAATTCCCCTTCCGGGGATGTCACCCAGGGATGCTGTAGTCCACGATTGGCCTCCGGGACTCCTTTATGCCTTCCCACCTTTTCCTCCCATTCCAAAAGTGATACAGAAAGCAAAACAGTTGGAAGAGTACCCTGATTCTCATTGCTCCTTACTGGCCTCGCCAAGTCTGGTTTCCCTTCCTGTGGTCCTACCTCTTGGAGGAACCATGGACTCTGGAACCATCTCCAGACCTCCTGATTCATCAGTCGGGACAGTTCCATCCTATCATCCAGACCCTGAAACTGACAGCATGGCTCCTCCAGTTCCACGAATAGCCAGGTGCGTTTCCCTCTCACCTTCAGTCAAACACATTCTGATTTCTTCCCACAAGCCTTCCACTAGGAAATTATATTCCAGCAAATGGAAAAGGTTGTCTATCTGGGCTGTAAATCAAGGCTTAGATCCCTATACAGCTCCTATAGAATCTATTTTGTCCTTCCTTGCGTCCATCTTTCATGAAGGAGCTGTGGCTACTACGGTTAGAGTTCAGTTAGCTGCCATCTCTAATTACCATTTCGGCTACATGGGAAATCCCATCATGTCCCACTCTTTGTGCAAAAGCTTTTTGAAGGGAGTCCTCCTTCTCAGGCCTCCAATTAAGCAGCCACCAGAACCCTGGGACCAAAACTTAGTTCTCACGTCTATAATTTCTTCCCCTTTTGAATCTTCTTCTTCATCGGATCTGAAATTATTATCTTGGAAAACACTATTTTTAGTAGCTATAACTTCTGCTAGGAGAATCTCAGAATTGCAAGCTCTTACTATTTGACCTCATTAGATTGTTTTCCACAAGGATAGAGTCTCACTTAGAACTAACCCTTTCTTTCTTCCAAAGATATGTTCTGAACATAATCTTAACGCTACTATTGCACTACCAGTGTTTTTTCCGAGTCATGCTAATAAATCTGAATACAGGTTACACCAGTTGGACGTCCACAGAATTCTCAGGTTTTCCCTACAAAGGGCTAAAGAATTTAGAAAATCAGATCAATTATTTGTTTCCTTTTCGAACAAAAATAAAGGCTTGCCTGTTTCTAAGGTTACCCTCTCAAAATGGCTTTCAGATTGCATTTCCTTTTCTTATCAGACTGCTGGCAAACAATTACCCAACAAAGTAAAAGGCCACTCAACAAGGGCAGTATCAACTTCATGTGCCTTTAGATCTAGGCTCCCAGTTGATACCATTTGTGCAGCAGCAACTTGGGCAAGACTGCATACCTTTGTCACTCATTACAGATTGGATTTGGCCACCCGGGACAGGTCATCCTTTGGGTCCACTGTGCTGAAGAGTCTCTTCGTTTGAGCCACCTGGGATAAAGGTGCTAAGGATGCTGTCCCATCCAGCAAGAATTACGGCGAGATAGGACTACATAACATAAAGAAGTTAAGTATTTACCATAACGTTCCATGTTTGTAGTCCATCTCGCCTACATTCTTGCGTCCCACCCTCCTACCCCCTTCCTGTTCCTGGTGGATCTGGTGGACTATACTTATGCTGTCTGACCTGCTTGTAGTTCTTTATCCACCTGGCATGAATAGTGTTACACAATGTTTTGTCTGTATGTACACAGTTATTGATAGTTTCATAACTATTAGGTACTTATTGCTTTCTTGCAAACAGGATCTGGGGAATTGCCGTGAGGCACCATGGGATAGGGGTTAGGCTCGAGCCAGTAAAGTCTCTTGAGCTTTAGTATCGGCTTAGTCAGAGCCGAATATCGGCTCCAAACCCATCCAGCAAGAAGGTAGGTGAGATGGACTACAAACATGGAAGTTATGGTAAGTGCATAACTTCTTTTTGTGTGTGCACACCCTTAAACTAATACTTTGTTGAAGCACCTTTTGATTTAATTACAGCAGTCAGTCGTCTTGGGTAGGAGTCTATCATCATGGTACATCTTGACTTGGCAGTATTTTCCCACTGTTCCTTGTAAAAGTAATCCAAATCTTTCAGATTGCGAGGGCATCTCTTGTGCACAGCCCTCTTCAAGTCACCCCACAGATTTTCTATTGGATTTGGGTCTGGGCTCTGGCTGGGCCATTCCAAAACTTGAATTTCCTTTTGGCGAAGCCATTCTTTTGTTGATTTGGATGTATGCTTGGGGTCATTGTCATGTAGAAAGGTGAAATTCTTCTTCATCTTCAGCTTTCTAGCAGATGAATGAAGGTTTTGGGCCAAAAGTGACTGGTATTTGGAACTGTTCATAATTTCCTCCACCTTGACTAAAGCCCCAGTTCCAGCTGAAGAAAACGATGAAACAAGTCATGGACATTCAGAATCGCCATTTAGCTGAAACACCTGATGTTCATAAGGATCATTTGCATATATCCCATGTGCCTCTGATACAAGAGGTTTGGGAGGTCACTCAGTGGAAGTTCTAGCTTTGCTGGAGTTTTCATTTTGTTTTTTTTTTTCTGATTGTTTTTTCAGTGACCTTCTCACTCATTGTTTTAGTTTGTTGTTTGGGATATTTTTGCAGTGACCCTAATGATAATGGACATCAACTGGGTATAACAGCCCTGTGTTTCTAATGTTTAGTCAAACACTCTGCTTGTGCTCTGCTGATGAGGTCATAACAAGGCCAAAATATGCATATCCAGAGCTAGTGGGTTTTTGCTTTATTGGTCTGAAAATGTCCATTTAAACGACGAAACAAGTCATGGGCATTCAGAATCGCTAGTTAGCTGGAACACCTGATGTTCATAAGGGTCATTTGCATATATCCCATGTGCCTCTAATACAAGAGGTTTGGGAGGTCACTCACTGGAAGTTCTAGCATTACTGGAGTTTTCATTTTGTTTTTTCCAGCTGAAGAAAAGCAACTCGAAAGCATGATACTTGCCACCACCATGCTTCCCTGTGGGGATGGTGTTCTTTTGGTAATGCAAAGTGTTTTTGCGCCAAACGTACATTTTGGAATTGCGGCCAAAAAGTACAACCTTAGTCTCATCAGACCATAACACATTTTCCCACATGCTTTTTGAAGACTTGATGTATTGTTTTGTAAATTTTAGCTGGTCCTGGATGTTTTTTTTTCTGTGTAAGAAAAGGCTTCCGCCTTGCAACCCCTAAAATCAAGACATATGGAGAATATGGGAGATTGTTGTCACACGTAGTACACAATCAGTACTTGCCAGAAATTCCTGCAGCTCCTTCAGTGTTACTTTAGGTTTCTTGACAGCCTCCCTGACCAGTTTTTGTCTTGTCTTTTCATCAATTTCGGAGGGATGTCCAGTTCTTTGCAAGATCACTGTTGTCCCATATTTTCTCCACTTTTTGATGACTGTCTTCACTGTGTTCCATGGTATAGGCAGTGCTGTGGAAATTTTTGTACACCCTTCTCCTGACTGATACCTTTCAAAAATGAGATCCCTTTGATGCTTTGTAAGCTCTCTGTGAACCATGGCTGTTGCTGTAGCAGGCCACTGAGTAAATGTCAGGAAAATCCTACTAGGACAGCTGAACTTTATTTGGGGTTAATCAGAGTCTCTTTAATTGATGGCAGGTGTGTACCCAAGAAGACTGAATGCTGTAATTAAATCAAAATGTACTCTAACAAAGTATTAGTTTAAGGGTGTGCACACTTATGCAACCAGCGTATTGTACGTTTTTTATTTTTTTATATTTTTTTCCCCCAACAGATTTGCTTGTTTTTCAATTCATTTGTACAGGTCATAGGCCACATTAAAGGTGGAAAATGTTTTGAAATTATTTATTGTGGTCTCATTTTTTTTATATCACAAAAAACTGGCATTTTAACAGGGGTGTGTAAACTTTTTATATCCACTGTACATACCTGTAAACGATTCTACTATATACATATTCCAAGAGATATAGAGCAAACTTTGCTGCATTGGCAGAACAGAAGACCTCTGCATTTGCTTAGCAGAATTTATTTTTCCGCATAAGTTCATGTGCAGTCCTGGTCTTTGTAGAGGGTAATATATGTTATACTTTGTTGCAAGTCTGCTTTGAAGTATAGAGTAATAAACAACTTTTTTTTTTTTTTTTTTTTTTTTTTTTTGTGAATTAGTTGATTTGTTAGTTTGAATATGATCATGCTGTCAGAGCTAGTATTCACTTTCCTTGCCACATTAGCTGGGTGGCACACAAGCATTATGGTGCCAACTCAGCAAGTTATGCCCTGCATTTCTTCCATTTGTTTGTCCAACATTATTATTTTATATATTTTCATATATGGACAGTCACGTTTAAATCTATTTCTCAAGTGAATGTGCATTGAACATCCCATGTAATTCACTTCAGAACCCAGTAGTATGTTAGAAAATGAAAACTACACAGCTTAAAATATGTGCTGTTTGGTGAAGCACTGTTAATATGCATACCTCTCAAGTGTCCAAATTTTTGCAGAATGTCCAAATTTTGCCTCGTAATTTTATTGTGTTTTTTTTTATAATATTTGGGGCTTTCTGGCAAATCACTGGTGTGATCTGAGGATTGAAGTCACCAAATAATGATGTACATTTGAGTTTCATACTGCAAATCCTTCAGAAAATATATGTTAAAACAAACCCTGTTACTCTAGCAGCTTTCTAATTTGTAAGAGCAATATCTAAAATCTGTCCCCATTTTTGGGCCTTTGTCCCCCCATTTTGTCAGGCTTTGTCCAGATTTCTTGCGCTAAGACAGCAGTCCCCAACCACCGGGCCGCGGACCGGTACCAGGCTGTGGAGCACTTGGTACTGGGCCGTCAGGTAAGTGAATCCCCGTATGAGTGTGTTTGTGTCTGTCTGCGTGTGTGAGTGAATGCATACATGAAAGCAAAATAATGTGTGTGTGTGTGTGTGTGATCGTAAGAGTGAGAGTGATGTGTGAATGAATGTTGGTATGAATGAGGAAGTGACTGTGTCTGTGTTGTGTGTGAGAGAGAGATCAGGAGAGTGAGAGCGATGTATGAATGAATGTGTAAGTGGGTGTGTGGCATGAGGATGTGACAGACAGAGCAATGTTTGAATGAATGCAGGCATGAATGAGGAAGTGACTGTGAGAGAGAGATAGGGAAAGTGAGAGCGATGTGTGAATGATTGCGTTAAGTGGGTGTATGGCGTGAGCGTGACCGACAGTAAGAGCAATGTATGAATGAATGTGTAAGTGGGTGTGACAGACCGATGTATGAATGAGGATGTGACTGAGTGTGTGTTTGATCGGGAGAGAGTAAGAGTGATGCGTGAGTGAATGCAGGTATGAATGAGGGAGTGTCTGTGTGTGTGGGATCAGAAAAGAGTGAGAGCGATGTGTGTGAGTGAATGCATGCATGAATGCAAAAGAGACTGTGTGTGTGTGTGTGTGTGTGTGTGTGTGTGTGTGTGTGTGTGTGTGTGGGGGGGGGGGGTATGGAGGAAAGTACACAAACCTCACTGCTGCTGCTGCCAGCGATCACTCTCACTCTTCACTCTCTCTCTGTCTGTCTTCCCCTCTGTCTCTCGGTCACATACACACACACCATACCTCTTAGTAGTACAAAAAATCTGGACAAAGCCTAACAGAATGGTGGGACAAATAGGGACAGATTTTAAATGTTGCTCTTATAACCATAGAACATTGCTAGAATAACAGGATTTGTCTTGTGCATTTTTTCTGAAGAATATGAGGTCTCAAATACAAATGTATATCATTATTTAGTGACTTCAGTCCTCAGATCATCCCAGTAACTTGCCAGAAAATCACAAAAGTTATGAGGAACAGACCAAATCTCAGAGGGAAAAATCTGGACATTCTGCAAGAATCTGTACAGTTGAGAGGTGTGAATACCTTTCAGCCTCTTACTTAGATCAAGAAATCTGGGCAAAGCCAAAAATAATGGGGAGCAAAGGCCCAAAATAGGGACCAATTTAAGTACTGCTCGTACAAACTTCGAAAGTTGATCGAAATACAGGTTTGCATTAGCATGAATTTTCTGAAGGGTATGAAGTATGAAACTCAACTGACTGTCATTATTTTCTGACTTGAGCCTCATTGATCTGCCAGAAAACAATTTTATGAGAAAAAGGCCAAAAAAATGAGGGAAAAATCTGGACATTCTGTGAAAATCTGTACAGTTGAGAGGTATCCTGGACAGAGCCAAATAATAGGGACAGATTTTAAACATTGCCCTTATAAACATAAAATCAGTAAGGTTGCCATTAAGTTTACTTACCTCTCAACCATAGTAGATCAGTGTTATGCTGTTAAGCAGAATGTACAATTTTTTTGGGGTAATTATTGCCAACTGTCTTTTTATTGTACTTTGGAGCTTTTCTCCCCAGGTCTAGCCTCCTCGTTAAACAAATGTCAAGTAAATAAATAAATATCTACTTTATTATGTGTGTCATGAGATGGCCGGTCCGTGAAAAATTGTCTTACATTGATACCGATTCCTGGTGCAAAAAAGGTTGGAGACCACTGCACTAAGAGGTTGAGAGGTATGTAATTTGAAGCTGCGTGCAACATGACATTGTGTGATCTTTGATCCCTTTTTCTGTCTGGATTTTTTCCCCACAGTTTCTGGATTTCTAAATGGATGTGAGATTGGGTTTTGATACTTGGTTGACAGATACATTTTCTTCAAAGTGCAATATTTTTTTTTTCCTGCAGTGTAAAGATTATTGTTGAGTACATAATTAGATGCAGCTCAAAAGTGAGAGTTACCCAGTGGAAGGTAACAGAGTGCACAGGAGTTGGCAAGCAATGTAAGCCAGATTGCCAGTGTGTGCATTAATATTCATGCTTCAAAAATCATTACAGTAGACCTACTTAATAAAGCCCTTTACCGTATCTCTGTGCTCGGCCAAATGCTGAAGAAGTTTCAGTAAAAGGGCAACAATGGTATCCAGTAGATGATTTATTTAATTGAATGTTCTGCATGCTTATTTTCTCTGCTTGGTGTGAATAGGCCCTAAATAGTCCTTTGTTTAAAAGTATTTTCTCCGTGTCCTTAAGCTACTTCTGATGGATCTTAGGTATGTCCACTAACAGACCTTACATTGTTTCTCCACTGTAAAATATAATTTTCAGGCAGTTTAATAATTTTTAAACAAATGTGCATCTACATCAGCCCTATTTTTCTCTTTATGTACGTGTGGTGAAGGTGCTACATCAACAGTGACCTGGTCACCTAGAGCCAATGTTCGCACCGCTGGGTGGCTGGAAATGCAGACTTCAAAGTAAGACAAATGTAACATGGTGTGTGGTTGCTAGATTACATTTTCACAATAAGTACCTTTATATGCTTGTGCCGTTTTAAAATTAGAGTAGTAGTATGTGCACTTCATACTTTGGAAATTTGAATTTTCATTTTAGCAAGAAAAACATTAGTAGGGCACATTTCAGTTTTGTTAAATGCTTAATGTTAAAATATACTGAAGTTCTGCCACACCATTGTTACTTTTTTCTGTAAAAGAAATAGGTAAATACACAATTGTCTTCTTTAAACAGGAAAGGAAGAAATATGTGGCAGAGTTCTTTTAAGTTAATATTGCTAAAGTCTTTGAGCTTTGGACAGCATAATAATGAGTACCGATTCATTATGCTGTTTTTAAGTGTCTACCTGAGTGTAGTTTGGCACAAGTCCTTGTATGGAACCTCTGCATGCCTTCCTTATCCCATTAAATAAATCAAAAGGAGTCTAGAGACCTAATTAAATACGGGCTAGTCTATGCCTATTCATGCATGTCTGAGGCCCTGAGCTCAGACTTCGTAATTAATTCAACTCTGGAAGTTAACTTCAAAAGGAGTAGAGAATAAATGGTTCATTGATGATAGCACTGTTGTTTAACCTTTGTAAAACCTCTAATGAAATCACTACACATACTCTTCTTTCAGAAAATAACTCAGAAAGAATTGATTATTTTCTGAATGAGTTATCTACCATCAGTGAACTTTTCTTGTCATAAGATTTGTAGACAATACGGTCATAGCCTGTGAAGCTTAAATACCTGAAGGGAAAGAGCTTGGTCATACTGCTTAATAGTCAGGATTGCATATCATCTTGAAGTAAGGCACTGATGGTTGATTCTGAAAATTGGAGCCTGTAGTAGTAATTTCCAGAGAAAGCAATATGTCCAGTTTGCTACATTCCAAGTGTCTTATTCGAAGAGTCATGGACTTTTTTTGAAGGATGTAAATCTGCAGATGTTCTTCGTGTTTCACTGTTTGCAGTCATCACCTGTGGGTTATCCCTGCTGTGGTAGCTCTCGGCCGGCACAAATACTAGAATCAATGTTTTTCTGCATTAGCTGCTATCGCCTGTAGACTGACGTCCGGTTGTTAGTGCTGTAAAGCAAGGCAGCTGATGCCATTACACCAGTCTTTCTTGCCGTGGAACCCATAGCAGAAGCAGTTCGCAAGTGTGCCTGTCGGTTGCTACCAGAGCTCAGATCACATCTGAAGCTTAGTACCCCTTTGGGGATCTCTTTTTCTTGCACTAACCAATGTCCGAAAAAGTTAACAGTTGTCTTGCCTGTGAAAAGCAGATCCCACACCGAGACTTCCATTCATACTGTGTCACTTGTTTAGGCCCAGACCACGACATCACCCGTTTCTGATTTTGTGCCCTCTTTAACACGAGAACCATTCGTCGTAGAGTTCTTTTTATAGACAGGTATTTTCATCCTCCCATCTTCACAAATGGTGTCGGTCAGCCAACAATCCGTAGAGCCTCCAAAAAAGCGTAGGGATAAGGATAGAAACAGACCACCCAAGGCTAACCTTTCCAACGACTCTTCCGCTAAGCAGGTCGTCAGTTCTCCGGAATTCAGTGAGGCGCTTTCAGCCATCTTCTGAGTCTTTGGTTGTCTCTGCCTCAGTTGGGTCCGGAGCCGCGACACAGGCACTGGCTTCTGAGGAGGTCTTTCTCGCTACCGATTTCTAGTCAGAAACTGACGTTTTCACACCCGACTACCGTTTCTCTCAGACCGATGAATACTCTTAAGCCTAGAAGCCAGGCCACCCCTAGAAAATCTACCTCTAGCCAACATCTAACTCCTGCCCTCCACCCCAGGCCCAAATGCTTAAGATGGCGGAGGATCTTATTTCCCTTATCAGGGGCAGTCAAGCCACAACTTCTAAAAGGAAAAGACACCCTTCTCCTGAACTATTGACAGAGCAAGATTCTGAGGAATCAGATTATTCAGATTTTGAAGAGGAACATCAACCTCTAACTGCTTATGAGGATTCAGATGCAGAGGAATCCATCCCTTCTGCCTCCTCACCAAAAGACCTATGCTTTGGGGGAAACCCTCCACACCCTCAGGGAACATTTTCAATGGGAATCTCAGGATTTCCCTTCCTCTAAGAAAAGGCTAAGAGAATGTCTAGACCTACCCCAGCACAGACCCCTAGCCATCCCCCCTATTTTAGAAGTGGTGGAAGATGTTTTCCATGAATCCAGTTTAGCCCCTGCCCTCCTACCTGCTCCCAGTAAACCAGACAGGTATTACAGAGTACCAGGCACTCACAAATACCTGCACAGAAATCCTGCTGCAGACCCGGAGGTCATTACACAGGAACCAAAGGGAGCCAGGGCTAGTTATGCAAAGAACCCCACACCTTCTGATAAGGATGCCACAGCTCTGGACAGATGGGGTAAAAAAGTTTACACCTCTGCAACCTTAGCTATCAGAGCTCTCAACTGTCAGTTCCATATGTTAAAATATCAACAGTACACTTTGGAACTATTAAAGCAAAATATTTCTACCTTTATTGACTGTGCCAATTCTAAGGAGTTAGCAGATTTCTTGCACTCTTCTTGTCAAGTGGCAAGGCACTCTTTAAACTGTGGATATGATGCACAAGAAGCCTCAAGCAGGGTAGCAGTGTCTGGATCTGTCATTAGGAGACATACATGGTTGAAGGAACAACCTCTACTTGATCATGTCAAGTCTAAATTAATTGATGCACCTTTGGATAAAGGCCTCTTGTTTGGAGAAAAGGCAGAAGAGCTGCTTAAAAAGATGGAAGACAAAGCAAAATCTTTGCAAACAATAAAATATTTCTTTCAGGTTCAACCTCCCAGATTCAGCAGGAATTTTCCCTCTAAGCACTGGTCCTTTCCTGCTCCTAGCAGACAGGGGCAAGCTAAGTCCCGCAGGGATAGGCCACCCAGGTCCCTACAACAGGGACAACAGAGAACCAAACAGTGGACCACGTCCGCCTCTAAGACAGGGAGTTCTAAACCATTCCTCTATGGCAAAAACTCTCAATGACTCCCACTCCCCCCTCTGCCCTCCTTTCACCCAAAAGCTTGGAGGAAGGCTGTCCCTCTGCAAAGAAAATTGGCTACCTGTAACAAAGGACCAATGGGTCTTAAAGATCATTTTTCAGGGATACAAATTCACTTTTAACGAACTCCCAATTCCCAGAGGGTACCCAGACTTACCTCCCAGTCAGTGGGCAGAGGCATTAAAACAAGTCCAAACTCTCATAGACCAGGGAGCAGTAGAACCTGTAGCCGCAGATCAAACAGGTAAAGGCTTTTATTCCATGCTATTCCTTGTTCCCAGAAAGGAGGGTAATTGGTGCCACATCCTGGATCTGTCCATTCTGAACACATCCTTGCTGGTCCCCAAATTCAAAATGCTAACCCTGCAGCAGCTGCTGCCTATGCTGACAAAAAAATGTCTGGTTAGTGACCCTGGACCTAAAAGATGCCTACCTCCATATCCCCATAAAGGAGCCCTGCAGGAAATTCCTGCATTTCATAGCAGGCTCACAGCACTTTCAGTTCTCTGCTCTTCCCTTTGGCTTATCTACTGCTCCCAGGGTTTTCACCAAATGTTTGGCCCCGGCCATAGCCTTTTGCATACAGAGAAATATCAGATTTACCCTAATCTGGACAACTGCTTCATTCAGGCGAAGTGCAAAGAAAAGCTGCTCTAGGAACTATACTTTGTCAAAACCCTCCTAACTTCCTTGGGGTTCACCATCAATGAGAAAAAATCAAAGCAAACTCCCTCCAGGAGGATTATTTTCCTGGGAGCACTGCTGGACACAGCATCCCAAATTGCCTTCCTATCCCCATGAAAACAGAGCTTCCTGCATCTCTACTTTACTACACACTGGAAAAAAAAAAAAAAAATACGAAGACACCAACTGATAGTTTGAACTGGAATGCTTTACTGGAGCTTCTTGGTACCTTGGCTTACGCCTTCAAGGGAATAAATTGTACACTTCATACAGTAGTTATTTATACCAGTGTGCTTACCAATTAACACATTTAACACATTGAATCAATCAGTTGTTTTGTTAATCATTTCGGGCTGAGAGAAAGCACTTAGGGCTAGGGAACAATAGTACCAGCCAAAAAAGTCGATGAAAATTCCCTTCAATATCATTATACAAGCTAGTACATAAAACAATATACCAAGAATATCACAATAGACTAATATTAATTTTTTGATTCATACCCCTCGGATATAAAGTTCCATAATTAATGATAAATTGTGTTTCCAGTTGTAAAAGCTTTTTCACATATTCTCTCTCTGAATTACCCAGAGGTTTGGCCAAAACCGAATAAAAAAGCTAGCATTAGAACCACCGTGAGGTGACAAAAAATGTTGGGCCACTGGACCTTTCAATCTAAAATTTCGTATGCCTCCAAGATGTTCTAAGGTACGCTTTTTAACCTCTCTTTTTGTCTGACCAACATACCACTTGGTTGGTGTTCACCCACAAACAGTCGCATACAGTACCCCACATGAGTTGAAACGACCCAAGGCTGTATATTTCTTGTTATTAATCCTGCTCCCATTCAGGTTCTTGATACCCTGTACTTTCCACAGGGAAAACAACCAGCTTGATGTCCCTCAATTTTAAACTTGCCCCTATTCAATAATTCCTTTAGATTCAAAAACCTGCTATATGAAAAGATAACCCTGCTGGGAAACAAACCCCTCAAACTGTCATCATAACATACCATGCATGGGCCAAAACCTATTGACCAACCCCCTTAGAATATCAGAAAAGGAGAATATCTGTCCACGAAAAATATTATTTCAGAATCATCCTTTGACTTCCCACTTGACCATGCAGAATACATCATTACAAAAGGTCCTTGGTTGTCTACCATATTCCTCAAAACCCCCTAACCCTTCTTTCAGCCCTACCCAATGTGTTCTCACTGTATACCCTACTTTTCAGTTTTTCCTTAACCTTCATGAATTCTGTATTTAAATTTTTCACATCAAAAGTATTGTTAAAATACGCTTAAACTCACCAAATGGTAATGAATTCAACAAGTGAGGTGGTTGCATAGTGCTGGCCAACAAAAAAATTGTTGACCGCAGTGTCCTTGGTGAATGGTCTAAATTTTACCATTTAATCTTTTATGTAAAACTCCATATCTAGAAACTGTATTTTGTATTATGTACTTTATATGTAAATTCCAAACCAAAGTAGTCATTATGCAACTCATTTAAAATCCCTTAACTTGCCTATATCACCTCTACACACAAATGTAAGATCAATAAATCTTTTATAGATTACCACCTTATCTATGAAAAACTTTTTATTATACAAAAAAATATTTTCAAAATGATTCATGAACAATATTGCTTACAATGGGGCATAAGATGCCCCCATCACAGTTCCTTCCTTCCTGAAAAAATACCTGTTTATTAAATTTAAAAACATTGTGTGTTAGTGAAAATTCAAGCAGTTGGGAGAATAAAACTAGTTCTAGGGCCTTCCCCCATCATTTTAACTATTGCCTCCATACCCCAAACATTCTTAATGCTGGTGTACAATGCCTTGACATTCACGCTAGCCCAATAAATATCTCACTCCCACTTCATACCTCCCACTAAGTCAGAAAATTCCTTGCCATTTTTTATATGAGCCTACTCTAGACAAAAAAAAATTCAGATGTGCATCCAAAAATATACCTAAGTTCTGTAAACATCCCCCCACCCCTGACACTATGGGTCTTCCTGGTGAGTTCTCTATGCTCTTATGAACCTTAGGTATAATAAAAAATTTGACATCCTTGGGTTCTTTCATGTGTAACCTCCTCACATCAGATTGGGGGGAAAAACAGCCTCTCACCTCTTTCTATCAAATTCAACCATGACCCATTGTACTCCAAAAGAGGATTGGAGTTTAATTTTTGATATAAGTTTGTGTCCTTAAGCAAATCCTCTGCCATTTTATTATATTTTTCCCTGGAAAGTATAACCCAATTTACCCCCGTTGTCAGCTAGAGTGAAAACCAATTCCTTATTTAGCTCACGCAGCTTTTGCAAAGTTGCCCATTCATCCTTGCTTAAATTATAAGCTCTCTTACTGTGAACATATTTTAAATATTCCACTTCTAGCTGTCTACATACTACCTTCTCAAAAGAAACAGTAGCAGAGGAAATTTTGGGTGGCACAAACTTGCTAAAATATGGTACATAGGGTACTTCCAGTTTTCCATAACCAGTAACAAAACCCAATTCACCAGACTCTTCATCACCTTCAAATTCACCCCAAAGACATCAAACAGTTTATTTTCATGAACAGATAAATCAAGTAAAGAATCAGTGTCTTCACATTTTCCCCCATGCCACTTTGTGCATTCTCATTAGCCATGCGACTACTATAAAAAAACTTTTAAATGAAGCTTTCTGCAAAAACGGCTGACCTCTAGATGAAGGTCAGCCAAACTGGGAAAGCATGTGGGAACAAATTTGGGTCCCTTACACAACAACGACAAAATACGATCATCAATTTGCAAGTCTGACAAATTTATAACTTTTAAGTCAATATTTTTATCAACAGTACATTTTGCGGGCATATGCCTGCTATAATGAATGAAGTTTTGTTCAAAAACTCCAGTGCAAGCTGCATTTCCTATAGAACTCCTTAGTTCCTCTTTTTGTGTTGCCACCTTGAGAGTTCTGCCACTTTCGCCTCCTCGGCCCCTTGGTTGTTGAGAAATAGTTCTCTGCTCTGTTGGGGCTTCCATGCCCTCGTTTAAACTTTCGAATGAGATGCTCTTTTTTCCACTAGACACAGTCTCAATGGATGACACTGAAGAGTCTCGCGAGAAACGTGACTTTCCCTCAGATTAGTTGCTGCTGGTCCTGCCCCTCCTGGATTTGCGTTGCTACGAAAAAAATCTAATTATTTTTGTAGTCCATGAGATCGCGATCCAGTTTACTTTTTTTTACGATCAGTGACATCCCCTTTCACCGTATTGACCCGAATACGAATGTCCTTCAGTCTTTCATTGAATACACTCTCAGGAACTGCTTTACATAAGAGATCCTGCATCTGCAGAATCTCATTTTGTATTTTGTCATGAAGTCTTATGTTCCTTTTAACCAACACTTAAGCCAGCCCAGGGTACATGCTAGGGAAATGCTCTTCCATTCCTCTAACAAATCAGTTTCGTCTTCCGAAAATTCAAAAGCCGGCAATCGATCTACCCTTAGGCCACGGGGAGTCATATCCAAATTAATGTATTTCTCCAGGAGCTTAGTATCATAAAACAAGGTAACTTCTTTCACCAGCAGCCATTCCAAAGCTTGGAAGTCACCATCACGCAAATCTGCCGATGTTCATCGTGTTACACTGCTGCAGTCATTACACTTGGGGTTCCCCAGTCTCCCTGAGTTCCAAAGTCTTGGTCCGGCATCGGTTGCTGTCGCCTCCTCCCTGACGTCAGTGCGACAGGGGTATATAAGATGCAGCCGATGCCATTTTCTTTAGTCTTTCTTGCCGCGCGGTGCCTGAAGCAAAAGCAGTTCGCAAGTGCCGGTCGGCCGTCTCCTGAGATTTTCATTCCGAGTCCAGAACCGAAGTCTTCTACAAAGCTAAGTACCCCGTTGGGGAAACTTTTTCTTGCCTCAGACCGATGTCAGTAAAAGTTAATAACTGTATTCCTTGTGGGAAGCAAATACCTCATAAGGATTTCCATTCTTATTGTATCCCATGCCTAGGCCCAGACCATGACGTCACTGGTTGTCGGTTTTGTGCTAGGTTTATTAAACGTCGGTTTGATTTTGCCCGGCATTATTTTGGTAGAAAATTCAATTATACCATGCCGTCGGAACTTCCGACGACCAGAATACATAAAAAGCGCAAAGACAAGGATAGGCATCTGAGGCCCAAAACTGACGACGAAGTCTCTTCTAGGCCAGTCGCCGGTTCCCTGATTTTCAGCGAGGCGCCTTCGCAGCCCCTGACGACCTCTTCTGTAGAACCACAGGCTGCCTCTGACTCCCGCGTGGAGATGGCTGGGCCTTCGGACGCACAAGTTATTCAGCCTAGCGAAACTAACCCTTCAGAGGGATCCGGAGTAGCTGAGCTGCCCGCAGCTTCAGAAGGTGTTTTTCAGACCTACTCAGTTAAGCATTAACCCCTCTGCTAAGTCTAAACCAGCTTTCAAATCAAAGAAACAAATACAGCATTCTCCAGCACAGGCCTCCATGCCTAAGAAACAAATGCTCAAAATGGCCGAAGACCTAATCACTCTGATCAGGGGGTCCCATCCCCCTCCTGATAAAAGGCCTAGACAGGATGCAGACTATGACTCATCCGACCAGGTGTCCATCTCTTCAGATTCATCCTCAGACCTAGGATATTCTTTACCCCCTTATATGGATTCTGATGCTGAGGAGTCAGTTCCATCAGCCTCTCCACCTGAGGGCTACTCCTTTGGGGAAACCTTGCATACCATGAGGGAGCATTTCAATTGGGAAGGCCAGGATTACTCAGAATCCAAGAAAAGGCTCAGAGACTTCCTTTTATTACCTCAACACAGACCCCTTGCTATTCCGCCAGTGTTAGATATTGTGGATGATGTGTATACTGAATCCAGCTTAAATCCTGATTCCTTACCCCCAGCCCCAGTTAAACCTGACAGATACTACAGAGTCCCTGACTCTCACAAATTTCTGTACAAAAGCCCTGTTGCTGACCCTGAAACTATTTTTCAGGGACCCAAAGGAGTTAAGGCCTCATCAGCCAAGAATCCAGTTCCCTCTGACAGAGATTCCAGAGCATTAGACAGATGGGGAAAGAAAATATATATATCTGCAACTTTAGCAATGAGAGCCTTAAATTGCCAGTTTCACATGCTAAAATATCAGCAGTTTTTAGTGTCTCAGTTGAAACAAAAAATGCTTCCAGATTCAGATCCTCCTACTTTTAAAGAAATGCAGGATTTATTGCATGCAGCTGAACAGGTGGGAAAACATACTTTGCAATGTGGTTTTGATTCTTTAGAGGCCTCCTGTAGAGCAGCAGTTACAGGCTCTGTCATTAGAAGACATGCTTGGTTAAAAGAACATACATTACCAGATCATGTTAAAGCAAAATTATTGGATGCACCTTTGCAGCAGGATGTGTTATTTGGAGTTAAGGCAGAAGATGTATTAAAGAAGATGGAGGATAAGGCAAAATCTATGCAAACGGTGAAGGATTTCTTACAGGTTCAGCCTCCTAGATTTAGCAGAAATTGGCCAACTAAGAATTGGTCCTTTCCAGTTACAGACAGACCTCATAGGGGCAGATACAGACGTCCAAGAGGTGGAGGTCAACCACAAGGTCCTTACAGGCCTCGACAATGGGTTGCATCAGACCAGAAAAAAGGGGAAGACAGGCCCCAACCATATAAAAAAGCAGCCCCAATGACTTCCCACTACAACTGCCAAACAACTCTCTCTTGGCAGCCCCCTTGGGAGGAAAACTGGCACTTTTTCTATCACAATTGGCATATGATCACCAAAGACAAATGGGTTCTCAACATTGTATCTCAAGGTTACAGGTTCCACTTTCACACTCTGCCAAGGTTAAAAGGAATGCCAAATCTGCCACTAAATCAATGGGCAGAAGCTCAAAAACAAATTACAGCACTCATGGATATGAGAGCTATTCAGAACGTACCACCACAGGAGCAAGGACAAGGATTTTACTCAAAACTCTTTCTGGTTCCCCGAAAGGACAAAGCCTGGAGGCCCATTCTGGATCTTTCTTCTCTAAACACTTACCTGGATGTTCCGAAATTCAAAATGTTGACACTACAGCAGCTTCTTCCCATGCTGGGCAAGAAAGCTTGGCTCATGACATTGGACCTCAAGGAGGCATACCTGCATGTCCCTATCAGACAAAACTGCAGAAGATTCCTCAGATTCATAGCTGGTTCAATGCACAATCAATTCTCTGCACTGCCCTTTGGCTTATCTACTGCGCCCAGGGTCTTCACAAAGTGCCTGGCACCAGTAATTGCATTTTGCAGACAGAAAGGAATTCAAATTTATCTGTACCTGGACGACTGCCTGATTCAAGCAGAGAGCAAGGACATTCTTCTAAAGCATCTGGCGTTTGTAAAAAAAGTTATTAAGTTTCCTGGGGTACACAGTAAACGAAAAGAAATCAAAACTAGTGCCCTCACAAGGGATAATATTCCTGGGTGCCAGCTTGAACACAACGGCCCAGATGGCTTATCTCACGCCAGACAAGCAAGGACAACTGACAATACTTTCAGTTGATGGCAACAAAGACCCAACTCCCTGCAAGAAAAAATCTGCAGGCCTTGGGTTACATGGCATATTGCATACTACTAATTCCATATGCCAGACTGCATATGAGGAAACTACAATGGTACCTAAAGAATGTATGGTCTCAACACTGTCAAAGTTTGGAAACAGTTATACCACTAATTCCTTGCCTTCAACAGGAGTTTCAATGGTGGGTTCAAGCTTGTCATCTCAACAAGGGACAGCCTTTTACTCAACCCACAGCCAGGCAAACACTGACAACAGATGCATCGGATTGCGCCTGGGGAGCACACATGGCAGGAAACTGTATTTAGGGCAAGTGGCCCGCAGAACAAAGGCATCTTCACATCAATCAAAAAGAGATGCTAGCTGTACAAAATGCCCTTATAGCTTTCAAGGACCTGCTGCATCCAGGAAAACTACTACTAAAGACAGACAACACTACAGTTATTTGGTACATAAGCAAGGGGGCACTCACTCCTACCCCCTCTGCAGGCAAGCCATGACCTTGTGGAACACAGCTCTAAACTATCAAGTTCATCTGCAAGCACAATTCCTGCCAGGAGAGAAAAACACACTGGCAGATGACCTAAGCAGAAACATCATGGATCCCCACGAATGGGAATTGAATCCACAGATATTCAGAATGATAACACAGAAATGGTGGAGCCCGGACATAGATCTGTTTGCATCCCCAATGAACTGCCAGCTACAGAGATTCTGCACAAGGAGTTACCATCCACAAGCATGGAAAGTGGATTTCCTCTCATTCAGCTGGAAAAACCTACAAGTATATGCTTTCCCACCACTACCTCTCCTGCCAAAGGTACTCATAAAAGCCAGGCAAGAAGAGCCAAAGATGATCCTGATTCCACCAGACTGGCCACACCAGCACTGGTACCCAATCTTAAAGAACTTAGCACAAGGACCACCCTGGATTTTGCCTCAAATCCCACATCTGCTGACTCAGCACAACAATCAGATACTACACAATCAGCTAAAGACCTTAAACCTAGCTGCATGGAAGATTCCTTAGTCAAGCAAGCAATGCCGCCCTCCAAAGCTGTTATGGATGTCATTCTGGAGGCCAGAAGGCCTAGTACCAGGAAAGCCTATTCGGATAAATGGAAGAGATTCTGTGCCTGGAACCAAGCTCACAGCCTTGACCCTCATGTCCCAAACATTTCTCAGATACTACAATATTTAACTGAGATGCTGGACAAGGGCCTCTCCTTCTCATCCATCAAGATCCACGCCTCTGCTATCTCTGCTCATTACAACATGGATCCACCAATTTTCTCTAATCCTTTCCTAAGACAGTACCTCAGAGTACCTACTCCAACTTGGGACCTCAACTTTGTTTTGGAAAAATTAACTTTACCTCCTTTTGAGCCAGCTAATGCAGCAGAATTAAAATATATCTCTTGGAAAACTGCTCTGCTCCTGGCAATAACATCAGCACGAATAGTTTCAGAATTACAGGCACTAATGGCAGTGGAACCTTTCCTCATTTTCCACCAGGACAGGGTGTCTTTAAGAACTAACCCTACATTTATGCCAAAGGTGGTATCCAGTGTGGCTCTAAACCAAACTATTAATTTGCCAACTTTTTATCCAAAACCACAGAATAAAGGGGAGAGACTACTGCAGTCCTTGGACATTCACAGGCAGTTACGCTTCTTTCTACTTGGACAAAACCAAAGCTTTCAGGAAATCTGAGCAATTATTGGAAGCATATGCTGCAGGAGCACAGGGAAAAGCCATTTCAAAACAGACTATTTCAAAATGGCTCGGACATTGTATACATTTCTGCTATACATACCATGGGAAACCTGTACCTAGCAGCATTAGATCTCACTCCACTAGGGCAACAGCCACTTCAACTGCCTACCTCAGAGGAGTACCTACCAAGGATATTTTGGAAGCAGCAACTTGGAGTTCTGTACATACCTTCACCAAGCATTACCATCTGCCTCTATACTCTAAATCCAGAGCTGGCTTCGCCACTGCAGTGCTGCAGGGCCTTATAGCCACCCCTAATGCCTTATAGAACCAGCCACCCTACCTCAGTTTTGGGATTCTACCCAAGTGTAATGACTGCAGCAGTGTAACACGATGAATATAGTACAGTTTTGTACCTACCATAAATGTAGATGTTCGAGTGTATACACTGCTGCAGTCCAGGTTACTCTCCGTCCTTCCCCTCTTCCTTGCTGGTATGTACCTATGTCTTCTACCCTTACTACCTATGGGGAGTATTTGTTGGTAGCTGAAAGTTGTTGTTTGCTTTTCTTATGTATGTTTTATTAGCAATTTGAATTGCCTACCTATTTGGGGGCACCTGACATCTGGGGCAAGAAAAACTGAAGAAAATGGCGTCAGCTGCATCTTATATACCCCTGTCGCACTGACGTCAGGGAGGAGGCAACAGCAACCGACGCCGGACCAAGACTTTGGAACTCAGGCCGACTGGGGAACCGCCTGACGGCAGGATAACCCCAAGTGTAATGACTGCAGCAGTGTATACACTCAAACATCTACATTTGTGGTAGGTACAAAACTGTACTTTTCCACCGTCCAGGAGTCACCCGAAGTTAGTCTTTCCTCCCTCTGCTTCATCAGCGAAAGTGAAGCAACCTCCTCCTGCTTGAGCACCAGCCATAATCAGTTGGATTTAAGTTGTCACCACAGTACACACTGAAAAAAAAAATATGAAGACACCAACTGATAGTTTGAACTGTGAATGCTTTACTGGAGCTTCCTGGTACCTCAGCTTATGCCTTCAAGGGAATAAATTATACATTCCATACACAGTAATTTATACCAGTGTGCTTACCAGTTAACACATTTAACACATTGAATTATTCAATTGTTTTGTTAATTATTTCAGGCTGAGAGAAAGAACTTAGGGCTAGGGAATAATAGTACCAGCCAAAAAATTCAATGAAAATTCCTTTCCATATCATTTTACAAGCTAGTACATAAAACACAAGTATAAAAAACAAGTGTGATGCAGACAAACTGGTCTCCCAAAAATACAATTGAAGTAAAATAGAACAGGAAGAGAGACCAGACCACAGCTGATAAAACCATACACAAATTTATTCCAGTAGTAAAATGTGTGAGCGATTTTGCAGTCAAGGTTGCTTCATCAGACAAAAACTCATTGCATTTCCTGTAATCTAAATTCATTCAAGCCAATCATAGACCAGCGGCAGTTAATAAGTAATCACCCAATAAAATCTTTTCAATCATATATGAATCAGTACAAGTATATACATTTAGATAATACAGTGGTTATAGTACAAAAATATGCTGCAAGAAAATACTACAAAGAAATAAAACACATAAAATCGCATTCTATATATATATATATAAAATATGTACTAATATATATATATATATATATATATATATATATATATATATATATATATATACATACATACATACACAAATTTATCTTTTAAGGGGTCTGTTAGCTAGCACAGATTTAATGGAGAGCTTATCATTTAGGCCCTTACCCATTGTAGCTCTCATTCTGATAATCCACTCTAGTTCCTTATTTTTAACTCTGTTTGTGATTGCACTTCCTCTATTCCCTATCCATACTTTTTCTACAAACATAAACTTAAATGTATATGATACATCTGTAGCCAAAATGTGTCTCACTAGTGCATTGGTATCAGTTTTCCTACAACTATCGTACAAGTGTTCCGTAATACGATCACGTAATCTAAGTGCGGTCATACCTATGTAGAATGACTTTCATATAAGGTTCCCTATTGATCTAACTCAAAAGCCTGAAACGACAAAATATCGAAGCGGCTTTTAAGCAAATTCTTTCCCTGGGAAAGAATTTGCTTGGCCGCTTCGTTACTTTGCCATTTTCGGCACTGTAGTGCGGTCTTGGAGTTGGTATATTTAAGTAGGGGGGTGTGGGGGCGAAGCCCCCCCCCACTTAATGTAATGTTTAAAGTATGTTTTTTTTTTGTTGTTGGAACAGCAATTTTTTTCCCCTAGAAAAAAAAATTGCTGTTCTGACAGTTCGAAGTTGTAAACTTTTGCTTACATAGGGTTGAATAATCACCGTTCACTTTTTTAAGCACTCAGTAATCTAATATAGACCCACATGTAACACAGTAAGCTAAGTACACTATATTGATGGTGGTAACAGTCAGCTACTAGGCCAAATGCCAGATGTTTTCCAGTATCTGGTCCCAGATATATGGATGCACATTCTGCATCTGCCATCACTCACAGTCATGGTACCTTCCCGTGTGGAAGATGTAATTTCTGTGATTCATTGGACAGCAAGGGAACCTTCTTACACCCAGATACTGGAAAACATCTGACATTTGGCCTAGTAGCTGACTGTAACATCATCAATATAGTGTACTTGGCTTACTGTGTTATATATCAGTCATTCTACATAGGTATGACCACAGGTAGATTACGTGATCATATTAGAGAACACTTGTACGATATTCATAGGAAAACTGATACCAATGCACTAGGGTGACACATTTCAGCTACAGATGTATCACATACATTTAAGTTTATGGTTGTAGAAAAAGTATGGATAGGGAAGAGAGGAGGTGCAATCAGAAACAGAGTTGAAAATAAGGAACTAGTGGATTATCAGAATGAGAGCTACAATGGGTAAGGGCCTAAATTATAAACTTTCTATTAAATCTGTACTAGCTAATAGACCCCTTAAAAGATAAATTTGTATATATAGTATTACATATGTTATATATATATATCATGCATTTTTACGTGTTTTATTTCTTTGCAGCATATTTTTGTAGTATTTTTGTACTATATCTATTGTATTGCCTAATTGCATATACTTGTACTGTTTCATATTTGATTGAAAATATTTTATTGGGTGATTACTTATTAATTGCTGCTGGTTTATGATTGGCTTGAATGAATTTAAATTACAGGAAATGCAATGAGATTTTGTCTGATGAAGCAGCCTTGACTGTGAAAGCACTCACACTTCTTTTACTACTGGAATAAATTTGTGTATGGTTTTATCAGCTGTGGTCTGGTCTCTCTTCCTGTTCTATTTTAGTACATAAAACAATATACCAAGAATATCACAATAGACTAATATTGATTTCTTCAAATATTAGTCTGTTGTGACATTCTTGGTATATTGTTTTATGTACTAGCTTGTGTATAGAAGGGAATTTCCATTGAATTGTTTGGCTGGTACTATTGTTCCCTAGCCCTAAGTGCTTTCTCTCAGCCCGAAATGATTAACAAAACGGTTGATTAATTCAATTTGTTATATATGTTAAATGTGTTAATAGGCAAGGACATTGGAATAAATAACTGTATGGAGTGTATAATTTATTCCGTTGAAGGTGTAAGCCGAGGTACCAGGAAGCTCCAGTAAAGCATTCATGGTTCAGGCTATCAGTTGGTGTCTTCATATTTTTTTTTGCCTCTCTGCTTTACCCAGCTGGTGTCCAAAAGTCACCTCACAGCGAAGAAGTTCCTGCACGCCTTGGGGTACATGGCTTCTTGCATCCTTCGAATTCCTCTGGACAGGCTTCACATGAGGATACTTCAGTGGTATCTAAAAAATCTTTGGTGTCAACACTCACAGCCTCTAGAGACCTCTCTCCCTCTGATCCCCAGTATTAGGGCCGAGTTTCTCTTGTGGGCAGGGGCCTGTGCCAAAAACCAGGGTCTCCCCTTTATCCACCGCTCTACTGGGTAGACCATCACCACCGACGCCTCAGACATTGCTTTGGGCGCCCACCTAGCAGGCAGGTGCACCCAAAGTCTTTGGGATGCCCAACACCTTTCCTTGCATACCAACCAGAAAGAAATGATGGTAGTGCAAAAGGCTCTGACATCCTTCCAACTACATCTCAGGCCAGGAGTTTTCCTTATAAAAACAGACGACACCACAGTTATGTGGTACATCAACAAACAGGGAGGGACACAATCTTACCCTCTGTGCAGGCTAGCCATGAACCTCTGGCTGACTGCCTCCTTCATTCGATTACACCTAATAGCCCAGTACCTGCCAGGGATCAACATCACCCTGGCACACCAATTACGCAGACACTTACTGGACTCCCAAGAATGGCAGCTCCACAAAAAGTTCTTTTTGCAAGTCACTCAAGTGTGGGGAAATCCAGAGGTGGATCTCTTTGCTTTGCACCTCAACCATCAGCTAAATAAATTCTGTACCAGGGAGTATCACCACCTGGGATAGAAGGTGGATGCCTTGACCTTCCCCTGGAACTCCCTCTTCGTGTATGCATTCCCCCCTGTCTCTTATTCCCAAGGTACTCATCAAGATAAGGGAGGAGAGACCCAAGGCCATCCTCATTGCTTCAGATTGGCCCAGACAGCATTAGTACCCCTTGCTGGGCAGCCTGATATCACAAACTCCCAGGCAGCTTCCCCAGATCCCAAACCTCTTGACTCAAGTAGGGGGGAAATGCTGCACCCAGATTTGCAGACCCTCAAGGTATCAGCATGGCTGATACTCCCAAGGTAAGAGAGGGGCTTCTGCAAGCAGGCCCTAGACATTATCACAGAGGCCGGAAAGCCCAGCACCACAAAATCTTACACAAGGAAATGGAAAAGATTCTGCACCTGGTGCCAGTCCAGAGGGGCCAGGTCCACACAAGCTTCTGTCCCTCTTATCCTGGACTATCTAGCGGAATTACTCAATAGTGGCCTCTCCTTCTCTTCTGTTAAAATCCACGCATCATCCATTTCAGCTCATTTTAATACAGACCAGCCCCTGTTCTCTCATCCTTTGATTAAACAATTTCTCAGAGGGGCTTCTAATATCAGACCTCCCAGAAGGCTTCCCACTCCAGCCTGGGATCTAAATTATATTTCATAAAAACTAACCTTACCACCCTTCTAACCTGCTGCTTCAGCAGAACTAAAATTCCTCTCCTGGAAGACTGCTTTTTAGCTAACTATCACCTCAGCCAGAAGGTTTTCTGAACTTCAGGCACTGATGGCCATTGAGCCCTTCATCATTTTCCATCCAGACAGGGTTTCCCTTAGGACTAACCCCTCCTTTATGCCAAGGTGGTATTTAATGTGACTCTCAACCAGACCGTTCATCTGCCCACCTTCATCCCTAACCCTCAAAACAAGGGGGAAAGAATTCTGCACTCTGTAGACATGCACAGACAGCTCAGATACTACCTGGACCCCGTACTAAGCCCTTCAGAAAAATGGACCAACTTCTTGTCAGTTTTGCCCTAGGGGCAGAGGGGAAGCCCATTTCCAAGCAGACTATTTCCAAATGGATATCATAGTGTATGCATTTCTGCTGCAGATTTCATGGGAAACCTCCTTGTAAGTCCATTCATAACCATTCCACTAGAGCATCCTCCACTTCCACAGCATTCCTCAGAGGAGTTCCCACCAGGGACATCTTGGAAGCTGCCACCTGGACCTCGGTCCATACCTTTACAAAGCATTGCCACCTTCCTCTTTTCTCTAAGGCTAGGGCAGGGATTGCCTCTGCAGTACTGCAGGGCTTGCTTACCCATGCCTAGGTCTCTAATAACTAATCCTTCCACTCCTCTCTTCAGCTTTGGGAATCCTACCACAGGTGATGACTGCAACAGTGAAACATGAAGAACATAGTACAGTTGTGTACACTTAACCATAAATGTAGATGTTCGAGTGTATTCACTGTTGCAGCCCTGGTTTCCCTCCCTCCTTCCCCCTTATATCCTCTTTCATTAGGGAAACATAAGCTTCTTGGGGTGGTTGTTAACCACCATGATCACTTTGCCACATTTCCTGGGGCTTCTAACTGGTTAGGGCAAGAAAAACTGATGTAATGGCGTCAGCTGCCTTGCTTTATAGCACTGACGACCTGATGTCAGTCTACATGCAACAGCAGCTGACGCAGAAAAACATTGACTCTGATATTCAGGCCGGCCTAGGGCTACCACAGCAGGGATAGCCCACAGGTGATGACTGCAACAGTGAATACACTCGAACATCTACATTTATGGTAAGTTGCACAACTGTACTTTTTTTCACATTTTATTGTATATGTTTTCATTCATGTGGATATCAAGCAAATGATTACATAATTTAGTGGGGAAAAAAACAGTTTAAAATCATTTTTGCAAACAGTGGAGTCCAAGTAGTGAAATGATCATTTTCAAGGGAAATATATTTCTTTAGAATCTTGTTGTCTGTCAAACTCTGACCTGCATGGAGCCTTCATCTCAGGCAGCGTGACTTTACACCATCAGGGCAATTCCTCAAGATGACATTCGATACATTTTATTTTCATTTGGCAGAGGATATAATAAAGACAATGTGAAGTGGATTGTGTGTGAACTTCTCTTTTGACAAAAAATATGTACCCACGTGCATCTTCATGTATGCAAACATTCTTCTGTGCAAAAACAATTTTTTAGGTTAAGTCATTACCTTAGACACAGAAATGTAATAGCTGTACCTCCTGATGTTTCATACTAATAATAATATTAATGTGCTGGCAGCATGTAATGATGTAATTGTTTGCACCAATGCTAATTAGGTTAAGTGGGACATAGACTGAATTGTAAATCAGTTATGTAATTGCCAGCTTGTTAGATTAATCGTTTGGCAAAAAAAAAAAAAGTTGACTACAGCTTTTTTTTAAACCAGGTTGGCAATTATATTATTGATTTACAGATCATTCCACATCCCAATTAACCTAATTAGCTAATTAGTGCCTGTCCAAATTATGACAGTATTAAGTGTTGCCAGGATGTTAATATTACTGAGAGACATTTGGAGATGTGGCTGTTGCATTTATGCTCTTTGGCGGCAGATATCTAAATTAATTTTCTATGTATTTACTTGCAAAACATGAACTCTGTTTTTAAGCAAGTTTGCTTACCAGTGTGAAGATGCTTGCCAGTGCAAACACACTGCTGTTTAAAAACAGAGTTGAGCAGAAATGTTTGCACAATGATCTTTAATGTTAAATTTGTCATATTCTTTTGCTCTGTCCTTTCAAGTGAAGCTCTTTAAGAATGTGTTACCTTGTCTTTTAGTGTATTTCTGGGCATATACCTCTTATGTATCTTTATGAGGTTATGTGCTTCTCTTGCTGGCCTAACTGAGCTTCTGCTGCTTTGTGCTTAGTAGAACCCACAGATCTAACTTTTAGTTTCATCTTGCAAGACTATCTACTTTCAGTTTTCTAGCTCCTAGCAAACATTTCTGTATATCTTTTGTACAGGAACTGCCTACTCCTCCTGGTAAGCACCCATATGATAACATGAATATACTGGGTTCTTCTTCCAAAAACTCTCCTGCAGTTTCTGCTAGGGACTTGTTTCTACTTGCAGACAGCAGTCACTGCAATGTGTATTATTAATTTTCTATGAAGAAATCAAAAAGCTTCTGTATACTTGCCTGGTAATATGACAAACTTCATGTTTTATCTTTTCTTCTTAGGTTGATTGTTCAGTGGCATGTATTGTACAGTCTAACCACACTTTACTGCGTCATGAGACGTAATCAGCAAATAAGTCTTAAAACCTAAAAGAGAGTGAAATATACTTTATGAAACTGTATGCAAAACCCATTTGTTAAGCATTATATATTTTTTTAACGAATTCCAAAGAGAAAAAGTGAAACCATGAGAACAGGCCAGCTGTATGTGGTAAAAGAGAAATAATGTGCATTGAGAACCGAGAATGATCCCATGGCAGGACTTCCATACAACTAAGTGGCTGTGTTATGGTAGTCATTAGGGAAGCTTTTGGAACAGTTACGGATGGCTGAACTTTGTGTACCGTAAACGGTGTTTGTTTTTAGGGATCATCCGTATGTTAGTGTCCGATTTTCAAGTAGTACAGCAATCTGTTGTCTCAGATACCAGGCTTTTAACAGATTCATCAGTCATAGCAGAATTTTTTACCCCCTCCCCCCAGCCATAAAGTAAGCATTTTTGTAGAGGTGCTCTGTTGGTCCTGTGCATATACTTAAATACAACAGTATCAGGAACCAAGCAACACTGGGGAAAGGGGCAACCTCTGATAAGTTGAGGTTTCAGTGAGTTGAAACTACAGCAAGTTATTGTGTTCTCCCTTTAACTAGGTAGGAAGTAGCTTGTACCTGTTACATGGTCATCTAAGAAAGTTGCCTTCACAAAGTCAGTCCTGCAGAAGAGACTGGAAAAGCCAACCCTTGCCTATTTCTTTGGTCAGCAACAGATGAAGTTTTTAGCCAAAAGCTTTATTGCACTGAAGAAATCTAAAGTCCACTTGAAAACTCTTAAGATTTCTCTTCAAGGGTAAAAAGAGAGATTGCACATTACTTACTGATTTTATTTTGACATATACTCTTTCCTCAAAATGTCTGGGACTAATTTTAGTTGGTAAGTACTGTTTTCAATAGCTTCTTTTGGTCATCAGTTTAACTGTACTACCTGTGTTACACAATCTTCAAACAGCTGTAGGCAATTAAGTGAAAGGCTAAAATATTTAACTGAAAGTGTAAAACAAGTATAAGTTGACTTTGAAGGCCCTTTACAGTGAGCAATTGTTATGATTTCCCCTTCTCATATTCCCAATTTGAAGCATTTCTGAAATCTTTTCAGGTCTTGTGCTTTGGGGATTCTTATTAATCTGGAGTGCAAGAGGGGTAGTCTAACCATCCGAGGGAGTAGGCCATAGTGTCTTTGCACCAATTATTTCACATTTGTCATATGACCATACCTGATGAGCTCATACTGAGTGTCCCATTATGTCCCCAAGCAGAAGTTGGATGGTCAGTCTGGATCTGGAATCTACTCTTTTGGCTTTCCTTAGTTAAGGGATGCTCATTATCCAGAGTTGAGTATACTCCAGTTACTCCTCCCGTGCACAGTGAGCTTTTGGCTGTGGCCTAGACATTGGATGTACATATGCTTTTCATCCTCTTTCTAGTGTCATGGGAGACTACCTTGAAAAATCATGGTTTGATGCCAGTACCTAGGCTCTGAACAGTCTAATGATCAGGAAGCATTCATTCATGTACTTCCCATAGCATTGGAAATCCCCTCACCTAATTATTGCCTGATGTTTTCTTCATTGGTTCAAAATTAAAGTGAACTTGCATCACTCTGTGCTGGAGCTAAAGATAGGGGAGTGCCTTTGTCTGTGTTTGTGTCTTGATGTGAATCCATCCATCCATCTTCAGCCCCTTTTCCCATTTTGCACATGGGGAGTGGGTGTCACTTCAACAGTGGCAATCATCTTGAGCCAAGGTTTACACCTCCTGGTGGCTAGCCCTGCAGCAGTAGTTCATTTGTACCACACACTTACACCTACGGCCAATTTAGAATGTCCAATCCCACATACTGCATGTCTTTGGAATGTGGGAGGAAACCAGAGCACCCACAGGAAACCCAAGTGAATGATATTCCGATAATATTAAGGTTTTTGTGTTAGATGTAATGTATGTTTTTCAGAATGCTGTATAAACATCATAGGTCTTGTGGATGTGTTTCTAGTGTCCATGAGGCATTTATTGAGACTTCTGAAAGGAATATGTACCCCCATGGCAGATCCCTGTATCAAGAGGATAGCATGTACTGCAATGACATTTTTCTAGTTATATGTATGGTTTTCGTTATTTTATGAAGTAGCATGTATTTTGTAGTGATCATTTTAATGTCAATCTTAACTACACTAAACATATCTTGAGATCTTATATTATCCCATACATCCATTTCAGATAATTGGATTTATACCATTAGGTGGATCTGATTCAGCAACTGATCACTTTACCAAGTGCTCAAACCCCTTCCCTATTCCCATAACATTTCCCTCAGATCTCAGTTTTTTATTAAATTCTTTCTGACAGTTTTGTGAGCAGTCTTTATTATCATTTTTTGGTCACTTGTTACTTGAGTACTTTGCTTAGGAACTGTACTTATACAGAACAAATACAAAAATGTAAGGTATAAAGTAGTTTTTCTGATGTAACTCCCCCCTTCTTTTCTATTATAAATTGTACGCCTTCTCAGTGGGTCGAATCCAGCAGAGCATGACCTAGGTAGATGCCTAAGGCCCATTGCTGTCTGGGAGGCCTTTGCTATACAACATTAAATAAAAGAAAAAAAAAATGGTTTTCCTGCAACATTAAAAAAAAAGCAAAAAAAAGTGAAATAACTCCTCTTTCATTGGCAGATGTCTTCAGCTATTAAGCCAGTGAGACTGGAGCTGGCGCACACATACATAGATGGGTGACTTTCCAGAAACTACTACGAGATTTAATCTTGCATCAGAATGGATGTGCTCTCATATTAAATAAGCAAACAGGAGAATTTTTTTGATGTTTGTCTGTGTGTGTGTGTGTGTGTGTGTGTGTGTGTGTGTGTGTGTGTGTAGCATTATGAGGTGATTTTTTTTTTTTTTGTGCAGCAGCATTAGGAGCTACAAACTACAAGGGAGGCTCTTGACTAGCACAGCAGTTAAATGTCTTTTGCTTTGCTAGCTTTTATTTTCACTGCAGCAGCATTATGTGTACAGTGCTTTGGAGCCATTTGGAATTTGGGCTAAGCTCCTTAGTGTTCTTATGGACTGCATTCCTAGTAACTCTGAGCCTAATGTCATTGTTTGCCAGCCAATCCCCTCTTGCATAGCTGATCTAGTTCAGGAAATGTTATGGCAATATCACCAACAAACCATTTTAATGGAACATAGGCAAATTATTCTTCAGGGGGAAGAGGCACTACATTTGTAGGTGAAGCACTGAAATGCAAAGTTGTTTGCCAGCAGCATCCTCTGCATTGGAAGTAGATCTCTTTAATGTGGAACTATTCAGATGAGTTTCACTACTACAGCAACTGTGCATATTGACTTAACATATGTTATCAGGTGGTTAATATAGCAATAACCCACACCTGGGTGTGGGTAATGCGGGATTTACCCATGGTTGGCGTGGTTTGGTCCCGAGGGACCAAACAAAGACAACCGTGGGTAAATCCCGCATTACCCACACCCAGAAGTGGGTTATTGCTATTATACTATGACATTATTTAAGAAAAGAAATAATTACTTTTCTTAAATAATGGCATTGTATAATGCCCCTCTGCTGCCCTTCCGCAGCTGTCTGGTATCCGCGGCAGTTCTGATGTACTGCTCATGCCTACGCAGAACATCAGAACTGTGGCCAAAAGCAACGGAGAAAGCAAGATCTCCGTTGCTTTTTACTGTTTCGCTATGTTAAATGGGTTTAACATAGCGAGACAGCTTTAAAATAAGCAACTGAGATGTCCGTTGCTTATTTTAAAGCTGTCTCGCTATGTTAAACCCATTTAACATAGCGAAACAGTAAAAAGCAACGGAGATCTTGCTTTCTCTGTTGCTTTTTTTTTTAAACCTATCTTGCTATGTTAAATGGGTTTAACATAGCGAGACAGCTTTAAAATAAGCAACGGAGATCTCCATTGCTTATTTTAAAGCTGTCTCGCTATGTTAAACCCATTTAACATAGCGAGACAGGTTTAAAAAAAGCAAAGGAGAAAGCAAGATCTCAGTTGCTTTTTACACACTGTGTCGCTATGTTAAAAGAGTTTAACATAGCGAGACAGCTTTAAAAAAAGCAACGGAGATCTCCATTGCTTTTTTTAAACCTGTGTCGCTATGTTAAACTCTTTTAACATAGCGAGACAGTGTTTTAAAAGAGACTTATACTAATGGAAAAAGTCCGGGCAACCAGACCTTTTTTCATTAGTATACGTCGATTTACAACGTGCACGCTGGCCAATCAGCGTGCACATTTTGGAATATTAATGGGGGGTCATGGTATAATATTTATTATGCTCTCATAAATAGTCTTCTATTTAAACTGTGCTACTCCTGGCTGGATCTTATGGGTATGATGCTTGTAATCTTTATACACTTTCACATAGTTCATCCAAAGCTACCAATAAAGTACATGTTATTTCTTCATAACAATAACAGGTGTATGTCATCAACGAAGTGGCTATAACTGCATGTTGGAGTGTGGGTTCTTTGTGAATGAAACTGTCTTTATCATCTGGTGATTTTTAAACAGTCTTTAATCTGTCTTTGTAGGACTAGTGTACATGTGTGTGTGTCTGTTTGTGTATGAATTAAATAGGAATACTTTTGCTAGTGTGTATTTGTGTGAAACAAATTTGAAATATGTGACTATGGTCATTTGTTACTAATCTTTTTACACAGGAATCTGGGAAGAATGCAGTCAACAATGTAGCTAAAATTGCTGGGTTTTGGGGATATCAGTAAATAAAAATGACTGATCCCGCTGAGTTGTTAAAATTAAAAATTCAGTTGGTCTTTGCAGGACTAGTGTGCATTTGTGTAAAGCAGGTTTTAATACTTTAATGTGGCCATTTTTATCCCATGTGATGTGTATACAGTCGATTTAGAGGCCATAAATGTTGAATACAGATATTGTTGACTTATAATAACAGCAGTTTGATTGGCCTTTTATGGTTGAAATGTTCTGAAATTGATACTTTTGTCATTATTGATTCATATGTTTTGTTTCATTGCTTACTGAAAAAAATGGTCAAAATTACAAATTGAAAATACACTCTAACAAATGTTGCTGTATTAAACAAGAAATATAATTTAAAACAATCAGGAAGGTGAATCAAAGAACACGTGCATTTATACTTGGATTGAAAACAGCTCGGGAACCAAGGTATACTTAATCTGCTTCCAATCAGATGAATTTTCAGTGAATGTGAGTTTCAAGGGAAGAGAAGTCTACTGTTGCTCATGCTAAGTGCATTTTCAGTATGTGGCTGTTTAGCTTTGATTAGCAAATGGCCATCATTGCTTGTGCTATGAAATCTGAAATCCATCCATCCTCAACCCCCATTTCCCATTTTTACACATGGGGTTGGGGTGTCACTTCACAGTGACAGTCATCTCGAGCCAAGGTTTATACTACCGGGTGGCTAGCCCCTGCCACAGTAATTCATTTGCACCACTCACGTACGCACACATACTCACCTACGTCCAATTTAGAATGTCCAATCCACCTACTGCATGTCTTTGGAATGTGGGAGGAAATCAGAGCAACCAAAGGAAACCCACGTGACCAAAGGCAGGACCTGCAGACTCCACACAGAAGGCTCCCCAGCGGGGAATCGAACTGGAGAACCTCTTGCTGTGAGGCAACAACGCTAACCGCTGCACCACCGTGACACTTGTTTTAAATTAAATCTAAATCTCTGAAATCATTATAAAAGTAAAGAACAAAATAATATGAACACCAACAGGTTTGAACAGTGTTTATGATGACTGGGGCGAAAGAGAGTCAATTAATGGGACAGTGGAATGGCTGGGGAAGGGGTTGGCGGAGGCTGGTCCATTGCCTTGTGCGATCTCATTTGACAGTGATCAGGCTCCGCTTCTTACAGGGTTTAATCTTTTACCCCAAATAAAACTGAAAAATAAAATATCCATTATTTCTTTTTATATTACTTGGAAACATGTAAACTCACCTAGGCATGCTTATTTTCCTAATACATATATACTTAGCATACTTTTTTAATAAAAGACGAAGAGTAAAATTTTTCCACCATGCTGTCGGTTTCTTTAAAAAATTTTCTCTCCATTGTTCTGTTATTCTTTCATACTCAACAAATCTTATCACTAGTATGTTTACATGCTCTTCATTCCAATCACTGCTGCAGTAGCCTTAGCTATAGGAGCTGTATCATGCATAGAGTGCAATAGCCATCCAGTTTCCAAAGCTTCAGGACACCTTCCACACACCCAGTCTGTTAGCCAGCTCGAACTGAGCTGAGTAAAAGACAGGTTTTGGCACCAAGCCCTTCAGAGCTTTCCTGCCACTGAAGAGAGCACTTCTCTGCATATTTTTGAGAATTGATTTTGGCTTCTGCTGTTCCATTATTGGGCAGATAGGTTCCCTTTATAGAAAACCTTCCACTTAATGTCTGTAATGTTTAAACTTAAGAAAGTATATTTTAAGCTAGGAATATTTGTTCTTAATGACTGTCACTTGACTTTGTTGTGCTTTTGATTCGTATAGTTTTAAAGTTAATTTAAATATTCTAAAACTGTTTTTTTTTTCAAGCAGAGAAGCTGTGTTTAAATTAGTTGTTGGGGCTGGTAAAGTGCACTGGAGTGCTTTTTTGCTGTGTTTTACCAGGAAACGTTAGTTTTTTACTGCTTTTAAAATTTACTGGCTTGTGCTCCTTTATTATGGGAAAGGAGCACCATTTTCATGGTGGTCTTTCTTCCAGCCACAAAAAATAAAAGTTAACAAAACAGCCTTTGCCACCACAGCAAGCAAACACTTTGCCTCAGTCACAGGTGGGTGCCTTTGCTGTGGCCAAAGCTATTCCTCAGACCACTCATCTTTTTCCCTGGATTCCTCTCATATTTTCCATATAGCTGTTTAGGACCAGGGGTTACTCACATCTTCTTTCTAAATGGGCAAGGGAGAGCCACTTTCTTGGTGCTAGGAGAAGGGGTAGGGAATGTGTCCCTCTTAGAGAAAATGTAGTCTTTTCAGGCTTGTTGGCTGTTGGTGAAGCACCCACCAAGAGGAGAAAACGCTGAGAGAAGAAAGGAGCCACTTTTGAGACTTTAAGTATTTTTCCTCTGTTTATTTGCTAAGTTTTTCTGCATAGCCGCCTATTTTGAGCATTTTCTGGCTTGTTAAATTTGATTTCTGCATTAGTAACTGTATTTAGAGCACAACCTAGAGCTGTTTACTGAATTTCCTGTTTGCACTTATTTTTAAAATCGTTTTTTCTCAAAACTTGCATTTTATCTGTCTTTGGCCTAGCACTCTTGTGTGGGGTCATTTACTGCACTGTTATAACTTGCTGATACTTGTTAACCTCTGCTATCTCTGAAAAAACAAAAACAAAAAATCTTGCTTTTTCCCACTTTTCTGAGATTTAAAAAAGTTCAGTTACAGGCTTGCTGTTCTTGAACTGTTTGTAAGTTTCTGTGAGGCCATTTTTTGCTTGGGCTAAAGGAAAGTCTCCCTGTTGATCAGTGGCAGTGAAAAACATTGAGCAGCCTGCCTGCCCCTGTGGGAGTGGTTACTGACTTGAAACTGTAGTTTTATTGGCCATTTTGGGTAAATTCCAAAACTCCTTCATCTTCCTCTCTTAAAACCCTCTTTTGAGCGGTTTTGCGCGTTTGTGAGCATAGCGCAACAGCGGGCAGCGCCGCCTAATTGGGTTTAAACTACTCCTGGCTCCACAAAGTCTGCTCTTCACTTTTTCCCTTAGAACTGCTCTATCTCTCAATTTAAACACCATATTCTCATTCTAAGGCCCTTCACTGGTCCAATTAAGTAATCCTACAAGTTAGCACTATTAAACCATAAGCACTACTTACTCTTATACTCTCTACAATTACGCTGTCCTCTATTTGTCCGTCTTAAATTCAGTTTCCCTATTACTCTAGCATGTCCAAAGGTCAGTCAATGGTTTCCTCTCCAGTCCAGCTGGTGAATCTGGGAATTTTGAGGCAATGTTACAACTGTCTCATGTACACGGACAACCCTCTCCTCCTCCAAACAGGTTAAAATATATGTGAGAGATGCAACTATTTAGCCAAACTGGAGGCTGAGCTCTCTCATCTCAAAACTGGTGTAACCAGTCAGGAGGAGAAGGTAACCTCACACAACACAATTCCAGTATCACATAGTCCCACCACATCAGCGAACCAAACACATAAATACACAAAAACATACTCGGAGGCTCTAAATAAAAATCTACCTAAGCAACAGAAACCTCCAAAGCAGACTTCCAAGCAAACACTACCTCAAAACAAAACACACACAACACATAACCCACAAAGTCAGTGTGCCAAGCAGCCACAGCCCTTAAGGCTGAATAACACACCTGATACTCTTGTTATAGGTGACTCTATTGTTAGACACACTGACGTCCCGCTCACCAGGCTGAATAAAGAGAAGGTCACAGTGAGCTGCCTGTCGGGTGCTAGGATCCGACACATAACGCAAGCACTTAGGTCACTCCAAAGCAAATACAAATATGACTCGGTCATTGTACATGCTGGTGTGAATGACCTGAGACGTACCTCCCTGGACTACATGAAAAGAGACATAGAGGAGCTCTCTGATCATGTAGCCCGGGCTGGTATGACCCTGACCTTGAGCAGCATCTTACCCTCATCTAGAATGATGCCACAGTACAAAGACAAAATGATCGATTTTAACAATTGGCTAAAATTTTGGTGTCATTCAAAGGGGATCCAGTGTCTGTCAGCCTGGGATGACATGCTCGACAAGCCACGTTGCTTCGCTAGGGACGGCTTGCACCTGTCACCACTGGGCTTTCGGATATTGGCAAAGGCTCTTGCCACCCCATAGTGCCTTTTTTAGGCAAGGCTCAAAAGTCAAACCCACCCCATA
The DNA here is from genome assembly GCF_019279795.1 of Protopterus annectens. Taxonomy (NCBI): domain Eukaryota; kingdom Metazoa; phylum Chordata; order Ceratodontiformes; family Protopteridae; genus Protopterus; species Protopterus annectens. The sequence continues at coordinate 1,095,164,756 of NC_056731.1, read as the reverse complement.
GACAGCACAAGGAACAAGAAACTAAGGGTAATGCTGCTAAACGCCAGAAGTCTTAACCTCAAGATGCACGCACTCAAAGCTCTCCTCAGTATGGAGAACATCGATATCTGTGCAGTGACAGAAACCTGGTTCAAGGCTCCAGAGAGCATCCCAGCACTACCAGGCTATACCTCATATCATGCTTTTCGGCCCCAAAACCCGGACCGAACCACAAAAGGAGGGGGAGTTTCCATATTTATCAAGGATATCCACACCTCCAGGTTAGTGGCATTGCACGAAGTATCGGAGACCATCCATGTGCAACTAACAGTGGGCAAGACTGCTTTTCATTTTATAGCATCCTACAGACCACCCTCTCAAAGTCAGGAATCCCATTCGGCTTTCCTGAAAACATTGGAGAACATGAAGATCTCTCCGAACACCATTATATTGGGCGACTTCAACTACCCAAACATTGACTGGAAGCACTACTCAAGCCCCAGAACCTTAACCCAAAGATTCTTGGAAATTATAAACTCAAATGCTATGGAACAACTAGTCACCACTCCCACAAGAGGGGACAACATACTAGACCTGATCATTACCAACATGGGGACTCTATGCTCCACACCAGAAGTATATCCCTCATTGGTAAGATCAGACCATAAATTAATTTCACTGGATGTCCACATCCCGACCCCACCCCCAGCCCAGAAAACCACAGTGAAAAACTTCTCAAAAGCGAACTTCTCACTTCTCAAAACCGAAGTGGAATCCTTCAAGGCCCCAGGGTCAGTGGAAACTACAGCCCAAACTGCAGAATCCTATATAAATGCATTCTACGGACATCTCCAGGAATGCATGGATCATGCTATCCCAAACAAAACCAAGACCCAATCATCCAAAGGCGGGCGTCCAGTCTGGTGGACCCCTGCCATAAATAAACTGTACAACAGAAGGAGGAAGCTACTACATGATAGAGCAAAATCCCTAATAGGGAAGGCATCTCTGATCAGTACTAGCAAAACTTACGATCCCTCATAAAATCCTCCAAGGCCAGCTTGAGAGAAAAATTGCACAGGACACCAAAGACAATCATAAGGCTTTTTCAGTTATGTTAGGAACCTGGGATGCAACTCCCAGACTTGTTCTGAGTTGATTCTAAAGCGACAAAAATACACTGAACCCACAGACATCGCCAATATCCTGGCAGACAGGTTCAGTGCAAACTTCTCCACCCCTCCCCCAAAGAGCAAGTATCTATCCCGGCAGAGGGCTGCCTCCCAAACATCTCAGATGCTCAGGTGAAGGCTGCCCTCTCCAAAGCAAAAACACTGCTTCCATGGGACCAGATGGCGTCCCAGGTTGCGTCCTACATGAACTACAAGAGGAACTAATCCCTCAAATAAAACAGCTATACAATCTCAGCCTCACTACAGGATATGTGCCCACAGAATGGCGTACAGCAACAGTGGTCCCACTCCACAAAGGTGGAGCCTCTACGGACCCTGGAAACTATCGCCCCATAAGCCTGACTAGCTTAGTCTGCAAGGCTATGGAGAGGATCATCATGGAGCTCATAAACAAAGACATTGGGGACCTACAGACACTAGATCCTACCCAGTTCGGCTTTGTCAAGGGCAGATCCTGCCTTTTGAACCTGGTTGACTTCTTTGAAACAGTCACCAAAGCCATAGATGAAGGGAAGGCAGTCCACACAGCCTATCTGGACCTTGCAAAGGCATTTGACACAATACCCCACTCGGGCATCATAGATAAGCTATCCAGCTTAAATATAAACCCCTATGTCACAAGATGGGTCGCAAACTGGCTCAAAGACAGAACCCACAGAGTGAGAGTTGCTGGAGCCATGTCAGACTTGAAACCGGTCACAAGTGGCGTCCCACAGGGTTTTGTCCTGGGACCACTCTTGTTCGGTATATACTTTTCCGAGGTACAGGCAAACGTGGGAGGACTATGGCTCACCAAGTTCGCAGACGACTGCAAACTGGGCGCCATAATCAACTCTCCAGCTGACACAAACATCCTTCAAAAAGGTCTCACAGAGACAGATAACTGGTGCCAGCGCCATGGTTTAAAGCTAAATGCCAAAAATGTATAGTCATACCCTTTGGCAAAAACAATGTGCCCACAAATTACCACATAGGCGGAAACCCATTAAGTACAGAGAAAGTTATTAGGGACCTGGGGACCCAAGTTGATAGCAATCTCTCCTTTGAAAACCACATTGCCAAAGTGGTTAGAAAGACCTTCTACATAGCCCACCTCATCACGAAGGGTTTCACATCTAGATTAAGAGAGGTAATCGTGCCCTTTATTCATCCCTCATCAGGCCCATCATAGAATACAATGCCCCTTTTGGGATGTACCTTACCCGACACCTGCAGCAATTAGAAAGACCCCAAAAGTATCTCACCAAGAGGATCAAGGGTCTCAAACAGATGCCATATGCTGCTCGGTTAAAAACTCCAGCTCTACTCGGTTGCATACCGCCTACTTCGAGGCGATCTATGCCTGACATACAAAGCTATGTCAAATCCAGAATTAATGGACATGCTCCACCTCAGTAAATCTAAATCCCTTAGAGCCACACGCTCGAGGGACTTGAACCTCAGCACAGAAATAATTAGAACTTGCTGGAGGGACAGGTTCATAACCCAGAGGCTCCCTTCGCTCTGGAATAGAATTCCAGTTCATGTGAGGCAGAGCACCTCACTGAATCTCTTCAAGAAGAATCTCGATAAGTGGATGGGGGATCGTAGGTTTGTCCCAGGGATTACTCCCGTGTCACTATTAGACAGAGGCACAGTAAACTAAACCTTAAAAAGGGCACAGTATACTCAAATCAAGAGGTGGCGTAAGCCATACAGAATCGGGCTAGGCTTATAATTGCCCCAGGGCAGATAGCCTAGTATGAACCTATGAACCTATGTAGCACTATCCCTGGGGAAGCTGTTACTGCCATTAATAATCCTGTTTACCCCAACTTTCCTGTCAAAAAGAAACAGGAAACCTAATGTGTAATTTCTCCTGCACCAGTTTCCCTGGACAGGACTAGTTTATCAAGTTTGACTCAGGGTCTTGTATGCGGTGTTGTCCTTTGTTATTAGGTGGTTTCTGGTAAAGGACAGAAGTATTCCTGTTTTCCTGAAGAGATTCAAGAAATTAAATCTGGAAAGGAATCTGATGGGGACAGATAGAGGTTTTTCTGTGAAGATTTCTGATTTAGACTCAGAGAAGAGCATGCTATCTTAATCTCCCTGTCAGTGATTTTCTTTCTGATTTTATGAGACTGTTTCCAGAATGCACTATTGTTTTCAGTGGGAGAGTAATGAGGCTTCTCACTCCCTCGGAAAACTGTGAACTATTAGAGCAGGAATTCCAGAACTTTCTCCCATCCCATAGTGCTGTCATCATTTGAGGATGTGTTTGTCACAGCCTGTGGTTTCACTGATAGACAGCCTGCTGCAACTAAGAAAGCAAATAGTATGTACAGAGTTTCTCAAAGTGCTTCAGTCTTTCACATTTGCGTGACCCAACTGCTATAGCTTTTGTTAGTCCAGCTGCAGCCAAATATTTTACTTCTAAACCTTTCCCTTTTGACAAGGATGGTAAAAGCAGTCGAAAAATATGTGGGGAAAAAGTATATGCTTCCACAACTGTAATTTTTAGAATTTTGAACTTTCAGGCTCATATTTTAAAGTTTGATGTTCTTCGTGTTTCACTGTTGCAGTCATCACCTGTGGGTTATCCCTGCTGTGGTAGACCTCGGCCGGCCCGAATACCAGAGTCAGTGTTTTAATGTGTCGGCTGCTGTTGCATGCTTTCTGACGTCAGGTCATCAGTGCTATAAAGGAGAGCAGCCGATGCCATTACATCAGGCTTTCTTGCCTTGGAGCCCGTAACAGAAGCATTTCGCAAGTGTGCCAGTTGGTCCCTACCAGAGTTTTGATTTACAGCTGAAAATGTCTAAATCTAAGTACCCCGTTGGGGATCTTTTTTTTCTTGCACTAACTGATGTCCAAAAAAGCTAACAATGGTCTCGCCTATGGAAAGCAAATACCACACCGAGACTACCACTCATACTGCATCACTTGTTTAGGCCCAGATCACGACGTCCTCTGTTGCTGGTTCTGTGCTCTATTTAATGCGAGAACCATTCGTCATAGAGCTCTTATTGTAGCCAGGGATTTTTGTCTTCCATCTTCGCATTCCGAAATGGCGTCAGTCAGACATTCCAAAAAAACGTAAGGATAAAGATAGAGACAGATCACACAAGGTCAAGCCTTCCGATGAAGCTACCGCTAAGCAGGTCGTCAGTTCTCCGGAATTCAGTGAGGCCCTTTCTCAGCCCCTGATGCCCGATTCAGTACTTTCACAGGCCTCTCTCAAGACCCTTTCGGAGTCCGCTATGCCGCAGAAATCTTCATCTTCCGAGCCTTTGGTTGTCTCTGCCTCAGTTGGGTCCAGAACCGTGACACAGGCACCGGCTTCCAAGGAGGCCTTTCACACTACCGATTCCAGACAAAAAAACAATGTCTTCTCTTCCGACTACCGTTCCTCTCTGACCGATGGATTCACTTAGGCCTAGAGGCAAGGCCTTTGCCAGGAAAACTGTCTCTAGTCGCCATGTTACTCTTGCTCCTCCTCCCCAAACTCAAATGCTTAAAATGGGAGAGGATCTTATCTCCCTTATCAGGGGTAGTCAGGCCATAACTTCTAAAAGGAAAGAAGACCTTTCTCCTGATATACTCTCAGACCAGGATTCTGAGAAATCTGATTATTCAAGAAGATCTTTCCTTTGGGGAAACCATTCACACCCTCAAGGAACATTTCCACTGGGAATCCCAGGACTTCCCTCATTCTAAAAAAAGACTAAGGGAGTTTCTAGACCTGGCCCGCACAGACCCTTGGCCATCCCTCTTATCTTAGAGGTGGTTGATGATGTCTTCCATGAAGCCAGTTTAACTCCTGACACCCTCCCACCTGCTCCCAGAAAACCTGACAGGTATTACAGAGTACCAAATTCTCACAAATAACCTGTACAGAAATCCTGCTGCAGACCCGGAGGTCATTACACAGGGACCAAAAGGAGCTAAGGCTAGTTCTACAGAGAATCCTACTCCTTTTGACAAGGACTCCAGAGCTCTGGACAGATGAGGTAAAAAAGTATACACCTCTGCTACCTTGGCTATTAGAGCTCTCAACTGTCAGTTCCACATGTTAAAATAACAACAACATACTTTGGAACTGTTAAAACAAAAAAATTCTACCTTTCCTGACTGTGCCAGTTCGAAAGAGTTAGCAGATTTACTGCACTCTACTTGTCAAGTGGCTAAACACTCATTACACTGTGGATATGATGCCATAGAAGCCACTAGCAGGGCAGCAGTGTCAGGATCTGTCATGCATGGTTGAAGGAACAACCTCTCCTTGATCATGTCAAATCTAAATTACTTGATGCACCCCCGGATATGGACCGCTTGTTTGGAGAAAAAGCAGAAGAGGTGCTTAAAAAGATGGAAGACAAAGCAAAATCTATGCAAACAGTAAAAAATTTCTTTCAGGTACAACCTCCTAGGTTCAGCAGGTATTTTCCCTCAAAACACTGGTCTTTTCCTGCACCTAGCAGACAGGGACAAGGTAAGCCTCGCAGCGACATACCACCCAGACTCCCACCCCAGGGACAGCAGAGAACCAAACAGTGGACCACTCCTACTCCAAAAGGCAGGGAGTTCTAAGCTATCCCTCTGTGGCAGAAATTCTCAATGACTCCCTCTCCCCACTGCCCTGTTTTCGCTCACCAAAAACTAGGAGGAAGGCTCTCCCTTTGCGAAGAAAATTGCATCTCTGTAACAAAGGACCAATGGATCTTAAAGATCATTTTTCAGGGATACATATTCTCCTTCAACGAACTCCCAATTCTAAGAGGGTACCCAGACTTACCTCCAAATCAGTGGGCAAAGGCATTGAAACAAGTCCAAACTCTCATATCCCAAGGGGCAGTAGAACCTGTCCCCTCAGATCAAACAGGGAAAGGTTTTTATTCCAGACTATTCCTGGTTCCCAGAAAAGAGGGCACTTGGTGCCCCATCCTGGATCTATCCATTCTGAACACTTTCATGGTGGTCCTCAAATTCAAAATGCTAACCTTACAACAGCTGCTGCCTATGCTGACAAAAAATGCTTAGTTAGTAACCCTAGATCTAAAAGATGCCTACCTCCACATCCCCATAAGGGAATCCTGCAGGAAATTCATTTGCTTCAGAGCAGGCTCACAACACTTTCAGTTCTCTGTGCTACCCTTTGGCTTATCTACTGCTCTCAGGGTATTCACCAAATGCTTAGCCCTGGCCATAGCCTTCTGCAGACAGAAAAATATACAAATTTACCCTTATCTGGACGACTGCCTCATTCAGGCAGACTGCAGAGTAAAGCTCCTCAAGGACCTCCTCTTTGTCAAAACCCTTCTAACCACGGTAGGGTACACCATCAACGCGAAGAAATCAAAGCAGACACCCTCCATGAAGATCATTTTCTTGGGAGCACTGCTGGACACAGCATCCCAAATATCCTTCTTATCCCCAGGAAAGCAGAGTTTCTTGCTTCTCTATTTCACCCAGCTGACTTCCAGAGCTCACCTCACTGCCTGGAAGTTCCTCCAAACCTTGGGGTACATGGCATCTTGCATCCTTCTAATTCCTCTGGCCAGGCTTCACATGAGAAAACTACAGTGGTACCTAAAGAACCTTTGGTGTCAGCACTCTCAGCGTCTAGAGACCTCTGATCCCCTGTATAAGGGCCGGGTTTCTTTGGTGGGCAAGGGCCTGTGCTCAGAACAATGGTCTTTCTTCGCCCAACCAGGCAGACCATTACCACCAACACCTCAGACACAGCTTGGGGTGCTCACCTAGAAGGCAGGTGCACCCAAGGTCTTTGGGATGCACAGCGCCTTCCCTTACACATCAACCTGAAGGAAATGATGGCAGTACAAAAGGCTGTGACTTCCTTCAAACCCCATCTCAAGCCCGGGGTTCTCCTTATCAAAACAGACAACACCACAGTAATGTGGTACATCAACAAATAGGGAGGGACGCAATCTTACCCTCTGTGCTGGCTAGCCATAAACCTATGGCTGACAGCCTCTTCCATGGGACTAAACCTGATAGCCCAATATCTACCAGGGATCAACAACACCCTGGAAGACCACCTAAGCAGAAACTTACTGGACCCCCACGAATGGCAGCTCCACAGAAAAATCTTTTTACAGATCACTCAGGAGTGGGGGACTCCGGAGGTGGATCTCTTTGCTTCACACCTCAACCATCAGCTAAAAAAAAAAAAAAAAAAATTCTGTACCAGGGAGTATCACCACCTAGCATGGAAGGTGGCTGCATTGACCTTCCCCTGGAACACCCTCTTTGTGTACGCATTCCCTCCTCTGCCTCTTATTCCAAAGGTACTGATCAAAATAAGGGAGGAGAGACCGAAAGCCATCCTCATTGCTCCAGATTGGCCCAGACAACATTTGTACCCCTTACTGCGCAGCCTGACTTTACAGCTTCCCCTAATCTCAGACCTTTTAACTCCGGTGGTGGTGGGGAAATGCTGCACCCATACTTGCAGGCTCTCAAACTATCAGAATGGCTAATACTCTAAAGGCAAATAAGGGGCCCCTTTTAAGCAAACAGGTCCTAGACATTATCACAGAGGCCAGAAGACCTAGCACCAGGAAGTCTTATGCAGGAAAATGGAACAGATTTTGCTCCTGGTGCTAGTCCAGAGGGGCAATACCTCAGAACCTTCCATCCCTCTTATCTTGGACTACCTAGCGGAGCTACTTAATAGTGGCCTCTCCTTTCTCCTCTATTAAAATCCACGCCTCAGCCATCTCAGCTCATTTTGATACATAACAGCCCCTGTTCTCCCATCTTTTGATTAAACAATTCCTCAGAGGGGCTTCTGATGTCAGACCTCCCAGAAGGCCACCCACTCCAGCCTGGGACCTGAATTATGTTTTTGAAAAACTTAATTTACCACCCTTCGAACCTGCTGCTTCAGCAGAACTAAGATTCCTCTCCTGGAAGACTGCTTTTCTCCTAGCTATCACCTCAGCCAGGAGAGTTTCAGAACTTCAGGCACTGATGGCCATTGAGCCCTTCATCATCTTCCATGCAGACAGGGTCTCCCTGAGGACTAATCCCTTCTTTATGCCCAAGGTGGTATCTAATGTAACTCTCAATCAGGTCATACATCTACCCACCTTCTTTCCTAACCCTCAAAACAAGGGGGAGAGAATTCTGCACTCACTAGACGGGCACAGACAGCTCAGATGCTATCTGGACAGTACCAAACCCTTCAGGAAAATGGATCAACTACTTGTCAGCTTTGCCGCAGCGGCAGAGGGGAAGCCCATTTCCAAACAAACCATTTTTGAATGGATATCACATTGTGCCCATTTCTGCTACAGATTGCATGGAACCCCCCCCCAGGTCTATTAGAACCCATTCCACTAGGGCAACCTTCACTTCCACAGCATTCCTCAGAGGAGTTCCCACCAGGGACATCCTGGAAGCTGCCACCTGGACTTCTGTCCATACCTTTACCAGGCATTACCACTTACCTCTGTTTTCTAAGGCTAGGGCAGGGTTTGCCTCTGCAGTTCTGCAGGGCATGCCAACCCATTCCTAGGTATCTTAATAAGCCTGCCACCCCTGTTCTCAGCTTTGGGAATCCTCCCACAGGTGATGACTGCAACAGTGAAACACAATGAACATAGTACAGTTGTCTACACTTGCCGTAAATGTAGATGTTCGAGTGTATTCACTGTTGCAGTCCTGGTTTCCCACACTCCTTCCCCCTTGTATCTTCTTTTTTTAGGGAGACATAAGTTTCAAAAGGTGGCTTTTAGCCACCAGGACCACCTTACCATATTTATTTGGGCCTCTGACCGGTTAGGGCAAGAAAAACTGATGTAATGGTGTTGGCTGCTCTCCTTTATAGCACTGACGACCTGACATCAGGCAGCATGCGACAGCAGCCGACGCAGAAAAACATTGACTCCGGTATTCGGGCCGGCCGAGGGCTATCACAGCAGGAATAACCCACAGGTGATGACTGCAACCGTGAATACAGTCGAACATCTACATTTGTGGTAAGTGTACAGAACTGTACTTTCTATTGGATAGTGAAAGTATGAGGAATGTAAACTTCCCTATGATGAAAAAAATCTCCTTTGGGTAGTTTAGATTTTTCAGTTTCTCAGGTCACTTGTCCTTGTTTAAAGCTGTTTATGATTTTGTGGATAGTACACCCAGGGCTGTTGCCACTGGTACTGTGCTCAGGAGATTTGCCTGGCTGCATTCTAAGAACCTCCCAGAAAATGTAAAAATGAGATTTTCAATTCTCCTTTGGAATAGAGATTTAGTTTTTGGATCCTCTACTGCAGAGGTTTTCAAAAATGTGATGAAAGGGGGCAAGTTGTTACACGGCATCTCACTGAATTTTCAACCCTCCTCCTCCAAATTTTCAAGCAATTTTCTGCTCCATTGGCCATTTGTGGCAAGAAACAAAATAAACAGTCTCAGGCAAATGCTAGTAAGCACATGTTTAAAAAAACATTGGTTATGAGGTGCCAGAAAGAAAGCAGGAACCCCTCCGGAATTAAAGACTGTTAAATATGGCAGAACGACTATATAAGGGAACTTTTCTTTATCCGATTAAATTTAAATATATTCCAGAGGTTTTCATCTCAGGCTTCGGTCTCTGCGAGGTAATACCTCAGGATTGTAGGTCTTATGGCATCTGTGTTTCTCATTTTACTTTTGGCAAGACTCCATATGAAAAAGATACAGTGGTGCCTGAAGTCTCTCTGGTCCCATCACCAGCATCCACGTTCTTTTCATATTTTAGTTCTAAAATTTGTCCTAAGAGAAGTCCTTGTTAAAGACATGTCCCCTTCTTCCCTCCTGCTCCAAGGCAGTCATTCACCACAGATGTCATGGACCTTTCTTGGGGAACAGTGTCAAACAGAATACAAGTGGAAGGTATCTGAGACAACACAAGCACATAAACCTAAAGCAGAATGCTTACTCTTATCAAGACTTTTATCTTTCTGAATCACCTTTGGTCCCCAGGAGCTTTTCAAGTTGTTAAACAGAATACCACAGTGATGTGGTACATAAAAAAGCAAGGGGAAAACATGTCTTACTGCCTATGCAGATTATCTGTGTCAGCTTGATATGTAGCTTTACAGCAGTCAGACTCTACAGGCATTCTACATTCTGCCATAGCAAAATTGTGTGGCAGACAGTCTGAGCAGGACAAAGGCAGACCCTCATGATTGGAAACTAGATCAGGAGGTCTTCCAAGATTTGATCGATCTGTGGGAAGTTTCTGAAGTAGGCATTTTTGCCTTGTCTGAACAGTCAACTGACACCTTTCTGCTATAGGACTCCATGCAAGAAAACTTGGAAAAGCGATGCCTTTTCTTTTCCATGAACTGAAATGTTCCTGTATGCTGTTACACCCTTTCTGCTGCTATCCATAGTACTTCTGAAGAATCAAAAAGAATCCCCAAGATCATTGTGATGACTCCCTTCTGGCCCAGGCAGCAGTGATTCTCCCTTCTTTTGGCATTGTTCAGTGGCATTTACCACAAGTTTCCTCGCAGACTACATCTGCTCACACAAGAGCAGGGATGTTGGATACATGCTAACCCCAAACAACTTCAGCTGATTGCCTGAATGATAAGGTCTTCATACATTTTAGGCAACTGTTTACTGAGGACGTGCAGCAGGTGCTAATGGAGGCAAGAAAGCCTAATACTAGAAAAATCATATATTAGCAAATGAAAAAGGTTTTCCTAGTTGAAGCCAACAACATAACCAGCACCCATTCATGTTTCTCTAGTTTTGCAATATTTGTGAGAGTTACTATTCTATGGCCTGTCTTGCTTTTCTATCAAGGTTTATTTGTCAGCCATTTCAGCATGCTTGCCCATGGATCCCCTTCTTTCAAGTCATTCTCATGTCAAAATGTTTTTAAAACGGTATTGTATAAGAGGCTTTCAAGAAAACTGGTGTCTTTTTCCATTGTATCTTTAATTTTGCATTGCAGAAGCTAATGCTTGCTCCATTTTAACCAGCTTATCTGGCTGACTTGAGGTTCTTAACGTGGAAAACAATTTTACTGGTTATTCTGACTTCTGCAAGAAAAGTATCTAAATTGTAATCTCTTATGTTGGGTCAGTCTTATTTCATTTTCCACAGAGACATGATTTCTTCTTTTATGGCTAAAGTGGTATCCGAGTTTGCGTTAAACCAAACTATCCATAGGTTCATAGGTTGGTACTAGGCTATCAGCCCTAGGGCCTATACAAGCCTAGCCATAACAATTCCCTGGCTATTTCTTCCCACATTATTTACTTTCCTGGACCCCTGTCTAGCAGGGTGACTGACGTGATCCCTGGGGTGAATTTCCTTTCTCCCATCCAATCGTCAAGGTTCCTGTTGAAGAGGTCCAAAGAGGCACTCTGCTTGACATGTATGGGCAATCTATTCCAGAGTCTGGGGAGTCTCTGGGTCAGGAACCTATCCCTCCAGCATGTTTTGTTTATTGTGATGACAAGGTTTAGATCCCTGGGCGTGTAGCTCTGAGGGATTGGGATTTCTTTAAGTGTAGCATGTCCAACAGCTCTGGGTTTGACATGGCCTTGTATGTTAAGCAGAGATCGCCTCTGAGTAGACGATATGCGACAGAGTATAGCTGGAGTTTTTTAAGGCGGTCAGCGTAGGGCATCTGCTTTAGGCCTGTGATTCTTTTAGTGAGGTATTTCTGAGGCCTTTCCAGTTGTTGCAGATGTCTTGAGAGGTACATACCAAATGGAGCGTTGTATTCTATAATGGGTCTAATGAGGGATGAGTACAGTGGGACAATGACCTCCTTTTTTCTGGATGAAAAGCCCTTCATGATGAGGTGTGCCACATAGAAGGATTTCCTGACTGTTGTGGCAATGTGGTTATTGAAGGTGAGACCACTGTCCACCTGTGTCCCTAAGTCTCTTATCACACTTTCTGTATTTAGTGTACTGCCACCTATATGGTAATTCATGGATACATGTTTTTTCCCAAAGGGATAACAATACATTTCTTGGCATTGAGCTTGAGCCCATGGCTCTGGCACCAAGCATCTGTTTCTGTAAGGCCCTTTTGTAGAGTATCCACATCATTTGGGGATTCAATAATGGCTCCCAGTTTGCAGTCATCTGCAAACTTTGTTAGCCAGAGTCCCTTAGTATTGACCTGTACTTCAGAGAAGTAGATGCCAAACAAGAGCGACCCCAGGACTGAACCCTGAGGTACTCCACTTGTCACTTGTCTGGAGCTGGATTTGGAGTCGGCTACTTTTACAGTGTGGGTTCTATCAGTAAGCCATTTAGCAACCCATTGGGTGACATAGGGATTAATGCCCAACTTAGTAAGTTTATCTATGATTCCAGAGTGGGGGATGGTGTCAAAGGCCTTGGCAAGGTCTAGATAGGCTGTGTGGACCACCTTACCCTTGTCCATGGCTCTGGAGACTGACTCAAAGAAGTCAATCAGGTTCAGGAGACAAGATCGGCCCTTCACAAACCCAAACTGGGTGGGGTCCAGTGTTTGAAGGTTGCCAATGTCTTTGTTTATAAGTTCCATGATAATTCGCTCCATGGCCTTGCAGATAAGGCTTGTCAGACTGATGGGACGGTAGTTTCCGGGATCCAAGGTGGATCCCCCCTTGTGGATTGGGATAACTGTAGCTCTGCGCCACTCAGTGGGCATGAAACCTGAGGTGAGGCTATGATTAAACATGACACTTAGGTGAGGTGCCAGTTCATATTGTAGTTCATGTAGTACACAGCCTGGGATGTCATCTGGTCCCATGGATGCTGTATTCCTGGCTTTAGAGAGTGCGTTTTGTACCTGTGTGGCCATTATTACTGGAATTTGGCAATCTTCCGGTATTGAGGTGGGCCATTTAGGGGGTGAGGGGGGGGTGAAGTTGGCACTGAATCGATCTGCCAGGATATTGGCAATATCCTTTGGATTAGTATATTTAATGCCATTCTGTTTTAGCAGATCTGAGCATTGCCATTTAGATTCTTGACATAGTTATAGAATGCTTTGTGGTTGTCTTTGGAATCTTTGGCAATTTTATTTTCGTAACTAGCTTTGGAGGATTTTATGAGGCATCTCAGTTTCTTACTGAGGCTAGTAAGGGAGTTTTTTGCATCCTGGGATTTTCCTCTTTTCTGCAAAAGTTTCTTCCTTTTGTTGTAAAGTTTGTTTATGGCAGGGGACCACCAGATTGGCTTCCTTTTTTTGGGTGAGAGCATTTTGGTTCTATTTGGGATGGCACGATTCATGCATGAGTGGATGTGCTCGTACAGTGCCTTAGTGTAGGATTCAGCAGTTGAACTTTCAGTTCCCGTCTGCATGGGTGTTATGAAGTTTGTCACTTCTGACTTGAGTAGCATGAAGTTGGCTTTGGAGAGGTTTTTTATGGTGGTTTCTTTACTTGGGGGTGGGGGTGGGATGTGGATGTTAAGGGTGATTAGCTTATGGTCAGACCTGACTAACGAGGGGGTGACCATAGGTATGGAGCATTGATTTCCCATGTTGGTAATGACCAGGTCTAGGATATTGGAGCCCCTGGTGGGACTATGGATTAGTTGATCCAGGGCATTGGAATTTATGAATTCCAAGAACCGTTCATAAAGGTGTTGGGACATGAGTAGTTTTCCCAGTTAATGGCAGGGTAGTTAAAATCACCCAGTATTAGGGTGTTTGGTTCTATCTTAATATTTTCCAGTATATTTAGAAAGGTGTAGTGAGAATCTTGGGGTATGGTGGGGATCTGTAGCAAGCTACAATTTGGATTGCAGTCTTACCTAGTGTTAGTTGCACTTGGAGAATTTCAGACACATTGTGTTGGCCAACTAGCCTGGTGGTGTGAATATCCTTGGTGAATATTGACACTCCTCCACCTTTAGTGTTTCGGTCCTGGTTTGGTGGCCGAAAAGTGTGGTAAGAGTTGTAGCCTGGTATTGCAGGGGTGCTCTCTGGAGCCTTGAACCAGGTCTCAGTTACTGCACAGATATCGATGTTCTCCATTTTTAGGAGTGCCTCGAGAGAGTGCATTTTGAGGTTTAGACTTCTAGCATTGAGTAGCATTACCTTCAGATTTTGCATCTCATTGTTTTCCTCCTTGAAGCCAAAAAATGAGGGTGAAAGAATGCTTCTTACCATGTATGTCAACAGAAACCCCCTGGTACTGTCTTTAACAGAACAAAATATTTCAGAACTTGGGATCAATTGTTAATTTCTTGTGAAATTAAAAAGAAAGGGTGACTTGTAGAGCAGACTTTTTCCAAATGGTTGTCTCAAGTTATTACCTTTCTTATTCCCACCACAATTAAACTATTACAGGCTCAAGGCACATGCTACCATGGCATTGGCTTAATCTGTGGCTTTTTGGAAAGGATTGGACTCTAGAAGTATTCCAGAAGCTCTAACCTGATCCTTTATATAAACGTTTACAAATCACTACAAGCATCATCCCTTTTCCAGGTCTAGATCTGACTTTGCTAGGACTGTTCTCTAGGGGCTCCTAGGCCCTTCTCCTTCCACCTCCCAGCTGTTCTAAGCTATCTAACCATATAGCTTAAGCTGCTGTAGTAGTGAACAATATGAAGAACATAGTACAGGTATACAAGTAAACTTACCATGCTGTTGTGTCTTTCGGCTTTTCCCGGTAAGGGGTCGCCACAGCGGAACTCCGGTCCGCTAATGATTGGCAGTAGATTTTTACGTGCCGAGTTGCCGGCCCTGACGCACAACCTTCAATGAAGGTACGCCCATTCACACATGTCTCCACACACAAGACGCTCTAGCTGAGAATCGAACAGGACAACGTCTTACTGTGAGGCAACAACGCTACCGCAGCACCACCACCGCAGCTAGCTGCATGTAAGTAAACTTACCATAACAGTAGATATTCAAATGATCACGGCTGTATTAGCCACTGGCTACTTCCATCCTACTTGTATTTTAATGTGTTTTCTTTTTTTTATGCCAGGGAGTGGATATTTGATTTTTGGTGTTCCTAGCAATGTTCTCTCAGATATCAGCCTCCCTCTCTCAGTTGGCATGAATACTCTCAGGAGATTGTTGTCCATACCTGTGTTTTAGTCATCTCAGCTCAAGCAGACTAACTGGGTGCATGTAAGGTGCCCTGAAGCTTTGGAATCTGGCCAACTGCCATTTCCTGTGCAGGATATAACCCATACAGCTTAGGCTATTGCAACAGTAAACATTCAACATTTGGAAAAGGAGGGCTGAAAAATCTTAAGAGATTCATGGAATAAGCTTACCCTTCCCTTCACACTTTTTGATAAACTCTGTAGCACAGGGACAAAAAAACTAAATCTCTCTCCAGAGAAGAAATTAAAGTCTTGCTTTTCACATCATGTAGAAGATTCTGAGAAAGCAGCCAGGCAGACCTCTTCAAAACAGTACCAGTGGTGATAGATGTCGGCAAAGTATCAACAGAGTCATAACCGCACTTTAAACAATGAGCTGTGCCTGTAACATGGAAGAAATTAAAATAATTTAAAGCAGATTTTTCCTCACAAGAAGAAAATGCATACAAAACACCCCTCATACTTTCATAGTTGTTTGGGATAAACTTTAACATGTGACCCTTCTAATTCAAAATTCTAAAAATCAAGGTTGCAGAAGCATGCACTTTTTCCCATGCTTATCAATTATTTTTCCATCATTGTCAGAAAGAGTAGGATTGGAATTAACTAAATTTGTAGCAGTTTTGTTTGTCTTGCCTTTCGACTTTTCCCAGTTAGTAGTCGCCACAGCGGAACTCCAGTCTGTTAAAGATTGGTAATGGATTTTTATGATGCCCAGTTGCCAGCCCGATGCCCAACCTTCAAAGAGGGCAGACCCATTCACTCACTCACCTACCTGCATGTCTTTAGACAACTCTTGACTGCCGGGAGGACATGCAGACTCTACACAAGGCGCTCCAGCTGAGAATCGAACAGAAGAACCTCTTGCTGTGAGGCGACAATGCTAACCGCTGCACCACCGCAGCCAATTAAATAAAGCTTTAGCTGCTGAGTAATGTTTGGAAATGGTGTATAAAAAATTAAAAGACTGAGGAACTTTGTACAATATCTCTGCCTTTTTACAGGCAGCAGGCTGACTGTCAGGACAATTGTGCACACATCCTCCAAAGCATGACAGCACTGGAGGAATGGGCAAAGGTTCTGGAAATTCCATCTGTAACAGCTCATAGTATTTTCTGAGAGATTGAAAAACCTCAGTGTTCTCCTGCTGAAATTACTAGCATATTCTGGAGTTTCAGATACTGTGCTCTCCTCTGAGTCTGAATCAGAAATCTGAGGAGAAAATCCTGCATATGTCCTTCATCTTCCTGTTAAGATTTAAATTCTTGAATCTCTTCAGGAAAAAAAGAGTCATCCCTCTTTCTTTTACAAGAAGCCACCTTATAAGAAGGGTCAGTAGCCTGAATTGAATACTGAGCCAAAATCTAACAAACTGCTCATGTCTAGGGAAATTTGAAGAGGATTAGATGCATGTTTAATTTTCTGTTTCTTTTTGATAGGAAAAAAATGGAGCCAACTGTGTTGGTAAATGTAGTTTCCCGAGGGATGGGCACAACATTCTCACTAAACAAAGAAGCCTTCCCTGTTTCCCCTATCAGGACAGACAAGATTGGCTCTCCCTTGCTCACTGAGGTGATCTCAGCAACTGTAGGGAGACAAGGCTAACTCCTGATTTCCAGTGCCTGTAGGTGCTAAACCAAGAGGTTTCCAGGTAAATATGAGTGGTCTGAGGAACCAGGTTGGCCACAGCCCATAGCAGAGTCACTCATTTGCGACTCAGGCAAAATGATAGCCTGTTGTTGTGGCAAAGGCTGGTTGCTTAACTTTTTAGGTTTTTTTGACAGGAAGAAGGACCAACTGTAGGACCAGTACTTTATTCCATGAGCCAAACATTGTGCCTATTTCATTGGAAAACAAGCAGCAGAAGCTGGTACAACTTTAAAGTTTTAAAGTCACATTTTTAGCACAAAAACACAGCAAAAAAAGCACCTTAGTACACTTTGACAGCCCCAAACATAACACAATTTCTCCACAGAAAAATGGTTTTCAACTACTTTAAGTTAAACTGACAGGAAAAAATTGTGCACTTGTTTAAAAGTACAGTTAAGTCTCATAACAGTCTTTAAAACACAAACTCTTAGATTAAAAATAACTTTCTTAAGTAGGAATGTACATTTAAACCATAATTATTATTATTTTTTTATGTGGACAGCTTTTACCCCATGGGAATTTATCTGCCCAGCAAAAGAACAGCACAAGCAGATCATCGATCCTCAAAAATCCCACAGAGGAGTGGTGTCAGTGGCAGGAAAGCTCTGAAGGACTTGATGCTCAAACCTGTGTTTTTAGGTAGTTTATCTTGAGCTAACATTAAAAGTGTGGAAGGTGCCCTTAAGCTGTGGGAACTGGTCGGCTATTACATTCTTGGCAGGATAAAACCTGTATAGCTAAGGGTACTACAGCAGCGATCATTCCGTGGTAAGTTTACCTACCTAACTGTACTTTCTCTCAGCCTCAGAGAATAAATCTACTTGCAAACTCTACAAGAGCAAATAGAAAAAAAATCAATCTAAGCTTGTTATCAGGGATTATAGGTACAGCAATACTAAATGTCTTTTTTGGCTATGTGCCAGTCAAAATTATTAAAATTGTTCTTTTTGCCAGTCCTTTGTCCCCAAGACTCTTAAGAGCCATTTGTCTTCCTTTTAGATTTATTATAGAAATCAGAGACTCAAGGAATTCACACACATTAAATTGTGTACTGAAGCTTTCCAACAAGACATCCCACATCAGCTCAAAAAGAACCTTAAGAAGACCAAGTCTGATACTTCTGCTGTGCAGTCACACACTGATATCTCCTCTGTGTCTCTTAAGGATTCCTCAAACCCATCTGTATGCATCGGCTGCTCCTTTTGTCACCAGCCAATCAGAGGCTGACAAGGTGCTACACATTACCATGCCCACCCCAACTGATCAGATGGTTGCCTCTGCTTTGAAGGGGGAACCAAGGCTGACTGTTTTAGAGAGACCCAACAGCAATCCACAGATTCTCGTTTGAGAGGAAATACTGTTTTCCCTCATTGAGGTACATCAGGGGTTGGTGCCTCATAGGTTTGTGCAACCCCCTCTTCCTTCCTAGAAAATCAGAAGACTAAGCAGACCTTTCACTAGCAGTTTACTTTCCCTCAGTGAACAATTCACATGGAGATTATTTGAGCAGATCCCAGGTAGACTTTCACAAATGGTTGTTAAACAGATAGGTCTTCCTGTAGACTGTCCATCAGTGGAGTACTTCACAGATAGATCTCTTTATGTCCAGTTTGGACAGGTAGCTCAGGCAATTGTGTTCCAGGATTCCATACCCATAGGCTTGAAAAATGTATGGCATGTCATTTTCCTGGAAGGGGAGAGTCCTCTTCCTGTTTACTCCCCTGTCTCTAATTTCCAGGTTTCTAATGAAAATCAAGAAGGACAAGCCAAAAATGCAGCTGGTGACTCCCTTCTGTCCGAGACAGCACTTGATTCCCTCTTTTCCATCAGGCCCAAGGCAATCATCACAAGTTTCCTCACAAAATGGACTTCCTCACAAAGGAAAAAGGCTCTCTCATTCATCCAAATTTTCAGACTCTGAATCTAACATTCAGGATGATTGGATTTAATTAACTGTAGGCTTCTGTTCTCTGATAATGTACTTCAGGTGTTATAGTAGGCTAAGAAACCAGATACAGGAAAATCTTATTTTTCCAAATGTAAGTAATTTTATTTCTGGTGCCACAAGAAGAATCATAACCCATGTCAAATGGGTATCCCTATCGTTCTGTCTTAATTTTGTGAATTGCTCAGTTCAGGGCCAATATATTCTTCTATAAAAGCACATCTGTGAACCATTTCTGCCTGCCTTCCCTTTGATCTACCTTTCTCTTCATACTTTAAGATCAAGCAGTTTATAAAAGGCATCCTAGAAAAATCTATCCATCCTCATTGGGACCTGCATTATGTTTTAGAAACGTTAACTCTTCCTCCATTTGAGCCTGCTTCCTTGAAGTTTTGCACTTGGACAACACTTCTACTGGGGACTCATACATCTTCCAAAAAATATTCTGAGCTGCAGACTGTTATGACTTCTCACTTTTTTTTTTTTTTCATAAAGATAGGGTTACCCTCCGGACTTTGCCATCCTTCTTGCCTTTTGAGGTCAATGAGCTGTTTTTGAACCAGACTGTCAGTCTTCCTGCATTTTATTTCTCTCTCCTCAAAACAGGCAAGAGAGAATCTCGCATTCTATAGATGTTTACAGACAGCTGAGGCTTTATCTTGACAAGACGAAGCCTATCAGAAAATCAGGCTAGCTTTGTATTTCCTTTCAGGACAAGCAGTCGGGTGTTCCTGTATCCAAACAGCCATCTTCTTTTGCTGTTCCTTCCATAGTAAGGAGTTTCTAGGTTTGGTTAAGGCACACTCTGCTAGAGCTGTAGCTTCTTCTGGTGTCTTTTTCAAAAAATTAGACTCCATGTCTAGCTTGTAGAAACTGTTACTTGGTCTTCTGAACATACTTTTATCAAGCATTGCAAGATTGATGACTTTTCTAGAGCTGGATCTGTTAGGTCCACCTTTCAAGGAATTTTGGTTTGTAGCTCAAATCTCCATTCTTCGGCTTTTAGAAAGCTTTGGGGCCATTCCCACTTGTTCGTAATGCTTCAACAGTAATCATAGGACAACATGGTACAGTTGTGTAAGAACTTACCATAGTAGTGAAATCTGACTGTTCACTGTTTCAGTATTGTATCCCACTCTACATTTCCCTTTTTTATGTTTTTGTTTTAGACTGAAGTGATGTTCTTCGTGTTTTACTGTTGCAGTCATCATGTTTGGGTTATCCCTGCTGGGGTAGCCCTCGGCCGGCCTGAATATCAGAGACTTAGTACTTCTGCATCGGTTGCTGTCGCTTGAAGACTGACGTCAGGTCGTCAGAAGTATAAAAGAAGGCAGCTGACGCCATTACATCAGTCTTTCTTGCCGTTTAGCCCAAAGCAGAAGCAGTTCGCATGAGTGCTGGTCGGCCACTACCTGAGTTTCGTTTCCGAATTGAAGTTGAAGTCTTCGAAAGCTAAGTACCCGTTGGGGGATCCTTTTTTCTTGCACTAACCGATGTCAGAAAAAGTTAATAATTGTCTTGCCTGTGGAAAGCAGATACCACACTAGGACTTTCATTCCTACTGCATCACTTGTCTAGGTCCAGACCACGACATCCTTTGTTGTTGGTTGTGTGCTTTAACACCAGAACTATTCGTTGTCAGGCCCTTATTGTAGCCAGTTCTTTTAGTTTACAGCCCTCGAATTCCGATATGGATTCCGTAAGCCATTCGACAGCTGACCTTTTGAAAAAACGTAAATATAGACAGACAAAACCGCACAGGACTAAACCTTCCGACGACGCTACTACCAAGCTTGGTCATTAGTCCTCCAGAATTCAGTGAGGCAGTTTTGTAGCCCCTGATGCCTGCTTCACTTAATTCGCAGGCCTCTACCGAGACCCTTTCGGAGTCCGGTATGCCGCAGAACTCTTCTTCGTCTAAGGATCCTGCGGTCGTCTCTTCCTTGGGATGGGTTCGGAGTCGCTGTGCAAGCACAGGCTTCCAAGGAAGTCCTTTGCAACACTGAATCCAGACATAAACCGACGCCTTTCACGGCTACCGTTCTTTCTCAACAAACCGAGTTCCTTAGGCCCAGGGGTCGAACCACCCCCAAGAAACTGCCTTCCAGCCATTCTTTGGCGCCTGCTCCCTTGCCTCAGTCACAAATGCTTAGAATGGCAGAGGACCTTATCATGCTGATTAGGGGAAGCCACTCCCTCAAAAAGAAAAAGAGATCTGTCTCCAGAAGTTTTGTCTGAACAAGAGTCAGATGAATCTGATGCATCTGACTATGAAGACTTGCAGCCTCTCTCTACATATGAGGATTCTGATGCAGAGGAATCTATTCCTTCAACCTCTCCCCCAGAGGATTTTTCCTTTGGGGAAACCCTGCATACTTTAAGGGAGCATTTCAAATGGGAGAGTCAAGACTGCCCGCAATCTAAAAAGACTCAGAGTTCCTGGACCTTCCACAACACAGTCCTAGATGTGGTAGATGATGTCTTCCTTGAATCCAGCTTGACTCCAGATACCCACCCCTCCTGCTCCCAGAAAGCCAGACAGGTAGTACAGAATCCCTAACTCACAAATATCTCTTTAAAAACCCAACAGCAGACCCTGAGGTCATTACTCAAGGCCCAAAAGGGGTTAAAGCTACTTCAGCAAAGAATCCCACCCCTTCAGACAGGGATTCCAGAGCACTGGACAGATGGGGTAAAAAAGTATACACCACAGCTACTCTTGCTATCAGGACACCCAATTGTCAGTTCCATATGCTTAAATATCAGCAACATACCTTGGAACTCCTTAAACAAAAAAATTCCTACTTTCCTGTATGGGCAGAATCTAAAGATTTACAGGAATTAATGCACTCTGCTGGTCAAGTAACTAAACACACTTTGCACTGCAGTTTTGATGCCCTAGAAGCTTCTTGCAGGGCAGCAGTCACTGGATCTGTCATTAGAAGACATGCATGGCTTGAGGAACAACCCCTGCCAGACCATGTCAAATCAATTGTCGGATGCACCCTTGGACAAAGATAACTTATTTGGTACTAAAGCAGAAAACGTGTTAAAAAGATGGAAGAAAAAGCAAAATCTATGCAGACTGTTAAAAGATTTCTTACAGGTACAGCCCCCTAGGTTCAGCAGGCATTTTCCTTCCAAGCACTGATCCTTTCCTGCACCTAGTAAACATGGCTAGCCTAGGTCCCATGCAAACAGACCTCCAAGACAGCAGTCGCATGGGTTGCAGAGACTGAAGCAGTGGACTGCCTCCACTTCAAAGTCAGGAAGTTCTAAGCCACCCCCTTATGGCAAAAACTCACAATGACTCACCCCCTCCCTACCTCACCTCTGCCCACCATCACATACCCCTAGGAGGAAAACTCCTTTCACTCAAGCACCTGGGCCACCTTTACCAAGGACCAATGGGTTCTGAACATTGTGTCTCAGGGGTACAAATTCTCCTTCCAACCCACAAAGGGTTCACAGATCTACCACCAAATCAGTGGGCAGAGGCTCAAAAGCAAATCCATACCCTGCTCTCCTTGGGAGCAGTAGAACACGTTCCTGCAGAGCAGATAGGCCAAGGCTTCTACTCCAGACTTTTTCTGGTACCCAGAAAAGAGGGCACCTGGTGCCCCGTTCTCAATCTGTGCATTTTAAACACCTTCCTGGTGATCCCAAAATTCAGAATGCTCACCCTCCAGAATCTGCTACCCATGCTGTCCAAGGACGCTTGGCTAGTCACCCTGGAGCTAAAAGAGGCCTACCTCCACATTCCCCATCAGGGAGTCCTACAGAAAATATATCCGCTTCCGGACAGGATCTCAACACTTTCAGTTCTCTGCACTTCCCTATGGCTTATCTACTGCTCCCAGAGTTTTCACAAAATGCCTGGCTCCGGCCATTGCTTTTTGCAGACAAAGAAATATTCAAATTTATCCCTGCTTAGACGACTGCCTTATTCAGGCAGCCAGCCAGGAAAAGCTGCTCAAAGACCTGGCCTTTGTAAAGGACCTACTAACCTCCTTAGGGTACACAATCAACGAAAAGAAATCCAAACAGGTACCCACCAAAAGGATAATCTTCCTGGGAGCAAGTCTGGACACAGCATCCCAGATGGCATGCCTAACACTAGAGAAACAAAGTTTCCTATCAGCTTACTGCTCTCAACTACTAAAAACTCTTGATGTCCACCACGGCAGTAAAACTTAATAGTAAAATCAAAACTTTAATAAAAAGAATATAACATAAAATAAGCAGTCCTCAGTCTTCCGATAAGCGCTTTCGGCAAATAAGCCTTCCTCAGATAGTATAAAAAGGACTGTTCAGCTTTTGTATTTATAAGGCATCACAGCCATTCCTCATTTAGTTCTCTGACACGCCCTTGTTGCAAACCAAAAGGCGGCCAGCTAGCAGAGAGGTATAATTTCCTTCATTGTAATTAAAGGGGCAGTGCTTCTCTTTACTATAGGGTTGTATATGAGAAAACTATTCTTAAGTGCAGGTTTTAATGGCACAATAGTATTCAAGCCTGGTGATCTGTTTGCTCTTAAATTAATTATCCAGCATGTTTTCCTTAGCTCTGTGCGATTATGAACATCACCTCCTCTTGTGGTCTGACAGACTGCCTCTATGGCCTTAAATACAAAGTAATGCGAAGGATACTGTGCTACGTGGGCTGCTAAGGCATTATTGGGATCTTTCTGTTTGATGTCCCTCAAATGTCTGAGGATACGTCAATTAAGACGTTGATCTGTTTTGCCAACATAGAAAGCACTATATTGGCAGCAAGTCGCTAAGTATATGATGTGGGAACTAGTGCAATCAGCATAGACATTAAAATTGTACTGTTGCCTGGAGTATGGATGTATAAAAACATTGGAGCTGTCAATGGAGTTGCAAGCTGTGCATCTTAAGCACTTGAAAGTGCCCTTTCTATTAGAATTGGGCCTATTTCTTTCAAATCCATCTTTGTTGCAAATGAGATGTTTCAAATTTGTCTTATTCTTGTATAGGAATCTGGGCTGTTTACCTACAATGTCTCTTATTTTGTCATCAGTTGTCAATACCGGCCAAAACTTCTTAATAACTTCACATACTTATTGTCAGCAGTGTATGTTAACAAACATTTAAGTTGCTGTGATTGAGTTTTAAGATCCAGGCTCTCATGATGACTCGATGTGGGTTCAGAGAAGTAGGGACGTTCCTTTCCTCTCCTTAATTCCTGTGGATCATGCTTCAATCTTAGATTCTTTCTTTTATAGGATCTTTTACTTAAATGTGTCTCAATATTTCTTTGTACTGCTACAAAGTCTTCATTCTCAGTACATAATCTTGAGGTTCTTAAGATCTGATTCTCAAAGATGTTATCAAAAATATGTCCCAGGTGCATACTCCCCCCTTTGCAGATAATGATTTCTCCAGGTTTCTTTTTTATGAATTCCTGTACTGATACCTCTATCAGGATGCAGATGAATCTTTACATCCAGAAATTCTGTGGTCTCCAAAGAATGTTTAACCACAAACTCTAGAAAATCAGTGCTCTCATTGATAAAGTTGAAAAAAGGTCCAATTGTGTAGAGCTGCCTCTCCAAAGGATAAAGACATCATCCACAAAACAGCCGTAGTACACTAGGTATTATTTCCAAGTGCTGGATATCAGTTCATTATGTTCCCACTCAGCCAGAACAAAAGCTGAACAGTCCTTTTTATATGATCTGAGGAAGACTAATTCGCCGAAAGCGCTTATCGGAAGACTGAGGACTGCTTATTTTATGTTATATTCTTTTTATTAAAGTTTTGATTTTACTATTAAGTTTTACTGCCATGGTGGACATCAGGAGTTTTTAGTAGTGTTTGCCTTTTCTCTTCCTCATTGGTGTCCTTCACAGTGTAAGAAAGTTTTTTACCTATTGACTGTTTTTATTTCTTACACTGAACATGGCGAGCCAGCAATTGAACCTGAATGACAAACTCAGAACATGCAATATTTCTAATCTATCGAGAGACTTATTGAACCCGCTTTTCAATCTGAATTTGGGTAATGTAGCTGCTTCCACAGTTGTTGCATCGGTTCCTGATAATAATTTTAATTGTATATTTCAGGAAGTGGAGAATGCAGCTTACCGGCTCAAGAGACTGCAGTGGCAACGCTTCCATATGGAAGCGTGCTTGCACCATCAAATTGTACCTCGAGGTATGCGAGTGAAGTGTTTACCCTCATATGGGAACACTTATCCGGATCTGCTCGCAAAATGGCAAATTATAAATCTTGAAACAAGTCGAAAATACATGAACTTGCTGATAGAATTTTTGAAGCCAGAAGAGGAAAGGATGGCAGCGATTATATCAACTAAGCAGACTGAATTGGAAAGCTTAGAGCTGCATGACTCACATCTAAATAGAACAACTACAGATTAACTTGAATGCTTATGAAGTGAAGCTAAGACAGCAGAAGGTTAAAAAGCTAGCCCGTGACCATCAGGATTTTGTGAGAGGCCATATCTTTGAATGGCCGAGAGAGGAATTCAATAATAAGGGGCGGGGAGCTCTACCACCACATACCTTTTTCTAGACCTAATGGAGAAGATGTGATTACTCATGTCAGTTTAACTGATCTGGAACCTTCCATTCACAACCCTGTTATTCCTAACTCATCAGCACCGACCTCCAATTTTGTATTATCTGAAACAGATTCAAGAGAGGCGTCTAGTAGTACAGCCACTATGGGTGCAGAGACCGGCAACAGGAATGCTCTCCTAGCCCCCAATCTAGCAACTAGACCGAAAGAAGGGGCAATGCATGCACCGATAAATTGGCCCTTGCCGTTTTTTTCCAAATTCAACCATCACAGGACTCAAAGAACACAGAGTCAAGAACGGAAAAGGAAGAAGCTCACACTTTAATTGGATCTGAACCAAGTTTAGTAGTGAATCTTTCTAATAAGAGTTTAATCCCTGATATGATTTCCTTGTTAGACAAGGGCCTGAGTTTTATTCCAGCCTTACCGTCTGATATTAGTGAATTTGTGCTGGATATCAGAATGTTTTGCAGGAACCTTGCATTAAAATGTATTTTTGGACAAGCTAATGACAATAGACGGCTACCTTATACAAAATTGAGTAGCTTTGTTCCCCCTAATCCTCCACCAGTGGAGATGTTCTTGAGATTATGTGAAGATGAAATCTTCAAACTAAGGGGTAATACAACCAAAGGACAAGGACGTTTCTTCAATTTAACTACTAATGAGAATGAAATGCTGAAGCAGCTAAAGGAGACAGACAGCTTGGTCATCAAGCCTGCTGATAAGGGAGGATGTATAGTAGTGATGGAAGCCGTATGGTACAGGCATAAAATGCTCTCTATGCTGGATGATGAAAGAACGTATAAGAGATTAAGTTGCAGTGAAGCTACAACTAAGGTAGATCATTTTCGTAGCCATCTATATGATCTATTGATAGAGGCAAATATCTCACAAGAACTATATGAGTTCTTTGATTGCCCTAAACCTATGTTTCCATACATCAGCAGACTCCCCAAAATTCACAAGGATCCAGTTGACCCACCCCTACATCCCATACTTTCTGGTAGGGGGTGGGTAACTGAACCTGTTTCCATGTACGTGGAGAATGAATTAAAGAAGGCTCTGCCACTAGCAGGAACTGTATTGAAGGACTCAAGAGATTTTCTGGAAAAACTCTTTTTAGTTACTAAGGACCTCAAGAAATATGAAGATTTGTTACTAGTGACAATGGACATCAAGAGTTTGTTTACGGTGATTCCGAATGACTATGGTCTACAGGCAATAAGATCTTTCCTAGCAAGGAACAGTATGGAAGTAGAACCAATATGTTCCTTGCTGGAACTTGTATTGGAAAATAACATCTTTATGTATGGGGATTGAGGAGAAGGAAACCACACTCACTACAATTCCAGTCTCACATAGACCTACCACGACATCAGACCAAACACATAAACACAGAAAAACATACTCAGAGGCTCTAAATAAAAATCTGCCTACGCAGAAGAGACCTCCAAAGCAGACACCCAAGCAACCGCTACCCCAAAACAAAACACGTGCAACATATAGCTCACAAAGCCAGTGTGCCGAACAGTCACAGCCCTTAAGGCTAAACAACACACCTGATACACTTGTAATAGGTGACTCTATCGTCAGGCACACTGACGTCCCGCTCAGCAGGCTGAACAAGGAGAGGGTCACGGTGAGCTGCCTGTCGGGCGCTAGGATCCGCCACATAACTCAAGCACTCGGGTCACTCCAAGGCAAGTACAAATATGACTCAGTCATTGTCCATGCTGGTGTGAATGACCTGAGACGTACCTCCCTGGACTACATGAAAAGAGACATAGAGGAGCTCTCTGAGCATGTAGCCCAGGCTGGTATGACCCTGACCTTGAGTAGCATCTTACCCTTACCAAGAATGATGGCACAGTATGAAGACAAGATGAACAATTTCAACAATTGGCTTAAGTATTGGTGTCATTCAAAGGGGAGCCAATGCCTGTCAGCCTGGGATGACATGCTCGACAAGCCACGATGCTTCGCTAGGGACGGCTTGCACCTGTCACCCCTGGGCTTTTGGATATTGGCAAAGGCTCTTGCTACCCCCATAGTGCCTTTTTTAGGCAAGGCTCAAAAGACAAACCCACCTCCATAGGTATCACAAGGGATAAGAAACTAAGAGTAATGCTACTCAACGCCAGAAGTCTAAACCTCAAGATGCACACACTCGAAACTCTCCTTAGCAGGGAGAACATCGATATCTGTGCAGTAACATAAACCTGGTTCAAGGCTCCCGAGAGCACCCCAGCACTACCAGATTATACCTCATACCAAGCTTTTCGACCCCAAAACTTGGAACGAACCACAAAAGGAGGGGGAGTATCAATATTCATCAAAGATACCCATACCTCCAGGTTGGTGGCACAGCACGAAGCATCAGAGACTATCCATGTGCAACTAACAGTGGGTAAAACTGCCTTCCAGTTTATAGCCTGCTACAGACCACCCTCCCAAACCCAGGAACCCCACTCGGCCTTCCTGAGAACACTGGAAAATATGAAGGTCTCTCCAAACACCATTATATTGGGCGACTTCAACTACCCAAACATACTCTGGGAGCATTACTCTAGCTCCAACACCCTAGCCCAAAGGTTCCTAGAATTTATAAACTCAAATGCTATGGAACAACTTGTTACCACTCCCACAAGAGGGGAAAACATACTGGACCTGATCATCACCAACATGGGGACTCTATGCTCCAGACCAGAAGTGTATCCCTCACTGGTAAGATCAGACCATAAACTAATCTCACTGGATATTCACATCCCGACCCCACCCCCTGCCCAGAAAACCACAATGAAAAACTTCTCTAAAGCAAATTTCACACTCCTCAAAACCGAGGTGGAATCCTTCAAAGCCCCCGGGCCTGTGGAAAATATGGCCCAGACTGCAGAATCCTTTATAAACGCATTCTATGAACAGCTTCAGGAATGCATGGATCATGCAATCCCAAATAAAACCAAGACCCAATCCTCCAAAGGCAGACGTCCTGTCTGGTGGACCCCAGCCATAAACAAACTATACAATAGAAGGAGGAAGCTGCTACATGATAGAGCAAAATCCCAAAAAGGGAAGGCATCTCTGATCAGTATTAGCAAAAAACTACGGGCACTCATAAAATCGTCTAAGGCCAGCTTCGAGAGAAAAATTGCACAGGACACTAAGGATAATCACAAAGCTTTCTTTAGTTATGTTAGGAACCTGGGTGGGAATTCCCAGATATGCTCAGAATTAGTCCAAAATGACAAAAAATACACCGAACCCACAGACATTGCCAACATCCTAGCTGACAGGTTCAGCGCAAACTCCCCCACCAAAAGGGCAAATATCTATCCCAGCAGAGTGCTGCCCCTCTGACATCTCAGATGCTCAGGTAAGAGCTGCCCTCTCCAAAGCAAAAAACACAGCATCAATGGGACCAGATGGTGTCCCGGGCTGCGTCCTACATGAACTCCAAGAAGAGCTAAACCCAAACATAAAACTACTGTTCAATCTCAGCCTTACTACAGGATATGTACCCAAAGAATGTCCCCTCTCCACAAAGGTGATGCCTCAACGGATCCTGGAAACTGTCGCCCCATAAGCCTGACTTGCTTGGTCTGCAAAGCTATGGAAAGGATCATCATGGACCTCATAAATAAAGATATTGGGGACCTACAGACACTGGATCCTACCCAGTTCGGCTTTGTCAAGGGCAGATCCTGCCTCTTAAACCTGGTTGATTTCTTTGAAACAGTCACTAAGGCCATTGACGAGGGGAAGGTGGTCCACACAGCCTACATGGACCTCGCAAAAGCCTTCGATACAGTACCCCACTCGGGCATTATAGATAAGCAGACCAGCTTAAATATAAACCCCTATGTCACTAGATGGGTTGCAAACTGGCTCAAGGACAGAACCCACATGGTTAGAATTGCTGGAGCCATGTCAGACTCCAAACCAGTTACAAGTGGCGTCCCACAAGGCTCAGTCCTGGGACCTCTCTTGTTCGGTATATATTTCTCGGAGGTACAGGCCAACACGGAAGGACTGTGGCTGACCAAGTTCGCAGATGACTGCAAACTGGGCGCCATAATCGACTCTCCAGCCGACACAAGCATCCTACAAAAGGGCCTCATAGAAACAGACAACTGGTGCCAGAGCTATGGCCTCAAGCTAAACGCCAAAAAGTGTATAGTCATCCCCTTTGGCAAAAACAAAGTGCCCACAAATTACCACATAGGTGGTAATCCATTAAGTACAGAAGAAATAATTAGGGACCTGGGGACCCAAGTTGATAGCAATCTCTCATTTGACAACCACGTGGCCAAAGTGGTTAGAAAAACATTTTATATAGCCCACCTAATCTTGAAGGGATTCACATCTAGATCAGGGGAGGTCATCGTGCCTCTTTACTCATCCCTCATCAGGCCAATAATTGAGTACAATGCCCCTTTTGGGATGTACCTTACCAGACACCTGCAGCAACAGGAAAGACCCCAAAAGTACCTCACCAAGAGGATCACAGGGCTCAAACAGATGCCATATGCTGCCCAGTTAAAGAAACTCCAGCTCTACTCAGTGGCATACCGCCTGCTCAGAGGCGATCTGTGCCTGACGTATAAAGCCATGTCCAACCAGGAATTAATGGGCATGCTGCACCTCAGAAAATCCAAATCCCATCGAGCTATGCCGAGAGACTTGAACCTCAGCACTGAAATAAATAGGACATGCTGGAGAGACAGATTCATAACCCAGAGGCTCCCTTCACTCTGGAATAAAATCCCAGTCCAGGTTAGGCAGAGTCCCTCATTGACTCTCTTCAAGAGGAATCTTGATGAGTGGATGGGAGATCGTAGGTTTACCCTGGGTATCACTTCTGTGTCACTGTTAGACAGAGGCACAGTATACTAACCTCGAAAAAGGGCATAGCAAAATTAATTTAAAATGGGTGGCAAAAGCCAAACACACTCTGGCTAGGCTTATAAATGCCCTAGGGCAGATAGCCTAGTATGAACCTATGAACCTATGATTCTTTCTATTTGCAGACATGGGGTGTAGCTATGGGCACCCCATGTGCAAATAGTTCCTCTAATTTGGTTCTGGCTGAGTGGGAACATAATGAACTGATACCCAGTACTTGGAAAACAATATCTAGTGTACTACGGCCGTTTTGTGGATGATGTCTTTATCCTTTGGAGAGGCAGCTCATAAAAACGAAACCTGGAGAAATCATTATCTGCATAGGGGGAGTATGCACCCGGGACATATTTTTGATAACATCTTTGAGAATCAGATCTTAAGAACCTCACGATTATGTACTGAGAATGAAGACTTTGTAGCAGAACAGAGAAATATTGAGACACATTTAAGTAAAAGATCCTATAAAAGAAAGAATCTCAAGATTGAAGCATGATCCACAGGAATTAAGGAGAGGAAAGGGACGTCCCTACTTCTCTGAACCCACATTGAGTCATCATGAGAGCCTGGATCTCAAATCTCAGTCACAGCAACTTAAATGTTTGTTAACATACACTGCTGACAATAAGCAAGTATGTGAAGTTATTAGGAAGTTTTGGCCGTTATTGACAACTGATGACAAAATAAGAGACACATTGTAGGTGAACAGCCCAGATTCCTATACAAGAATAAGAAGAATTTGTAACGTCTCATTTGCAACAAAGATGGATTTGAAAGAAGTAGGCCCAATTCTAATAGAAAGGGCACTTTCAAGTGCTTAAGATGCAAAGCTTGCAACTCCATTGACAGCTCCAATGTTTTTGTACATCCATACTCCAGGCAACAGTACAATTTTAATGTCTGTGCTGATTGTACTAGTTCCCACATCATATACTTAGCGACTTGCTGCCACTGTAGGGCATTCTATGTTGGCAAAACAGATCGTCTTAAGGAACGTATCCTCAGACATTTGAGGGACATCAAACAGAAAGATCCCAATAATGCCTTAGCAGCCCACGTAGCACAGTATCCTTCTCATTACTTTGTATTTAAGGCCATAGAGGCAGTCTGTCAGACCACAAGAGGAGGTGATGTTCATAATCGCACAGAGCTAAGGGAAACCTGCTGGATAATTAATTTAAGAGCAAACTGATCACCAGGCTTGAATACTATTGTGCCATTAAAACCTGCACTTAAGAATAGAAGGAATATGATTAGCACGTTTACTTGAATGTTGCTTCATTCATATAATGTATTCACATCCATAGCTATTAGTTTTCTCATATACAATCCTATAGTAAAGAGAAGCACTGCCCCTTTAATTACAGTGAAGGAAATTATACCTCTCTGCTAGCCGGCCTCCTTTTGGTTTGCAACAAGGGCGTGTCAGAGAACTAAATGAGGAATGGCTGTGATGCCTTATAAATACAAAAGCTGAGCAGTCCTTTTTATACGATCTGAGGAAGGCATATTTGCTGAAAGGGCTTATCGGAAGACTGAGGACTGCTTATTTTATGTTATATTCTTTTTATTAATGTTTTGATTTTACTATTAAGTTTTACTGCCATGGTGGACATCAGGAGTTTTTAGTAGTGTTTGCCTTTTCTCTTCCTCAGTTGTGTCCTTCACAGTGTAAGAAAGTTTTTTACCTACTTCTCTCAACTGGCCACCAGGCCCCAGCTTTCTGTAAGGGAAATCCTGCAAGCCCTGGGGTTCATGGCATTTTGCATACTCCTTGTTCCATATGCCAGACTGCATATGAGGACACTTCAGTGGTACCTAAATGGCCTTTGGTGTCAGCATTCTCAAAATCTGGAAACTCTTCTACCTATTATTTCTTGCCTGAGGGAGGAATTTCTTTGGTGGGCAACAGCTTTCTCCCACAACAAGGAACTACCCTTCTCACCACACCCTGCTGCCCAGACCCACACCACAGATGCATCAGACTACGCTTGAGGTGCACACCTCGACGGCAGGTGCATACAGGGTCAATGGAACCCCCAGTAACTCCCCCTGCACATCAGTCTAAAAGAGATGATGGTTATGCAGCAGGCCTTGATAGCTTTCAAACCACTTCTCTCTCCAGGGGCTCTCCTGATCAAAACAGACAACACCACAGTGATATGGTACATCAACAAGCAGGGAGGGACTCACTCCTAGAGCTGGCCATGACCCTTTGGTTCACAGAATCTTCTATGCATCTACACCTGTTAGCACAATACCTGTCAGGCTCTCTCAACTCTTCCTGGCAGACCAATTAAGCAGAAAACTGTTGGACCTCCATGAGTGGCAGCTCAACAGGAACACATTCTTACTAATAACTCAGAAATGGGGAACCCGGGAGGTCGACCTTTTTGCCTCCCACACTAACCATCAGCTCAGCAAATTCTGTACCAGGGAGCATCACTGCATGGCATGGAAAGTAGATGCCCTGTCCTTCCCCTGGGTAAACCTCTCGGTCTATGCCTTTCCTCTTCTACCCCTCATTCCCAAGGTACTGATCAAAATAAGGAAGGAAAAACCAAGGACCATTCTCATAACTCCAGAATGGCCCAGACAGCACTGGTACCCCTTGCTGCATAGCCTGTCCCCACTGCCCCCATGGAATCTTCCTCAGGTTCCCAACCTCCTAACCCAGATGACAAGGGAATTCATTCACCCCCAATGGCAGACACTCAGTTTGGCAGCTTGACTTATAACCTGACTCCTGACCAATCTGCCCTCCTCAGTAAATAGGTTCTGGATGTTATCCGAGAGGCCAGATGCCCTAGCACCAGAAAGTCTTATGCAAATCCAGGCTAAGGAAGCCAATACGACATAGCCCTCCATCCCTCTCATCCTGGACTACTTAGCTGACCCCCACTACACAGAGGTCTCTCTTTTTCCTCTATAAAAATTCACGTCTCTGCTATTTCCACTCATTTTCCCACTGAGCAGCGTCTTTTTTCACATCCTCTGATTAAGCAGTTCCTCAGTAGGGCTAACAACTTGAGACCCCAGGAAGGACTTGGGACCTTAACTTTGTCTTTGCAAAGCTCACAGTGCCTCCCTTCAAACCAGCTTCTTCTGCAGAGCTAAAATTTCTCTCCTGGAAGAGAGCCTTCCTCCTGGCCATCACTTCAGCCAGAACAGTCTCTGAGCTGCAAGCACTCATGACAGTGGAACCCTTCATCATCTTCCATGCAGACAGGGTATCCCTCAGAACTAATCCATCCTTCATGCCCAAGATGGTATCCAGTGTGGCTCTCAACCAATCCATCCATTTACCCACTTTCTTTCCTAACCCTCAAAACAAGGGGGAAAGGATTATGCACTCTCTAGATGTGCACAGACAGCTCAGATACTATCTGGACAGGACTAAACCCTTCAGAAAATCTGATCAACTGCTTGTTAGCTTTGCTTCAGGGGCAGAGGACAAAGCCATCTCCAAGCAAACCATTTCCAAATGGATAGCACACTGCATCCATTTCTGCTACAAGCAGCATGGCAGGCCTCCCCCCATGGGGGTTAGGACCCATTCCACCAGAGCAGCATCCACCTCTACAGCATTTCTCAGAGGGGTCCCCACAAGGGACATCCTGGAGGCTGACACCTGGACATCTGTGCACACCTTTACCAAACATTACCACCTGCCTCTCTTTTCTAAATCCAGGGCAGGTTTTGCCTCTGCAGTCTTGCAGGGCATGCTAGCCAGCCCGTAGCTTCCTGCCTCCACCCCTTTCTTCAGCTTTGGGAATCTACCCAAATTTGATGACTGCAACAATGAAACATAAAGAACACAGCTGTGTACACTTACCATAAATGTAGATGTTAGAGTATCTTCCCTGTTGCAGTCCTGGTTTCCTTCCCCCTTTTTCTTTTTGTTACCATTCTTTCTTGTTGTTCTCCTTTCCTTAGAAGGGACATATTGGTATTTTTTTCCCCACTGGTGAGGTCCTGCCATCAGAGCCTGGCTTCCTTCTTTTCGGGCTCCTGACTGGTCAGGTAAAGAAAAACTGATGTAATGGCGTCGGCTGCCTTCCTTTATACTCCTGACAACCTGACGTAAGTCTTCAAGCGAAAGCAACTGATGCAGAAATACTAAGTCTCTGGTATACAGGCTGGCCGAGGGCTACCCCAGCAGGGATAACCTAAATATGATGACTGCAACAGTGAAGACACTTGAACATCTACATTTATGGTAAGTGTACACAACTGTACTTTATCCTTTCCTTCTCCCTTCTTCTGACCAACATGCTTTTCGGTAAACTCTTTTCTTTACTGCCTAGCTGGCTTTCAGGTCTGAGTAAGAAAGTCTTGAGGTGTTTTGCACCTGTACATCCATTATATGCCACGTAGCCTTGGTGTGCTTTGGTTATACATCTGATGTATGGTGCAAGAGGTAGTTACCTAGGCTTTAGTGTCTTAGCCGGACATATGACTGTCCCTTGTGGGATATCCCATTTGTTAGTAATACTGCAACAATGATCAGCTGAACTTCTGCTGTAACACATCTGTACTTTACTCTGCATTTAAGTTCCAGTTGTCCTCATCTGTAACTTCCACAAAGGATTTCCTTCTTCCTCACTGTTAGCAGAAAAAGTCTGTAAAGTATTTCTTAAAGGCACCTTTCTCCTCCATCCCTTCCATCAAAGACCCCAATCTTTATGTTGGAGGCATTAACACAGTCTCCATTTGAGTAAACTTCTTCAGCTGACCTGAAATTCCTTTTTTGGAAGACCTCGTTTTTAGCAGCCATCACTTCTGCTAGGATTTCAGTTATATATGCTCCGTCCTCATCGCCTCCATATCTGATGTTTAACAAAAAAAATGGATGTCAATAAGAACAAATCCAACCTTTATACTCAGGTTTGCCCCAGAGTTTTCTCTTAACCAAAGTATACACTTTCTAGCTTTTTTCTCCTACTACTGCTACTCCAGTAAAGTGGAGTATTTTATGTACACCCTGGATGTTCACAGGCAGTTATGTTTCTCTTTACACATGACAAAGTCTTTCAAAAAGGGCATTCAACTACGCTGGGACACAGGGGCTCCAGAATAACCTTATCCAGTTGTCCCTCACACTATTTAAAATTTGTATACATTCCAAAACCAAATGCTTAGTCACAAAGCCAAAGGGTAATTCCACAGAGATAGAGAGTATATGAGCGTGTGTATACCATCAAAAATATAGAGAACACAAATGCTGTTTTTAAGCATTTTGTAGTTTGGATTCATTTCAGTTCATTTTTTTTTTTTTTGGATCAGGTGAAACTGTATGATGGGGTGATTTGGAAAGACACTTGGAATTTTAAGAATGTTGTTGAAAAAGAATGCTTTTGAAAAAGAAGTCTACCAAATGATGATAGTTTTATATATATATATATATATATATATATATATATATATATATATATATATATATATATAAACTAAAATTTTGCATGTGGTCTGTGGGAAGGGTTTTAAGTGATGTATGCTGTGTCATTTTTTTGTTCTGAAGAAAGTCTTGTAATAGACAGAAATGTTCAACTGAATCCTGGCTGTTTCCTGAACGTTTTATTTGTAGCAGAAGAGTAGCTAGGGTGGATCAAAGCAGGCAGCCTCCCAGGTGCAAAGTGTTAGGGGCTGCTGTTTTATACCTCCTCTGGGCCAGTGATCAAAGAACCTCAATCCTCACCACTGACACTGGTGGGGCACATTCACAGAAATAAAATAGACACATGCAGTATTTTCAGATGCAGCTGTCTGCACCAAGTACAGTTTCCCTTAAGAGCACTCAGGGAGTGCACACTCCAGTCTTGGAGCTGGGCTTTGTCTCCAGGCCTCAAATAAGACTCCCCACTAACACAGCTTTAGAGTTGAGTCCTTAGCTGGGTGTTCCAAGCCAAGTCCTCCACCACACTCTCTGTGAAATCAGTGCTGTCAGATTCCTTGTTCATAGTAGCTGACACACACACTCTCTTTGAGATTTGATTTTTACACACAGACACACCTGGGAAAGGCTGGCATAGCTTACCCATTTTGCCACCTCTGCCCAGACTATAAGGTAGATACATTGCCACCAGAACACCTAAAGCCAGCTACTCTAAGGCTCTTAAAAGGTTACCCAATTACACTTAGTAAAATGAATATTTATACAAATGATAGTATTTGACCAAACATCAAGGCTTTCAAGAATGTGGAACCATAGTGCCACTAAATAAATGCAAGTGCTCTCAACGGTTAAATATTTTCTAAAAAGGACCAGCCACAATGAAATGTACAGATTATATATATATATATATATATATATACATATATATATATATATATTTATTTATATATATATATCTATAATAAAAAAGAAAACATGAAAATATTGAATATCTGTTTACAGTAAACACCACAGTTTCAATCACATGAAATATAAAAAACAACACAGATGGAAAGACTCAGACAACTACAGAAAAAAAAACATTTAGCTAACCTCACTGTATATACTCCTAACTGACTGAAGAATTACTGTTCCCTAGTTACTTTCCAAAGAAAGGCAAGATGATGTGGATGAATGTCTCTTGTCAGGTCTAATAACAAAGTACCTCTATCACATCTCCCAGTAGTATTTAAATACAGTTTCAGTGCTGGTTATATAATGACATCACATCTGGTCCCACATTATCCCTTTACTAGCAACTGAGCCAGGATTTGGCACAGATGTATTACAGTACACACACAGAACTTTGCTAAGGCTTAATACAGCATCTGGAAGCTATAAAACAATTTTAATACTTCCACCCTTCGTACAGAAAGTTTTTTTTACAGACATTGCGTCTCTGGCTGCATTCAGCCCTGTGAGGTGAAATCTTTATGGCCTAAACCAAATCTTTTAATTTCAGGCTATTTTTCTTAAGGTTAGCTGGGCTGAGGATAACCCCTTCCCTTCCAGTATCCTTTGTTAAAAGGTACACATTTAATTAGTTACAACAATACAGTATGACGTGTATATTTATTTTCTGTCAAGCAGAACCCACTGTTGATACATTTTTAACACAAGCAACTTAACAAATACATTTTAACACAGTAGAAGTCAGTTTGATATTCAATTGACATACAAATCTTTACAAAACTCTAGCTAACTAGGCTGACATATGTTACACATGCACTGCTGTACTCCTCCTAGCACAGCTGGCACTACCTCACATCGTCAGAGGTGCAAGCGGCAGTAGTGCAGTGCTTCATTTATTTGTGTGTCTGTACCAACATTTCTGAATGTTGATAGAGAAATAAATTTGCTTTCAGGAATGAAGTGTTTTCTTTGGTGCTGTGTGTGGTCTAAGTTAACTTGTAGCAAGCTGCTTGCTACAGTACGTATGTATTTATTTATGGCTTTTCACCACTTACATTAAGGACATATACCTAGCTTGCTTCTGTGGATAAGAGTGCTAGTGATAGCTAGGAATCTGAATGTAGTAACAACCTTTCTTTTTTTTTTTCTTGCTCTCTGAGTGGTGCCAGATTGGGGAACAATACCATTTGCTAGATGAACCAGCTATGGTTCCTACTTGAAAGGAGTCTAGTTGGGGATAGTGGTTAAGAGTTTTATATATCTTTAGGGGATAATGTGGCCGCTAATGCGATTGATAAATCTTTGGTGGTAAGTGCAGTGGTGTTTGAAGCAGGATAAGTTGCCTATTAATCTACAAACTGTTTTTAGAAGAGTTTTTCCAGGTGGTAGGCCTTATAGTAGTGTTGGTAGAATACACATTTTATGTTGATGCTTCTTGTCTTGAGTGTTAACAAGTGGGATAATCTGTGGCTAGGACCCTCTTTAGTCTAGTAGTTACATAACTAAGGTTTGAGAAGTTATGATCCTAGGTTACTTGCTTCCCTTTCATTTGCAAGATTTCAGCATTGTGTTGTTAAGGTTCAGCATTCAGCAGGTTATTCCTTTCATGATCCTGTCTGGCATTAAATATTGTGACATCTGGATGATTTCAAGGGTAGTTTAAGTATCTGTTTAAACCCATTTTGTCATTACACAATTTGGCAGTGCCAGCAGGTTACGAAATATCCTATGTCGTGTTAGAAATGACATTTTTTGACAAAGGTTGTGGTTTAAGATTTAATTTTGTTTTATATGCGACAACCTTTTCATTCGATAAGTTAAAACTTAGGGCACAGATTTCAGAGCCCCTTACATAAGGGAACAGCTCCAAATGGTGGGGGGGAAAAAAACTTTTTTTTGTATTACAGTGACTGACTAGTGACTGATAATGTAGGTATTGGTGAATTGGGTATGAGTAAGTCAGTTTTCATTTAATAGTCCTATATTTGTCTCTGTAATGCAGAATTGACTCCCTATTGTGTTGTTGTTCAAAATATCGAACCTCACACATCTGAAACGTATTGATGTGATGTCATTTTCATTCATTCCTCAGCTTTTGGGTTTGGCTGCTTCTTCCATCTTGTGGAAAACTGAAACTCTCAAGCTCCCCCTTTACCCATAATGCCCTAGTCACCTAACATAACTCAGATCTCGTTTTTCGCCTTAGTGTACGGACATGGTCACTGATGACTCTCGAGCGAGTGTTATATTATTCCTGTGAGTTAGGATTATTTCTTATATTATACCCTTTTTGTTCTTCCTTCCTAGTTTATAATACTTAAAATTTTTAAAGGTAAAATCTTTATACTCTTTTTTTTTTTTTTTTAATAAAATTTTTATTGAACTTTGTACTCTTTTTTGAGTATTTCTTAAATACTGTTGTTAGTATTTCTTTTACACTTTCAGTACCTTTATTACCATTTTTCTCATTTTCCTCCTTCCTTTTCTAGTGTATATAACAAAAAAATATATTTCTCTGTAGTTGTTTTCCCTATTTAGTTACAACTATGTCTGAGGAACCATCAGGTTTCTAAAAGTGCATGTCCTGCAGCTATAAAATTCCAAACTCGGATGCAAACACCAAGTGCATTTATTGCTTAGGCCTGTCTCATTCTGATTTTAATTCACGGGCCTTGATAGATAAAAAAAATAAGTTAATTCTTACAGGTTTCCTACCCTCCAAACCTGCTTTGACAGCCTCTGGGACTCATCCCCCCAGAAGAAAGACTCTTTCTCTAAAGAATCAAGAAAAAGATCTTCATATCCATCTATCTCTACTGCACCGGTATCTGAACCCCTGGTCAAAGTAGCAAAAACATCAGATCTGAGACCTAGATCAGCAAAATCTGTTCGGATCCAGTCATCTCAGTTCTGCCAGATCCTCATCTATTCAGTCTTAAAAGAGTCTGACAGAAGCTGATGTGGACAGCATGATGAAATTCCTCTGGATGCAGATTCAAATGGGTGTTCTTCCAACTCCATCCTCATCGGGTCTGGAGACCCATGTTAGTAGCACTCTCCTGTTGCTGGCTCCTTCTTAGATCCAACCTTTGTTTTCAGAGCCATTAGGTATGAAAGTCCTTGAGTCATCTGCCTTGGATCTGAATATGTTGGCATCTTTGACTCCAGTGGTGTCTCTGTGTGGTCTGCAGCTGAACACTTCAGTGTAGGACGCCTCTTGAAACCGTAAAATCAGCTCTGGATCCAAGGTGTTGAACTGACTGTGAAGCTATCAGAGCCATGTCTGCCCTTCAGAGCTTTGGTACTAGACAGCACAACTCCGACTTCTCCCTCAAGTAGTTTGCCTTTGTGGCATAGGGAGCTGACTGTCCATAAGCATACCTTATCAGATCCATTGGTGACTTTTTCTCAGACATTCTGCCTTCAAGGTAGTTGAGAGAGATTTCTGTGTTCCCGAAGTTCGGACTTCCCTGTTTGACTCCGACTACCCAGTTCCATTTGACTCTGTGTCCAGAGCCTCAATCAGCTGTGCCACTGGGACAGCCAGCCCAAGCCAGTCTCCAGACCACCCAGCAGGTGTAGTAATGTCTTCTGGCACTTCTGCGGAGCATCCCACCAAAGAAATTCCTGGGAAGAGGAAGTGTAAAAGGAGGCACTTAGACTCTCCACAAGAGTCTGTCACTGAGGATACTGACTTTCATGAAGGGGAAGGGTCCCTCAGATCACCTGATGTCTGATTTTGAGACATCTTAGAACTCCTAAAACAAAAGGATTGTTAGTCCCCCGATAATCTTTCCCAAGAGGAGTCAGTGTTCCCTGAGGCCTTTGGTGCTGGCTCATCTACCTCTTGGGTGACTCTTCCTGCCGATAAGCTCATTGATTTGGTCTCTTGATGGGCATGGAAGGAGCCTGACATGAATGACCCTATCCATAAGAGACCAGATAGGATCCTGGCACCACCTAAAGATCGAACATATGCAAAGGGAGTACCCATTGATGCCATGGTCATAGTGGTGACCACTAAGAAGGCACTCTAGGGCACTGGACAGATTTGGGAACTGTGTCTATGCTTCAGCAACTTTTACTCTTAGGTTGCTGAACTACAGTGCACATGTTAAGAGACTTTAGAGTGACTTGATTAAGGAACTTTCCAAATCCCTCTCTGAGTCCATGTCCTCCGAGGTAGAGAGCACTATTTCCTCGCCCTTCATTCCATTTAAAACTCATACATGAGGCTTATCTCCCATGCACTTAAAGGTACTTCACGAGCGGAAGGTTCAGGCATTTCCATCAGAAGACATGCGTGGATTCAATTGTGTGACTTTGTGGAACCCTTCAAATCTTCCTTTGTCAATGCCTCTTTTGACAGAAGTTCCTTATTTGGCCCCAGAGTTAAGGACACACACACTTGGCGTGAAAGGAAGAACCCTGTCTGCTGTGGGCATACATTTTTTTAACTCCTCAATAGACCTTTTCTTACGGGATGGATGGAAAAAACTCTTAAAAGCAGGCCTGACTGTTGATCTCTGGAGGCAGTCGGGGGTCATCTATCCCTGCACTAGAGAGCCTGGCTAGGAATTACAAAAGATTTATGGATGTGAAGGATAATATTCAGAGGTTATGTAATACAATTTTTTCATCCACCCCTACTAGTACCAAACAAAATCTTCAGTGTTCCTCCCTATCTGAGGGAAGCAACAGCACTAGAAATAAACAAACTCCTAGAAAAAAAAAAGAGTCATCTGTGAGGTCCCCCCAGACCAGAAAGTGTCCGGAACTTATTCAAGATTCTTTTTAGTGTCAAAGAAAACAGGGGACTAGAGACCAATCTTGGATCTCAGCAAACTAAATCAATCAGTTCAGTATACAAAGTTCTGGATGGTCACGATTCAGTCCATTTTGCCTTTTCTTCACAAGGACAACTAGATGTGCTCAGTAGATCTTCAGGATGTGTGCTATTATATAAAAATATGCAGACAGTCCAGGAAATATCTACACTTCCAGATGAGAGTTAGTTATTACTAATTCATAGCTCTGCCCTTTGGTCTTACTATAGTCCCCAGAGTGTTTACTAAGTGTATGGCTGTAGTTGCAGCTCACTTCAGACTGCAGGGATTCTGGGTATTTCTTTATTTGGACAACTGGCCCATAACCTCTCTGACCAGGCATCATGAGAGTCAAGCCCGGGTGTAATTACTCCAGTTATGCTCTTGTCTGGGGATTTCTGTCAACTACAACAAATCTCAACTTGAACCAACTCAGATATTGGAATTCGTCAGTGCCTTGTTCAATACTGTCACTCAGACACCTTCTGTCCCTCTATCCAGGTCAAAAAGATCATTCAAAGTTTTTCTCTCTCAGCTTGATTGATCATCCAAGCATTGGGATCCATGTCAGCAGCAGTCATTCTAGTACCACTGGCAAGGTGCATGATGATCCTTCCATGGACACTCATAACTCAATGGTCCCTTCTCCAACAACCATTATCCAGTCAAGTCAAAATAATGCAAGCTTGCAAAAATTACCTTGTATGGTGAATCCTTTTCAGTAAAGTACAAGAAGGCCATCTCTTTCTTCTCCCTCAGCCCAAGGCCATGGTGACCATGGACGCCTCTCAGATAGGGTGGGGGGGGGCACTTCTTGGAAAGAAGGATCCAAGGAACATGGTTTTCCAAAGAGGCCAACACACGTCATTGTCCTAGAGATGAGAGCTGTCCTGCTAGTGCTGCAGGCTTTCCACCACTCTCACCTCACCGTGATTATTGCAATTCAGATGGGCAATGTGTCAGTGGTCTTGTATATCACAAAACAAGGGGAATCCAGAGCTTATCCCCTTTGTCGAGAAGGTGTGAGAGTATGGCAATGGGCAATCTCATCCAATCATTTTCTGTTAGCAGTGCATATTCCAGGGAAGTCCATCGTGATTATAGACAA
This sequence comes from Protopterus annectens, assembly GCF_019279795.1. Lineage (NCBI taxonomy): Eukaryota > Metazoa > Chordata > Ceratodontiformes > Protopteridae > Protopterus > Protopterus annectens. The sequence continues at coordinate 1,095,122,176 of NC_056731.1, read as the reverse complement.
GTTAAGCAGGTCTATTCTAATGCCTCACATGTCTTTCAACACGAAGGTGTTCATTTCATAAGTCAAATTATAAAAAGAGCTGCACAATTTATATTGTTAAAACTGTAACTGAAGCTGTATGTTTAATGCACATACAACAATGTATTGATGATAATTTAATGACATTTCTACTGTTGACTAAACCATGAATATCTTTTATCTGTGGTATTCCTAAACTACATAAATCACTTACAGTACCGCCACTGCGACCCATAGTTTCAGCTCGTTAATTTATTGATGGTCAGCTAAAGACCAATCTATACAAAACAAATACAATAATAAGAGATACAAAATTACTTTTTATGCCAGTTATTTATTTGGTCTAATGAGAAAGTACTAAATGATTATTTATTTATAACATTGTATGTGGACTCTTTGTTTACTAAAATACCACTTGACATTGGCATGCATTCAGTAGCGCAATATCTACACAAATTTTTCGACTGTACACAGACTCATATAAACCTTTTATGTGAAGTTTTAGAATTGGTATTGCAGAACATTGTTTTCCTATTTTAAAGACAGTAATACATGCAAGAAAAAGGTGTAGCCATGGATACTCACATGGCTAACACATATGCTAATATGAGGTTTGTACGGGAAACTCAACGTTTTATAAATATTAGTCCATATACAAAGCAGACAGCATTTTTTAAATGGTTTGTTGATGATTTATTTGTTATCTGGCAAGGTGCTGAAGTTTCTTTTAACAACTTTTTAAAGTACATCTCTGAAACCACTGAATTTTTACATTTTAAAAAAGAATGTTCACATACAGTGATTAGTTTTCTGGACATTAAATTAATGAAGAATACACAGGGATGAATTAAGACCTCCTTATATAAGAAGCCAGTTAAAAGGAATACCTATTTACACTGCACTAGTATGCAGCCTCCCCACATGTCCAAAAATATTGTGAAAAAACAGATTTTACATGTTGCAAATCCTAACACTTTTAATAATATAATGAGCGAACAGCTAGAGTCTACAGCAAGAGATTTTGTTGATAGAGAATACAGTGGACAGCAAATCAGTATAATAAAACAAGAAATTGCAGTAACTTGAGATAATTTAGCTCAACAGACATTTTCAAATGGTGAATAGTGATTGGGACAGGTTTACAAATTAAGATGCATGCTAACGTATAATTGTAACACAAATGCGGTGAAGCAAATTATGAAGAAATACTAGCCCATGCTAACAGAAATGCCACAGTTGAAAAATATCATTATGTATATGACATAATTTGGTTATAAATGAACAGCTAATCTTAGGAATAAATTATGCTACAAAGAATAGCTGCACTATTCTGTGATGTTTTAAAGTATAAAAACTGAACTTTTAAATGTACCTATTGCCAGTATATTGATGCAAATAAGTAATTTAAACTTCTTTATAAAAGCTTATGGCAGTCGTGATATGAGAAACATGATTTACATGGCCAGATGCACGCAGTACCCTGCTTTCTACTTTGGAATGACCAACAGGAAATTAAAGGAAAACATAGTTACCCATCTCTTAGATATAAATAGGCAGGTGTATACTATATGTAGGCATATTATGAATATAAATGTAACATACAATTTTACATTTTTAATCTTGCGTAATGTGTGTAAACCTTTACATAGTGTGATCTGGTGCATTTAACAGAACTAGAAGAAATGAAATGGATTTTGTGATTTAATGCACAAACTGCACCTGAATTAAATGAGAGTGTCTCACTAAACCTTTTACTATGGGATTTACAGCAACACGTGCATTAGGTCACATGACACTGTGCATTTAAATTCAAGTTTTGAAAGAATATGTTATTACCCTGATGAAGCCCTAAAGGCAAACGTTTTTACTTGCGCTTGTGAACTAGTTCTTTTAACTAGTGTTTTAATGTCTTGGAGCATTTGAATTAAACCAGATGAAACATTATGGTAAGTAGATAACTTTTTTTTTTCGAGAAATTACAAACCTGCAATGCAAAACAACACAACTAATACTTTTTAGCAGGTTGGTGTTGCCCCTTACAATGTTGTAGGGACAAAATGTATATATGCATCACTTTCTGTCGCATCCTATATGAAAAAGCAGCTTGGTACTTTTTCTGCAGAAAGATTTCTTGATCCTGAACTCAAAGAAGATAGAAAAGTTGTGAGGGCTGAGCAGTTATTATAATTCCATATCCTTGAGTATGAGTTGTTTCCCTCTTTTAGCAATTCTAACCTATTTTTATGTGGGAAATGACTGAAGTTGTTAATGTCCAATCCTCCATCTTATAGACATTCTTCTCACATCATCAGTCATGGTAGTTTACAAATGAAGGGCAAGTCTTGTCAGATTTAGATAATGTCTCCAGGTTGGTATGTACAAATAGTATTACTGAGTTTTGAAAAAGGTTGTAAGTTTTTGGAGTACCTGCTTTTATCTGTTTTTCCCCTGGACTAACAGAAGTTTTGCCCTTGTTGTATAATATGCATGGGAGCACAGTGGTGCAGTGGTTAGTGTTGCTGGCTCACAACACTTGGTTCTCATTTGGGATGCCTTCTCTGCAGTAATTGCATGTTCTTCATCTCTTGTCATAGGTTTTTGCCCAGTACCCTGGTCTCTTCCTATATGCTAAAGAAGTGCTGTAGGTGAATTGATCCTCCTCTGAATAGTCCTTAAGTATGCATGCCATTTAAGATCGAGAGAGTCTGTACATCCTGCTATGGATTGGCACCCTTTTCAAGATGGCTTTCTAAACTTTGTGTCAGCTGATTATCAGAATAAGCTTCAGCTCCTCAACATCGCTCTTTTGGATTAAGCTAGTAATGGGTGAATGAATGAGAGTGGTATTCACCAGCTTTGGTAGTATATGTTCCTTTTTGTGAGCATTGAAGTTGGTCTATACATAGGATTACCACCTGTCCCTCCTTACACAGGACAGTCCCTATTTGTATCCTGTGTAACAACATGAGAAATGACAAATGTCCTGCAGTTTTAGGACATAAAGCATTTCCTAAGTTTCCACCAGTAGTTGCATAAGTCTTGATCTGAAGTTGTTAATCTTCTTCCATTCCTCACTGATGGGTACGGTTCCGAACCCTCGGAACCAAGTCGGCCAAATGCCAAGCTAACGTACACCAAACTCTCGAGCAATGCTACTACCCATAATGCCCTTTATTCCATACCCCAGATCTCGTTTGCCATGCAGCCATATAGCAGCGTTTTCACCGAGCTCTCCAGCGAAATAGTTTTGAATTATTCAAACTTGTATTTCTTCCAAAGATTTTTCTTATAATGTCTTCTTATAGTCTAGCTCTACCCATAGGTATTCCTTTTCTTACCATTGTTGGTATTTTCTTGCCTTTTTCTTTACTTTTACCACCCTCGTGGTAACTCTTCATACCATTGCTGGTTGTCTGGCTTTTTTTCTCCTTCCTTTCTCTGTTTGAGTGAGTGTTAGTATGTCTGAGAAAAAGGGTACTTCAGGTTTTAAACATTGCACATCGTGCAGTGGTAAATTACCTAACAGTGAGTTGCATTTTAAATGCGTCTATTGTTTGGGAGTCTCGCATCTTTCTGCAACTCCCCCATTTGATATTTGCACGAGTTTTAGTCAACTGACGTTGAATGAACAGCACAACAAGTTGATTTTGAAAGGGTTGCTTTCCTCTCCTTCCTCTGAGGCTATTTCTGTGGAGGTCTCAACCCCTCTAGGCAAGGATAAGAAGCACCCTCGCTCAGACCCTTCTTCACCGGCTGGTGATAGGGGCAAAAATCATCAATCTAAGACTGTTAAATCTTCCTCTGAGCATCGACTCGCTGTCTCGGTGCCACTGATTCCGGCACCTAGCACAGTTTCTGGGAAGTCTGAATTGTCAGTGCCAGGCTCGACACCGGCGACTACTGAACCGATGGTTTCTTTGGTTCCGACCAGTCTTGTTCAGGACACTTCGGCACCGACCTCACCTTTGCAGGCTCTGGCTCCGACAACCTCTGATCCGATCTTGACTATTACTCCGATTGTGACTTCGGCTCCGAGTTCCCAATCAGTGCCGACTTTACCATTTACGCAATTCAGATCAGAATCCTCAGCTCCATTGAGTTCATTACCACGGACCAGATATTCGTCTTCTGTGGACCCATTTGCAGGGCAACCCTACAGTCCTTTTCTGGACCGGCCTGAATCCCCTTCCAGGATATCGATTAGGTCTGCCAGAAGCGTGTCCGAAGTAGACATTGTTTGTCTTGTGGATCAGGTATTGACTGCAAGAGGAATCTCCAGACCCTGTTCTGCTCCAGGTGTTGGGATTTTTCCTCCTTCGACTCCTTTGTATTCTCCTGAGGGGGATCGTTCAGTCCCAAGGCCCTCTTTCCCATTGCTTTCAATGGGACCCCTTCCTTCGGCGCCGACTGCTTTGATGCCTGAAGCATCTAAGTCCTGGTGGGCTTCAGTTCCGACGACAGCTCACCTTACTCAACCCCTTGCTTCGAGGTTGGAATATTCGGTTCTGGCCCCGGCACCGACGGCATTCTCGGTTCCCGTCTCAGATCCGAGAGTTATTTCCACACTGAACCCTTCTCAAATGTCAGTCTTGGAGGTGGGCCATTTGGAGTGGGGTGTGACCCCAGTTCCAATTCGGTCCTCTTCAGGTGGGCCTGCCTTGCGGATTATGGAAAGGGCGCTGGCGGCTAACAATCCTCCTCCTTCAGCATCACCTTTGGTTCCCCCTCTTACTCAGCCATCATCAGCCCTTTGCAGGGGACCACTAATCCAAAGCACCCCCCTTTCCGAGGCTTCTTCGGACATTCCCACCGAAGAGCCCCCTCAGAAGAGGGTGTGCAAAAGAAAACACTTGGACTCACCTGAAGAGTCCCTTACTGAGGATATGGATTATGATGATGGGGAAGGTTCTTCTAGATCACCCTCTGACGATGTTTCCTTTGGGGACATCTTAGAGATTTTGAGTCAGCGGGGTGACTGGAAATCTTCCACCCCTTCTCCGGAGGAATCCGTATTCTTACAAGCTTTCCGTTCCCGACCCACTACGTCCTGGGTGATCCCTCCTGCAGATGAGTTGGTCAAATTCATCGTGCAGCGAGCGTGGAAGAGTCCGGATTCAGTAGAAGCTATCCCCAGGAGATCAGACAAAGTACTTTCTCCTCCAGAAGATCAACCCCATTGGTCAAAGGCTTGCCAGTAGATGCTGTGGTGGTGGCGGCGGCCACAAAGAAGGACTTGGCAGAAGAGAGTCCAGCTGTTCATCCGCCCAACAGGGAGTCCCGTGCGGTGGACAGGCTAGGGAAGTGAGTCTTTGCTGCAGCGGCATTTGCAGTGCGTTCACTGAATTTCTTGGCACACTTTACAAGACTCCAAAGAGACCTTATTTCCGAACTCTCTGGTAGCCTCGCGGGTCAAGTGTCAGATGGAGCACGTGACAAAGTGGCCTCCCAACTTGCCACCCTTGAAGCGATTTCGAATTCCTCCATGAGGTTGCTCTCCCACGCAACCAAAGGAGCAGCTAGAGCAGCAGGTGCTGGCATGGTTGTTCAACGTCATGCATGGATGTGCATTTCTGACCTACCGGATTCCTTCAAATCTTCCTTTTTGAACGCCCATATTAAGCCCTCCGCGCTCTTTGGTTCTAAGGTCAGGGATACTTTGGCCAGGTGTGAGCAGGACGGAAAGACCTTGTCTGCCATGGGCCTGCGCTTCTCCAAACCTCAGCGTTCCTTCTCCAGGAATCAGAGGAGTGGAAAATTGTGGCACAAGAAGTTGCAAGGTTTCTTTCATGACGCACGTGGCAAGGACTCCTCCAGAGGCAGAGGAGGGTCCGACGGTGGAAGACGTCCCTTTAGGGGCAGAGGGGGTTACTGGAATCAGGGCTCCAGAGATTCTTTCTCTGGTAGGACTTATCAGCGCTCCTGAAGCGTTGCCCGATTGCTTTCCTCTGGAAGCATTCGTGGACGCGTTTCTCTCTGCACCAACCAGCCTTGTCCTCCATTACTGACGATCTATGGGTGCAGAGAAGTATCATCAGAGGCTATCACATTCCCTTCAAATCCTTTCCAAGACCTCAATTCTCCCTTCCCGACGTTCCACCCAGTCAAAGGGAGGAGGCAGCTTCCGAAATCAAGAAGCTTCTTCTAAAGCGAGTCATCCAAAAGGTCCCCCCAGATCAGTGCAGATTAGGGTTCTACTCCAGACTCTTTTTGGTGCCAAAAAAGATGGAGGACTGGAGGCCCATTCTGGATCTCAGTCATTTGAACGAGTCAGTTATACAGACCAAGTTCCGCATGGTCACTATTCAGTCCATCCTTCCATGCCTTCGGGAGGGTGTGTGGATGTGCTCTCTAGATCTCCGGGATGCATATTACCACATCAAAATGGACAAACGCTCCAGGAGGCTTTTGCGCTTCTGGCTGGGAGCCAATCATTTTCAATTCAGAGCCCTGCCTTTCGGTCTCTCGACGGCCCCCAGAGTGTTCACGAAATGTCTAGCAGTGGTGACAGCTCACTTGAGACTGCACGGATTCCAGGTGCTTCCTTATCTGGACGATTATCTCCTCTCCACCCCCACCGAGCGTCTGCTGACCAGGGTCCTGCGCCACACTCTGTCTCTGGCGGAGTCTCTGGGTATTACTATCAGTTGGGAAAAATCAAACCTTCAGCCCTCACAACAATTGGAATTCATAGGGGCTATGTTTAACACTCAGCTTAGTGTAATATCTCTTCCTCATCACAGGCTCTTAAGACTGAGAACACAAGTGCAAGTGATATTCGACCGCAGGAAAGTGTCTGCAAGGGAAGTTTTGCTGGCTCTGGGTTCCATGGCGGCAGCCATTCCCATTGCTCCGTTGGCCAGGCTTCATATGCACCTGTTACAGTGGCTTCTTCAGACTCAGTGGATACACAGCCATCATCCCTTGAACGCACTAATCCTCATCACCGATCTTTGCAAGCAGGATCTCCTCTGGTGAATGAGAATGGACGAAAGTCTTTGGTGTCGCCCCTTTTAACCTCTTCAGCACAGCGCCACGGTGACTGCGGACGCTTCCCTGATAGGGTGTGGGGGCCATTTTCAGGGAAGATCTGTTCAAGGCATGTGGTCTCCTCTAGAAGTCGACTTACACATCAACATTCTAGAGCTCAGAGCTGTGTTACTGGTGTTACAAGCTCTCCACCCTCTTCTTCCTCTCGGACCGATTGCTATCCAGTCCGACAACATGTCTGTGGTCTGATCCATCAGTAAGCAGGGTGGGACCAGATCTTACCCCCTTTGCCGCGAAGCCATGAGAATTTGGCAGTGGGCGATAGCTACCAACTGTTTCCTGATTGCTACACACATCTCGGGGAGTTCCAACGTGATTGCAGACAGGCTGAGCAGATGCATCCTGCTTCCCCATGAATGGTCTCTCAACCCCGAAGTGGCGGAGGAAATTTTCAGCCACTGGAGTCAGCCTTGCTGCGATCTGTTTGCCTCCCCCTCCAATGCGAAGTGCAGCAGCTACTTTGCCCTCTTTCCTCCGCAGGAGGAGTCCCCAAGAGATGCTCTGACTCTCAATTGGCCCACGGGTCTCCTGTACGCTTATCCTCCCATCCCCTTGATGTCCTTGGTCTTAAGGAAAGCTACTCGGTTGAGAAGCAGAATGATTCTCATTGCCCCATTCTGGCCTCATCAGGTTTGGTTCCCCTTCCTTCAGCCACACCTGCTCCGACCCCCTTGGATTCTAGACTTCAGTCAGGATCTCATCTCTCACCCCCCAAGGGTTGTCGTCTCTAAGTCTGGCCACTCTCAAACTGACAGCTTGGTTGCTCCACTTCCGTTAGTAGCCAGGCTTGAGTCACTTTCTTTTCTGGTATGGAATATTATTTTGGCCTCCCACAAACCTTCTACCAGAAAACTGTATAAAGACAAGTGGAAACATTTTTCCTTGTGGGCACAAGAGCTGTCTCTGGATCCTGTTTCTGTTCCAGAAGCTACGGTTCTTCAGTACCTGACCGAGCTTTTCCTTAACAGGGCTTCTGCATCCACGATTCGGGTGCATCTAGCTGCCATCTCCAATTTCCATGATGGTTCAGACGGAATTCCTATTATTTCTTCCTGTCTGTGTAAGACTTTCTTGAAGGGGATTTTTCATTGTAGACCTCCCATTAAGGCAACCTGTGGAATCATGGAATCTTTCTAGGGTGCTTCAAACTTTGACTCTACCTCCCTGCAGCCTGTGATGTGTAGTTTCTGTCCTGGAAGACCTTGTTTCTGGTGGTGGTTACTTCAGCCAGACGTGTATCAGAGCTGCAAGCATTATGCATTAAAAGTCCTTATTTGATTTTCCATAAGGACAGCGTATCATTTTGCACCAATCCCACTTTCTTACCCAAGGTGGTTTCGGAATTCTCTATTAATCAGTCCATTGAGTTGCCCGTGTTTTTCCCTAATTATACCAACAAAGGGGAATACTGTCTTCATTCCTTGGATGTCCACAGACAGTTATGGTTTTATTTGGACAGGACAAAGTCTTTTCGAAAGTCAGATCAGCTTTTTGTTGCCTTTGCGGGCTCTAGAAAGGGATCGGCAGTGTCTAAGGTTACCTTGTCTAAATAGCTTAGGGATTGCATCTCCTTTGCTTATTCTCTGGAGGAGGAATCAGCTCCTGAGCTAAACCCCATACCTTTATCAGGCATTACAAATTGGATCTGATCTCCAGGGGTAGAGCTGCCTTTGGCTGTGTGGTTCTCCGGAATGTTCTTCCATGAGAGCCATGCAGATTCTGTAGTAGCTAGTGACTCGGTCCCATCATTGAGGAATGGAAGAAGATTAACAACTTCAGATAAAGACGTTATGTCTTACCATAACTTTCCATCTGAGTTGTTTATCTTCTTCCATTCATCACACCCTCCCACCTTCCCCCGCCAAGGCTCCTGGTGGATCTTTGGGTCGTTTTGGTGTGTTAGGGTGTTTGCGCAGAGATGGCCTCTGCCTCTGTCTGTTTCTTATATATATGTTGCTACTATGGTTCTGCAAACTCGATCTGAGGTATGGGATGAAGGGCACTGTGGGTAGTAGCGTGGCTCGAGAGCTTGGTGTACGCTTGCTTGCCATTTGGCTGACTCGGTTCTGCGGGTTCGGAACCGTACCCATCAGTGATGAATGGAAGAAGATCAACAACTCAGATGGAACATTATGGTAACTGCAACAACTTATTACATGAAACAATTGAACTATTCAAATTGTACAATAATAAGCTTTTATTTTGGTACAAATAAAATTGAAATGTAGTCTTTTGCACTAGTTATGTGTATGTTTTTTCCTGCAAAGTTTCCATAAAAAATCTTACCGTAGTTGTGAGCAAAACAAAATAGTCTCCATAGGCCAAAATCAGTGACATTTCACTATGAAGAACAACTGCAGGAGAAATATCACCTGCTAACATACTCAGTGGCATCCAAGTCAGATCCATATCAGTTCTCTGAAAGTCACTTCATTGTGTAACCAAGTAACCTACATAGTAGAATATTTAATGACTTAATTTTATGAAGCTGAAGACTTTATAAGAAAATTCATAGCTTCTTATATTCTTGATAAAATGTTTTTAAACACCTTTATTAAATTGTCACTTAAGACACTTACATTAAAAAAAAAACATTTTTCAAATTCTTGTATTATGTATTACAAATACAAATTTTCTTTCATTCTAACAACTATTATTCACTCCACTATTAAACAAATTGCTCGATTCCTACCTTCCATTAAGTCTCATCCTCCTCCTCCTCCTCCTGAACATTATTCTGCATGTACTGGTCTTGTGAATTCCATTTATTTCTATGTAATTTACTCCTTCTCTACTTTATTTATTTTATATTTTTTACAGTATTCAGCATTTCATTTATAACTGGTGTAACAAAAGGAGCTACTACCAGCCCAGCTGTCTGGAATTTTGTAAATAATTATACCTCATTTGTGAATATTAATATGATTTGTATAGAATTGTGACAGAAGATGATACTGGCTGGCCAGCTATCTGGAATTTTGTAAATGGTTATGTGTCATTTGTGAATGTCAACATGATTCATATGCATGTCTTACAAATGTATTAGAACTGTATGATGTTATGTAGTCCAATCTTGCCTACATTCTTACCCGTGGGTACGGAGCCGAATGTCGGCTCCGACTCGGCCAAAACTTTTCTTGCTCGAAGCCTTTCTATTGGCTGGGCTAAGATGGTATCCCATGCTGCACTGCTCTATATCTCCAGATCCCGTTTGCCGCTCGTGTAGCTCGGACGTGGTCTCGCTCTTGGCTGTGGCTAAGTACCCTTTTTTCTTCTTCTTGAGAGAATTTATTGCAATCAAAAAGCTATTTTAATAGCTATTGTTCATTTGGTATTATTTTGTGGAAAAGTTGTGTGTGTGTGATTGTTTCTGTGGTATCCCACTAGCTGTTCCAACGGGCTAGGCCCGTTTCAGTTAGAGGACCTAGTCTGTCCCCTTGCTTCCCTGTGTTACAAACTTTCCGGTCTAAAACCGTTTAAATTAGAGGTTTTATTCCTACCCCCGCTCTTGTGTGTGTCAGAGGATCGTTCGTTAGAGTTGTTTGTTAGTGGTAGTTTTTCCCGCCCTAAGTGTGGTGTAAGTCTCTGACTGTTTTTCCAGTTGGTTCCGTACCTGTAATTTTTGTCTTGGTCATTGGTGGTAGTTGGTTACGATGTCTAAAGATTCTAAGGAGCACAAGCCCTCAGGCTTTAAAAAATGCTCAAAGTGTGGCTATAAAATGTCCACTACCGATGGACATTCTGTCTGTGTATATTGTCTGGGAGCAATCCATCTCCAGGAGTCATGCAGCTTCTGTCATGCATTTAGTCCTAGGGTCCTTCAGGAAAGAAAGAATAAGTTGATTTTGAAGGGACTTCTGAAACCCTCCTTCGAAGTGGGTCTGGAAAATGCTTCCAGCTCTAAAGCTAGAACCACGAAATCAAAAAAGAGATCTCCGGCTCCTTCAGTCTCCTTGGAGCCACTGGAGAAAATAGCTAAATCAGCTTCGACATCCTCGGCTCCACCGTCCTCAGGGCCGCAGGAAGTGTCTGTAGTGATGGAACCGGTGTCGGCTCCAATAATTTTGGAACCTATTCGGAACCGATCGCCTAGTTTTAGGCAAGTATCACCTGAGAGGAGGTCTCGATCTCCCTCCCTGTCCTCCAAATCCTCCAGGACTTTATCGGATGTGGACGTCGATAGAGTGGTGCAGAGACTCCTTCAGTCGCTGGTCTTGGCAAAATTGTTCTCGGCTCCGTCCCAGTCGGCTCCAGGGCCCATCCTGCAACCTACTTCGATACTTCCTCCGAGCGCATCCCAGCCTTCGGAGCCGGAGTGCTCGTCTCCATGTGATGTCTCCAGGTCGGTTCCGATGGCCCCTCCTGGCTTATCGGTGCCTACGTCAGCTCCAACCCCGCCGGCGCCGTCCACAGGATTCAGGACTCTGGATTCTTCAGTTGGACCCGAGGGAGATGCTTTGGGACATCTCTCGGTTCCTAGTCTCCCTCTCGGTGCTTCGGCGCCAGGAAGTCTGACTCCTGTCGTGGCTTCAGAGGCTGGTTGCTCCTTGGACTCAGGGAGGGGGGGGGGCTAGCCTTTGAGGCCATGCGGACTGCGCTGGCCAGATCGTCAGCGACATCATGCGGGTCGGTCATTCTGTACCCTACTACACCGGTGCGGGTCTCTGATCACCACCTATCTTTAGACAGCGGAGCCCCAAGGCCTCAGGGTACCCCCATGAGTGGTCCCCAAGTTTCTGAGGGCCCCTTAGAGTGCGTGCCTGAGGAGCCCCCTAGAAAAAAACATACAAGAGGAAGCACATAGACTCCCAGGATGAGTCTCTCACATCAGATACTGACCTCGAGGAATCAGAGGGGTCCCCCAGGTCATCCTCTGAGGATGTTTCTTTCTCTGACATCCTAGAGATCTTGAAACAAAGAGGTGACTGGCCATCCAAAGCCCCCTCCGAGGTGGAGTCTGTCTACCTGAAGCCCTTCGGTGCTCAGCCCTCTGCCTCCTGGGTGTCTCCACCCTTCGACGAGCTCCTCGATTTGATTTGTTGAAGGGTGTGGGAGACCCTGACTCTGTGGAACCAGTCCCCAGGAGACCCAATAAATTTCTGTCTGCTCCCCAGGTAAGAAGTTTCTGTCCAAGGGAGTCCCTGTGGATGCCATGGTGGTGGCAGTGGCCACTCAGAAGGAATTAGCCGAGACTTCTTCCACCGTCCATCCTCCTAACAAGGAGTCTAGGACCATGGACCGGTACGGGAAGCGTACCCTCTCTTCAGCGACCTTTACCTTACAGTCACTGCATTATTTATCTCACTTTACACGGCTCCAGAGAGATCTCCTCAAGGAGCTTGGAGATACTCTCAAGAGAAATGTTTCTGAGTCGGTGACCCAGACGGTTAACGCCCAGATGTCTACCCTCAATTCCATTGTTAACTCCTCCATGAGGCTGATTTCATATGCAGCCGAGGGAGTGAGTAGGGCAGCAAGTTCAGGAGTTGCCCTTAGGAGACAGGCCTGGATGCGCCTTTGTCATTTCGCAGAGGCCTTCAAGTCTTCATTCACCGACACCCCTTTTGATGGTTCCTCTTTGTTCGGAACCAAGGTGAAAGACACCCTCACCAGGTGCGAGCAGGAGGGAAAAACTCTGTCTGCTGTAGGAGTCTGTTTTTCCCTTCTCTCTAGGCTTTATACCAAGGCCCAGAGGGGTGGAAAAATGTGGTTCAAGAAATCACAGAGGTTTTTTTTCCCGGTGCACAAGGTGAGCCCCCCTCCAGAGGCAGAGGAGGGGGGGTTATTCAGGGAGACGCTGGCCTAGAGGCAGAGGAGGCCCCCGCAACTCGGGAGACTGCGATTCCTTTTGTGGTTCTCCCTACCGTCGCTCCTGATGGGAGGCCCGACATTGCATTTCTGGAGCCAGTCGGGGGTCAAATCTCATTATACCCGGAGGCCTGGCAAGACATCACCCAGGACCAATGGGTTTTACAAATAATTTCCTGCGGTTATGTCATTCCCTTTTCGTCAGACCCCCCTTCAGTCAGAAAAATCCCGGATGTTCCACCCAGTCAAAGGGATTACGCAGCTTCAGAAGTTTCAAAGCTGCTAGAAAAAGGAGCCATCCAACATGTCCCCTCAGACCAGATCGGATTAGGGACTTACTCAAAATTCTTTTTGGTGCCGAAAAGAACGGGGGACCTGAGACCCATATTAGATCTCAGCCGATTGAACAACCATGTACAAAAGTCCAAGTTCCGAATGGTCACATTGCAGTCTATTCTCCCATTGTTGGGAAAAGAAGTATGGATGTGCTCCATCGACCTCAAGGATGCTTACTACCACATCAAAATGGACAGGGCATCCAGGAGTCACCTACGCTTCCGGCTGGGAGCCAGTCATTTTCAGTTTCGAGCCCTGCCCTTTGGTCTCACCACAGCCCCCAGGGTGTTCACCAAATGCGTGGCAGTGGTGACTGCTCACTTGAGTCGTCAAGGATTCCAAGTGTTTCCATATCTGGATGACTGGCTCCTCACTGCCACCACCAGGCATCTACTAATTCAGACCAGGGACGCCACTATAAATCTGTGTCAGCAGTTGGGCATAACATTGAACTGGGAAAAATCTGCCTTGTTGCCCTCACAGAGTGTCACTTTTATAGGTGCAGAACTAGACACCATCCTCATGCGGGCGTTTCTACCACAGGAAAGAATCAGAGCCCTACAACAACAAGTTCACGCCCTGCTCCCTCTGAGAAGAGTGAAGGCAAGGTGGGTTCTCCAACTGTTGGGGACTATGGCCGCAACAATTATGTTAGTTCCTCTAACAAGGTTACATATGAGACTCCTTCAGTGGCTTCTCTTTGCCCAGTGGTCTCTTCAACGTCTTCCTCTTTCTCACCCTATTCTACTTACGGACAGGTGCAAACAGGATCTCAGTTGGTGGCTTCGCACCGACAATCTGGACACAGGAAAGCCCTTTGTTCCGGCACCCCAGATTGCCACGGTGACCGCGGATGCCTCCCAGATAGGGTGGAGGGGCATTATCTAGGCAGGACAGTGCAAGGCACATGGCAAGAGCACGAGATGCATCTGCATATCAATGTCCTGGAGATGAGAGCTGTGCTACTTGCATTGCAGGCACTTCAGAGCTTTCTTCCTCACTGGACTATTGCAATCCACTCGGACAATATGTCAGTGGTGTGGTATCTGAAAAAGCAGGGAGGAACCAAGTCATATCCCCTGTGCAGAGAGGCCATGCGAGTGTGGCAGTGGGCAGTGTCTTCCCAACATTTTCTGGTGGCAACGCACATTCCGGGGAAGCCCAATGTGATCACAGGCTAAGCAGAGCTATTCTGATGCCTTACGAGTGGTCCCTGAACTGTCAAGTTGCGGAACGGATCTTCTGCAGGTGGGGTCAGCCTTGTTGCGACCTTTTTGCCAGCCCCCTCAATGCCAAATGCAGCAGTTACTTCACGTTGATCCCCCCTCAGGGGAAGTCACCCAGGGACACTCTAGTCCATGATTGGCCCTACGGTCTACTATATGCCTTCCCTCCGGTCCCCTTGCTGTCAAAGGTTATTTAGAAAGCTCAATCCCTGGGAAGCAGAATGATTCTGATTGCCCCACACTGGCCTCGTCAAATTTGGTTCCCCTTTCTCCATCCCTACCTCGTGTACGCTCCTTGGATTCTGGACCTTCAACCAGACTTACTGACACACATGTCAGGGCGGATCCATCCCTCTCTGCGGACCCTCCGGTTGACAGCCTGGCTACTCCACTTCTGTCTTTAGTTAGGCTTCATCATTTATCGCCGGAGGTAGTTCATATTTTATCTTCCTCTCATAAGCCCTCGACCAGGAAGATTTATTCCAGCAAATGGAAGAGATTTTCAATTTGGGCTCATATCCAAAGGATTGACCCTTACACGGCTTCAATTTCATCTGTTTTGGAGTTCTTGTCTATGCTTTCTTACCAGGGCTCTGCGGCCACCACCATTAAAGTCCAATTGGCGGCGATTTCTACCTTTTATGTCGCAAATGAGCGTAGTCTGATGGCTCATAGACTCTGTAAGGCTTTCCTGAAGGGCACTATGTTAGTTCGTCCTCCGGTATCGGAACCTGTCATGCCTTGGTATTTAAACTTTGTTCTACAGGCTCTTACTTCATCCCCCTTTGCACCTGCAGCTACTTGTGATTCAAAATTCTTGACCTGGAAGACTGACTTTTTAGTAGCCATCACGTCAGCCAGACGCATTTCAGAGATTCAAGCTCTATCAATCAAACCCCCATACTTGATTTTTCATAAGGACAGGGTTTCTCTTAGACCGAACCCCTCCTTTCTTCTCAGAGTGGTGTCAATCAGTAACCTTAATCAATCCATTGAATTCCCAGTTTTTTTTCCCCAGTTCTCAAACAAGGCAGAATTCAAATTCCATCAATTGGATGTACACAGACAACTACGTTTTTGTCTGCACAGAACGAAAAACCTCAGAAAATCTGATCAATTGTTTGTTTTCTTTTCGGAAAACAGAATGGGGTCTCCTGTTTCCAAAGTTACTCTGTCCAGGTGGATCTCCAGCTGCATTTCCTTTGTTTATTCCTCAGGGGGTAAAGATTTACCTTTTCCGGTGAAGGCTCACTCTACTCTGTCTGTATCTACATTTACAGCCTATCAGGCCAGATTGTCTATGGATGATGTTTATACTGCGGCTACTTGGGCATCTCCTCACTCCTTTGTTACTCATTACAAGTTGGATGTGGTATCTAGGGGCAGGTCTTCCTTTGGTTCCACAGTGCTCAGGAGTATTTTCCACTGAGCCTCCCAGGATTTAGGTACTAGGGACACTGTCCCACGGGTAAGAATGTAGGCGAGATTGGACTACATAACATCAAGAAGTTATGTACTTACCATAACTTTCGATGTATGTAGTCCATCTCGCCTCACATTCTTACTTACCCCCCTCCTTCCCCCTTCCTGGAGGATCTGGAGGTTAGGTCTGGTTTCAGAGTTCCCTTCATTCTTGGTTTGTTCTTCCTTTCCTTGGGTGTTGTTATGCATGGAGAATGAGTGGTGGTGTTCGCAGCAAACTAGATCTGGGGATATAGAGCAGTGCAGCATGGGATACCATCTTAGCCCAGCCAATAGAAAGACTTCGAGCTAGAAAAGTTTTGGCTGAGTCGGAGCCGACATTCGGCTCTGAACCCATGGGTAAGAATGTGAGGCGAGATGGACTACATACATCGAACGTTATGGTGAATACATAACTTCTTGTTATGTGTATATCAAACTGCTGGTACAGAAGTGTGTGTGAAAAGGGTTTGTACAGTACTGAGCTTAAAGATGTATCCACACAGTGTACTCTACTGGAAAAGAACAGACATGTATGCAAACTACTGTAACTGTGTAAATGTATATGTTTTAACAGTGGGAACTGGCACATAGAAGGTTAACTTGTAAAACTTCAGAAAAAATAGTTGAAATTAAATTGGTTTATAACCATGTAATAAAATAGATGGTTTTGATGTAGCAAGAAGACAGGATGTCTAAAACTAGGGAGCCTTCTGCATTGTCTTTTAAGTTTTTTATTGTTTTATGTCTTCCAGCAGCTGCAAAAATCTGAGGGATATGTATTTTTCACAGGGAGATGCTAAATGTTGGTAGTTTCTAGCAATAGGGATTTTCACCTGGGATAGTCAGATGACAGAAGTGATATCATCCTGCAAGTATCCCAGCAACAGTATTTAAGATATTAATTTAAGAACGCTCTGAGAGAGAGATTGTGCATTTTGTATTTGTCTTTGACCTGACAACATCATCTGGAAAACCCATTCACCACATCTGTATTGCCTTGTTCTGTAAGTAAGTTAACTAGGGTACAGTAAATTCTCTTGGATTCAGACAGGAATATAGTGAAGTACAGCTTAGATGTTTTTTGTATTTATTTGAGACTGTCCTGCAATGTTGTTTTAAATATATCCTGTGATTTTGAAGTAACTGTGATTGTTTACTGAGTATTTTTTGTTCCTTTATTATTATTAAAATGTATTTAAACATTTCAATTGGCTGGTCTTTCTAGAGATATTTAAGCTCTTAGAGTACTTGCGTATCTGTTTGGTGACACTGTGCAGGCACTCCTAATAGCCTTACACTTGGTCAAACTACCATTTGGGCTAATAGTAACATTACATAGTAAGATTATACACCCTTTGCTAAGGACCTTAAAGTAGCTGATAAGTAGTGGCTCGTGACAGTGAAAACTACCTTATAGTCAGGGCAGAAGGGGGCATAGCTAGTAAACCTGTGACAGCCTTTCCCAGGTGTGTGTGTATAAATCAAACCTCAAAGTGTGTGTGTGTGTGTCAACTACTTGGGCAGGGACACAAAGCACTGGTTTGACAGTGAGGATGCTGGAGGTCTTGGCTTGGCCACTCAGCTGTGATCTCAGCCCTATAGCTGTGCCAGTGGGGAGTCTTATTGGGATCTGAAGAAAGAGGGAGAAACCAGCCCCAGACTGACCATGGTCTGTGTGTGCTCTTAAGGGAAATTGCACTTTACTGTGTGTGTACTTGTCATCCTCCCAGTGTGTATGTCCCCCACTGTTACCTGTGGTGAGCAGGGAGGCTCCTTGATTACTGGGCCAGTGCTGGGACATCACAAACTGGTTTAGATTTTGATGTTTTCTAGTAATTGTTTTTCTGGCAACCAATCGCATTAAACTTAGTAAGGCCTTGCTATGTGTAGGCAGTTAAGATCATGTGTTCCAGCTGAAAATCATCTCCTTATTTACAGACATGTGCTACCTCAACATTTCTGACTGAGTACTCTTTACAGAACCTTTAAAATTTGTCAGCTTATTGCTGTCTCAAAAAACATGTTCCCAGTTACCTCTCCTTGTTTTTTTCTATCACACCTCCAGCATTTGCTATCCACCTGAAGAAAAATTCTCTGTAAGTCGGCTTGGATACAAAAATATATATGAAAACACTTCCAAGCAAAAATCATGCAATATGTTATATGCCCTACTAATTATTCCTGTTTTAAAGTAACTTCTGTTTTCTACTCAACTAAAAGCTTTACTAGATCTGATTTTCCACTTATCACTCTCATATCCCTTTCTGTTTGCCTATACTTTGATATCAGTTATGCTGTGGAAGGTAGTCTCTAACCTGCGGTATAATCTTCTGCTTGGCATCATCCTACTGTCATAACTTTCCTTCTCTGGTTATTTGCTCCCAGTATCTTGGTTCCTTTGATAATTCTCTCCAGACAAATTCCATCCCTCTCTTTCCATTCCCCTACCTGCAATCATCTCTGTTGGCAAAATCCCTTTTCTTCGTTCCCCTCCTAGCTTAGTTCCTAGAATACTTTCTCTAGTTTTATGAATATAATATTATGTATGGCTGTTGCTATTCTCCTTATGGAAATGAATCCAAAATCCTCCCTCTCCTTATCTCTTGAACTTCCCCTCTTATTTAATTATAATCCCTTTCCACTTTGATATATAACCTTCTGCTTTTCTTATTCATATCAGCTTTAACTGTGTAGCTCTGTAAAGTTTCCATTCAAATGAGGTAATCCTGACCTGTCTTGCTTAATGAGGAGGATCGACTTATCCAACTTAATGCTTGTCTTCTTCCCCTCCCAAGTAAATTCCTTCAACTATTTATTCATTATGGTCCACAACTTCTCCTTTACTTGATAAAAATATGCTTGAGCTGTATATAAAATTAAAGTGACTAAAAACAATGTGAAGTTATTCAGTCTCGCCGTTTGTTCTTACACGTGGGTACGGAGCCGATCCATCGGCTCCGAGTCGGCCGCTTTCCAAGCTCAAGATCTTTCAGTAGCTCGAGGCACAGTACCTATCCCATAATGCCCTCTGATTAACCCTCAGATCTAGTTTGCTGCTGCAATGGATTGCAAGTCTTCAGTGTGCTCGGTCCAGTGAAGGTTTATTAAGAAGTATTTTATACAGCTAGGTTTACTTTTTATATATATCTATCTGTTTTTCTACTAGTATTCCCTTGTTATACTGTTTTTTTAGGGTTTTGTCCCTGTTTAGTGTGTTTTATTGGAGCGAGTTGCTCTTTGGCATTGCCCTCTCTTCAGTTGGTTACATCCTTTGCTATAGTTGTACAGGGATCTATCTTTTCTCCTCTATCCCACTTTTTGGCAAGATTGTTATTAGATTATTATTGGATTGTACTGTTGTACTTTATATTATCAGGGATCTGATAATTGTGCTTTCTCTGTGTTTCTCTTCTTTGTTATTGGATTGTACTATTGTACTTGGTATTGTCAGGGATCTGATAATTGTGCTTTCTCTTGAACATTATTGCTGACCAGAAGCAAACATCCGGATTTAAAAGATGTGACTGTGGCCAAAAGATGTCAATCACAGATAACCACATTTCTTGTGTTTATTGTTTGGGACCTCTTCATTTGCAGGAGGATTGTTCCATCTGCCACTCTTTTAGTGGCAGAGTTTTGTTAGAGAGACGTAGGAAACTGATTGATCGAGGTCTCTTAACACCTGAGTTTCAGGAAGCTTTGGACAAGTCCGAACAGACCTCCAAGTCTTCGAAAGGGTCGAGGTCGTCTCGGGTGTCCTCGGAGCATAAGCCTTCGGCTCCGAGCACCTCTGTTAAGGTGCGTTCACCGGTTCCTATGTCTTCGGAATCGTGTGCCGAACCGATTATTCGGAGCCAACCTTTGGTTTTGGAGCTGGTATCGGAGACTTTAAAATCTCCAGTACTTATGTCTATAGCTTCTTTGGCCCCTTCTACCCGCTCTTCAAGGATGTCAGATATTGATGTGGACCATGTGGTGCAGAGGCTCTTGGAGAACCCGGCATTGGCTAAACTGCTCTCAGCTTCGTCCCAACTGGGTTCGAGCCCTGTTCCCGCCCCATTGCCTGTGACTACTCCTCCTCCGAGCCTACCCAGGCCTTCGGAGGCGGAAGATCTGATGGTTGTGGAACCCTTGAAGCCGAGTCCTGTTCCAGTGACTTCGGTTCCACCCACCCTGACATCTTCGGTGCAGTCCGAAGAGTCTCGGATCCGACACTTTCTCATCAGTTCTGGGGGGGGCGGAGTCAAACTGATGCGTCGATTCCGACACTTCCCCTCGGGGCTTCGGCGCAGGTGAGTTCGGCTCCGTCCTCGGGTTTGGAGCCCTCGGCACCTGCGAGGCCTCTGTCGTCTTTGGAACCGGTGGCCTCCATGGGCCGAGACTTTGGGGCCTTTGATGCCATGAGGAGGGTGTTGTTTGTTCAGACCCACACTACAGGTCTCTCCTCTTCCTCCTCGAAGATGCCGAGTTCTGCTTCTTCAGCTAAAGCACCTACTAAGCGACGAGATCCAGAACCTCAGGTATCCCCTTTGGGTGAACCCTGCTGTACTGAAACTTCAGCAGCCGCCCCCACTGATGAAGTTCCCAGAAAGAGAATCTGCAAGAGGAGGCATTTGGATTCCCCTCAGGAATCCTTGACATCAGACACCGACTTAGAGGAATCGGAAGGGTCCCCATTGTCCCCCTCGGAGGATGTCTCCTTTGTGGACATCTTAGAAATACTTAAGCAGAGGGGCGACTGGCAGTCCATTTGCCCTACTGAGGATGAGTCGGTGCTCCTGAAGGCCTTTGGGTCTCAGCCCTCCACCTCCTGGGGAGGCCCAACTGTCCTACTCTGGAGGCAGTTTGAGGTCGCTTGGCTTTGTACCCAGACACCTGGGTAGGAATTGCATCAGATTCTTGGGTACAAAACATAGTTTCCAGAGGTTACCTCATTCCCTGTGTAGAACCCCCATTCCCACAAAAAGAATCCCAGATGTTCCACCCAGTCTGAGGAATCAAGCAGTCACAGAAATCCAAAACCTGCTAGAAAAAAAGAGTCATCCAGCCAGTCCCGGTGGACCAGATAGGATCCGGAACTTACTCCAGATTCTTTTTAGTTCCAAAGAAAACAGGGGACTGGAGGCCCATTTTAGACCTCAGCAAACTCAATACATTCGTAAAGAAGGAGACGTTCCAGATGGTCACGCTTCAATCGATACTCACTTTCCTGGGAACGGGCGATTGGATGTGCTCTTTAGATCTCAAGGATGTGTACTACCACATCAAAATGGCCAGACCATCCTGAGATCACCTGCGTTTCTGGCTGGGGGCCAGTCATTACCAATTTCGAGCTCTGCCCTTTGGTCTCACTACAGCCCCCAGAGTGTTCACCAAATATATGGTAGTAGTTACGGCTCACCTGAGGCATCTAGGATTCCGGGTGTTTCTGTATCTGGATGATTGGCTCCTATCCACCACCACCATGCATCAACTCATTCAGTCCAGGAATCATACGATCAATCTCTGTTCTCGGTTAGGAATAACCATAAATTTTGAAAAATCTGCTTTATTACCATCGCTGCATATCTCATTTATCGGTGCAGACCTAGATACCACCACCGCCCTGGTCAGATTACCTCTAGAAAGAGTCACCTCTCTAAGAAATCAGGTGTCATGCTTGTTACAAGAAAAGAAAGTACCTGCCTCTCAGGTGTTAAAACTCTTAGGCACAATGGCAGCTTCCCTCATAGCAGTACCTCTGGGCCGGATGTACATGCGGGTACTCCAGTGGTTGCTTTTCACCCAGTGGTCCTACCAACAGCTCCCGATGTCATTCAAGATATTGTTGACAGATGCTTGCAAGAGAGACCTTCTCTGGTGGTCGAAAAGCCACCAGGTGACAGTAGGTCGACCATTTATATTACCCCCTCCAGTAGCCACAGTGACCACGGATGCTTCCCTGATAGGGTGGGGGGGGCTTTCTCAGGGAAAGACTGCCCAAGGCACCTGGTCAGAGATGGAATGTCATTTGCACATTAACGTCCTGGAGTTGAGAGCAGTGCTTTTAGCATTGCAGCACTTTCACGAGACTCTACCTCAAGGGATGATTGCGATTCAGACAGACAACATGTCGGTGGTCTGGTACATCAACAAACAGGGGGGAACCAAATCTTACCCCTTATGCCGAGAAGCTTTGAGGATTTGGAAGAGGACTGTGTCCACTGGGCACTTTCTATTAGTAATGCACATCCCGGGGAAATCCAACGTGATAGCAGACAAACTGAGCAGAGCGATTTTGTTACCCCACGAGTGGTCCCTCAAACAAAATGTGGCAGGAATGATATTCCGCAGATGGGGCCAGCCTTGCTGTGACCTTTTTGCGTCTCCGATGAATGCCAAATGCAGAAGCTACTTTGCCCTGAAATCTCCACCGGGGGACAGTCCCAGGGATTCACTTGTGCACGATTGGCCCTCAGGTCTCCTTTATGCCTTTCCTCCAACCCCACTGATACCCAGATTCTTGCTGAAAGCAAAGAGCTCAGGAAGGACAGTTATTCTGATAGCCCCTTTTTGGCCTCGGCAGATATGGTTCCCCTTTCTTCATCAATACCAACTGGAAGAACCTTGGATGTTAAGTTGTCTATCTCGCCTTCATTCTTGCTGTTTGGGATCGGAGCCGATCCTCTGCTCAGACTCGGCCATCTTCAATAGCTCGAGAGTTGTTTACTGGCTTGAGGCTACCCCTTATCCCATGATGCCTAGCGACAGCTACCCAGATCTCGTTTGCCGCTTCAGGTGCGAGGTGTGTCATTTTCTGGCTCAGGCTTGTATATTTCAATTTTTTGTGTAAAAAATATTCTCTTAGACCCTTTAAACTAATGGATATTTTACTGTACTTAGTTTTATTCTGTATGTGTAGTTGAAGTACTTTGTTCTTCTTAGTTTCCCTTTTATTTAGAACTCGTTTAAGTTAGAGAATTCTCCCCCCTCCCCCTCTCCCTAGGATCGCTGTTTAACTTGGAGGCTTTCCTTTTTTTTTTTTTGCTATCGTTAAAAAAAAAAAAAAAAAAGACAGACAGAGGTTATATATTTTTAGGTGTACTTGTTTAGAGTAGTACTTATTTGTCTGTCTGTGTTTACCTTGTGGTACTTTGTTTTTTGTAGTTGGGTCATGTCTAAGGAAG
This sequence comes from Protopterus annectens, assembly GCF_019279795.1. Taxonomy (NCBI): domain Eukaryota; kingdom Metazoa; phylum Chordata; order Ceratodontiformes; family Protopteridae; genus Protopterus; species Protopterus annectens. Next base: position 1,095,099,111 of record NC_056731.1, on the reverse strand, counting down.
CTAAAGTATCTGGCTTTAAAAAGTGTGACTCATGCTGTCAGAAAATGTCTCTGACATTGGGCACACTAGCTGCGTTTATTGTTTGGGCGGTGTTCACCTGCAGGACTCTTGTTCTGTTTGCCATGCCTTTAGTCCAAGAGTCCTGCAGGAGCGTAAGAACAAATTGATCCTTAGGGGTCTATTAAAGCCTCAGGATTCACCAGCAAAGTGTTCCCAGCCAGTGAAATCCCCAAAATCTACTAAACCATCGGCTCCACCTTCGGAGCCGACTTCTGTACAGGATTTACCGAGTATGGCGGTTCTGGCTGGCACCGACAAGACAACCCTTCCGTCGGCTCCATTAGATGTTTCGGAGCCATAAGAGGTTAAGGTCCCCTTCATTAGAGTCATTTCATTCGGCTCCTTGGTCTCCATTATTGCAAAGTGAACGTAGCCACCATTCATCTCACTCCTCTCAATCCTCTAGGCTGTCGGATCATGATGTGGAGGGAGTAGTAAGTAGGTTGCTTAAATCACAGGCACTAGCAAAATTATTGTCTAGCCCTCCTCAACAGCTATCGGCTCCATCCACCTCTTTTTCTGTTCCTCGTCCGACTCCATTGAGTTCGGAGCTGGAGTTCGTTGAGGTTCAAGTAGTGGAACCGTCGGCTCCAATCACCATCTCTCCTTTGGTTCCGACTTCGGCTCTGATTACCTCGATAGTTCCTTCGATTGAGGAATCTGGACGCCAGGGCTCCCTCGTCGGCTCTGAGGGGACAAGTGGCATTGGACCTTTGTCCGACCCCATTCTCCCTCTCAGAGCATCGACGCAGGTGAGCTCTGCTCCAACATCGGCCTTGGAGCCGTCCCCCTCGGTGCGGAGAAAGATTCCTATTTCTTCGGAACCGGAGCTTTCTCTGCCTCGAGGCAGGGATGCCTTTGAGGTCATGCGGAGTGTGCTGTCCCCCGAGACAGCTCCACTACCAGCCCCACCGGCTCCGTCCCTCGTAGTGTCTGTGCCAACCTCTACTCCTCCAGACCCCACGCGTAGGGAACCGATGCCCCAGGACACCCCATTGGGTGTTTCCTCTTCTTCCGAGGCCTCCCCTGATCACTCAGAGGAGCCCCCTCAGAAAAAGAAGAGCAAGAGGAAGCACAGAGACTCCCCTGAGTCTGTCACTTCTGATACAGTCTTAGATGAATCAGAAGGGTCCCCGAGATCCCCCTCTGAAGATGTTTCCTTTTCGGACATCCTTGAAATACTTAGGCAAAAGGGGAACTGGACTCCCCTAGCCCCTACCGAGGATGAGTCTGTATTCCTGGACACTTCCGGTTCCCGACCTTCCACCTCCTGGGTTTCTCCTCCGTTCGACCCACTTATGTCTGTAGTGGCTCGAAAGGCTTGGTCAGCTCCGGACATAGTGGAACTAACTCCGAGGAGACCTGGTACATTTATTACAGCCCCCCAGGATAAGTAATTCCTTTCTAAAGGTGTGTCCGTTGATGCCATGGTGGTAGCAGCAGCCACCAAAAAAAGAGTTAGCAGAGACCTCTTCATCTGTTCATCCCCCTAACAAGGAGTCTAGGACGATGGACAGGTACGGAAAGCGAATGTTTGCTTCAGCAACCTTCTCGGTGAGGTCCCTGAACTATCTATGTCATTTTACTCGCCTTCAAAGGGATCTCCTTAAAGAGCTTGGAGGTACCCTTCAAGATCCTACAGCTGAGGGAGTACAAGCCAAAGTAGCTTCCCAGCTAGCGACTCTTAATTCTGTAGTTAACTCCTCCATGAGGCTCATTTCCTATGCAGCCAATGGAGCGAGTAGAGCCGCAGGCACGGGTGTGGCCCTCAGGAGGCATGCTTTGATGCGGCTGTGTCACTTTGCGGAACCGTTTCTAGCGTCCTTCACCAATACCCCCTTCAATGGCTCCTTTCTCTTTGGGCCACAGGTGAAAGACACATTGACTAGGTGTGAGCAAGAAGGCAAGACTCTCTCTGCCATGGGAGTCCGTTTTTTGCACTCCCTGTAGACCTTACCCCAAGGGTTAGAAGAGTGGGACAATGTGGTTCTGCAAATCTCAGGGAGCCTTGCCTGACACACGTAGTGATTTTTCCTCTAGAGGCAGAGGGAGAAACAACAATAATAGATGCCGCCCTCGTGGCAGAGGGGGTCCGCAGAATCAGGTCAACAGAGAATCCTTCTCTGACAAGCCCTTCCAACATCCCTGAAGGGTTTCCCGGCTGCTCACCTCTGGAGGCAGTCAGGGGGAAGACTTTCGCTGTACCCAAAAGCCTGGCAAAATTTAACAAGAGACAGATGGGTACTGTCCATTATATCCAGAGGTTACAAAATTCCCTTCCATCAATCCCCCTTACAGTCAAAGAAGGCTCTTCCAGATGTTCCACCCAGTCTGAAGGAGCAAGCAGTAATAGAAGTTTCAAAACTGCTAGAAAAAAGAGCCATTCAGGAAGTCCCCGCAGACCAACACGGATCCGGAACTTACTCAAGGTTCTTTTTGGTACCAAAAAAGACAGGGGACTGGAGGCCGATTCTGGATCTCAGCAGACTAAACAAATCTGTACAATGAACAAAGTTTCGGATGGTCACGCTACAGTCCATTCTACCCTTCCTGGGTCAGGACAGTTGGATGTGCTCGATAGATCTTCAGGATGCGTACTACCATATCAAGATGGACAGATGCTCCAGGAGATTTCTTTGCTTTCGGGTGGGGGCCAGTCATTACCAGTTCAGAGCTCTGCCCTTTGGTCTCACCACAGCCCCCAAGGTGTTAAAATGTATGGCAGTGGTCACGGCTCACCTGAGACGTCAAGAATTCCAGGTGTTTCCATATCTAGACGACTGGCTCCTCACTGCTACCACCAGGCATCAACTCTTACAAGCGCAGGATTATATAATCACATCTTGCACCCAGCTAGGTATTACAATAAATTTTGAAAAATCTGCATTGTTGCTCTGTTAGTCTATCACTTACATAGGAGCAGAATTAAACACAAGGGAAATGTTCACAAGGTTACCACTGGAAAGAGTGTCCACAATTCATCAACAAGTGCAAATCCTAATGCAGAGCAAAAGGATCTAAGTCAGGTAAGTCCTTCAAACTCTGGGCTCCAAGGCAGCTGGCATTCTTCTACTTCCATTAGCACGTTTCCACATGAGAATTCTTTAGTGGCTTCTTTTCACGCAGTGGTCTTTCCAGGAGCTACCCATGTCTCACATGTTCCTGATCACGGAGGCATGCAAAAGGCACCTTTCTTGGTGGATGGTCTCCCCACTAGTGACTCAGGGCAGACCTTTCATACAGCCCCCTCCGGTAGCCACAGTGACTACAGACACCTCCCTGATAGGGTGGGGGGGTCATTATCTGGGCAGGACAGTCCAAGGCACTTGGCAACCTCACGAGTACCATCTGCACATAAATGTCCTAGTAATGAGAGCCATGCTCCTAGCGTTGCAAGCCCTCCAAGACTCTCTTCCTTCCGGGACCATTGCAATTCAAACAGACAACATGTCAGTGGTGTGGTACATCAACAAGCAGGGCAGAACCAGATCCTACCCCCTGTGTCGAGAAGCACTCAAACTTTGGAAGTGGGCGATTTCCTCCCAACTTTTTCTGATTACGACGCACATCCCTGGGAGATCCAACGTCATAGCAGACAGGCTCAGCAGAGCTATCCTCATGCCTCACGAGTGGTCTCTGAATCAGGAAGTTGCAGATCTTATCTTCCGCAAATGGGGACAGCCTTGCTGCGATCTTTTTGCCACCCCTTTCAACAGCAAATGCAACAACTACTTCTCCCTTCTTCTGCTTCCAGGTCACATACCCAGAGACACTCTAGTCCACGATTGGCCTCAGGGACTCCTTTATGCCCTTCCTCTGATTCCCCTGATACTGAATCTCATACAGAAAGCAAAATCGTTGGGTTGCAAAATGATCCTCATTGCCCCCTGCTGGCCTCGACAGATATGGTTCCCATTCCTGCACCCCTACCTTCTCGATCAGCCCTGGACTCTGGACCCTATTCCAGATTTCCTGATTCATCAATCAGGCGGGTTGCATCAGTCCCTCCAAACTCTCCAGCTCACAGCTTGGTTGCTCCACTTACAACCTTAGCCAGGCTTCCCAGCATTTCCCCAGCAGTTCGCGAGATTATCGTTTCCTCTCATAAATCTACAACGAGAAAACTTATGCTAGCAAATGGAAACGTTTTTCTTGTTGGGCAGAGTCTAGGAATGTGGATCCTTTCTCAGCCCCAGTCCACGAAATTCTTGAATTCCTAGCACAACTTTTTCACTCCGGGGCCACTTCCGCTACGATTAAGGTACAGTTAGCGGCCATTTCTAATTTTCATATTGGTTTGACAAATTCTAACATCATGTCTCATAAGCTCTGTAAAGCTTTTTTGAGAGGAACATCTCTTCTTAGACCTCCAGTGAGAGATCCCCCTCCTTCTTGGGACCTTAATTTAGTCCTAACTTCCTTAATTCTGCCTCCTTTTGAACCAGCAGCATCCTGCTCCATCAAGTTTTTGTCTTGGAAGACACTCTTTCTGGTTGCTAACACTTCGGCTAGGCGTGTCTCAGAACTTCAAGCACTATGTGTTCATCCTCCCTACCTGGTGTTTCACAAGGACAGAGTTGCTCTGAGGACTAATCCTTTGTTTCTTCCTAAGTCTGCTCAGAAAATAATTTAAATCAATCTATAGATCTCCCTGTGTTCTTTCCAAATCATAGCAACAAGGCAGAGTACAAGCTTCACCAATTGGACGTTCATAGACAATTGCATTTTTACCTACGTAGAACTAAAGAAATAACAAAGTCAGACCAATTATTCCTTTCTTATGCCTTAAACAAACAAGGTCTCCCAGTTTCCAAGGTGACCTTATCCAGATGGTTGTCCCACACTATTACATTTATTTACCAGTTACGGAATAAAGAGTTACCAACTAAACCGAAAGGTCAATCTACTAGGGCATTAGCCACCTCCGTAGCCTTTCAGTCTAGGTTGCCCATGGATTCCATCTGTGCAGCTGCCACGTGGGCAAACCCTCATACCTTTATTTCTCATTACAAGGTGGATATGGTCTCCTGGAGCAGAGCTGACTTTGGTTCCACTGTTCTGAAGAGTCTGTTCCACTGAGCCACCCAGGATGTTAGGTGCTAGGGACGCTGTCCCAAACAGCAAGAATTAAGGTGAGATAGACAACTTAACATTAAGAAGTTATGTACCTACCATAATGTTTCATGTTAGTTGTCTTCATCTCGCCTTCTTTCTTGCGTCCCTCCCTCCGTCCCCCCATCCTAGTGGATCGAGAGCAATTTTTTTTCACTGGCTGAGTATTCTTTATTGTTATTCTTCTGGCTAGGTCTTCCTAACCTATTCTAGATTTTAGGCTGCATGGAACAACCAGTTTTTTGATAACTGGTTTCTCTCATATTATGTCTGGGATTAGCTATTTCAAACGAGATCTGGGTAACTGTCGCTAGGCATCATGGGATAAGAGGTAGCCTCGAGCCAATAAACAGCTCTCGAGCTATTGAAGATGGCCGATCCCAAACAGCAAGAAAGAAGGTGAGATGAAGACAACTAACATGGAACGTTATGGTAAGTACATAACTTTTTATTTCTGGACCCAGTGCCAGACCTTCTGACACATTTGTCGGGAGTTCTTCACCCCTTTCTTCAGTCCCTCAAACTGACAGCGTGGCTGCTCCACTTCCCAACCTAGCCAGGTCATATAATCTGTCTTCTGAAGTTCAACATATTCTGGTTTCCTCTCATAAAGTCTCCACTAGGAAACTGTACAGTAGTAAATGGAAACGTTTTGTTTACTGGGCCTCTCAATGCGATATTGATCCCTGTGTTGCCCATCTCGCAACGATTTTTCAGGAAGGTGCTGCAGCGGCCACTATTAGAGTTCAATTGGCCGCTATATCTATTTTTCACTTGGGGATTGAAGGATCTAATGTTATGTCACACAGATTATGTAAAGCCTTTTTGAAAGGGACTCATCACCTAAGGCCACCCATCAGACAACCAGTTGCACCATGGAACCTAAATGTAATATTATCTCAGCTGATGCTTCCCCCCTTTAAGCCTGCATCCTCTTGCCCCTTGAAGTTCATATCTTGGAAAGCATTATTTTTGGTGGCTATTACTTCAGCTCGTAGAGTTTCTGAACTTCAGCTCTTTCTATTAGGCCCCCTTACTTGGTATTTTTTCTTGATAGAGTGTCTCTCAGGACAAATCCCACTTTTCTTCCGAAGGTCTGCTCTGAGACTAATCTGAATCAGTCTGTTGAGTTGCCCACTTTTTTCAGACATCATTCTAATAAAATGGAGTATATGCTACATAAACTTGATGTCCACAGACAGTTGAGATTTTACTTGGACAGAACAGAGGATTTTAGAAAATCTGAACAGCTTTTTCTCTCTTACGCTGATAACAAAAAAGGGCTATCTGTGTCTAAAGTTACCTTGTCTAAATGGTTATCAGATTGCATAAAGTTTGTATACTCTTCAACTAATCAGACCTTAGACTACAAGGTGAAAGCTCATTCCACTAGGGCGGTATCCACATCTCTAGCTCACGCAGCTCATTTGTCTTTGGACACCATTTGTGCAGCCGCCACTTGGTCAACACCATATACGTTTATCACTCATTACAAAGTGGACAGGGCCTCCAGGGACAGAGCTTCCTTTGGTTCCACTGTTCTCAGGAATGTACTCCCGTGAGCCACCCAGGGTTTGGGTGCTTGGGACGCTACCCATGTGTAAGAACAAATGGCGAGATTGAACAACTTCACATAAAGAAGTTATGTTCTTACCATAACGTTCCATGTGAGTTGTTCATCTCGCCTTTGTTCTAACATTTCCCATCCTCCATTCCCCCTTCGGGTTCTTGAAGACCGGTTACGACTGGAGATCTGGTTTGGTTTGTCTACTGTCCTTTACTTCTACCAGACTTTCTTCCTGTGGTTAACTGTACATATATGTTTTTATATATACACATATTGACATTTAGGGTATGTTAGGCTGTTCCTTTGTTGCTGGATTCAGCAAACTAGATCTGAGGGTTAGTCAGAGAGCATCATGGGATAGGTACTGTGCCTCGAGCTACTGAAAGATCTTGAGCTTGGAAAGTGGCCGACTCGGAGCCGATGGATCGGCACCGTACCCACGTGTAAGATCAAAAGCGAGATGAACAACTCACGTGGAACGTTATGGTAAGAACATAACTTCCTTTTTTCATTGCTTGTATTTTACTATCCTCATTCTAATTCAGTAGTTTACAGTTTCTCAGTTTTTGTATTATCTTTTGTTTATTCTCTTCCCACATATCCTTAGCTGCCGTAACAGAATCATTTTTAATCTGTACACCTGTATACTTCATCTTATGTCCCCATAGTTATTGGTACTGCTGTACCAATTTACTTGCAGTTGCATAGTTTACTACTATAACCTTTGATCTGATGTTGTCAATCTTCATTCATTCTTGACTGATGGGTTCGGTTCAGAACCCTCAGAACCAAAGCGGCTGTTGTACAAAGCTCGCACCAGCCAAAAGTTCTTGAGCTAAGACTCTACCCATACTGCCTCTCTTCCCATTACTTCAGAACGTGTTTGCCGCATAGAAAATTGTACTCGTCAGCCGATGCTCTCAGCTAAGTGCTCAAAATGTTTTCTGATTTGTCTATTATTATACTTCAAAATTCCTTTTTATCTTTAATACTTACTGTTGTTTAGCTCCTTTTGTATGAGTGACTTAATTTGATGCTGTCTACCCCTGTTTTTACCCCAGGGTATTTCTCCTTTACCATTGCTGATATTAGGCCTCTCCTTCCCTTTTACAGTTGGTAACTCTTTAATACCATCGTTGGTATCTCTCTCCTGCTTCCATCCTTTACCTGTGTGGGTATTCTGCATATACCATTGGTATATCAAAAAAAAAAAAAAAGGCTTTTACTATACTAAACTATTTTTCTTCCCCCTTTCTTGCTCTATGAGCAAGTGTGTGGGTGTGCATTGTGCTTTAAGTGGATGACATGCCAGAGAAGCAAAAAGGGGACCTCTGGGTTTAAACAGTGTAAGAACTGTGGCAGAAAGATGTCCAATTCAGATGGGCATCTTTCTTGCACCTGTCTGGGTGTCCCTCATCTAGAAGTTAACCCCCTTTGTGATATCTGTAAGGGCTTTAGTACTCAAACTCTTGCAGAGAGAATCAACAAATTAATACTTAAAAGGCTTATTAAAGAGTCCCTTTAGTGAAGCTCTTTGTGAGGCGGAGACTTCAGAATCTCCAAAGTCTGAGACAAAAAAATGGAGCCATTCGGTACCATCTTCCCCTAAGGTACAAGACTCCAAATCTCAAAAACCTCAGGTTCCAACAGTTTCTTCAGAACTGAAGGCAAAAGTTTCAAAAAATGTCATTATCTTTTGCTCCAGCACCAAAACAACAAAATCAGTAACGGTGCCGTCTACTATTGATAATACTCAAACCACTTCGGTACTGACCACAGCTTTGGTACCAACGACCTCCCTGGCACCGATAATTTTCACGTCTACTCATTTGGTTCCATATTCTCCCTCTGTTCAGCAGACCATGGTGCCGAAGGTCAATATTATAAGTCTATATTATGTAGTAGAAAGACGTGTTTAGTGAAGATGTGTTCAGTGAACATGTCTTCATCGACACATAAATATCGAACCCTGTAATCACTGAAATGGCCACATCAGCAACTTTTTTCCCAGGGGAAAAAAGCGCTTGGCCGCCATCAAGGATTTCCCCTTTTCCCCGCTGTAGTGCGATCTCAGAGTTGGTATATTTAGTTAGGGGGGATGTGGGGGGGTGAAGCCCCCACTATATGGGATTTGAATGTTTGTTTGCTGTTCCTTAGGCCAAGCGCTTTTTTCCCCTGGGAAAAAAGTCACTGTTGTGGCCGTTCAGCAATTACAGTGTTCGATATTTATGTGTCGATGACGTGTTCGCTTAACACGTCTTTCAACTACATAAGATAGACCCCAATATTATAAGTACTCCCCGGACTAGACATTCCACTTCAATAGACCCCTTTACGGGTCAGCAGCTGAATCTCTTTGTGGAAAGTCCTGAATCTCCTTTGAGAATGTCAATCCTTTCCTCCAGGAGTCTATCAGAAATGGATGTAGTCAGATTAGTGGATCATCTCTTGACAGCCGGAGGCCAACTGCCTCGGTACCGATGGTGGTTCTCACTTCGATGCCGGAATCTACTCTGTGGTGTTCTGCTCCTTCAAGACTGTCACACCCACGGGACCGAGATTTGGCTGCCGGCTCCAAGATCCTTGAATCGGCTTCTTTTTTTTTTTTTTTAATGGCTCCGTCTGCGGCTCTCGATACCTTGGATGTTACAAGTCCTCTCTCGGCTCCTACTCTGGGAGGCGGCTCGTCAAAGCGGGGTGTGACCCCGGTTCCAAGGTTGTCTTCTTCGGATGGGCCTGCCTTCTAGATTATGGAGAGAGTTTTAGCCTCAGCAGGCTGCCAGTTGGTTCTATCCCTATCGGAGTGCCATATTTTTGTTCTCTCTGGTTTGCAGCTGCCACAGTCTGCTACATCGGGACAGCGGGCACAAGAGCAGCAAGAAACCATAGTTCAGGGGTTCCCCCTTTTTGGAGTCCTCCTCATATTTTCCCCCTGAGGAGCCACCCCGAAAGAGATTGTACAAGAGGAAGCACATAGATTCTCCAGAAGAATCAGTCACTGAAGATACAGACTATGATGAAGGAGAAAGGGTCCCCACGGTCACCCCCTGAAGATGTCTCCTTTGGAGACATCCTGGAAATATTAAAACAGAGGGGTGATTGGAAGCCCTCAAACCTATCCTCTGAGGAATCTGTTTTCTTGCAAGCTTTTTGTGCCCTGCCATGTACTTATTGGGTGACCCCGCCTGCAGACGAACTAATCAGATTGATCGTACAGGGTGCATGGAAGGCTCCTGACACCATAGAGCCTATTCCCCAGAGACCGGACAAAATTATTTCAGCCCCTGAGGATCAGCCCCATTGGTCTAATGGTCTAGCAGTGGATGCCATGGTAGTGGCAGCAGCCACCAAAAAGGAACTTGCAGAAGAGAGTTCAACACTCCATCCTCCTAACCGGGAGTTCTGGACAATGGACAAATTTGGTAAACAGGTCTTTGCTTCATCGACCTTCGCTATTCGTTCCTTGAATTTTTTGGCACTTCACTAGACTCCAAAGGGATCTGCTAACTGAGCTTTCTGACACCCTAGAAGAAGCAGTGTCTCACGAGCTCCGGGATAAAGTTGCCTCTCAGCTTGCCTGCCTGGAGTCTATCTCAAATTTGTGTATGCGGCTTATTGTGCATACAGCTGAAGGGACGTCTAGAGCAGCGGGTACAGGTGTTGCCATTAGGTGTCATGCCTGGATGCACTTGTGTGATTTTTGTCGACCCCTTCAAGTCTTCCTTTGTAAACACTCCTGTCAATGCTTCTTCATTGATTGGCCCAAAAGTTAGAGACAAGTTAGCCAAGTGTGAAAAGGACGGGAAGACCCTTTCTGCCATGGGCATGCTTTTTTCCACTCCACAGTGACCTTATTGTAGGAATCAGAGGAGTGGAAAAATGTGGTTCAAGAAGACCCAAGGGCCTTTTCGGGACACAATAGGTGAGTATTGCCCCCGGGGAAGAGGGGAGAACTCTTCTGGAAGATACCCCTCCTGTGGCAGAGGGGGTCCACACGACCAGGGTTCCAGAGATTCTTTTTTCTGGACAACCCTACCAGCGCTCCTGAGCGGAGGCCTGATTGCTTACTTCTGGAAGCAGATGGGAGAAGATTTTCTCTGCAACACTCAGCCTGGGTCACAATAACATTGGATTCCTGGGTGCAGGCAATAATCACCAGAGGTTACCACATTCCCTTCAATCTTTTTCCCAAACCCCAAAGGTGAATCCCTGATGTTCCAGCCAGTCAGAGGGATCTAGCAGCACTAGAAATTTCAAAGCTGCTGCAAAAAAAGAGTCATCCAAGCAGTCCCACCAGACCAGATAGGATCCAGACTCTACTCTAGATTCTTTTTAGTGTCAAAAAATACGGGGGACTGGAGTCCAATTGTGGATCTCAGCCTATTGAACAAATTTGTATGGTAGACAAAATTCGGGATGGTCATGGTTCAGTATATCCTTCCTTTTGTAGAGAAGGACGATTGGATGTGCTCTGTAGATCTTCAGGATGCATATTACCACATAAAGATGGACAAGCAGTCCAGAAGATACCTCCACTTCCGGCTAGGAGCCAGTCATTACCAATTTCGAGCACTGCCTCTCGGTCTCTCCACAGCCCCCAGGGTGTTCACCAAATGCATGGCAGTTCTAGCAGCTCATTTAAGCCTACAGGGATTCCGTGTGTTTCCATATTTAGATTACTGGCTCCTTGCCGCCCCCATCAGCCATCTTCTGCTTTGTGCCATAGACTGTGCTCTACACCTTGCCGAGTCCTTAGGCATTTCAAACAGCAAAGAAAAATCACAACCATCTCCCACACAGGGCCTGGAATTCATCGGAGCAGAACTAAATACAAAATCCTATGTAGCCTCCCTTCCTCATCACAGGTTGTTAAAAGATCGCGACTTCAAGTGATTCTCTCCCAAGACAAAGTTCCTGCTCATCTGGTACTACAACTTCTCAGATCCATGGCAGCAACAATAACATTAGTCCTCCTAGCGAGGTATCACACGAGGCTGCTTCAGTGGCTCCTAGCATCAAAATGGTCACTTCTAACTCATCCCATGTCTCATCCAATCTTAATAACAAATCGCTGCAAGAAGGATTTATCTTGGTGGATGAAGCCAGAAGAAGATTTATGGAGTCGTCCCTTCTCCCGTTGTCAGCCCGAGACCGTAGTGACCACAGACACTTCCCTGATTGGGGAGGGGTATTTTCAGGGGAAGACTGTCCAAGGCACTTGGTCCCCACAAGAGGCCAGTCTGTGCATCAGTGTCCTAGAAATGAGAGCAGTGCTTTTAGCGTGCAAGAATTTCAGTCTGCCGTTTCATCAGGGACAATTGCTATCCAGTCAGACAACATGTCATTAGTCTGGTACATCAACAAACAGGTGGGAACCAGGTTCTACCCACTATGTCGGGAAGCCCTAAGATTTTGGCAGTGTGCAATCAACCTCCAACTGCTTTCTAATAGCAAAGCATATTCCATGGTCTGCTGAACAGAGGGAGAAGATGGAACCAAATGAGTAGACGTGAAAATTATCGGTGCCAGGGAGGTCGTTGGTACCAAAGCTGTGGTCAGTACCGAAGTGGTTTGAGTATTATCAATAGTAGACCAACTAAGCAGTTGTATCCTTCTACCTCACGAGTGGTCTCTCATTTCCAGTGTAGTGATGAAAATTTTTTTTCGATTGGGTCAGCCTTGCTGCAACCTGTTCGCCTCTCCCATAAACCACAAAAGCAGTAGCTACTTTCCCCTAGTCCCCCCTTGCAGGGAGTCCTCGAGAGATGCACTTCTTCACGATTGGTCCCTGGGACTTCTGTATGCCTTTCCCCCAATTCCTCTAATTCCCCAATTTCTAAGGAAAGCCCAACAGTTGAGAAGCAAAGTGATTCTCATTGCACCTTACTGGCCCCGTCAAGTCTGGTTTCCCTTTCTCTGGCCTCACTTGGTTCACCGCCTGTGGACTCTGGATCCACCTCCGGACCTGCTATCTCACCCTCAGGGCTTGGTGCATCCCAATCTTTAACATTTCAAGCTGATGGCTTGGTTTCTCCAATTCCAGTAATTGCCATGCCAAACAGCTTGTCCTCCCCGGTACAAAAGATACTTCTGGCTTCGCATAAACCGTCCACCAGAAAAATTTACCCAAGCAAATGGAAGAGATTCTCTATTTGGTCAGGTACAAATGGCCTTGATAGATACTTAACACCAGTTGATAAGGTCCTGGAATTCTTAGCCTCCTTATTTCAGTTGGGAATCTCAGCTTCTACAATTAGAGTTCATCTAGCCACCATTTCCAATTTCATAATTGTTTTAATGATCATTCGTTGATGCCTCACCGTCTTTGCAAAATTTTTCTTAAAGGCGCTCAGCATTTTAAGCCACCTTTCAAACATCTGATAGCGCCTTAGGATTTGACCTTAGTCTTACAATGCCTAGTTCATCAACCTTTTGAGCCAGCAGCCAATTGTGACCTCAAGTTTTTATCTTGGAAGATCCTCTGCCTAGTAGCTATCATGTCTACTAGGAGAATTTCAGAGTTACAGGCCTTGTGTGTGAATCATCCCTATATCATCTTCCACAAAGAAAGAGTATCACTCAGAACCAATCCCTCCTTCCTTCCTAAAGTGGTATCAGAGTCCAATATCAAACAGACTATAAACTAACCAGTTTTCTTCCCAAATATTTCAAAGGAGTGTACTGCTTGGATATGTTGGACGTTCACAGACAGGTATGCTTTTACTTAGAAAGAACAAAAGCCTCTAGAAAATCAGACCAACTAATTCTATCCTTTTTGGGTGCCAGATTGGGCAAATCGGTTTCAAGGGTCACCTTATCAAAATGGTTAAGAGACCGCATTACCTTTATATACAATCAGAATAAACTCAAAACTACCAACAAAAGTTATAGCTCATTCTGCAAGATCTGTTTCCACTTCAGTGTCTTCCATTCCAGAGCTTCTATAGAAGACATATGTGCAGCTACAACTTTGGCTACTCCTCATACCTTTTATCACTCATTACAAATTGGACATGGTCTCCAGGGGAAGAGTATCCTTTGGCTCTATGGTGCTCAGAAATGTCCTTCCTTAGGGCCGCCCAGGATCTAAAGTAGCTGAGGACTCTGTTCCATCAGTCAAGAATGAAAGAAGATTGACAACATCAGATAAAGTTATGTTCTTTTCATAATGTTCCAGCTCTCGTCAGTCTTCATTCATTCTTTCTTGACATTCCTCCTTCTTGCCTCCTATTAGAGACTCTTGGAGGTTCAGAACTAGTCCTGGGGTTGTTATAGTGTTGTTGCTCAGACATTTCTTATTGGTAGGCAAACTCGATCTGAGGTAATGGGAAGAGAGGCGGTACGAGTAGAGCCTTAGCTTGAGAGTTTTTGGCTGGCATGAACTTTGTTTAACGGCCAAGTCGGTTCCGAGGGTTCAGAACCAAACCCATCAGTCAAGAATGAATGAAGATCAATAGCGCAGATGGAACATTCTTAGTCTAGCCCAGTTATTATACCTTGAGTTGTAATATGTAAATTCCGATTTCCTACTTCTGAATTCACATCTTCCATACTGAATATTTCCATATATTCCTTTAGAACTTTACCCTCTTTTGTTACATTTTCCTTCTAAGGCCCCCCAATGCATCCTCACTATTGCAATTCAAGTTCCAGTCCCCACCCATAAATAATAGTCCCTGCTAAAAACTGGTTATTTCTCTCAAAATTATCTTTAACTCAGTAGTTTTTGGTAGAATATAAGTACAAGTCAGCATATTTGTCCTCCCCCTACCAATAACTGCTTACCACCACAAATGTGCCATTATTGTCTTTTCCCCCCTCTTGTATCACTGCTGCATCCCCTCTATCAGCCAATATTATTATTCTCCTTTCCTTTCCTCTATTTATTTATTTGTTTGTTTGTTTACTTACCAGATTTGTTGTCCCTGATGATACACTGAATGTCCACACTGAAATCCTTTATTTGTCAAATCCACATGCTCATTTCTATCCAAATGTGTCTCCTACATTATTATTTGCAACCAACATTTCTTAATATCATTTAATACTCTCTGCTTTGTCTGTAGCTGTACAGCCATTTACATTCCATGTTTATGATAGCAATCTGTTTCTCCTATATTTTATACATAACAGCTTTTTTGAATAGGTATTTACAACTTTTAGCTTGTATGCACATACTAATCTTTGGCCAGATCTGTGTTCTGTTATGTATTTGCTTCTTTTTATCTCCCTTTGAACTTGTGCCACATTTTCAAGAATTTTTTCTTCAACTGAAAATGCAAGCAATAAATAGACTTTTATAATTCCTATCCTCTTTTAACTTACAAGTAACACACAAAACTATATTTAAAAAAAGTTCACTCTACCAGATAGGAACAGTTCCCAAAATCAACGGCTACACCTCAGGGCATTACCTGTTCTAAAATTAAGGTTGCCAGTGCTAAAGTGCACGTTATAGCCCACTTTCTGACTTGTACTGATTTTGTTGTATGCTCTTTTCTTGTATGTATTCCCCTTCCAGATGTGGAAAACAGTTTGCATGCTTTGAGTAAATATTAACTCTTAGCCCTAAGAAAAGTGCATGGCTACCTTTAAATAAATGTGGTTAATTGGGTAGTGTTATATTAAATGCATTTAAGTATTAAGACTTGGGGAAGCAACTACTATTCACTTCCCACAGTTTCAACCCTCATTTATTTTTTAACTAAACTGCTTGCCAATGTATCTTTAAATCTTAATTACACTGTACATCATAAGTTTCTCTCGGCACAGTGTTCAGTGGTCTTTTGATAAATGGCTTGCACTTGTGGACAGCTTGCTTCCAAGAAACTGTAGTTGACACTGAGAATAAAATAGTAACTTTGCAGATGCATGAATGAGTCTTTGTAAATTTTACTTATACTTCTCATGGTTAATTTCTTGCACCTGTATACTTCACATCTCCCACTGAGAACATTTGCTAATGGGAAGAAATCAATAACAATTTTGCAAATACAATTTTCCATGCTTTGCATTGTTTGTCTTTCTGTTCAGACTTGTGTTTAAACAAAAACCTTGTCCATAGCTTTAACCAGTGATATTAATTTAGACATCCACCCGTGTAAAACAAGATGATATTATCTTCTACATATAATAGGATCAACACAGATTTGCATCTCCCTCCCTGGAAGCCCCAAATCACAGCAGTATAGTATGTTTAACTTGCTTGTTTCTAGCCTTTGTTACATTGTTATACAATGTAAATATGAAAATTGAATGCATGACAATTAAGACAATGCACTTTATTGCTTTAAAATCTTTAGCATATTAAAATAAATTAGATTGTACCCTATGCAAAACTGCTTTACAATATAGCATACAATTTATATTAAAACTTTATATAAATATTAAGAGCAAAATTGATTGCTTATTGTTACTTTTTGGTCCCCTCAATGCCCTTCTAGAGTATATGCTTTACAGTTCATCCACCAGTTTCACACAGTCAGCAAAATTCCAGTTTTTCTCAGCCCCTAGCAGAGACACATTTTGTATGTCTAATTCTGTGATTGTTTGAGTTGATGCTTTACAATCTGCCATTTATTCACCAATTTCACAATGTTGCTGATCTTTCCAAGATTATCTGGTCTACCAGCTTCAGTCCCTGGTTCAAATCCAAGTATTACTTGGTCTTCTAGCTAGTCCTTATGCATTTTCTGTTTTGTAAGCATTTTCATCTTTGACAAACTGGGAAAAGTTTCATTGGCAAAATCTCTCTGTTAGCTTTGTTATTGTCAAAAATGAGAAGGAGGCTTCCTTTCTGCTTAGTGGGTCAGTTTGTTAAATTTTTTTATTTCCTGTTCTGCAGCAAAAAATATATTTGATTCTCCATGAAAGAGTATTCCGAAGAGCTTGAATCTCACACTTGTCTATCAATATTTCCTGATTGCTATGATAAACATTATTCTCTTCTGCCTGGTGTACAGTCAGTAATCGTTCTCCCCAAACACTCAGCTGTCCCCAATTTTAATGTTTTTTATTTGTGCCATAATTTTGTCAAGAGCAACTCTTTCTGCTGGTATACTTTCATCTTTACTAATGTGCGTCTTGGCTACTTTCTTATGATCAAGTTTAGATCATACACACAGTTTCAGTTAAATCTTGCTGTGGGAAACCATTCATATGTTGGTACTAGGCTATCTGCTCGAGGACATTTATAAGCCTAGCCAGAGTGCGTCGGCTTTTGCCTCCCCATTGATTAACCAATCCTCTGTCAAGTAGAGCCAGTGAAGTGATCCCAGGGGTGTATTTTCTGTTATCCATCCGCTCGTCAAGGTCTCTCTTGAAGAGTGTTAGTGAGGGGCTCTGCCTGATGTAATTTGGAATTTTGTTCCAAAGCATGGGGAGTCTCTGTGAAGGAATCTGTCCCTCCAGCATGTTCTATTGTTGTGGCGAGGTTTAGCTCACTAGAGCGTGTGGCTCGCAGTGACTTGGATTTCTTTAGGTGGAGCATGTCCATCAATTCTGAGTTGGACATGGCTTTGTAAGTCAGGCAGAGAGCACCTCTGAGTAAGCGATATGTCACTGAGTACAGCCGGAGTTTTTTCAGTTGGGATGCATGGGACATATGTTTGAGACTAGTAATCCTCTTGGTCGTTCCAGCTGTTGGAAGTGTCTTGTGAGGTACATCCCAAATGGGGCATTGTACTCTATGATGGGTCTAATGAGTGACATGTAGACGGGCACTATAACCTCTTTATTTCTGGATGCGAACCCTTTAGTAATTAGATGGACCACATAGAAGGATTTCCTATCTACTTTGGCAAAATGATTGTCAAAGGAGAGATTACTGTCTACCTGGGTCCCCAGGTCTCGTATTACCTCTTCTGTATTAAGGGGGCTGCCACCTATGTGGTAATTCGTGGGTGTTTTGTTTTTCCCCAACGGGATGACTGTGCATTTTTTGGCATTTAGCTTGAAGCCATGACTTTGACATCAGGTGTCCGTCTCAGGCCCTTTTGGAGGATGTCCGTGTCAGTCGGAGAGTCAGTTATGGCTCCCAGTTTGCAGTCATTGGCAAACTTGGTTAGCCATAGTCCTCCTGTGTTTGCCTGTACTTCTGAGAAGTATATGCCGAATAGTAGGGGTCCCAGGACCGAGCCTTGCGGGACACCACTTGTGACTGATTTAAAGTCGGACCTGGAGCCCGCTATTCTTACCGTGTGAGTTCTGTCTGTAAGCCAGTTGGCAACCCATCTCGTGACATAGGGGTTTATGTTCAGGCTGGTGAGTTTTTCTGTAATACTCGAGTGGGGAATGGTGTCGAAAACCTTGGCGAGGTCAAGGTAGGCTGTGTGAACCACCTTTCCCTCATTTGTGGCCTTGGTGACTGTCTCAAAGAAGTCAACCAGGTTTAGTAGGCTTGATCTGCCCTTAAAGCCAAACTGGGTCAGGTCAAGTGTTTGGAGGTTCCCAATGTCTTTGTTAATGAGTTCCATGAGGATGCGCTCCATAGCCTTGCAGACCAGGCTAGTCAGGCTTATGGGGTGATAGTTACCAGGGTCAGTTGTGGCCCCTCCTTTGTGGAGAGGAATAACCGTTGCTGTGCGCCATTCTATGGGCACGTAGCCTGTGGAGAGGCTGAGGTTGAACAGCATGTTTAGGTGGGGGGGTTAGTTTATTCTGTAGTTCGTGCAAGATGCAGCCTGGGACACCATCTGGTACCATTGACGCTGTTTTTTTGGCTTTTGAAAGGGCTGTTTTCACCTGTGCATCTATGATTTTTGGGACACTGCACTTTTCCGGTTTTGTTGTGGGCCCTTTTGGAGGTGAGAGGGGGGTGAAGTTTGCACTGAATCTATCTGCCAGGATGTTGGCAATATCAGTAGGTTCAGTATATTTTGTGCTATTTTGCACTAGTTCAGTGCATATCTGCGAGTTGCCACTTAGATTCTTAACATAGCTAAAGAAGGCTTTGTGGTTATCTTTTGAATCCTTGGCTATTTTTCTTTCGAAGTTAGCCTTGGATGATTTCATGAGGGACCTCAGTTTCTTACTGATACTGATCAGGGATGTCTTTCAATCTTGGGATTTGCTTTTTTTCTGAACTAGTTTCCTCCTTCTGTTGTATAGCCTGTTTATCACAGGGGTCCGCCAAAATGGTTTCCTTCTCTTAGAGGAGTGAGTCTTGGTTTTACTAGGGATGACACAATCCATGCATCCTTGTAGGTGCTCATAGAGTGCATTTGTAAAGGTTTCTGCACCTTGGGCAGCGTTATCCTTTAGTGTGGGGGCTGTGAAACTTACCACCTCTGTCTTAAGTAAGGTGAAGTTTGCTTTAAAAAAGTTTTTTACTGTGGTTTCCTTAGTTGGGGGTGGTGGTGGAGTATGGACACCCAGAGTGATTAGTTTATGGCCTGATCTAACCAGTGATGGGTTGACCTCCGGTGTGGAATACCTGTCGTCCATGTTGGTGATGATCAGGTCCAATATGTTTTCACCTCTGGTAGGGGAGTTTACCAGGTGATCCAGGGCGTTTGAGTTGATGAATTCCAGGAAGCGCTGGCCTGGGAATTTGTACTCGAGTAGTTTTCCCAGTGAATGGTAGGGAAATTGAAATCGCCCAATATCAGGGTGTTTGGTAGGACCTTTATGTTTTCCAGTGTCTCCAGAAAGGTGGAGTGGTGGTCCTGGGTCATGAAGGGTGATCTGTAGCAGGCCACAATTTGCATTGCAGATTTGCCCTATGTTAGTTGCACATGGATGATCTCAGAGATATCATGCTGCGCCACTAACCTGGAGGTGTAGGTATCCTTGATGAATATGGATACACCCCCTCCTTTTGTGTTTTGGTCCGTGTTCTCTGGCCGAAACGTGTGGTATGAGTTTTAGCCTGGTAGTGCTGGGGTGCTCTCTGGAGCCTTGAACCAGGTTTCAGTTACTGCACAGATGTCGATGTTCTCCATACTGAGGAGTGCTTCGAGCACGTGCATTTTGAGATTTAAACTCCTGGCGTTGAGTAGCATAACCCTCAGTTTTTTGTTAATTGTGCTGTTTATGGAGGTGGGTTTGACTTTTGAGCCTTGCCTAAAAAAGGCACTATGGGGGGCAGAAAGATCCTTGGCCAGTATTCGAAAGCCTAGGGGTGACAGGTGCAAGCTGTCTCTTGCGAAGCAACATGGCTTGTCGAGCATGTCGTCCCAGGCTGACAGACACTGGATCCCCTTTGAATGACACCAGAAGCTTAGCCAATTGTTGAAATTGATCATTTTTTCTTTATACTGAGTTATCATTCTTGGTGAGGGCAGGATGCTACTCAGGGTCATACCTGCCTGGGCTACATGATCAGAGAGCTCTTCCATGTCTCTTTTCATGTAGTCCAGGGAGGTACATCTCAGGTCATTCACACCAACATGAACAATGATAGAGTCATATTTGTACTTGTTCTGGAGTGACCTGAGTGCTTGTGTTGTGTGGCGGATTCTGGTTCCCGACAAGCAGCTAGCAGTAACCTTCTGCTTTTCTAGCCTAGTGAGTGGGACGTCAGTGTGCCTGACTATAGAGTCACCTATTACTAGTGTGTTAGGTATGTTATTTCACCTTAAGGGCTGTGATTGTGCGGCACACTGATTTTGTGTTTTATGTGTTGTCTGGTTTGTGACGGGAAGTGCAGGTTGTTTGGAGGTCTCTGATGCTTTTGCAGATTTTTATTTAGAGTCTCCGAGTATGATTTTGTGTATTTATGTGTATTTTTTGCCAGTGCAGTTTTAGTAGGTCTGTGTGCGGCTGGAGTTGTGGTGCAAGTGTTAACCTTATCCTCTGTCTGTTCCAGTCTTGGGTGGAGACAGCTTAGTTTCCAGTTTGGCTGTATAATTGCATCTCTCGCATATGTTAGTGTTTTGTGGTAGGAGAGGGTTGTCTGTGTACATGAGCCAGTTGTAACATTGCCTCAGAATACCCAGATTCACCAGCTGTACTGGAGAGTGCACCTGAAGTTGCCCTTTGGTCATGCCTGAATAGTATGGTGAGCTGCTTAGTCGCTTGGTTGGTGAGGGATGAATAAAGAGCCTTGCCCTGCTGGGCAATCATTGTCACGGTATATTAGTGCTTGCTATTAGGTCTGAGCAAGTGCTGGGCTGTAAGATGCTTTTTGAGTGTTTAGGTTGAGAGTTAGACTAGTTTCAAAGGAAAAACTGAAGAGGAGACTTAGTGGAGCCGGGAATAATTTAACCGTAGCTAACCGGCACTGCCCGGTGCGCAAAACCATGCAAACGTTTTTTTATAGTAGGGAAATGAAAGAGATATAAATTAGCCCAAAAATGGCCAATAAACTACTAACTTCTGGGCTGGAACCACTCCTCCAAGGACAGATAGGTTGCTCAATGCTCCCCTCTCTCACAGGTGAACAGAGAAACTTCCTTCTATCCAAGTAAGGTATGGGCAACTCAGAAACTAGTATCACAGCCCTGAATTCAGCACTAGCTTGAAAACTGGACTACTAGCTTAGAAAGGCGGGAAACAAGGATTTTTTTTGTTTTTGTTTTTTTTTTTTTAAAGATAAAGCAAAAACAGTAAAAAAATACACTTAAAACAGCTTTAAACGACTACAAACGATCAGAAAAGGCCATCACACTTTAGTGTGTAGCCTACAACAGTTAAACAAATTATTTAAACAAAAAACAACTTTTTAAAGGTGCAGGCAGTCAAATAAGTACAATATGCGAAAAAAACAAGCTTTTAAATCACAATAAATGCTGGAAAATCTGCATTTAGGCGGAAAACAGTTTAGTACAGCAAGAAAGTACAGAAAACTGATACTTAATCACTCCAAAGTGTCTCTCCTAAGCTAGAAGGCTTGTATCAGTTTAAGGCTTTCTAGTGCTACCAGTAGGTTAGTTACAGGAAAGATGGGAAACAAGTGCAGATGTGGTCTTAAACCAGAAAGTTGTAAGAGACGGATAAACTGTCCAGATGGTCAATAAACTACAATTTCTGGGCCAAGAACCTCTCCTCTCGTGGTAGACAGGCTACCTAGTGCTTACCACTCCCACTGATAAGCTAGAAGGCTTTCCTCCAACACAGAAAGACTTGCAGGGCTCAGAAGCTTACCAACAGTCCTGGGTACAGCAACTCTGTATCTGGACTAGGCTAGTTACAGGAAAGGTAGGAAACAAGCGCAAGTGCGACTTTTAAACCGGAACGTTGAAAGAGATGGAAAAAAACTGCCCAAACGGCCAATAGCTACAATTTCTGGGCCAGGAACCACTCCTATTATGGTAGATAGGCTACCTAATGCTTACCGCTCCCACTGATGAGCTAGAAGGCTTCCCTCCAGCACAGAAAGGCTTGGGGGGCTCAGAAGCTTACAAAGAGTCCTGGAATACAGCAAATCTGTACCTGGACTAGACTAGTTACAGGAAAGGCGGGGAACAAGTGCAAACAAAGGCTTTTAAGCCAGCAAGTTGAAAGAGATGGAAAACTGCCCAAAAGGCCAAATAAACTACAATTTCTAGGCCAAAACTCACTCTTCCCGGGGAGGATAGGCTACCTAGTGCTTACCACTTCCACAGATAAGCTAGAAGGCTTTCCTCCAACACAGAAAGGCTTGGGGGCTCAGAAGCTTACTAACAATCCTGGATACAGCAACTCTGTAACCGGACTAGGCTAGTTGTAGGAAAGGCAGGAAACAGGCACAAGTGCGGCTTTCAAACCAGAAAGTTGAAAGAGATGGGAAAAAAACTGCTCAGACAGCCAATAGCTGCAATTTCTGGGCCAGGGACCACTCCTCTTGTGGTAAATAGGCTACCTGATGCTTACCACTCCCACTGATAAACTAGAAGGCTTCCCTCCAACACAGAAAGGCTTGCGGGGCTCAGAAACGTACAAAGAGTCCTGGATACAGCAAATCTGTACCTGGACTAGACTAGTAACAGGAAAGGCAGGAAACAAGTGCAAACACAGGCTTTTAAATCAGACGGTTGAAAGAGATGGAAAAGCTTCCCAAATGGCCAATAAACTATTATTTCTGGGCAAGAAACCACTCCTCCTGTGGTAGATAGGTTACCTAGTGCTTACCACTCCCACTGATAAGCTACAAGGTTCTGTCCAACACAGAAGGGCGTGGGGGGATTCAGAAGCTTACCAACAGTCCTGGATACAGCAGATCTGTACCTGGATTACACTAGTTATAGGAAAGGCGGGGACCAAACGCAAAATATGCTTTTAACCAGAAAGTAGAAAATGATGGAAAAACTGCCCAAATGGCCAATGAACTACAATTTCAGGGCCAAAACCCACTCTTCCCGTGGTAGATAGGCTACCTAGTGCTTACCACTCCCACTGATAAGCTAGAAGGCTTCCCTCCAACACAGAAAGGCTTGGGGGGCTCAGAAGCTTATCAACAGTCCTGGATACGCAAGTCTATATCTGGACTTGACTAGTTACAGGAAAGGCAGGAAACAAGCTTAGAATTTTTTTTTTTTTTTGTTACAGAAAAGCAGCTAAACAGCAGTAAATACAATTCAAATTGTAGTGCAGGCAAGCAACCCGAGCGTGTAGCAACACTACAGCAAATACAGTTCAAATAAATGCAATTAAATTAACAAATGACTAAAAAACAAGTGCAGAAGGCAGTAAATTAGAAGGCTACTAACAAGCAGTAATAAGTGCAGAGTAAGAGGGACTGAACAGATAGCACGCAGAAGAGCAACTAAGACAGTTACAGTAAGAGCAGATGAATAAGATTTTATATATATATATATATATATATATATATATATTTTTTTTTTTTTTTTTTTGAAGAAAGGAACAGAGCAGGATTAAGAGGCTACAGGGGTTGACTTCCCAAATACTCTTTTTGTACACAGTAGGAGTGCCTGAAATCAGAATATGATCTCACTGCACTCACTTGAGTGAGCAAATGAGATGGTCCCAGAAGGAATATCCAAATACAAATCTGCAAGAGGGGCGGGCAATTTCAAAGCCACCAACATTAACACCAAAACAAGAACAAGGAGAATGAGTGGGGAACTAACTGTAGAGAGACAGCCACAACTTCAGTTGAGTTAATATTCAGTGAAAAACACAAATAAATAAATTAAATACAATACTATATGCAAAAGAGCAGATAAATGTGTACTTAAATTCACTTATACGTCCAGCTGATTTCAGGTAGGTGTTAGCCGGCCAAAGCTCTGATATTAAGCAGAGATAACTCAAAATGTACCACTTATATAAGGCAAGACAGGATGTTAGTGATGAGCTGAAACTACCCCCCACTGCTATCAATGGCTACAAAGAAATTTTAAAAAGTACTTTGTAGAGAGACAGCCACAACTTCAGTTGAGTTAATATTCAGTGAAAAACGCAAATTCCCATTACTTATTTATAATTTCATAAAATCAGTACAGTCTATTCCTTCAGGTTTCACTGGTACAGTAGATCATCTCCAGTTTTCTCTGCAATTTCTTCTATTTTTTTAAAAACGACATTTCTTAAAGTCTTAAGCTCAGCCATCATTTTTTTCATGTCAGCCTCTGAGTTTGCATTTTTATCTGCTTATCTGAGTAGCTAGTTAAAGCTTCTTTTTTATAGCCTTTTGTTATTTGACTGCATGTATTAATTCATTGTTTCTCTTATTTTAAACACCACGGAGTGTATTTTATTTGTTTTGTCCATAAATTACTGGAAGCCATCATCTGTACCAAGGTTGAAGCTTTTTGCTGAACAGGCAGCTGCAAAATTGTTTTTGACTAGTTTTCTTAGCTTCTTTTCTTGTTGATTTTCTGCCATTTTTTCTGAATTTCTTCTTTGCTGTCATCCAGGCAGTGTAATTACTAGTTAGTAACTGTGTTTTATCCAATTAGTTACTTTCACTAGCTTTTTCAAATTTGTAGTTTTCACATCGAGAGAGGTCTAATTAACCTGTTTATGACTGTTCAGCCATCTTGGAAGTTCTTTCCCCAGAGTACTGCTCATAATCAGGGAGGAATGATCAGAATTTATTTAAAGTGTGCCTTCTGACCAAGGCAACACTACGTTTGTCTCCTGAACAGCTTGGCAAAAGTAGAATGCAAAGCTTTGCCTCTGTATGTGGCCTGCCTGACTCTAAACAGGGGTTTCCTGCTTCACCCAAACCTGGCCATTCTAAGACTGACAGCTTGGGAGACATTGCCATGATTTCAGGTAGACACAGTATTCTGAGGATGTGCAAAATATTTAGGAGGAGTCCAGGAAACCTAATACAAGAAAATTGTACCTAGCTAAAAGATTTTCCTTCTGGTGAATAATCCTGGGACCTTGAAGCAAAGAGAGCTAACGTGGCTTATGATCCTGGAATACCTGTCAGAACTTTTCAAATCAGGGTTAGCTTATAGTACTATTAAAGTGCTTGCTGTACCTTTTTCACCCTATCTTCTAGTGCCCCCCCCCCCCTGTACTTCAGACAGTTAGCCTAACAGTTCCTAAAGGGGCGGCAGCCACCTTTGGGCATCCAGAAAGAAAATTGCTCCACTGTAGGATCTCAGCTGTGTGTTAGAAAAACTTACAATGGCCCCTTTAACCTTTAAGAAGCCGCTTCTTCCTCCCTTCAGTAAGGATCAGAAAGATACTGTTTTTGGTGGCTATTACCTCAGAGAGAAGAATTTCTGAACTACAAGTCCTGATGTGGAAGAACATTTCCTGGTATTTCACTGCAGCAGAGTATCCCTTTGCACCAATGGTGGTATCAGAAATTACTTTAAATCAGGCTTTGTGGTTACCAGTTTTTCCCCAGAGCTTCCTAATACAGGAGGAGGAACCAAACATTCTCTTGATATGCATAGGAAGCTGATAAACTTCATAAACAGAATAAAATAATTGCTTGTCTCTTTTGCAGAGAAAGATGACAAAACTTGTAAACAAACCTTTTTTTTTTAATGTTTAACCGGTTGCATTTCCTTTTGTTAATCATACCATCCAAACCTACCCCAGGTCAGATTATGATCCCCTTTGTTAGAACTACAGCTGCCACCACAGCCTTTCTACAAAAATTACTACCCAAGCTATACTAGAAGCAGCTACTTGGTATTCTCTACACACCTTTTCCAAGCACTGTGATCTGGGATTAACCTGAAGGGCCAGGGCATGATTTACTTCTGTAGTCATTCACATGGTATTATTTCCAAGTGACACTTTCACCTCCCCAATAGAACTCTTTTGGAAATCATCTTAAATCTGAGTACTACAACAGAGTATTGTGATGAAATAGTGCAGTTGTCTTAGGAGTATTTCATAAATGAATATTTAAGATTGCAGTCTAAGTACCATCCCTCCTACACCCTGTCCTTTTATGCACCAATTTGATTGTTGCCCTTTGGGTTGGGATGGCTCCCTCTGTGTTTTAAATAACTATTTTGCTATTGTAGTTAACTCCTCTAACATCCAGTTTCAACTTTTCCAAAATACTGAGCAAAAATTTCTTCCTTTTATTTAAATGTAATGAATGTTTACTAAATTAACATCTTTTCTTCTAACAGTATAGCTGTCTTCACTGATGTGTTGAGTTACTTGTAGCTTTCCCTGCATCTAGAAAATGGAGCCTTGTACACTTTGCCATCTGTGTTACTATTATAGTGTCTTTTAACCTTATAACTTTTTTGTTCATAAATAATTATATATGTGATGATGTGAGGTATTGCCGGTTATGCCAGGAGAAGTAGGGCAGTGGATGTGTAACATATGCCATCACAGCTAGCTGGAGTTTTGTAAAGAATTATATGTCATTTGTATATCAAATGGATTTGTACAGGTGCTGTTGAAAATATATTTGTAAAGTTGCTTGTGTTAAAAAAATGTGCCAACAGTGGGTTCTGACTATATTGTAACTGATTAAATGCATATGTTCTAACACAGGATGCTAGAAGCGAAGAGGTTAATGTCAGTCCAGCTAACTTTGAAAAATAATTTGAAATTAAATTACCTGGTAAGCCATAAAGATTGCATCTTACGGTTCTGCTTGTAACCAGAAATGAAATGTCTGTGTCTGTGAAAACAAGGAATACGAATCCTTGTTGTATTGTCCTTAGCAGGAATTACTTTTTACTCTGGAAGGGTGGAAGTGCTGA
Organism: Protopterus annectens; assembly: GCF_019279795.1. Taxonomy (NCBI): domain Eukaryota; kingdom Metazoa; phylum Chordata; order Ceratodontiformes; family Protopteridae; genus Protopterus; species Protopterus annectens. The sequence goes on along the minus strand of NC_056731.1, from coordinate 1,095,072,294 downwards.
AATGGCTTTATGACTTCCAGAAGTTGCAACAGATCTTAGCAAAGCCTAGAGAGAGAGAGGACCCAACCCCTTGATTGAGTGTGTTCCTTGTGTGTTGTTAGGGGATATTTGTGCTTGATGCAGAGAGCTGCATCTGGAAATACTGTGTTTGTATATATGTTTGTTCCAAATGAACATCCCTCTCCAGTGTTAGTGGTGAGGATTCAGGCTCCTTGATAACTGGCCCAGGGGGGACATCACATATTGCTGGCAGTGGTGGGATTCAGGCTTCTTGATTACTGTCCCAGAGAGGGGGATGTCATATATTGGTGAGCAGTGATGTGGATATTAATTGAAGTTCTGTACCTGTAGGCAGTTGTCACTGAATGTGCTTGTACTCTCAGCAGCCACAAGGTAAACATACAGAGTTTCATTTTCACAACAGTTTTATTTATTTTTATGTTAGTTTAATTTAGTCAGGGGAGGCAGGCATAGATGTTAGCAGAGGATTACGGCAAGCTAACAAAGATCCAGTAGGCCAAGCTGTATGAAGCCGAAGGATTGCTGCATGCCAGCCTGACTAAAGAGGAAATGATTTAAACCTTAGTCACAGCTCAGACCAGCAACTAGGAGGATAACCAGTGTGGTGATGGGAATTTGCAGCCCTCAGAAACAGGACAGTTCACCCTTTTCTGAGAGGACTTAAAAACCTGTCTGTAGTTAGAGACTTGAACTGGGGTCCAATTGTTTGAAATTAGAATCATCAGAGAGACTGCTGCATTTGGAGGCTGAAGAAAATGAGAGACTGCGGCAAGCAAAACATATGGATTTAGAATCAGCAGAGAGACTGCAGCATTTGGAGGCTGAAGAAAAACAGCTCCAATACGAGAGGGAAATGCTGAGTCATCATCAGGGTCATGGAGGTAATGGGGAAGGGAATAACTGACCTTAGAAGCAATAAAGGTCAGTAAATTTCTTCAACAGTCTAGAGAGGGTGATAATTTTGATGGTTTTATTCATATATTTGAAAGAGTATGTAAATAGTATAATGTTGACCAAGGGCTCTGGGTACGGTTCCTGATCCCCTTATTGCATGGTAAAGCTGTAACTGCTGTTTCTAAATTGTCTGATATTGATTGTTTAAACTATGATAGAGTAAAACAATGTTTATTAGAATGCTTCAAGTTAACACCTGAAGCTTACAGAAAAAAAATCATGAGCATAGACACAAGGCAGATGAAAGTGTATGTGATTATATTGCTGAGTTAAGCATTTATTTTCATAGGTGGGTGAGTGGGTGTCAGGTCACCACTTTTGAAGGGCTGGCAGATGTTTGGGTTTGGGAACAAGCCCTTGGCACGTTGCCTGAGGACATGAAAATCTGGTGGTAGATCCAGAGTGTAACTCTGCAGATAAGCTGGAGAAAAAGGGGGATCTCTACTTAGCAAGCAGGGCATCACTGCACAAGAAGGGGATACTCAGTGCTGCACTTGGATTTAAGGGAACCCATGGTGGACAGCCTAAACCATCCCAACAGAGTCCACCAGTAACAGGGGAAGCTCTAGTTCTCGTACATGGTCAGGATCAAGGGTTAGATGTTTTAAATGTAACCACTGGGGTCTTGTATCATGTAAATGTCCACAGAAGCAAGGTGGGGAACAAAAGGTGAGGGAGTCAGCAAGTGGGAATAACAGTATGCCACTAGTATGTTGTCGGAGACAACAGGGTGTAGTAAACTATCACCAAAGTTTAGATCTGATCTTATTGGATTGAAAACAGGCCACTGCTAAGAGAGAAACAGCCTATGACATGACCATTGTGAAGCCTGCAGTGGTTAAATAGGATCAGCATGTGCTTGGGCAGTCCATTACAGTCAGAGCTTTAAGAGGGGCACCATTCCAAATGCTTTTGACCAGGGTTCACCTTGACTGGGAGGGTAGAAAAGGAAGCAAGCAAGTAGGTGTATTTGAGGATATGCCTGCAGATATCCTGATAAGGAATGATTTTGATAATGGACTACCTTGTGTGCATGCAGTTACACCCAGTCAGATTTCGAAACATGCATATGGGGCTGGTAGGTTGAGGAACCCCAGACAGACCCCACACCTGAAGCCAGGGCTGCTGAGGTGGCTATTTCATGGAGGGTGCCACCCTGTAGCAGTGAGCCTGATGGTGAGCCACAGCTGCTGGTTAGGTACTGATTTTCCCTTCAACAGAGTGATTGCAAGGGAAGAGGTGTGTGTTGTAGTACCCAGGCTGACAGTGAGGCACCGCTGTCAGAGAATGCCAGAGTTCCTATGGAAGGGGAGCTGGGAAGGGTCACAAAGGTAGAGTTGAAGCATGCTCAGCTCTCATCCCCCACACTAAGAGGCTTGGGGGAGGTAGCTAGGGAGGCATCTGATTCTCAAGGAAAAGGGCAGTCTGTTTTGGGGACCTGACAAAGAAAGACCCCTTACCTACTTCATCTTGCCTTGCTCTAGTAAGTGTCCAGGGTGTAGTAATTCTTTAAATCAGTCAGGAAAATATAGTGAAATTAGTTAAGTACTGATGTGAAGTTGTTCAATCTCGCCATCTATTATTTACTGATGGGTTCGGAGCCGATCCCTCGGCTCTGATATGGCCAATTGCAAAGCTCGAGGCCAAGTCTCTATCCCATAATGCACCCGGAATTACCTCAGATCTAGTTTGCCGCTGCAACAGATCGGAGGTTCTGATTTAGGTCGGGCCAGTTAAGCTGTTTTTTCATTACTTTCTTATTGAAAATTTTGCTAGTTAGATAGTTAGAGTAGTTAAGGATTGTTGATAAAGCTCTTATAACATTTCAGTGTGTTTTCCCTTCCCATTTAGTGTGCTTTAACAAATTTCTAGTTGGCCTCTTTTAGGACTAGTTTAATAGTTGTTTCTGTACTTGGTGTGGTCTGTCTAGCCTTCTTTTTTTTATTTTTTTTTTATTTTTTTTAATATAGATAAGGCTTAGTACAGTAAACCTTGGACAATTTAGGTAAGGTTGTTGTTTGTTTCTCAACTTGCAGTGTGTTATTCAGTAACCTTTTGCCACAATTTTTTAGATAGTTATAGTCATTTGCTGTGTGGTCTGTCTAGCCTTCTGCATTTTTATAGATAAGGCTTAGTACTTTATTAGTGTTGAAGTTTACAGTAAACCTTAAATAATTAGATAAGGTTGTTGTTTCTTAGCAGCTATCTCCTTTCTTTTGCATAGTCTGCTTGGTATTCCTTAATGTGTGATATCACATTTATACCTGTATTACTGTGTGTGGGTAATTTAGCCTGCTTTTATTTCAGGCTTCTGTGTATAATTACTGTTGTAGTTTTTTTTGTGGTAACAGTAATTTTCCTGACATTGCTATGGCTGACCAAGATAAGCACCCTAAGTCTGGCTTCAAAAAGTGCCCAAAGTGTGGCCAAAAGATGTCTGTTACGGACAGCCACATTAATTGTGTTTACTGTCTAGCGGCTCTGCATTTGCAAGACAGTTGTTCCATTTGTCATTCCTTCTCCTCAAGGGTCCTGCAGGAAAGGAAGAGGAAACTCATTGATAGAAGGTTGTTGAAGCCTTCTTTTCAAGAAGCTTTGAGTGACCAAGATGGATCCAGCAAGTCCTCAAAGTCTTCCAAGATATCGTACTCGAAGAAATCGAAAAAGTCTTCGACTTTGGCTCCACTGCCATCAGAGCCGGCAGTCTTTACCTTTCGAAGTCTGTCCCTAGTCTTGGAACTGGTGTCCGAAGCACCTAAGAGTCCACTTCTCCAGTTGGTACCACCTTTGGTATGCTCCTCTCCATCATCTATCAGCCTGTTGGATCTGGATGTGGATCGTGTGGTACAGAAGCTGTTATTGGCACCGGCATTAGCAAAAATGTTATCGGCTTCGACCCAAATGGCTTCGGAGCCGAAGACCCTTGTGCCAACTGTAAATATTCCTCCTCCAAGCCATGCTGGTCCTTCGGAGCTGGAGGAGGCAGACCTGATGTTAGTGGAACCCTCGGAGCCAACACCTGCTCCAGTGTTTTCGGCTCCGTGTACTCTGATGTCCTCAGTGCCAATCGAGGACTCTAGGAGCTGACACTCTCTGGTCGGGTCCGGAGAGAACAGTTGGACTGAATTGTTGGTTCCGACTTTGCCTCTTGGGACCTCGGCTCATATGAGTTCGGCTCCTACCTCAGGCTCAGAGCCCAATGTCCTGGTGCCAGGGGGTGTCGATGGTTTCTTCAGATCCGTCGGCTCCCTCGCATCAGAGCAGAGGTGCTTTCGATGCCAAGCGAAGAGTCATGTCTCCTAGGACATCCTCGACCTCGGGTCTGCCTTCCTCCTCCCCTAAAGTGCCTGTGTCTGCATCTGCCTCGCACGTCTTCACCAAGTGTATGGACCCAGAGCCTTAGGAAGCCCCATTGGGTGGCCCCTGCTCTTCCAAGACCTCACCAGAAGCTCCCACTGATGAGGTTCCCAGGAAGAGATTGTGTAAGAGGAAACATCTAGACTCCCCCCAGGAGTCTCTAACATCGGGTACTGACTTAGATGAGTCAGAATGGTCCCCACGGTCCCCCTCTGAGGATATCTCATTCGCTGAGATGCTTGAGATCCTTAGGCAGAGGGGTGACTGGCAGTCCAAAAGCCCTACTGAGGATGAGTCAGTTCTCCTGAAGGCTTTCGGGTCTCAGCCCTCCACCTCTTGGGTGTCTCTGCCCTTCGATGAGCTGTTGCAACTGGTCTCGCGAAGGGCACGGGAGTCTCCGGGATACTATGGAGCTTGTCCCTAGGAGGCCTAATAAATTAATTTCTGCCCCCTTGACAAAACTTTTTAACAAAAGGTGTTCCGGTTGATGCCGTGGTGGTGGCCGCAGCCACCAAAAAGGAAATGTCTGAGATTTCCTCGTCTATCCATCCTCCTAACAGAGACTCCAGGATTATGGATAGATATGGGAAACGCATGTTTAGTTCAGCGACTTTTGCTCTCCGCTGAATTATTTAACCCATTTTACTAGGTTGCAAAGAGATCTCCTTAAGGAGTTAGGAGATACTCTTCAGGGTACAGTAGCTGCAAGAGCTTCCGACAAAGTTGCTGCCCAGCTTGCTACCCTCAATTCTATTGTCAACTCATCTCTTACGCAGCTGATGGAATGAGTAGGGCAGCGGGTACAGGAGTTGCTCTTAGGAGACATTCCTGCGTGCGCTTGTGTTCATTCGTGGAGCCCTTCAAGTCATCCTTCGTGAACACTCCCTTTGATGGCTCTTCCCTTTTCGGGCCTAAAGTGAAGGAAACCTTAACCAGGTGTGAACAGGACGGAAAGACAGTGTCTGCTGTCGGGGTCCATTTTTCCACCCCTGCCCGACCCTACCCTAAACGTCAAAGGGGAGGAAAAATGTGGTTCTGAAAAGCCCAAGGAGCCTTTCAGGACACACATGGTGAACCCCCCTCCAGGGGCAGAGGAGGGGGCAATAATGGAAGACGCCGCCCTCACTGCAGAGGGGGTCTGCAACACCAGGGTGACAGGGATCACTTCTCTGGGAAGCCCTACCAGCACTCCTGAGAGGAATGCCCGACTGTCCTGCTCTGGAGGCAGTCAGGGGTCGCTTATCTTTGTACCCAGATGCTTGGCTCAAAATAACAAAAGACAGCTGGGTACAAAGTATTATTTCCAGTGGGTACTTCATTCCATTCGCCACACCCCCCTCCAATCACAAGGAAAATCCTGGATGTTCCACCAAGTTACAGGGAACAGGCAACAATAGAGGTCCAAACATTGCTAAGAAAAAGTCTCATCCAACCAGTCCCAGCAGACCAGAAAGGATCCGGAATTTACTCAAGATTCTTTTTGGTTCCAAAGAAGACAGGGGACTGGAGACCCATATTGGACCTCAGCAGACTGAACCAGTATGTAAAGAAAGAGAAGTTTTGGATAGTCATGCTTCAGTCTGTACTTCCTTCTTAGGGAAAGACAGTTGGATGTACTCGATAGATCTCAAGGATGCATACTACCACATAAAAATGGCCAGACCATCCAGGGATCACCTGCGCTTCTGGCTGGGAGCCAGTCATTACCAGTTTCGAGCCCTGCCCTTTGGTCTCACTACAGCCCCCAGAGTGTTCACCAAATGCATGGCAGTGGTCATGGCTCACCTGAGGTGTCTAAGATTCCAGGTGTTTCCGTACCCAGACGATTGGCTCCTTACCGCCACCACCAGGCATCAACTTGTTCTGGCCACGTAGTCCACTGTGTCACTCTGCAATCATCTGGGCATTGCAATCAACTCAGAAAACCTGCCTTGTTGCCATAGCAGCATATGGTTTTTATCGGGGCAGAGTTGGACACCACCACCACCACACTAAGGCTTCCAATAGAAAGAGTCTCTCTTCTTCGTCAACATGTCAGCATTCTGATATCAAAAGACAGAGCACCAGCATCAGAAGTTCTGAAATTATTAGGTATGATGGTGGCAGCAATTCTAGCCATACCACTAGCTCGAATGCACATGCATATACTACAATGTCTGTTGTTCACTCAATGGTGTTACCAAGAGCTCCCCATGACTCACACTATAATGATCACAAATTATTGCAAAAAGGGCCTTCAGTGGTGGTTGACGTCACTTCATGTCACGATAGGATGCCCATTTGTGCTACCCCCTCCAGCGGCCACAGTGACAACGGACGCTTCCCTGATAGGGTGGGGGTGCATTTTCAGGGAAAGACTGCCCAAGGCATGTGGACCGATCAAGAGACACATTTGCATATCAATGTCCTGGAGATGAGAGCAGTACTTTTGGCATTGCAGTACTTTCAGGACTCTCTTCCTTTGGGTACGATTGCCATTCAGACAGACACCATGTTGGTGGTCTGGTATTTGAACAAACAAGGAGGAACCAGGTCTTACCCCCTTTGTCGCGAGGCTCTCAGAGTTTGGCAGTGGGCTGTTTCCACCCAGCGCTTTCTGTTGGCAACGCACATCCCTGGGAAATCCAATGAGATAGCAGACAAACTGAGCAGGGCAATATTTTTGCCCCACTAGTGGTCCCTCAAGAAAGAAATAGTGGACAGGATATTCCATAGGTGGGACCAGCCTTGCTGCGACCTTTTTGCCAGTCACATGAACACGAAATGCAGAACCTACTTTGCCCTCATTCCCCCTCCAGGAGAAGCCCCAAGGGATGCATTTGTACACGATTGGCCTCCGGCTCTCCTCTATGCATTTCCACCAATTCCATTGATACCCAAGGTTCTACAGAAAGCAAAAACCCTGGGAAGGACCATCATTCTAATAAACACTCATTGGCCTTATCAGATTTGGTTCCCCTTCCTTAGACTTCATCTTTTGGAGGATCCTTGGATTCTGGACTTAGTTCCAGACCTTCTGATGCACCCGTCAGAGGATCTTCATCCCTCTCTGCAGTACCGGAAGCTGACAGCATAGCCAGGTTCCATAACCTTTCCAATAAGACAAGAGAGATCATTTTGTCTTCTCATAAATCTTCTACTAGGACGTTATATCTTAGCAAATGGAAAAAATTCTCTATATGGGTCTCTAAAAATAATATTGATCCTTACCAAGCCCCTATGGCCTCCATCTTAGAGTTCTTGACTATGATTTTTAACAAAGGAGCTGCAGCAGCAACGGTTCGGGTTCAATTGGCTGCTATTTCTAATTTTCATCTTGGATTTGAAGGATTGAATATTATGTCTCACAAGTTACCCAAAGCTTTTCTCAAAGGGACTTTTCATATTAGACTACCTGTGAAATCTCCCTATTCTCCGTGGAATCTAAATTGTATGCTTTCCCACATAATTCTTCCACCATTTGAACCAGCTTCCTCTTGTGATCTCAAATTTTTGTCTTGGAAGACCATATTTCTGGTAGCTATTACTTCTGCCCGCAGAGTGTCAGAGCTTCAGGTTTTATCCATCAAGCCTCCCTATTTGATATTCCATGCTGACAGAGTCTCAGAACATATCCCTCATTCTTGCCCAAAGTTTGCACTGAAACCAACCTCAACCAAGTTATTGATTTGCCAGTTTTTCTCCAACCATTGTAACAATTTAGAGTATATGCTGCACAAACTTGATGTTCACAGACAGCTCAGATTTTATTTGGATAGAACAAAAGATTTCAGAAAATCAGAACAGCTTTTTGTTTCATTTTCAGACTCCAGGAAGGGTAGACCAGTGGCTAAAACATCTCTGTCTAAATGGTTATCTGATTGCATCACCTTTGCCTTTTCAGCTGTCAATATGCCTTTGCAGCATAAGATTAAAGCTCACTCAGCCAGAGCAGTTTCTACATCATTTGCCTTTTCTGCCAGACTTCCCATTGATAAAATTTGTGCAACAGCCACTTAGTCAAAACCTCCATACCTTTATCACTCATTACAAACTTGACAAGGCCTCCTTTGGATCCCATGGTCCTGAGAAATATACTCCCGTGAGCCACCCGAGATTGATGGTGCTTGGGATGCTACCCATCAGTAAAGACTGAATGGCGAGTTTGAACAACTTCACATAAAGAAGTTATGTACTTACCATAACATTCCATGTGAGTTGTTCATCTCGCCTTCATTCTTACGTCCTTCCCTCCTACCCCCTCCTGGGCTGATAGATAACCGAGATGCTGGATCCATCCTGGTTACTCAGTCCTTCTATTTCTTTCTCTTGGGATTGAAAGAATGACATATAGTATTGTTATACGCAGCAAACAAGATCTGAGGTAATTTCAGGTGCATCATGGGATAGGGAATTGACCTCGAGCTATTTGAAGATCTCGAGCTTTGCAATTGGCCGTATCGCAGCCGAGGGATCGGCTCCAAACCAATCAGTAAAGAATGAAGGCAAGATGAACAACTCACATGGAACATTATGGTAAGTACATAATTTCTTTTTTTTTTCTGTATCTGTGTGAATCTATTCATCTGTGTTATTTAATATTTCCTATGACTGAAACTCTAGTGTTTATTATAAATAGATATTCCATATTATCATGTTCTTTTATTATTAAATGTATTTAAACTTTTCATTGTGGCTGGTCCTTTAGAGAATATTTTAACCTTTGAGAATACTCGTATCTATTTGGTAACTGTGTGGCCACTCCTGAAAGCCTTACTACATTAGTTCATAGGTGTTTACTAGGCTAATGACCACAAGGGCCTTTTTAAGCCTAACCATGCTTCCCAATTCTGTGATGAATTCTGATACCCTTGATAATTGTAAGCATGGGCTTGGGAGATGAACCATTTACAGGTTACCTGTTTGCATCAGAGGCTTAGGTACCAAACCAGGGGTGAATTTCCGGTTTCCCATCCAATTGTCCAAGTTGCATTTGAATTGGATTAGGGAGGAACTCTGTTTCACATGGGTGGGGGGCCTGTTCCATAGACGAGGTAGTCTCTGTGATACGTACCTACTTTTCCAGCAGGTCCTGTTTATATCACAGGTAAAGTTTAAGTCTTTAGGATGGGTAATTCTGGCACTGTTTGTTTTGTGGATATGCAGGAGGTCCATCAGAGTTAAGTCTGACATTGCCCTGTATGTCAGGCATAGATCTCCCCTCAAAAGCCTGTAGGAGACAGAATACAGGGATAGGGCCTTGAAGCGATCTGCATAGGACAAATTACTTATGCTCCGTATTCCTTTAATGAGGAACCTCTGTGGACATTACAGTTGTTGGATGTGCCTGGATAGATACATACCAAAGGGGGTGTTGTACTCAATGATAGGTCTGATGAATACTGAATACAGTGGAACAATGACTTCCTTAGACTTAGATGCCAAATGTCGAAAACTGTCATTTGTATTAATATTAATTTCATTCATTATAATTGGGTGCCCTTGTAAGAGTCTTGGAGTAGCTGGTTTTGCAGGGGCAGAAGGGGGCATAACTAGTAAATCTGTGCCAGCCTTTCACAGGTAGGTGTGTGTGTGTATGTGTCAGCTGTTTGGAGCAGGGACATAAAACACTGGTTTCACTGAGAGGGTGCTGGAGGACTTGGCTTGGACACTCAGCTGAGGACTCAACTCTACAGCTGTGCCAGTGGGGAGTCTTATTGGGGGCCTGGAGAGAGAGGGAGGACCCAGCCCCCAGACTGAGTGTGTTCCGTGTGTGCTCTTAAGGGAAATTGTTCTTGATGCAGAGAGCTGCATCTGGAAATATGGTGTATATCTATTTTTGTTCCAAGTGAACATCCCTCTCCAGTGTTAGTGGTGAGGATTCAGGCTCCTTGATTACTGGCCCAGCGAGGGGACGTCACATTTATATGAACCTTCATTAAAAAATCTTCATTATGATTGTCTGTCATAGTTGTACATTCATATTGATTTCTTAGTTATGTGAACTTTTCCATTATTCCCTTTTTTTTTTTTTTTTTTTTTAATTATTTCCCCTACAACTTTACATAAATCACTGCTACCCTTTTAAACTTTTCTTGTATGGTCTTTCTTCTAACCCTCCAATTCACTGAGTAAGGAGTAGTTAAAGTTTGCTGGTAAACTGACCTTTGCCTGGCCCCGAGACACAAAGAGATTTAGCTGTTAACTGCATCCCAGGCAGCAGGGTTTTAATTAATGGTTCTGGCATTAGAGGAGTCAGGCAGGGAAGGGTAAGAGTGAAGTAATGTAACCCATTTACCTCTCACAGGAGGGGGTGGGAAGGATTATTTGCACTCAGCGGCATGTGGAGTTGATGCTGTTTCCATAGTGGACAGCAGGAAAACCATGCCCATACTTTTTTGGGTGGGGCAGAGCTGCTTGGAGGGAGAGCCTCCACATCAGTCCATTGCATGATCACCCCTCGCCACCAACACTGTACCGAGTAAGTGCGAGGAGATAGGCCTTAAGTAATAAAATGCTAAACCATTGCTGATGGCTTCCTAAATCATGGCCTCTCCTGTACAACTCTTGCCGTGCTGTTGAGGAATAAATGGTTCCATTGGTTGAGAAGGAATAGATAATTAGCAAGAATTGGGGTCAAAAACCTATTTGAATGTTGCATGATTTTCTTTGCAAGCTGTGGAATAACGTTTTCTCAGTTTTTTAAAATGTAATGGGGATACTAATACCAACATGCGCTTTTGTTTTTTTTTTGTTTTTTTTGTTTTTTTCTCCCTTCTGTTTTTTTCCTTGCTCGATTTTAAGAAATGTAGGCACTGCAATGTAAAAAAATAAAATAAAAAGGGAGAGAGTAAAGGTATGGTGAAGAAAACATGACAAAAGAAAAATCTGTGTGCTTTTTTCCCATGCTTGCATAAGGAAATGACTGGGTTTAGGCCCTTGATTTTATCCAGTAACAAGTTTGTTGCAAAGCATGTAAATGAAAAAGAATATTGAATATTATAAGGCATTTTTTTTTCTGATAAACAAGGTATCCTTAGCAGTTTTGTGTCTGGTTTGCATGTTACCAGAAGAGAATCTGATAAAGAGAAATGGCTTGGCGAAAGCGTTTGCTGAAAGCATTCAAGTGTTTTCTCAGCTAGGAGAGCTACAAAGAGAAGACAAAACCAAATAGCACTTAATTAAAGCATAGGCTGTACCATGCATCTTAGCATGAAAAACCTTTGTTTTTGGTTATCTCTAGTCTTTGGGTGTGGCTGTCAGTTTAGAACTTTTGTTCTTCTTAGGAAGTTAAAACTTCATTATTTGGATGTGTGTGCATAGTTTTGTGTGTTATTAATTTAATAGGTTTTGGGGGGGTATTTTTTTTTATTTGAGGGCTTTCAATAAAACAAAAAAGTCTTGTAAAATGTGACATAGATTCAAATAGATATGACAAGAAACAACTGTATAAAAGACCAACCTGCCAAACAGTATATGCATGTAACATAAAAGTTGGAATCAGACATTTAAAAAAAAAAAGCATTTATACATAAAAGGTGGCAATAATAGCTGTATAAGAAATGATGCTTTCTGTAATGTCTTTCAGTCTGAATGGTCTTACAGATTAATACAAAAAGGAGAGTTGTGAACTGTTTTAAAATGTAGAGTGCAAATAGCTTTGCTACAGGAGACACACCTTGAAAGAGCTGAACATGTGATTTTGATAAAGCAAGGTTTTCAGGATGGTTATTTGGAGGAATAACTGGAGCAAAGGAAAAGAGGAGTATTTATATTAATTGCAAGAGGAGCTCCAGTAGTGATAGAAGAGGAAAAAAAGACAATACTGAAATATATATAGTACTAAGGGGGCTGCTGGTAAGGGAGGAGGATTACACTGACATGTATTTATATTCCACCTAAAACTGCTATAATATAGCTTAAGAAAATTCTGGGAGAAATAATCAACTTTCCGCAATGAATATTGCTTATAGGTGAGGACTGAGATTTGGATTGCAACAGTGAAGATGTGTTTGGGGGGCCCAGAGGGGAACATAAAACAAAGGAGGGTACATTTTTGAAGAAATGTATGAAAATGTTTGGCATGGCAGGTGCGAGTTCAGTATTAGCAGTTCAGAATGAATTTACATATTACTCTTCAAGATACAAAGACTGGGCTAGGCTAGATAGAATTTATATCTCACAAGAACATGTGCATTTAATTGAAGGTCTTGAAATGCATCCAATAACTATTTCATACCATGTGCTAGTAATAACTAAAAAACACAAGGTAATGAAATAAAAACGAGACACTGACATTTTCCCACCTATCTGTTGAAAAGAGGAATATATGTAATGGGATTTGGAAATTATTCAGAAGCTATTAGAGAAGTTAGAAATTTCTTCTGAAAATATAGCTAGGGAGAGGAATAAAATTACAGTGGAGTTTAAAACTAGGGTGGAAATAAAGAAAAGGGAGCTATGGTTAAGAAGTTGTTCTTTTTTCGGCTTTTCCTGGTTAGGGGTCGCCATAGTAGAACTCCGGTCCGCTAAAGATTGGCAGTAGATTTTTACTGTGCCGAGATGCCAGCCCGATGCCCAACCTTCAACGAAGGCACTTCCATTCATGCATGTCTTTCAAACGCCACTCAACCGTGGGGAGGACATGCAGACTCAACACAGAAAGCGCTCCAGCCGAGAAACGAACTGGAGAACCTCTTGCTGTGAGGCGTATTTAGAGGGACTGACAGATGTGAAAGTATTGCAAAATAGGGGGAATCTCAAGGAACAAGAACAGGAGCAACTGCAGAATGCTAAACAGAATTCAAGGGATTACCTCGATAATATTCATGAGTTTAGAAAGATTGCTGTTACAGAACTGTTTTTTGATAATAACTCTAGAGCACAAAAACTTTTAGCACAATGACTCAGGCAACAGAAAGTGAAAAGGACTATCACGAAGTTTAGGGAGCCTGTAACAAAGAAGATAAGAGATTCTGTAGAAGTACTATAAGTATTTCAATAAATTTATGAAAGTTTGTATAAAGCAAAGCAAAGAAATATGGAAATCAGCAAAAGGTACAAATGGAAATGTTTATGGAAGAATTAAATATGTTAAGGCTAGAGGAAGAGAAGGCTCAGTTAGGATAGGAGGAGATGAGATAAAAATGGTGATGTAGAACCAATTTACAGGAAAGTCCCCATGAATAGATAATATTCCTGTTGAAGTTTGGAAGCTAGGAGGGAAAAAAACTGATAAAGATCTGGAAGGTTTTGTTTAACAGTATTTTAAAGGGAGAAGTACCACCATCCTGGAAAAAAGCAGTGGTAGCTGTAATACCTAAAGAGGGTAAAGATCCATTAGATGCAGCTTCATACAGGCCCATTTTGATACCAAACCATTATTATAAAGTGTTTGTTTATAATGGCTAAAAGAATTGTAAAAATGATACTAAAATTGATAGATATGGAGCAACGTGGTTTTGTGGAGGGAGGCAAACATTTGACAACATTAACAGAACATTGATGATCCAGAGGGAAGTAGAATGTAATAAAATGCCACTGTTGCTGGTAGGTCTTGATGCAGAGAAAGCATTTGACAGAATAGACTGGGACTTCATGAGTAGAGCAATGGAAGCAGTTGCCTTCCCTGATAAAATTCTAAGGTTGATTAGGAGTATATATGAGGGATCAGAGGTGAAAATTAAAGTGGGTGGGGTCCTCTCTGATAATTTCTGCTTGAGTAGGGGAATCAGGCAGAGGTGTCCTCTTTCCCCTTTGTTGTTTGCCTTATATTTAGAACCATTGGCAAAGAAAATAAGGGACTCAGAAAGTCAAGGATATAATTGGTATGGTAGTCAAGAAAAGCTGGCTCTGTTTGCAGATGATATTATTTTATAAATGACAAAACCAGAAAGGGGCATTACAGAGTTGTGGAACATTTTAAGACAGTTTCAAATCTTCTCGGTATACAAAATTAATGAAGCTAAAGAATAGCAGTACATTATGTACCCATACATGAATTGGTCCAACAGTATCCATATTTATGGGGAAATGATAAAATGAATTATTTAGGAGTATGGATTAGCAATGACTCCGTTGTGGCAGCTAAGGATATGTGGGAAGAAACTAAACAGAAGATAATACAAAAATTGAGAAACTGGAATCTTTTTAATATGGATATGGATAGTAAGATACAAGCAGTTAAAATGTTTTTAGTCCCTTTAGCCTTATACACAGGTCTGGCATATTTTTATCAACCAGAGGAGAAGTTTTGGATAGCACTTAAAAAAAAAGAGCTTGAAGGATTTTATCTGTGAGGGGAAGACAGCAAGGATCAAGTGGGATAAGCTGATTCTTCTAATAGAACAGGGTGGAATTAACCAATTTGAGGGGGTATTTTAGAGCAATACAGTTAAGGCTGTTATACTTAGCACAAGCAGAAAACTATAATTCAAAGTGGAAAGGGATGATGATGATAAGCTCAGGAAACAACGAGAGACTGGGATTTTGGATGCAGACACTTAAGGAGAATGGCAATAATCATGCAGAAGATTATATATAAAGTAGCAGTGTGTATTTTAAGCACTAAACTAGCACGGGAATGGAGAAAAGAGATTCTGCCGACAGGAATGATTGCAGTTAGGGATATAGACAATAGGCAAGAGGGGGCTGGAATTTATTGAAGAAAACTGGCAAAGGATGCAAGGTATTGGGAGCAAATAACTAGAAAGGGAAACGTAATAGAATGGGAAGGCGCTAAGAGTTTATTTGGACTGCAGGTTAGTAATTGTCTTCCCTACCAAGGATTGATATCAGAGTACAGGCAAAGAGAAAGAAATAGGGTTGTCGTAAACGAAAGCCTCGCACTGGTAGAGTTTTTAATAGAATCTAGAACAGAAGCTGCCGTCAAAAAGGAATAATTAGTAGAGTATATAAAATATTGCATGACAACTATAAGAATCAATCAGAGGGGCTTAGAGAGGATTGGATGAGCAGTTCACAAAGAGACAATGGGGGATATATGTATATCTCCAAAATGTGCAACAAAGTCTAGAAGATTTAGGATCTCTGCCTGGATTTACATAGGTATTTTTGTACCCCAAGTACACTCCAAAGAATTTTTCCTCAGGTGGATAGCAAATGTTGGAGATGTGATGGGGAAGAAAGAGGTAATTGGGAACCTATTTCTTGGGAGTTTAATGCAATGGCAGACATAACCTGCAGACCACTCTGTTAGGGATGCTGGGTGAGCAGATTGGATTGACTAAGGAGATGATTTTTTTGAGCTATGATAACAGAATTGGAATTGCCTAGACATAATAAGCCTTGCTGAGTCTAGTTATGGTGGCTGGCAAAAAAGCAGTTAATGAGAAATTTATATGAAAGTCTAAGCCAGCTTTACTAGAAGTAGTGAATATAGTAACAGAGATAAAAATAGCTGGAATTGGGATCTTTAGAAAACTGAAGGAGCAAACTACATAGGAAAAAATGGGAATTGTGGCAACAATACATGCAGAGAAGGGACGAGATTTAAAAGAAGGCAGTATTTGAATGAACTATGTAATGTTTAACTGACAATGACTGGACAGATTATAAGTGATGCATAATGTTTGTAACTGTAGTTGTCTTAATGGCGTCTGTGATACATAATGTTTGCAACTAAAGTTGTGACAATGTTGTTTTTCATTTATATAAATGTAAGATTGTCTATGTCATATGTGATAATTTAATAAAGATGTTTTTTGTTTAAAAAAAAAAAAGAAAAGAATTGAGGTCAAAAAAGAAAACAAAGTGCTGGTAAACTGACCTGCTTTTAGCTAGATCAGTCGCATTGTTCCTTTCTCTGTTAACATTAACAGTGTCAATGAATCAACAAGTAGCGCACTTGCTTGTGATGCTGGAGGATCAGAAGGCTATTGGGTGTAGTCTCAATGGGACCCAGCTACTTGGATCCTTTTTACAGTAATGACTCAGTAATGCAGCATGGGATATGGGGATATGCTGCACTCCTGAGTGCCCCATCCTTCAGATATGAAGTAAAACAGAGGCACCATCTGCCTGAGTTGATGGGAGATCAGTTTGCAAATGATCCCGTTGCACTGTTCAGAAAGTAGGGGAATTTTCCTCATGTCTGGCCAAATTTCAGCTGTTCTGTATAAATGCCGTAATGCGTCTCCCCCAAAAGAGGTCATTGGCCTAAAAAATGACAAACATTAGGGTGTTGCAGACTGTCTGACTTTTAACTTGTACAATGCTAGAAGTCTGACTTTTGTTATAACCACTGTATATAAATATTTTTTCAGACGTAACATTGCTTCATATCACACTATTTCTTCAGTAGTATATCTGTAATGCACTGTTCTTTCCCCTCACTTTTTAATATTTTGTGGGTAAAAGCTACCATTATATCATTACACATAGTCATTTTGATAAATTTTGAGTGTATTTTATTCAAAGAATCAAAATGAAGAATGCCATCTAAATAGTGACTGACCTCCACCAGAATTGTAGGCGAACTCATTCCTTAAGTACATTTCATAAAAATATTCTTGGAATTCATCTTTTGTACTTGGCCACAAGAAAAGCAAGTCACCTATAAATCTTACATAAAAAAGAAAACTACCTTTGCAAACCTCATATTCTTGTGTCATTAGTTATTTTCTTATTGTTCCATGACAAGATAAGTGAAGAATGAAACTATACTTGCTTGTATAGCTACAGTCATCTTCTGTCTAAGGTAGCAGTCTTTGGGAAAAAAAAAAAACTCTCAACATTAAACCCATTATATTTGTCTGTTAAATTTGTTACATTATCTAAAAATGAATTCAACATTTTATGCTGTCTTCTGTGATACAGATGTAAAGAGACTGTACATGTTCCATAAGGGAGAAGTCTTTCCTGTTGCCACAGCACCTCAACCTCCTGATGCAGTGCATAGGGTATCATATTCACCCCAGTTTAAACCACCCTAAGTCTAGCAGCTTAGAAGGTATAAACTTGCTTCTCTCTGGCCAACTTCATTCCAAAGAGAAACTAGATGATGTTATGGAGGCTAAGAGGCCTAGTACCTGGAAATCCTTTCTAGCCAGATGGAAAAGATTCTCCCCCTGGTACCTAAGGAGGACTCCATAGAGATGGGTGTTCCTACAGTATCCCTCAAAGTTATTTTCCATTGACTTAGCTTACACCTCAGTAATGGTGCATATATTGACTATCTCTGTCTGCTTACCTTTAGACCCCCCCCCCACACACACACAAACACACTCAGGTATTCATTTCTTGAAAGACACCATTCATCGCAGGTTGTCCATGTGGACACTTGCTGCAGCTGGGGATTTAACTTTCATGCTGGAAGTGCTGATCTTACCTCCTCATGAGCCAGCTTCTTCTGCAACTTTTAAATTCTTATCCTGTAAAGCAACATAATTATTAGTAATCACTTTAAACAGAAGTTTCTCTGAACTCCATGCTTTGATGTGCAAGGACCCCTTCCTTATATTCCACAAAGACAGGTTATCTTGTGCACTAGCCCTTCTTTTATGCCTAAAGTTAATGCAGAAGTAGTATTGAATCAAATTATTCAGTTATTGGTTTTCTTACCTGTGTGCCAGAACAAAGAGAAAAGAATCCTTCACTCTTTAGTCATTCATAGGCAATTGATAATACTTACTATCTGGACTGAACAGTTCATGTCTGGTGCTGAAGGCAGGAAAACTTTGCTTTTGGGTCCAGACAGACCTTTCTAAATAGACAACATATTGTATTCTCTCTTGTTGCAAAGCTTATGAAAGATGTTTGCATGACAGTCAGTTAACACTTAGCAACGGCCATAGCAACAATCGCAGCATTCCAGAAAGGGGTTAGTACACAACATTTGGGAAGCACCCACATGATCCTATGTCCTCGCATTCTTTAGACATTCTGGATTAGATCTCATGTCCAGGTCAAAAACAGACTGTTCATTCTCTGTCCTCTTGTCTATTAGCTGTACTACAATAGCTGCATTGGAAACCAGCTCTGATAGTTTTTGACTTCAGTAGTGATCCAAATGGTGAAAAAAGTACAGCTGTGTAGTTAGTGTACTGGGCGGCACAGTGGTGCAGCGGTTAATTTTGTCACCTCACAGCAAGAAGTTCTCCCATTCGATTCTTGGTTGGGATGCCTTCCGTGCAGATTTTGCATGTTCTCCCTGTGTTCGCGTGGGTCTCCTCCCACAATCAAAAGACATGCATCTGGAGCATTTCTCCTCGGGCCTCCGCTGAAAATAGGCTCTGTCCTAGTCAGACTTTCCTGGACAACAAATGATAAATAAATAAAAATAGTGTACTATAATTGTAGATGTTTGAATGTGGGCACTGTTGCAGTCCTGATTCCCTCCTAACATCACTGTTACAATTTATAGCAGAAAGGGCTGTTGTGGGTACACCTTTCCCTTCTTCCTGTCTTCTCCATGTTTCCTTTTTGCTGCTCCCTCCCTTTTTGTATATCTTGTGGCTCAGGTTCTTTCTAGATCTAACACCAAACCCCCTGGGAATGGTCTGTTTGGTACTGTAGCAGCAATTCTTTTAACAGCATTGTCCAAGAGGGATAAAAAAAAAGGATGGCTGAGCATTCATCACTTCTGTATCAGAGCCATTGTCTGCACATTTGCTGCTTGGTGCCATTCCCTGATCTGGCACCCCTCAACACTAGGTTACGGGGCACAACACACACAAAAAAAGTCATTTCTCCAACCTGGCACTCTTTCCTTCTCTAAGAAAGAATGCCAGGTCCTAATGCCCTGTGCCATCACACCCTGAATGAGAGGTGGGGGGGGGGGGTTCTCCATTCTGTTGCTCTGCCCTTCTGTAAAGAGGGATACCAGGTCTTAATACCCTCATGCTCTATTGTCCCACCATCATATTTGCATGAGAAATAAAAACCTTAAAAAGCATATCCACCAATCGATTCCCTAACACCTTGGGCAATTGCCCCCCACCCCACCCCATCCTAGCCATGCTTCTTCTAGGCATGTAAGGACATCCACGGTAAGGTGTCAGCCTGGCTATGAGGTTTAAGCTCTGAAAGTCTTGGCAGATGTCCGACCTTACTCCTCAACTTCTTATCCCAAGAATTCTGGGCAAAGCCAAAAATAATGGCAGGATAAAAGCCGCAAAAAGTGACAGTCTTTTAGTTGTGCTCTTATAAACTTAGAATGTTGATAAAATAAAAGGCTTTGTCTTAGCATGCATTTTTTTAAAAAATATATAAAGTCTGAAACTCGGACATCTGTTGTTATTCATTAACCTCAATCCTCAATGATTTTTCAGAAAAACAGAAATATTATGAGTCGAAAATCTAGACAGATGAGAGAAATGTGTCAGACCTCAACCAGCAGCAGAGTCCCCATCTAATTTTGGTACATTTAGTACTGTGTCTAGCCATTACAGTATAATCTTTTGTTTTATTTACTCAGCAGACAGGCTAGAATAATGGCTCCTTTCCAACTAGAACTTTAGTTTGCATGCCTGAATCCTTAGTCTTTTGCTTTATAATGGTTTATACAGAAATGCAAGCAAACTGTTGAGTTAATGGATAAGTCTGTCAGTGTGGTTTACTGCATAATGAAATTAACTAGCAGTGCATGTTTGTGGCATGGCATCAATTAATATTGGAGACCTTTATTTTATTCATTTATTTTTCTTTAGGCCTTCAGTAAGCATCAGCATCAACAAATGAGACTGAAGTTACTTGCATCCTAGTTTTGAAGTAAGCTGCTTGTTGCCTCAGGCAGTGTAACATTGTTGCACTGTAGTGTAAGAGGCTTAAAACAAATGAATCCAGATCATTATGGATTCAGTAAACAGCAGCACCATGTCAAACAAGATTAGTTTTACTTAGTGACTACTATCAAAATGATATTTGAAATCACCTACATATTCTCTCCTGAGAGACAGTCTTGTTTTTGCACTGTTGTATAGGAGGGCGTTTATTTTATTTATATAACAGGTAGGTGGACTGTACCATTGCCACCCTTTTCAGCTGCAGCCTTCACCTACAGATATGACCTTTTTTTTGGGTAATTCATATGTGGCAGTATAACGCCATTCTTTTCATTTAGCGATTAGAGGAAGCTACTTCTCTTGTTTTCCTAAATGTTTCTTTCTCAGCAGTCCCTTTCAAATGTTTTACAGGGAGGCAGAGAAAGATTTGCCAGCTTCTTTTGCTGACTGCTTTTGAGGGTAGGTGTTCTCTAGCTTTATTCAGAATTTTAAAATTCAAGTGGGAGCAACATACATAGCCATGCAGATTGCTTGATGATCCATTTCTTTTCCTTCTTACTGGTGAGATAAACTTGATGCTGACTCCAGTAGCATAGCATTGATGTTAACACTTTTATTCTAAAATGTTTCCATTAAAAACTTCAGAAACTGTCATGCACTTTTGGTAATAATCTTTAACAAAGTGTGGATTAAACTACCAGTACAGGTGTATCAAATGTAATTCCTTTAAGTAAAACTGTGATTACTTCCAATGAAAACTGCATTAATAAATTCTTTAAGAACTTTTTTTTTTATGTCATACTCTGTAGAATGTTGATTATCCTGGTTAAGTCTTAAGATTGCATTTTGCAGACATTTTATACATATCTCTTTTAAATAGTGTGTCTAGGGGGATAGTCCCTCCATCACACCTTGCTGAGCTGCTCTCAGTTTAAGTATATAAACTATTATGTATCTCTTGAATTATATCTAACAGTTTACTGACATCTGTCGTTTTGTTTGTTTTTGTTATTGACATTCTCAAACTGGCTAGGGTCTCAAGGCTGGCATTGTGGGTTTTTGTGTTTGTGCTGGGATGTGGGCTGGCCTTGTTTGCAGTTATTGAAAAGTAGGTGGCTGGGCAAATAGATTATGTGGCTTAGTCATTTTCTAGGTTTATATAAGCTACTTGAGCAACACACTGTAGCTGTTTAAAATGCATGAATTTTAGATCATCTTGTCCATTGATCAAAGCATTCTATTTTTCATATATATATATATATATATATATATATATATATATATATATATATATATATATATATATACACACACACACACATACACATCTGTACACACATATGTAAAAACAGCTAGCAAATGGTTCAGCGTCTTGTTTCATCCTGTAGTATCATAACCTTGCCCGTCTTATCTCCTCAGTCGACCATCGTGGTTTTATGTAGGATCATGACTCCAGCTTTATTTGACCCCCTTTCAAGCCCAAGTGAAGTTCCTTATTTACAACGTGCTGGATGTACAGCTGTTTCTTTTATTATTTTTGTGGTATTTTTTTTTTTATTTGGATGAGGCAAGGGGGTTGGACTTAATCAGTTCAGTCTTGGTGTAGTTACAAAATAAGGCAGAGACTTAGAAGTCTGGCAACTAGTGCAGAAGATTGAAGTTCTGACTTTCTGTACCAATGGTATATGTTTGAATGTCTCCACCTTCTTTTGCCTACTATGTGACTTTGAGCAAATCCCTTAACCAGACAATGCTTTAGGGCAATTTTCAATTTGGGCAAGGCTTCACAGTGGTCTCCTGGATCACATGCCTAATAATTACCTATGAAGTTCTGAGCCTAAGAAGAATTGACATCAGAACATTTCTTAGAAGAAAATACATTGCATGAATATTTCTAATCTGTAAACAGGTGTAGCACATGTTTGTCATAAAACAGTAAGCAGATATGCTATACCTTTCGAATTAAAACCAGCATGATAACTGATCATGTGAATTATGTCATGGAACAAAGCCACATTTGTAAGAGCACATTCCTGAACACTACATATCTGATGTAGAGCTGCTTTATTTTTTGGTTCCATATTGACATCAGAGACTTATCATTAGTATTTAAAAGGGACTGGCAGTACTAATCAACAGTATTACTAAGGTTTTCCTTGTGATTATATGTATAATTTATGAATCAAGATACCATTTTATCTGGAAATGTTTCAGCAGAATTGAATTAACAGGTCAGGCACTTTACTATTAAATGGGATTGATATGGTTAGCTGAAGACCATTCCTGTGAATTCTAATTTGCCATGGTAAATTGTTTGAGCTGCTGTATTCTTTTCCCTGTGATGCAGTGACTTGGAAGTGGATTACAGTTAAGGGGTGCAAGGGATCTCCCTATATGGAAGAAGACAAAGCCACCCCAAAACAATCTCTCTACTGTGAGTTTTCAGCATCGCCTGTAACAACAGTCTGGTTCAAATGCTTTCATTATTTGTGTTTGTAAAGATGGTGCTTGATAAGTCAGTATTTAACCTAAACAAGTAGTCAAATTAGTCATCTGGGACATGTATTTTATTTTTTGTTTTAGTTCTAAGAACTAATTTTATTTCTTTGCTTATCCTGTAACCTAGGGAAGTATCTGCCCTTATCCAGTTTGGAAAATACAATCCCATATAAGTTACCCTTTAATTTAACTGTAATAAACATGTTTTATTTGTATGTAAGAATGTTTTGCATTTTAAAATGCCTACATTCTGAAGAATTGATTTTTTTATTTAAATGGGCACTTTGTCAGTTAACGTTCATGCTTGATGATATTCCAAATTAAATTGTTACTGGTGCAGAGTGTAGTTAAATGCTGATGAACTGTATCTTTATGTAACTGAATATTAGTGGCAGCATATATTTCTTCACTCAGATCTACTGTATTCTGCCACTTACTAGAAGTCTTGAATGCTGTGTAGTCTTTTTGCTGACTTGAGTGGGGAAAAAATCTGAAAAAAGTGAGCTGTGATGACAGTGAAGCTTGTCTTAGACAAAATAAAATAATCTTCCATTTCAACCAGAGTGTAACTCAGAGTTGTATTACCACTCACGAGCACTGCCATCAAGCTCTCCTAGTGGTCATGATAAGCATAGTTTATAGTCCTTGTTATGGAATGGACAGTGCAAATATAGCCACATTTATTTTGGTGTCATAACCTGGGAGTTTGGGCTGGTCCACCTGTTAAGCGGAGTACACAGATAAGATATAGTATGCAGATTTCTCTTCTGCTATGTCTTGTTTATTGGTAGAATAGCCTTTATGCCAAGTCTGGTTAAAACCAAAAAACTGCCTAGATTATGAAAATAAGTGAAAGAGTGGCTGCACATACATTTCCTAATTAAGCCCAGGCAGTGCTGACAAATGTATATAGGTGCAAGTGTAAGTGTGTGTGTTTGCATATGTATTTATGTACAGTGGATATAAAAAGTTTGCACACCCCTGCTAAAATGCCAGGTTTTTGTGATATAAAAAATGAGACCACATTAAATCATTTCAAAACGTTTCCACCTTTAATGTAGCCTATAACCTGTACTGGTCTGTGAAAGTGAATATTTAATTGTTTAATTAGAAAAAGGCCACCAGTGGTTAGTAGTACAGCACAACTGTGCACTCAAAAACCTTGTTCTGAGATGCCTGAAGTTGAAGTGGTGGAGGTCTTGAGTGGAGCTGTGACCTTTTGCAGTGCCGCTTACAGTAGGAAAAATAGTGTTTTAAAATAATTTTAGAAACAACATTTGTCATGCTATTGTTTTTATAAATGTGGCAGTTACATTCTGCTTTGCTTATATCAGTAGTGCTGTTCTGTGATGATAAATTATTCCCGAATACTCTGACTAAAGCTGTGACATTGGGGGGGGGGGGGGGGGGGGTTCTGAGTGGAATTGTGATATTTTGCCTTGTACTTTATAGCATGGAAGAAGTAACATACACTATTAAAACATAAAGAGGCACACACATTGTTTGCCTCACAACAATAATGAAGTGTGCGGAGGTGAGCCATAAAGTAAGATACAGTTTTCATATTAGATCACTTATCACACACTATATTGCTCATGTTTCTGAAGAAAGGGTGAGAGTTATGGTTTTGTATTCTTATACTATGAGCAGAAAATCAGTCCTACTTTAAAGATTAAACACCTACCACTTTAGCTTTGTCTGGCAAATCTTTCTGTGTATGGGATACATTCCTGACAAGCCACCTCATAGCAGCATCATTTTTCTCCAGATTTTCACAGACATTCATCATATTGATCACTGCTGTAGTAGCCTTAT
Organism: Protopterus annectens; assembly: GCF_019279795.1. Classification (NCBI taxonomy): domain Eukaryota; kingdom Metazoa; phylum Chordata; order Ceratodontiformes; family Protopteridae; genus Protopterus; species Protopterus annectens. The sequence continues at coordinate 1,095,047,926 of NC_056731.1, read as the reverse complement.
CTATGTGAGTTATATCATGCCAAGGATACAGCAGCCGGCCAACTTCTACGACCCCAAACTGTCAGTCAGCTCCAGCTGAGCTGACTAGAAAGATGGGTTTGGGCGCTAAACTCTCCAGAGCTTTACTGCCATTTAAGAGAGTACTCCTCTGCAGGATTTTGAATATCAGTGGTTGGCTTGAGCTGTTCCTTTGCTGGGCAGATAAGTTCCCTTTGGGGAAAATGTTCTACATCAAAATGTTTTGTTGTACTTTCCTATTTAAGAAAGTTAGTTTTAAGCTGGGAGTTTGTGTGTTAACAGACTGTCATGATACTTTTAAAAAGGCCAGAATTTGCTTGGGGAGTTTTGTGAGACATAAAAGTGCAAGGTGTGTGGGACACCAAGGACAAGCATAAGTGCATAAATATAAAACAGATGCTTGCTTGATCAAGGCACTTGGTCCCTGAGACCACTGCAAGTTGTTGCAGACAATACCACAGTCATGGTATTATCAACAAGCAAGGGGAAACCAGATCATATCCCCTTTGCAGATTAGTCATGTTAGCTTGAGATATACATTCACAGCATTGTCTTATTCACCAGGCATCCTACATTCCAGCCAAGCAAAATTGTGTGGCCGATCATCTGAGCAGGACAGGGGCAGATTGTCATAAATGGAAACTGGATCAGGGGATCTTCCAAGACGTGATCCATCTGGGGGAGTTTCTGAAGAAGACTTATTTGCCTTCTGTCTGAGCAATCAGCTGGTATGATTCTTCTCCAGGATTCCATGCAAGGCCTGGAAGGTAGATGCTTTTCCTTTACCTTGGACAGGAATCTTTCTGCATGCTTTTCCATTGATATACTAGCTACTTCTGAAGATTCAGAAGGAATTTCCCCAGTATCATTATGGTGACTCCCTTCTGGCCCACATAACCGTAGATGCTCATCATAGTGATCACAGGTGCAATACCCTGCCAAGAATTTACTAGCCGGCTAACTTCCAGAGCTTTAGGGCACCTTCCATGTGCCCAGACTGTTAGGCATCTGTAGTTGAGTGGACTAAAGAGCAGGTTTAGGCACCAAGTCCTCCAGAGCTTTCCTGCTGTTGAAGAGCCTGTTCCCCACTGACTGCTTTTGAAAATTAGCAGTCTGCTTGTGCTGTCCCCCTTGGTGGGCAGATAAATTCCCTTTGGGGGGAAAACCTTCTATTTAATAATTTTGTTTATTATTGATACTTTCCTCTTCAGGAAAGTCATTTTAAAGCTAGGAGTTTGTGTTTTAACAAACTGTCATGTGACTGTACTGTATTTTTTAAACAGAAGAGCTCTTTTACCTTCAGTTTAAAAGTTGTACAACCACAATGACAGAACCAGGCAAGATACCAAGTATTTAGGTGGACATATATCCTGTGCAGTAAATCACATGACTCATAAAAGCCTGTCGTGGCTCAACAAGTATTTTATTCAGAACTTGGGCAGATGAGCACTGTTGTAAAATAAATGTTGTGTAAAGAAACTGAAAACCATTTTTTGCTGTGGAGAAATTGTGTTTATTTTACCTTGTTAGCGCGAAACATGTCTTAACGTTCTTTTTTCTTTGTCTGTGAAAAAAGTAACTTTTAAAGACTTTTTGTTTGTACCAGCATTTGCTGCATGCTTTCCCAGGAAAGCAGCAGCATTTTCGTTTGACTGTGAAACAATTTGTCAGACGCAAAAATAAAAAGCTAAGCAAACAGCCTTTGCCATCACAACAGGCAAGCAGTTTTCATCTGTCACAGGTGGGTGACTCACCTGTGGCCATTAGCTGCATGTCAAATCACAAATCTTTTACCTCTGGATCCCTTGTAGCACCTACAGCTAGTATGGACCAGGGGTTAGCGAAGCCCTCTGCAGCTGTTGTGGTCCCGTCAGTGCAGTGGGCAAGAAAGATCCACTCTTGGCAGTCCTGGCAGAGGGAACAGGGAAGGGCTTCCTTTATTGTCAGAATATTGTGCCTATCCCTGGGAGGCTGCTTCTGCCTTTAATAACACTGATGGTCCCATTTTTAATGTCAAACAAAAAAGCAAAAAACTATCTGCTCCTCCTCAAATTTCCTTAGACAGTGTGGTTTACTGGTTCTAATTCAGGCTATTGATCCTTCTTGTAAAGTAGTTTTTGGTGAAAGAAAGAGGGATATCTCCTTTCCTGAATAGATTCAATATTCTGAATCTGTACCGAAGGATGGAGGAAACAGATACAGGGTTTTCTCCTCAGATTTCTGATTCAGACTTAGGAGAGATTTCAATTTCTGACTCTCCCTTTGGAGGGTACTCTTTCTATGAAACTGTTTGTAGAATGTGCCATTCTTCTCAGTGGGAGAACACTGAGGTTTCTCAGTCCCTAAAAAAGAATATGAGCTGTTACAGAAGGAATTTCCAGAACCTGCATCCAGTCAGCTTTGGTGGATGTGTGTGTTACTGCATACAAATTTCCTGTCAGCCAACTGCCCCATCTCATTTTCCACAGGGACAGGGTTTCTTTAAGAACTAATCTTCCTTTTATGCCTAAAGTGGTATCTGAGTTTACTTTAACCCAAACTGTACATCTCCCCATTTTCTTTCTTAAACAAAAAATGGGGGAGAAAGGATAGCTCCATATCTTGGATGTCCACTGAAAGCTTTGGTGTTGTCTTGACAGAACTAAATCTGCTGGATCCTCTGCTCAGTTGTTCATTTCTTGTGAAGGTAAGAAGGGGCAACCTGTATCAAAACAGACTGTTTCTAAATTGTTGTCTAAAACTGTTAACTTTTGTTATACTCACCATAACAAAACTATTCCAGACAGGGTCAAAGCCCCACTCTACCAAGACCTTGGCTTTATCTATGGGATTTTGGAAAAGGTTGAATTGTAGAAGTTGCAGCTTTGTCCTCTGTACATACATACTTTTACAAAGCACTGTAAGCTTGATCCTTTCTTTATGTCCAGATCAGGCTATGCAAGGCCCATTCTCCAGAAGCTTCTGGACACTACCCCTTCCACCTCCCAATTGTAGTAAGCTAAGGTAATCTACCTGTATAGCTATGGCTAATGTAGCAATGATCAGTATAATAAACATAGTACAGTTGTGAGAGTAAACTTACTGTAACAGTAGATGCTCGAATGATTACTGCTGCAGGTACCTGCTCTCTCTATCCATCCCCCTTGTTTTATGGTGTGTTGTTTATGCCAGGGTGTAGTTATTTATTTTTTGTTCTTCATACTTCATATTCTTTCAGAGCTTAGCCTCCTTATCTCTGTTAGTAGGAAAGCTCTGTAGGTTTTGGCAACTAAACTTGTCTTTTAATCATCTTAGCTCAAGCTACCTGATAGTCTGGGTGAATGGAAGTTGCCCTAAAGCTTTGGAAGCTGGCCGACTATTACATCCTTGGAAAGATGGAACCCATATAGATAAGGCTACTGCAGCAGTGATCATTTGAACATCTACTGTTACGGTAAGGTTACTTACACAACTGTACTCCCTCCCTTATTTTGGAAATGGCCAGGAGCAGTTACCACAAGCTTCCTTCAGAATGAATCTGCTCACACAAAATTAGGGGTGTTTAATACACCCCAACCCTAGTTAACTTTAACTGACTGACTCCCTGGATGATAAGAGTCTTAGTTCCCTTTAGGCACCTGTTTATTGAGGATGTGCAGCAGGTACTAATGGAGGCAAGAAAGCCTGCTACTAGAAAATCATGTTAGCAAATGGAAAATGTTTTCTAGTTGGTGCCATCAACATAGCCAGCACTCATTCTGGGTTAGTTGTTCTCTGGTTTTACAATTTTTGGATGAGTTACTATCCTGTGTCCTTTCTTAGTCCTCTGTCAAGGTTCATTTTTCGGCCATTTCAGCATTTTCTCATGTCAAAATGTTTCTGAAAGGAGTTTTATGTAAGACCCCTCCAAAAAAAAAGTGGCCTCTCTTTTGGATCTTAATTTTGTGTTAGAGGAGCTAACACTTGTCCCATTTGAACCAGCTAATCTGAATGATTTGAGATTCTTAATTTGGAAAACAATTTTATTTATTGCTCGCTCTTCTGCAAGAAGTCAACCCTATCTCATTTCCCATAGAGACAGGGTTTCTTGAGATCTAATCATTCTCTTATGCCTGAAGTGGTATCCAAGTTTACTTTAATGCAAACTGCCCATCTCCCTGATTTCTTTCTTGAATCTAAAAATTAGGTAGAAAAGATACTCCATACCTTAGGCGTGCCCACAGACAACCTAGGTACTATCACATTGACAGAGCTAAATCTTTCAGATCTTATAATCAGCTCTTCATTATGAAGGTAAGAAGGGGACAACCTGTATCAAAACAGACTATTTCCAAAGGGTTGTCTAGGGCTACTGCCTTTTGTTATACAAGACACAAGACTACTGTTCTTGGCAGGGCCAAGGTCCACTCTGTCAGGGCCTTGAATGTATGTATGGCTTTTTAGAAAGGGTTGAATTCTAGAGGTATTCCAGATGCAGCAACTTGGTCTTTCATACATCTGTGTCTATCTATTTCTCTCTCTCTCTCTGTGTGTGCATATATATATATATCTACACACACACACACACACACACACACACATATATATATATATATATATATATATATATATATATATATATATATATATATATATATGTTTAGATATATGGTCTTCCTCTATTTACCTAAAAGTCAAAATACTGATGACCACAACTCCGAGACGAAAATCACAAAACACGCAATCACGAATCAGGTAAGTATGCATAGGACAAGTGAATACTTGTCCATTGATGGGATTATGCTGTTTCTCCACTGTAGTGCGATCCTGGAGTTGGAATAGGTAGTTGTGGGGGGCATAGACCACCCCACCTACGTGGGTTTTAGGTGGTGTGTTGTTAGTTACTGTTGTTCTGGGCAAGTATCTACTTGAGCTGTGTATACTTAACTGATTCGTGATTCGATGTATAGTGATTTTTGTCTCGGCATTGTGGTCGTCGGTATTTTGGCCTTTCGGTAAATAGAAGCAGACTCAAACACACACACACACACACACACACACTCACACATAAATACATGTTTACAAAACATTACAAACTTGATTCCTTTTCTAGGTCATTCTGGCTTTGATAGGACCTTTCTACAAGGTCTGGCGGACCCTTCTTACACCTCCCAAAAGTAGTAAGCTAAAGTAGTTTACCCATATAGCTAAGGCTACTACAGCAGAGATCAATATGATGACCATATTACAGTTGTATAAGTAAACTTACCGTAACAGTAGATGTTTGAATGATCACTGCTGCAGTAGCCGCTCCCGTCATCTCCTGTGTTTTTGTGTTGTTTATGCCAGGGTGTTTTATTTTTTTCCTTTCAGGGCTCAGTCTCCCTTTTTTTGTTGGCATGAAAGCATTGTAGGGGTTGACACTCAGACCTGTTTTTTTAGTCAGCTCTGCTGCAGCTAACTAATGATTTTGACACATGGAAGGTGCCCTGAAGCTTTGGAGGCTGGCTGACTGTCATATCCTTGGCAGGATGTAATCCATGTAGCCAAGGCGATTGCAGCAGTAATCATTTGAACATCTACTGTTATGTATGTTATGTTATGTTTACTTATACAGCTGTACTTTCTTGGCTGCTACATGAATGAGTTAAACTGCTGTCATGCTCTTTTAACTTCACCATTGTTCACTGAAGTTTTTTTAAATCTTTCTTTTATTCATCACTGCTATTTTATACAGAATACAACAATGCCTGGCTATAGAAGACTTTTGAGGATCAAGGCTTGTTCTTTATTTTGTTAATCAGTGAAAGGGATGATAGTTAGTACTTAGCTACGTGTGACCTGGTAGTAGTAGTTTTAAGCAGTTACCCATGCTACCATATTCATGCATGCTGGACAGTAATGAAAAATCTTAAAATCCTAAGCTGTTTTCATAAGAAACAGATCACTACCATCTGGCACATATGAATGTATATTATCATGGGTTATTGGTTGCAGTCACTTCTCCTACGTGTTCATTTGATGCTACTGTCTCTCATTTGGTTAGTCCTCTTCACTGGTGACTAACTCTTCCTCCCAGTGGCAGAATTGTCAGCAAGTCACTGTCCCGCTCCTCTGAAACAAGGAAATAACAATTAAAAGTAATTACTCAAGGGGCTATCTTAGTTGCCAGCCTAGACATCATATGGTTTAAATGCTGGCCACGGTTGAAAGTGGGAATGAAAGTCTGTGCAGAAATTGGAAGAACAGGACAGAAACTGGCACGGACTGGCAGGAGTCAAGACCATTGGCAACCCATTCAAGAGGTGGTTTATTTGTAGTTTGGATTCAACCTGCAGGCCACCAGTTGAGCAGCCCTATTTTTAGGTTCCATTATTAGAATGGGTTGTACAGGTATAGTTTGTCCTTGTCACCTGCATTTTCATTGAGATGATGTAATTTAGAAGGGTTTCCCCCTTCTTTTGAGGATTTTAGTAAGTAGTGGCACCTCTACATTGCTAATTTTCTGTATTTAAATGTCTTAATTTCATCATCACACACCAGTTTATGTACATTAATAGAGAAAACAAATTGTAGTATTGGTTTCCATTATTATTGTTGCACTTTATATGTTTCTGTTTTCTTTTTAACAGTTTTTATTTATTCCAACAGTACGTAAATTCTCTCCTTCCCTTAAACATTGCTTGTCCTCCTGAGCATTATTCTACATGTATTCTTCTTCTTCTTTCGGCTTTTCCAGGTTAGGGGTCGCCACAGCGGATCACCCGTCCGCTCATGATTGGCAGTGGAGTTTTATGGTGCCAAGGTGCCAGCCTGATGCCCAACCTTCCACAGAAGGCACACGCATGCACACACTCACACATGTGGCCAGTTTGGAGTGTCCAGTCCACCTACAGCATGTCTTTGGGATATGGGAGGAAACCAGAGTACCCAGAGGAAACCCACATGACCATAGGGAGGACATGCAGACACCGCACAGAAGGCACCCCAGCCGAGAATCGAACCAGAGAACCTCTTGCTGTGAGGTGGCAACTCTAACCGCTGCACCACCATGGCTGCCCCATTATTCTGCATGTATTGTTCCCACAAATTCAGCATGTTTCTATGAAATATGTTCGTTCCTTTCGTAAATATCTCACCTCCAGTTCTTTGTCTGCTTTAAAATATTCATTACTTCCATTACATTTGGTTTAGATTTTGATTGATGGCTTTTTTGACCACCAGTAGCATTAAACTACATCCTTGAATGCCCCAGAATTCAGATCCTGTATCTCAGGTTAAAAGATCATTTCATTAGTAACCACTATTTGTTCCCCAAACACTTCTGCCAAAGTATTCTGTAAGGAATTTTTAAAATCTGCCAACCTGTTAAGTTCCTAAAAATGTATTCCCAATTTTCTCTCTTTTCCTTGTCATATCTCCAATATTTGCTCTCTCTCTCTGACAAAAGATGATCTGAAGTTTACTTGTATAAAAGTTCCTATGCAGACATTTCCATACAGAAATCCTAAACCTTCAGGACTTTGTTGTGTGTACTTGGGAGCCCTACAGATTTCAAATTGTTCCTTTGTAATTTGCCTCTTTTTTCCTCTTTTCCTAATCATTTGTAACCTCTTCTAATCAGTTCTTGTGATTATCATGCAGTATTTCTTATTCCCTACTAATTATCCTTTTTAACAGCATTTTCTGTTGTAAACTCAACTAAAAACTGTACCAAAGCTTGACTTTCATCTCCATTTCTGTTTGCCTGTATGCTGTTTTCTGTCACTGAGAAGTAAGACAATCTCTAACCTGCAGTACAAACTCGTGCTTAGCATCATCCCAGTATATTACCTTCCCTTCTTGAGTTCTGCTATCCCAATTTTTTGGTACTTTTAGTAATTTCTTCCTGTTACCTTCTCACCTATTTTCTATATCCCTCCTTGCATACATCCCTATTAGTGGAATTTCCTTTATCCATTCCTGCACTGGCTTAATCCTTAGACTTCTTTTTTTTTTTTACTTTGTGAGTATAATATTCTGCATGGTTGTTACTAGTCTCCTTGAGGATTTGTATCCAAAGTCCTAGTTTCTGTTTATTTTCTATTTATGTCACCCCCCTCGGCTTTATCATCGTCTTTTCCACTTCGATTTATAACCTTCAGCATGAGTTATTAATGTAAGCCTTAAATGCATAAAGTACCCCTTCATATCAGGTAAGGATCAAGTTATCCCACTTAATTTTTTGCCTTGTTCTCATCCCAGTTAAAATTGAAGGGAATCTTGTTATAATTGGAAAAGGTACTGAGATTGTGAAACATTCTTTTTCATTGAAGGACTGACTGTGGTGCACTCTGTGTCCCTTTTTATTAACTATTCTGAGTGTAGTCAAGCTTCCCTGAGGACTCTGCAGGTCAGCTGAGTCTTCCGTTGTTCTCCAGCACAGCAGTTCCACCTGCATGTCAGTCCTAGTATTGCCCTTAAGGAGCCAGGTCTGATTTACTGGTGGATCTGTATGGCCATGAGACTGTCCAGTGCAGGAACTCCACCTGTAGATTGGCATAGCTGCCATTCCTGCATTCTGTTCATCCAAGACAAGGAATGGGCTTGCAGGGCCACTAGTCCAACAGGGGATTAAATCTGTTTTGGAAGACAGAACACTGAAAACCATCCCCACAGGAATTTGGGGGCTGTCTCACAACACACCACATCACACATGTACTTGGTACCGGGCTGTGCTTCTGACTCCTGATACCTGCAGTACAGCCTGTCCTGTGTGTGAAACTCTGTACTGCAGGCATTCTGGCATCCCATCTTCTTGCTGAGAAGCTTATTCAGTTCAATGAACATTTTACATTCCATCACTAAACTAGTTGATGTGTACTTACACAAACATGTTTTACTGCAGATTATCATTGTTTCATTCCAAAAGAGAGGACCCCATTGTAGACTGCTGTTTGTTACAAGTTATATTTAATTTGTTACAGTGTATACAAAACATTGTACAATTTGGAATTTTATCTTGTTTAATTTACCTTTTGTTATTTTTATAGGAATATAAAAGCATTTAGTCATTGGTTTCTTGTCTGATTGAAGGACTGACTGTGCTGCACTCTTTGTCACTTTTATGTTGAAGTCTGCTGCACACTACAGAAAACATGCTTATAATTTAACCCCCATTGCATCATGAAAATGCAGGACCAAGTGACACAGAATCAGGAATTACTTGGCAAACACAAGTTTATTAAACTTAATAGATGTAGTTCCAGTAAAGAAACTGAAGTAAAACTACTTATTTAGAATTGGCAAGCCTAATTTACACGAAGAGCATCATTACTGCAAAATGAAACCATAAGAAAAACACTTTTGCATATGATCTTTAAGCCAGATAATGAATACGAAAAACATTATTTTAATTTCTTGGAACCTAGTGTTATTTCATATCCTGTGGATATATTTAAAAATAAGTGTAATACCTTTAACCGAGAACATGGCTGAATTGTTTTATTGCAAGAGGCAAAGCTGAAATATCAGAATAATACTGTGAATGATGATTTTCTGAAAGCTAAAATAGATGGCAGAGTTGAAAGGTGTAAGAGAGGAGTTGCTTCTTTATTTAGGAAGACTTTATATTTAGCTAGAGGTAAAGTCTGTAGTAATGAGGGAAGATTGATCACATGGTATGGTATTGCAAGATAATAGGCCCTTTTTATTGAAAAATGGAAACATATACTTCAAACAGAATGGGCTTGAATTTTCAAGCAGTTTTCAGTGACTGTGACAAGATTAAAAAAATACTGTAAATCCAGTAATTGAAGGGATTTGATGTTAACTCTAAATCATAGTCTAAATTATAATTTCATAGAAGTATCATAGAAAGCTGAGGAAGTAAGTACTCAAGACATTTGAAAGGAGGAATGGCTGGTGAAAGGTTAATTGCTTGGTCAAACAGTGTACATTTTCAAGAAGTATCATCATACAAACTAGTAGTGGACACATGTTCTTTATTAAAGATTGTTTAAGGGGGGTGGGCCTTGGTTTCTCAGTAACTAAACTGATAGATTCATTTCATATCATATTGTTGGTAAATTCATTACTAATGGAAGAATGGGGAATAAGAGAGCCAGAGCATGAATTGCAAAGAGTACAAGGAAGGTTAGATAACACTTCACACTAAACTAATGATATAGTACAAGGACAAATAGCCCAATCTTAAATAATCTGATGCTTTTCCAATTGCTTTAGCTAGTGGTGATTATTTCTGCATATGGAGATAAATGGATGCCAAATAGCTATCATGGAGCTATAAAGAAAAGAAAATGGGTTATACCAGTACCATATGTTAGGACTGTAAGTGGTGAGAGTTTCTTCTTGGAACAATAAATAAAAGGATTCAAATGTTTAGCAACCTTTATAGTAGCTCAGAAACTTTGAATGTTTACAAAGGGGACTGATATCCATTATGAAACAGAATTCCCATTTAGGGTCTGACGTAACTCCAGCAGAAGTAAAAATTGCAGTTAAAAGAGTAAAAAAATAAAATATGGGGTCTGCATGGCTTTCCTATCAAACTCTACAAATGGGGAGGCCAACAGTTATATGACTTGTGAGCTGCCTATTTAATATGATTAGAAACAACAAATAGGTTGTAAATTCATTGAAACAGCTAGAACACGTTTTTAAAAAGATAAAGACTGTACCCCTAAAAAATCTAGAAAACTGTAGGGCAATGTCATTATTAACTACAGATATCAAAATTCTTGCAAAGTACTGACTAATAGACAAGATACAGTCTTGACTAAAAAAAATCAAAAAACAACAATCTGGATTTATAAGTAATAGACAAAATGTAGATACCTGATAAGAGTCTGTACTTTTTTTAACTGGAAAGGGGAACCGATGATACACACTCAGGCTTTATTTTGTATGACATTGGAAAATAATTTAATACAGCCCACTGTAAATTCTTGTTTGATTTCTTAAAAAGCAGAAACTTTGATGATGATTTCTCACTTTGTTAAAAGCAACTTACAATTGCCAACCAACAAATTTGTTAATTAATAATGATGTGACAGTACAACACATTAGTAGTGGTAGTAAATATGTTTGACCATGTTCCTGCATAATCCATACTAGTTATTGAAGAGCTTGCTTTAAAAATAAGAAAGGAGCTAGAGATTGCTTTTTTTGGAAGGAAAATATATGTCCAAGTTTAGATTATTTGCTGATTTATTGTATTCTGATGGCAGAAAATGCAGACAAAGTTCTAAAAACAGAGGTGGCTAACTTCACGGCACCCATGCAAATGGAGAATAGTTGTGTGACTGCCGAATCATACACCAATGCTCTGTATGAACAAACAAGTAGACAAATGCATGGATCTCGCCATACCCAATAGAACCAAGATGCTGTTCTCCAAAAAAAAGAAGCCAGTCTGGTGGTCCCCTGCCATAAACAAGCTCTATAACAGAAGGAGGAAACTGATGCAGAATAAGGTGAAGTCCCAAGACTAGAAAAACTTGCTTGTCAGCCTCAACAAAAAGTTGAGATCCCTCATCAAATCCTGTAAAGCTAGCTATGAAAACAGAATTGCAGCAGATAGTATAGACAACCACAAGGCCTTGTATAGTTATGTAAAGAATCTCCACGGCAATACCCAGATTTGCTCTGAGCTACAGCACAGTGGTACCTCCTATACTGAGCCAAGAGATATTGCCAATATACTGGCCGACAGATTCACTGCCAACTTTACCCTCCCCCCCAAAGGACCAATCACAATACCAGTAGATTGCCAGGCACCCAGTATCACTGCTGCACATGTTAAAACAGCACTGTCCAAGTCCAAGAATACAGCTTATGTGGCACCTAACAGTATCCCTGGCTGCGTTCTACATGAACTACAGAGTAAACTGGCACCTCACCTGTGTGCCCTGTTCAATTACAGACTCACCTCAGGCTTTGTCCCTACTGAATGGCGCACTGCTACATTCATCCCTCTCCACAAAGTGAGCGACTACATACCCTGGGAACTATTTCCCCATTAGCCTGATGAGTCTGATATGCAAAGCTATGGAATGCATCATCATGGACCTAATAAACAAGGATATAGGTAATCTCCAAACTCTGGATCTCACACAGTTTGATTTTGTGAAGGATAGATCATGCCTGCTCAACGTGGTCGACTTCTTTGAGTCAGTCACCAGAGCTGTGGATGAAGGCATGGTAGTTCATACAGCCTACCTTGATCTGGCCAAGGCCTTTGATACTATCCCCCACTCAGAAATCATAGAAAAACTCACTTACCTAGGCATCAACCCCTATATCACTAGGTGGGTTGCAAACTGGCTCACAGATAGAACCCACAGTGTATAAGTAGCTGACTCCAAGTCAGACTGCCAACCAGTCACGAGTGGAGTCCCACAGGGTTCAGTCCTGGGTCCTCTCCTGCTTGCTATCTACTTCACTGAAGTCCAGGTCAACACAAAGGGACTCTGGCTGACAAAGTTTGCAGATGATTGCAAGTTGGGAGTTATTAACTCCCCAAGTGATGTTGACTTCATACAGAAAGGCCTCACTGAGACCAACAACTGGTGTCAGAACCATAGCCTTAAGCTCAGTGCCAAAAAATGTGTCATCATCCCCTTTGGGAAAAACCCATTTCCCATGAATTACCACATCGATGGTAGTCCACTGAACACAGAAGGCTTTATAAGAGATCTGGGAACACAGGTTGACAGCAACCTCTCTATTGACCACCACATTGCCACTGTGGTCAGAAAGTCCTTCTGTGTGGCACATCTCATTGCTAAGGGTTTTGCATCCAAGAAGAAAGAGGTCATTGTCTCCCTCTACTCTTCCCTCATTAGGCCAGTCATCGAGTACAGTGCCCCATTTGACATGTACCTCACTAGACACCTGCAACAACTGGAGAGACCACAACATTACCTCACAAAGAGGATCCTAGGCCTTAAACTCTTGTCCTATATGGACAGACTCAAAAAAACTCCAACTATTCTCTGTCTCATATCGCCTACTTAGAGGCGATTTCTGCTTGACTTACAAAGCCATGTCTGACCCCCAGCTCTGTTAAAAATGCTACATATAAAGAAATCCCAATCCCTCCACATCACAAGCGCCTGAGAACTCAACCTCATTACCACAATGAACAGAATGTGCTGGAGGGACAGGTTCATAACCCAAAGACTGCCCATGCTATGTAATAGACTTCCCATACATGTCAAACAGAGCACCTCACTGGCCCTCTTCAAGAGAAGTCTTGATGAGTGGATGGGAAATAGGAAATTCACCCCGGGGATCACTCCAGTGGCTCTACTCGACAGAGGCACTGGGAACTAAGGTCGGGTGGCACGATGCCAGGGTAATCGTATGTGCTAGGCTTGTAAAGGCTCCAGGGCCATTAGCCTAGTACATACCTATGAACCTATGAGTAGTGTTAAAGATACTTCATCATTGTGTAGAGCATTCAAGATTAAATTTTAACAAAAAAAAGACAAACATTACTAGACCAGGGGAACAGAGGTATGGGCAGTTGTTATGAGATACAAAGAAATCTGACCCAGGTTTATTTTATTTTATTTATTTATTTATGCATGTTTAAAAGGTATAGATCACTGATCACAAGTTACAATTTTCAATCTCAGCCCAGGGAAAATGAACAGAAACACAATTGAAATAGCACTGCAATGAGATACAGAATGTAGTGAGCAAAAGATGTGCATAGTTGTAGACACATTATACAAAGCTCTTATATACAATATGTGTACACATAAGACAAAGTGACAGATATGTGAGCTGTACATCAAGAGAAATAATTTAGAGATTTAGCTAGATTGAGAGTGTGAAGATAGTACAAGGATGTGAGGAAAGAAGAAGATGTGGCCAGAGAGATGACATTTGCATTTAGCAAGTATTTGGTGATGGGCTTTTAACAGTGCCCAGAGTTTTGGCTAAGATGAGAGGGTGTAAAATCCCAAAGGTTTGAGCTTAATATACAAAACAGTGGTCTTGGGGCCATGTAATTAGGTTTAATAACAGAAATGATCTTAAAGATACAGTTGACAAAAACATTCAGTAAACTGAAGAGAAGATCATGAGCATTATGCTAGGACAGTGCAGTGGTGCATTGGTAGCATTGTCGCCTCACAACAAGAGGTTCACTAGTTCGATTGTCGGTTGGGGTGCCTTCTGTGCAGAGTCTGCATGTCCTCCATGCGTTCATGTGGATTTCCTCCAGGTGCTGCAGTTTCCTCCCACAGTACAAAGACATACATCTGGAGTGCTTCTCCCCGGGTCTCCGCTGAAAATTGGCTTTGTTCCACGTCGGACTTGGCCCGGTAAACAAATGTTAAATAAATAAAAAAATATATATATTGTAAGACAAAAGTTTAAAACCATTACTTTAGCATAGATAATTCATGCAGTTAAGGCTCTAATTTCATTGGCTATTTTATATATGATAGGGCATTCACCCATTCCACATGATCATGATAGAATAGGTAAAACGTAGAAGACCAGAAAATATGTACTAATGGAACAAGAATATTTCACATTAGATGAGTTTTGTTAAAACACCAGGGGGATAAGGTTCCTATACTACGTAATATACATTGCAGTTTTTAACTTGGTCCTGTGGATCAACTTAAACAAATTTCCCTTAATTGAGCAGTATTATGACAAGGTTGATTACCGTTACTGAGTCAAGGTATTTATTTTTTATTTGAAGCTGGTGATTATTTAATTGAAAAGATGCTTTAAAGGAAGACTTAAGTGCAAAATTTTCTTCACCCGTAGTGTTCTCTCCCTAGAGAATGATCCCCATACTTCCACATAGTAACAAAAAACAAAACAATTTAGCAGTTTCTATCCTTGTGGGGTATTTCTATCCTAGTCTGTTTCTTCACTGTGTCGTGGCTAATGAAACCTCATAATACTTCCTTCAGGAGTTTGTCTCCCTTGCTCTTCCATCTTTTCACCTATCACATCTGAAAGTCTTTTGCCAAGGGAAGCACACAGCATGGTACCTGTAGCTCTTTTTTATTTTAAAACCATTGAGGTCATAAAGCTATTCAGACTCAAAATTTACAACTCTTGACTTTGTGGTATCATACATAAAGCTGCATTTTTTCCTTCCTCGGGGCTAAAAAAGCATTTAATCTTCTTTGTAACCTGAAAGTGAATAAGCTTGCCAATTAGCAAGGAAACATAACATTCTGGTTGCCTCTGCAAAGGAAGGCAGGACCTGAAAGGTACTACAAAATATCACATTTTAAAAACGTCATGTTATGTAATTATTTCTTTATCACAACTAGTGTAATACATATGTAGGGAACAAATAATAAAAGTCACTGTAAAAAAGTCTTAACATTTTTACTGAGTAGATAAAAACCTCATTGAAGATGATTCATAGATTTGACTGTATTTCTTACTGCTTCCTTTCTAAGTAAATGGGACTTTATTCTTACAAGACAGACAAGGACATAGTAATCTCTTCAGCTGAGCCCTCACAGTGTATTATGAATAAAAAGTAGCTTTTCAAGAAAATAGAGTAATATCAGTACATCTGCCCTCATGAAAACATCCAGAGTTAGAAAAAAAAATAATTAAAATTAGTATTATCTAGATGTTCATCGTGTTACACTGCTGCAGTCATTACACTTGGGTTATCCTGCCGTCAGGTGGTTCCCCAGTCGGCCTGAGTTCCAAAGTCTTGATCCGGCATCGGTTGCTGTCGCCTCCTCCCTGATGTCAGTGCGACAGGGGTATATAAGATGCAGCCGACGCCATTTTCTTCAGTCTTTCTTGACGCGTGGTGCCCAAAGCAAAAGCAGTTCGCAAGTGCCGGTCGGCCGACTCCTGAGATTTTCATTCATTCCGAATCCAGAACCGATTCATAGCAGGTTCAATGCACTATCAATTCTCTGCACTGCCCTTTGGCTTATCTACTGCGCCCAGGGTCTTCACAAAGTGCCTGGCACCAGTAATTGCATTTTGCAGACAGAAAGGAATTCAAATTTATCCGTACCTGGATGACTGCCTGATTCAAGCAGAGAGCAAGGATATTCTTGTAGAGCATCTGGCATTTGTAAAACAGTTATTAAGTTGCCTGGGGTACACAGTAAACGAAAAGAAATCAAAACTAGTGCCCTCACAAGAGATAATATTCTTGGGTGCCAGCGTGAACACAACGGCCCAGATGGCTTATCTCACGCCAGACAAGCAAGGACAACTGACTCAATACTTTCGATTGATGGCAACAAAAACCCAACTCCCTGCAAGAAAAATTCTGCAGGCCTTGGGTTACATGGCATCTTGCATACTACTAATTCCATATGCCAGACTGCATATTAGGAAACTACAATGGTACCTAAAGAGTGTATGGTCTCAACACTGTCAAAGTTTGGAAACAGTTATACCACTAATTCCTTGCCTTCAACAGGAGTTTCGATGGTGGGCTCAAGCTTGTCACCTCAACAAGGGATAGCCTTTTACTCAACCCACAGCCAGGCAAACACTGACAACAGATGCATCGGATTACACCTGGGGAGCACACATGGCAGGAAAATGTATTCAGGGCAAGTGGCCCGCAGAACAAAGGCATCTTCACATCAATCAAAAAAAGATGCTAGCTGTACAGAATGTCCTTATAGCTTTCAAGGACCTGCTGCATCCAGGACAACTATTACTAAAAACAGACAACACCACAGTTATGTGGTACATAAACAAGCAAAGGGGCACTCACTCCTACCCCCTCTGCAGACAAGCCATGACCTTGTGGAACACAGCTCTAAACTATCAAGTTCATCTGCAAGCACAATTCCTGCCAGGAGAGAAAAACACACTGGCAGACGACTTAAGCAGAAACATCATGGATCCCCACGAATGGGAATTGAATCCACAAATATTCAGAATGCTAACACAGAAATGGTGGAGACCGGACATAGATCTGTTTGCATCCCCAGTGAACTGCCAGCTACAGAAATTCTGCACAAGGAGTTACCATACACAAGCATGGAAAGTGGACACCCTCTACGCTTTCCCTCCACTGCCTCTCCTTCCAAAGGTTCTCTTAAAAGCCAGGAAAGAAGAGCCAAAGATGATCCTGATTGCTCCAGACTGGCCACGCCAGCACTGGTACCCAATCTTAAAGAATTTAGCACAAGAACCACCCTGGATATTGCCTCAAATCCCACATCTGCTGACTCAGCACAACAATCAGATACTTCACAGTCAGCTAAAGACCTTAAACCTAGCTGCATGGAAAATTCCTTAGTCAAGCAAGCAATGCCTCCCTTCCAAAGCTGTTATGGATGTCATTCTGGAGGCCAGAAGGCCTAGTACCAGGAAAGCCTATTCGGATAAATGGAAGAGATTCTGTGCCTGGAACCAGGCTCACAGCCTTGACCCTCTTGTCCCAAACATTCCTCAGATTCTACAATATTTAACTGAGATGCTGGACAAAGGCCTCTCTTTTTCGTCCATCAAGATCCACGCCTCTGCCATCTCTGCTCATTACAACACAGATCCTCCAATTTTCTGTAATCCGCTGCTAAAACAGTACCTCAGAGGGGCTAAAAACATAAGACCGCCCCGTAGAGCACCTACTCCAACTTGGGACCTCAACTTTGTTTTGGAAAAATTAACTTTACCTCCCTTTGAGACAGCTAACACAGCAGAATTGAAATATATTTCTTGGAAAACTGCTCTGCTCCTGGCAATAACATCAGCTCGAAGAGTTTCAGAATTACAGGCACTAAAGGCAGTGGAACCTTTCCTCATTTTCCACCAGGACAGGGTGTCTTTAAGAACTAACCCTACGTTTATGCCAAAGGTGGTTTCAAGTGTGGCTCTAAACCAAACTATTCACTTGCCAACTTTTTATCCAAAACCACAGAATAAAGGGGAGAGACTACTGCATTCTTTGGGCATTCACAGGCAGTTGCGCTTCTACTTGGACAAAACCAAAGCTTTCAGAAAATCTGAGCAATTGCTGGTAGCATATGCTGCAGGAGCACAGGGAAAAGCCATTTCAAAACGGGCTATTTCAAAATGGATAGGACATTGCATACGTTTCTGCTACACACACCATGGGAAACCTATACCTAGCAGCATTAGATCTCACTCCACCAGGGCAACAGCCACTTCAACTGCCTACCTCAGAGGAGTGCCTACCAAAGACATATTAGAAGCAGCAACATGGAGTTCTGTGCATACCTTCACCAAGCATTACCATCTGCCTTTATACTCTAAATCCAGAGCTGGCTTCGCCACTGCTGTGCTGCAAGACCTTATAGCCACACCTAATGCCTTATAGAACCAGCCACCATACCTCAGCTTTGGGATTCTACCCAAGTGTAATGACTGCAGCAATGTAACACGATGAACAAAGTACAGTTTTGTACCTACCATAAATGTAGATGTTCGAGTGTATACACTGCTGCAGTCCAGGTTACCCTCCCTCCTTCCCCTCTTCTGGGAATCTTGAGGCAATGTTACAACTGCCTCATGTACACAGACAACCCTGTCCTACTCCCAACAAATTCCAACACATGTGAGAGATGCAACCATATAGCCAAACTGGAGGCTAAGCTCTCTCAACTCAGTACTGGCGTAACCAGTCAGGAGGAGAAGGAAACCAAACTCACTACAATTCCAGTCTCACATAGACCTACCACGACAGCAAAACAAACACACAAAAACATACTCGGAGGCTCTAAATAAAAATCTGCCTAAGCAGCAGAGACCTCCAAAGCAGACACCCAAGCAACCGCTACCCCAAAACAAAACACGTGCAACACATAGTTCACAAAGCCAGTGTGCTGAACAGTCACAGCCCTTAAGGCTAAACAACACACCTGATACACTTGTAATAGGTGACTCTATCGTCAGGCACACTGACATCCCGCTCACTAGGCTAAACAAGGAGAAGGTCACGGTGAGCTGCCTGTCGGGTGCTAGGATCCGCCACATAACACAAGCACTCGGGTCACTCCAAGGCAAGTAGAAATATGACTCAGTCATTGTCCATGCTGGTGTGAATGACCTGAGACGTACCTCCCTGGACTACATGAAAAGAGACATAGAGGAGCTCTCTGAGCATGTAGCCCATGCCGGTATGACCCTGACCTTGAGTAGCATCTTACCCTCACCAAGAATGATGCCACAATATGAAGACAAGATGATCAATTTCAACAATTGGCTTAAGTATCGGTGTCATTCAAAGGGGATCCAATGCCTGTTAGCCTGGGATGACATGCTCGACAAGCCATGACGCTTCGCTGGGGACGGCTTGCACCTGTCACCCCTGGGCTTTCGGATATTGGCAAAGGCTCTTGCCACCCCCCATAGTGCGTTTTTTAGGCAAGGCTCAAAAGACAAACCCACCTCCATAGGTATCACAAGGGATAAGAAACTAAGAGTAATGCTACTCAACACCAGAAGTCTAAACCTCAAGATGCATGCACTCGAAACTCTCCTTAGCATGGAGAACATCGATATCTGTGCAGTAACAGAAACCTGGTTCAAGGCTCCCGAGAGCACCCCAGCACTACCAGGTTATACCTCATACCATGCTTTTCGGCCCCAAAACTTGGACCGAACCACAAAAGGAGGGGGAGTATCAATATTCGCCAAAGATACCCACACCTCCAGGTTGGTGGCACAGCACGAAGCATCAGAGACTATTCATGTGCAACTAACAGTGGGTAAAGCTGCCTTCCAGTTTATAGCCTGCTACAGACCACCCTCCCAAACCCAGGAACCCCACTCGGCCTTCCTGAGAACACTGGAAAATATGAAGGTCTCTCCAAACACCATTATATTGGGCGACTTCAACTACCCAAACATAGACTGGGAGCATTACTCTAGCTCCAACACCCTAGCCCAAAGGTTCCTAGAATTTATAAACTCAAACGCTATGGAACAACTTGTTACCACTCCCACAAGAGGGAAAACATACTGGACCTGATCATCACCAACATGGGGGCTCTATGCTCCAGACCAGAAGTGTATCCCTCACTGGTAAGATCAGACCATAAACTAATCTCACTGGATATTCACATCCCGACCCCACCCCTGCCCAGAAAACCACAGTGAAAAACTTCTCTAAAGCAAATTTCACACTCCTCAAAACTGAGGTGGAATCCTTCAAAGCCCCCGGGCCTGTGGAAAATATGGCCCAGACCGCAGAATCCTTTATAAACGCATTCTATGAACACCTTCAGGAATGCATGGATCATGCAATCCCAAATAAAACCAAGACCCAATCCTCCAAAGGCAGGCGTCCTGTCTGGCGGACCCCAGCCATAAACAAACTATACAATAGAAGGAGGAAGCTACTACATGATAGAGCAAAATCCCAAAAAAGGAAAGCATCTCTGATCAGTATTAGCAAAAAACTACGGGCACTCATAAAATCGTCTAAGGCCAGCTTTGAGAGAAAAATTGCACAGGACACTAAGGATAATCACAAGGCTTTCTTTAGTTATGTTAGGAACCTGGGTGGGAATTCCCAGATATGCTCAGAATTAGTCCAAAATGACAAAAAATACACCGAACCCACAGACATTGCCAACATCCTAGCTGACAAGTTCAGCGCAAACTACTCCCCCCCCCCCTTCCCCACCAAAAGGGCAAATATCTATCCCAGCAGAGTGCTGCCCCCCTGACATCTCAGATGCTCAGGTAAGAGCCGCCTCTCCAAAGCAAAAAACACAGCATCAATGGGACCAGAAGGTGTCCCGGGCTGCATCCTACATGAACTCCAGGAAGAGCTAAACCCAAACATAAAACTTCTGTTCAATCTCAGCCTTACTACAGGATATGTACCCAAAGAGTGGTGTACAGCAACAGTGGTCCCTCTCCACAAAGGTGGTGCCTCAACGGATCCTGGAAACTATCACCCCATAAGCCTGACTAGCTTGGTCTGCAAAGCTATGGAAAGGATCATCATGGACCTCATAAATAAAGATATTGGGGACCCACAGAAACTGGATCCTACCCAGTTCGGCTTTGTTAAGGGCAGATCCTGCCTCTTAAACCTGGTCGATTTCTTTGAAACAGTCACCAAGGCCATTGACGAGGGGAAGGTGGTTCACACAGCCTACCTGGACCTCGCAAAAGCCTTCGATACAATACCCCACTCGGGCATTATAGATAAGCTCACCAGCTTAAATATAAACCCATATGTCACTAGATGGGTTGCAAACTGGCTCTAGGACAGAACCCACATGGTTAGAATTTCTGGAGCCATGTCAGACTCCAAACCAGTTACAAGTGGCGTCCCACAAGGCTCAGTCCTGGGACCTCTCTTGTTCGGTATATATTTCTCGGAGGTACAGGCCAACACGGAAGGACTGTGGCTGACCAGATTCGCAGATGACTGCAAACTAGGCGCCATAATCGACTCTCCAGCCGACACAAGCATCCTACAAAAGGGCCTCATAGAAACAGACAACTGGTGCCAGAGCCATGGCCTCAAGCTAAATGCCAAAAAGTGTATAGTCATCCCCTTTGGCAAAAACAAAGTGCCCACAAATTACCACATAGGTGGTAATCCATTAAGTACGGAAGAAGTAATTAGGGACCTGGGGACCCAAGTTGTTAGCAATCTCTCATTTGAAAACCACGTGGCCAAAGTGGTTAGAAAAACATTTTATATAGCCCACCTAATCATGAAGGGATTCACATCTAGATCAGGGGAGGTCATCGTGCCTCTTTACTCATCCCTCATCAGGCCCATAATTGAGTACAATGCCCCTTTTGGGATGTACCTTACCAGACACCTGCAGCAACTGAAAAGACCCCAAAAGTACCTCACCAAGAGGATCAAAGGGCTCAAACAGATGCCATATGCTGGTTAAAGAAACTCCAACTCTACTCAGTGGCATACCGCCTGCTCAGAGGCGATCTGTGCCTGACGTATAAAGCCGTGTCCAACCCGGAATTAATGGACATGCTGCACCTCAGAAAATCCAAATCCCATCGAGCTATGCGCTCGAGAGACTTGAACCTCAGCACTGAAATAAATAGGACATGCTGGAGGGACAGATTCATAACCCGGAGGCTCCCTTCACTCTGGAATAAATTCCCAGTCCAGGTTAGGCAGAGTCCCTCATTGACTCTCTTCAGGAGGAATCTTGATGAGTGGATGGGAGATTGTAGGTTTACCCCGGGTATCACTTCTGTCACTGTTAGACAGAGGCACAGTATACTAACCTCGAAAAAGGGCATAGCAAAATTCATTTAAAATGGGTGGCAAAAGCCAAACACACTCTGGCTAGACTTATAAATGCCCTAGGGCAGATAGCCTAGTATGAACCTATGAACCTTACTTGCTGGTATGTACCTATATCTTCTACCCTTTACTACCTATGGGGAGTATTTGCTGGTAACTAAAAGTTGTTGTTTGCTTTTCCTGTCTATGTTTTATTAGCAATTTGAATTGCCTATCCATTTGGGGGCACCTGACATCTGGGGCAAGAAAAACTGAAAAAAAATGGCGTCGGCTGCATCTTGTATACCCCTGTCGCACTGACGTCAGGGAGGAGGCGACGGCAACCGACGCCGGACCTAGACTTTGGAACTCAGACTGACTTGGGAACCGCCTGACGGCAGGATAATCCAAGTGTAATGACTGCAGCAGTGTATACACTCGAACATCTACATTTATGGCAGGTACAAAACTGTACTTTATGGTGCTACTGCCATCTTTGAATTGTGTAGTCTTATGTATCCTGAACTTGCAGTACAGCAGGATTGGCTAGATTACATTTGATGGGACAGTGGCATGAATGTTAAGTTTTCCATGTGTTCACACAGGCTTTATTGATCTCTGCAAGTTGTGCTAGTTTTTATTAACCCTACATAATAACATGTACTTTGTTACTCTTATTACATCCTTCCTGTCCACAGCCTTTCAGCTGCCTCACTTTTTTTGCAGCTTGTTATCCCCTTTAACCATTTATCTGGCAGGATACTTAATAGCTTCCACTGAAGAATGAGTGTTGACACTTGACCACTTGATGGCCACCTTCTGCAGGCAGCAGTCCACTAGTACTTGGACCTATAGAGTTAATTATGGTTCAGATATCTTGCCCCTATACCTCGTGAGCTGTATGCTTTTTTTTTTTACTTAGATACTGTCCTTTGTCTGAGTGACTAAATTAGATCTCTTTCTTCACTGCTGATAGGCAGCAAGTTGTGTTTAATAAAAATGTCTGTATGGTTTACATTCCAAGGCTGCAAATCACCAGAGAGAAGAGAGCCTCCTCCTTCTAATGTTGTTATGCATGTTAGAATACAGTCCTCCCCCCAATGAAAATCCTTCCTTGCATCAATGCAGAACCAAAAAGTAAAGTATTGGCAGAAATGTGGCTGCTGTTATAATATAGCAACCCGCCTTTCTAACTCAGAATAACTGAAAGGATTTTCCTTGAAGACACAGTATACACAGTTCTACAACAAATTAACACATCTGTCTGAAAAGGAAAATAATAGTACTGAACTCCTAACTATGACAGGGACTTATGAATACGTACACAATACTTGTAAATCCTAAAATGAGCCTGTAGAAGCATCAGCAGTCATACTGACACTGCACTTGTGTTTGTACTAACTAAACCAAATGGCAGCAAAACCTTCCTGTTTTGCTGTCCCATGCTATTTCTAGTTGGCCATGAACTTTTAAAATGTTCAACTGTTTGTTTTGCTTTAATTCAGAGAGTTTGAGGGTGCGGTTAAACTTCATCATCTTAGGAAATAAGATCCACATGAGCAAACCAAAGTTTTAGAAAACATTTAAGATGCTATTGCACAAGCTAGTTCAGGTAGGAATCTTGAATCTTTAAGCATGGTTCATTATATGGAATGGTAACTTTCTATATATTCTTCAGGGCTGTTATTCAGCAGATAATTTTAATTAAAAGAACCCTCATTCCCTTCCCATAGTGGTACTTTTTGCTTCAGTGTTTCATCAGTCATCTTTGTGTCTCCTCAGTCTTCCTTGGGCATCACTTGTCCCCTTGTCTTTGAATCTTTAAAGGGCTACCATTAAATAGGCATAGAACATTGTACGTCTCTTAAATGTTTCTCAACTCAGTGATGTTTAGTGCATCGTAATTTCTGCTTTTCATCTAAATTTTCCTGAAAAAGTTCACTGCTTCAGGTTTTGTTGCTCCTGTTTAGTGAATGCCATGTCCATAAGGTCATATTATTTTATTTGTCTGTTTCAGTCTGTTTTCACTCCTTTTTCCAGTATTTCTCTGTCCCTGTTTTACAAGTGCTTTTATGTGCATGAGGAAGTGGCCCTTTCTATTTGGGCGCATAGTGTATGTGAACTGTCTGGACCTTAAACATCATACAGACTTAAACCTGAGCATCTGAAGGCCAAAACCTTGGGGGGGAAGGCCAGTATTGCTCCTGTAAGAAGAAATAAGAGAGCTTTAAGCTGTGATGACTACTTCAAACCCTGGAAAAGAACTATGAAAAGATGAGTTTACCATCCCTAAGGGAATTTTTTTATCAAAGACATTGGAAGGAGCTTAAAGAGAGGGACCTGTTTGTCTAGTGCAAACTGCTTGAAGACTGTTCACCATTGGCAGCCATCTTCTGGTTGGATGGGCGGAAAACAAGGAACTGCTGAATAAGTTGCTCTACAAGATCTGCAGTGATGGTAGGTACCTGTGTTAACAATCTTTTTTTATTTGGCAGTTTGTTTAAAAAAGTAAGGACCAATCTCAGGGTGTTTTTTGTTGTTGTTGTTTCTTAGGAAATTCAGATTTAAACTAATAAAAAGTAGCTTTGAAGCAGAAAAGTACACTGATGCTTTAATTTTTTTTAGCTTTTAGTTAAAGATTTATTTCACATACATAAACTATTTACTACTGTGTTCATAGTTTCATTTTGCTTTAGTTGCAGGAGCCTCATACTGACCGACACCTCATTGAAACTTCTCCAGTCCTTCAAAAACTGACAAAATTTGAAGATGCCATTGGAGCAAATTTTACTCATGTTCGGCTTCTGGCACGTGCTTTTACTTTACGTACTGTAGGCTTTAACCACCTTACATTGTAAGTATCTGAAGTCCATTTTTTTTTCTTGTCTGCATATATCTGCAGTAACAGGAGGTGCTTAATGACCAGTTTCACTGTTTGCAACCCAAAATGATAATTTTCTCATTCTTTGCATGAAGACGTTTAAAAAAAATGCAGAAAGTAGACTTAAAACACCACTGTTTAGATCTGTGCTCTGATGTATTCAACAGATTATCAAAATATTTGCATTATATCAATAAATATTTATTACTTCTTGGGTGAGGAGATGGATACTTTATATATATGCTAACATTGCCATTAGAAAAGGATGACTTTACATTTTAAATAGATTATATCTCTATCAGCATTTAAAACCAGACTGGATGACTGAATGAGTGATCATAAATTTTCGTGTAGTATATATGGGCAAAATCTACTTAATGGTGGACACACTTTAATTTCCCAACAGTATTGGGTGGTATGTCTGAGCTTCTCAATGCTCTTTGTGACCGTAAGCTTAGTAAGAACTTATGAAGCTATGACTGGCATTGGATGCCTCTGTGCAGCACTTGTCCAAATACATGGACAACTGTATTGCCTGGCTGCATCCTTCATTGTCTAGTTTCTCAGCGAAGAAAGGCATTTTGCTGCTTATTTTTGGTGATTATGTAACTTGGTATTTTAAATCAAATAGATTTTGTGTGCAGTTCTGGTGTTGGTGGACATGATTTGTAGTTTCCTGAGTGGTTGGCAGTTTGCTGTGTGCAGGTGCTGCTGTTTTGTTTGTTTTTCTGAAAATCTTTTATGATTACTGGTGTTGGCCATCCACATAGAGGTCACACTTTATTTGGTAACCCCAGGCAATGATGTAGCTAGGCGTATTGTTTGTACTCTACTGAGTACAATTTTCTGTACATTGCGTAGAGAAACTATGGCTTTTTTAGGCCATACGGTGTCCACAACTGTCTAAATTAATGCCTCCATTAAAAGTTTCATGGATTGAAAAAAAATATCTGTTTAGTTTTTTTTAGAGGGACAGTGATGCATTCATTTCGTAAGTGCTTGGGGTGGCGCTTAAAAATTTTTAACTGACAGGTTGGCTGAGGGGCAGGAATAAGAGCAAACAAGGTCAAAATTATATTCTTTGGCTACACCTGTGGCCCCAGGGTACCATTTACTTTCTTGTAAACGTTGGACTTAGGCTTTTTCTTTGTGACCCAGGTGCAAACATTAAGTATTCAGACAGTAGTTCTATTTGCGTCTGTCACTCTTCCATGTTACAGTGCATGCACATAGCTACACCTTTAAAGTGTTTGTCATGTGACTGAAAGAATAGCTTTCTGATAGGGAGCCGTGCCATCCCTGTCTTTGTTACTGCATTCCAGAAATAAAACTGTGATGCCATTAAGGGTGAAAAAAGACAACAGTAGTATTTGTTTGTGATTCTTCCCACCATAATAATGGCAACATTTGGCACCACAAGAGAATTCTTCGTACTTGTTTTCCATACTTGTAAGAAAGGCTGAATGGGAGCTACCATTTGGAATATGTAGTGTTTCTTCAATACAGTCCATTAGTGTATCTGACTACTAACTGAAAAAAATGTGGAAATTTGTTAGTTTGCAGATTGGAGCCAATGTTATTCTTAGATTTTTTTTTATTTCTGACCATACTATAGTACTTCTTCCTGTGGTATGGTGTTTTAGTTCTTGGACCCCCTCCCCCAGTAGTATAGATGTGATGCCATTTCAAGTGGTACTCTTCAATCATGAGCATCCTTAAGTATGCCGCAGAGCTTGCCTTATACATCCCATTTGTTTATGCCCTATAAGGAAGATATATTGAGTCCAGTATGGTGCTTTGGAGTTTAAAAATAGTACCTTCCCTGGTTTTTGATCAGTCTGGTTTATGTTTGCTTGTGTGTGTGGCATGCATTAAGAGTGTACCCAAGTATATTGCCCACCTTCTGCTGCTTTTTTTGTCATTTGACAGCTTTTTTGTTGCCTTAAGAGTTAATCAGTGGATTGATGTTTAGGTAAGGTTACTGGTCTCGTGATAATCTGTTACCCAATGAACATAATAATGGAATGTACTTATCCAGACACATCCAACAATTGGAATGTCCGCAGAGGTTTCTCATTAAAAGAATGCAGAGTGTAAATTACTTGTCCTGTGCAGACATCCTCAAAGCCGTGTGCCTGTATTCTGTCTTCTACAAGCCGATGATGGGAGATAAACCCAACCCTGATGGGATCTACTTCTAATAC
This sequence comes from Protopterus annectens, assembly GCF_019279795.1. Taxonomy (NCBI): domain Eukaryota; kingdom Metazoa; phylum Chordata; order Ceratodontiformes; family Protopteridae; genus Protopterus; species Protopterus annectens. Next base: position 1,095,020,655 of record NC_056731.1, on the reverse strand, counting down.
TCAAATGGCCATGTCATCAAATGTCATTTTCACAAGTAAACACTAGCCCAAACTTCAACGAAACACACACTGGAGTAAAGAAAACCCACCTAGGTGGGGGGATATGCTCTCTACACCTCCTCTAACTATAGATACCAATTCCGGGATTGCACTACAGTGTAGAGAAGGGCGTCTTGGGCAAGCGTTTACTTGCCCTGGGAAAAATTTGCCATTCATGTATTTTGTTTTCACAAATTCCATCTCGTGAAAATGAAATTCGATGATGTGTGGCCATTTGAGTATTAGAAGGGGATCCCACTGATGGACATCCTGCATATCTGCAAAACAAATAGAACCAGAATTACCCATTCTGAAGACTTAAACTTTGTAATGTAAATATTACCTGCTGGAGAGACAGGTAAGTATCCCAGAGACTACCCCTTCTCTAAAACAAGCTCCCCATCCTTGTGAAGCAGAGTTCCTCCTAACCCGATTTAAGTGCAAGTTGGACAGCTGGATGGGAAACAGGAAGTTCATCCCCGGGTTGGCACCTGTCTCTCTAATGGACACAGGCTCATCTCCCAAACCCCTGCTCACACTTATCAAGGGTGTCAGAACTTCTCGGAGATTTGGGATGTATGTCCAGGCTTAAAAAGGCCCTTATGGTCGTTAACTAAGTAAACACCTATGAACCTATAAAAATGAAGTGTGAGATGATAGGGATATACAAGAATTTTCAAAATACCTCATGATGCCTTTTGTGTTTCATGCAGAAAAGCATACCATTTTGGGACAGAAACATGTTCTTAAACATACATTTTAAGACCTTACAGCTTGGACCTTGAAGTTAAACTGTGTAGTATACAAAATTGACAGTCTTTCACAGAAAAGGCACATCACTGTCTACTGTTAGCCAAAGGAGGGTTACTGAGAAAGTATTTTCCTGACATATGCGAACATTTGCACCAGTGATGCATCTGATTGCTGGCTGAATCTGCTGCCAGGAATTAAAGCTGCTTTTGCAACATATTCTGATGCTGTCTGTGCCTCTGATTTCTACTCTTACTTAAATAGTTATTGACTAGGCAGTCTCTATCGACACCAAATGTAATAAGGGTAAAAACAACTCCCTGTGTTGGAATACCCATGTAAACAAATTATAAAAGAAGAGAAAGAAATTTGCTTATGTTCATATGAGGTCTCATTCTCCCTACCTTAAGAGCACACTTGAGCAAACTATTAAAGAGCTTAAGGGAACCATTAGGATGCTCAAAGTTGAGCATGAACATTAAATAGGTACTAAAACCAAAAAATAGCTACAAGTCTTTTGTAAATATGTCAGGAAATTAAAATCCAACAATACGCAGAGCTAGTCCACTATAATACTGCACACAATGACCCAAAGAAAGTAGCAAATATCCTAGCTGACAAATTTAGTGCAAATTTTACTCCACCCACAGTTACAGCTATTCCACAGATTCCATTATCTGAGCCACCCCCTGTATTTACTATATAACATGTTCTATCAACCATCTCGAAAGCAAGAACAAGTTATCCATGGACTCTGATAATATACCAGATTGTCTGATTATCAGTGCCAACTGTGACTTATATAAACCGCTAGGCAACCCTATGTAGGAAACCCTAACCTAGGTACATCTAAGCCTCTCCATTGGTTACATTTCTGAAGTCAAGAAACAGCATTTGTAATGCCATTGCACAAGGGTGGCCCAACCATGAACACTGTTAACTGTAGACCCATAAATCTCAGTAGCCCCATGTACAAAGCTATGAACATATTATCTGAAGACCTCATTAATCCCATTACAGCAACAGTCTCTGAAGAGATGAGGGCCCAGGTTTAAGAGATTTTTCAACCTTGCCAAAGGAAGGCCTTCCCACTTTAACTCCTCTTTTTTTTTTTTTTTTTTTTTTTTTTTTTTTTTTTTTTTTTTAAATAAAGCAGTGGATTATGCAGTACATGCAGCATTTCTGAACTTGGCTAAAGCCTTTGACACTATTCCGTATGTAGACATTACTGACAGACTTGTAAATCTGAATACAGTTCCTTATGTTGTGTGGTGGTAAGCTAACTGGTTGTTTGACAGAATGCATGTGGCTATAGTTCCAAGTGCCACTACTAAACACAAAACTCTTAGTAGTGGTGTACCACAGGGCTGAGTGTTTGGCAGTCTCCTATTGGTCATCTCTTTCTCAGACCTTCAGGCTAGCACTCCAGGCCCGTGGTTATTTAAGTTTCCAAACAACTGTAAATTGGGTGTTTTTATTATTCCTTCTACCGATTCTCAATTTTTTCCATCTTGTATTGGATCATATTAACAAGTGTTGCAAGGGCAGTGGTCTCAAATTAAATGTGAAAAAATGTAGCATATTTTATTTTGGTAAACAAAACAGTTTCAAGTACCGTTTAGGTGACAACCCCCTCCAGTCAGACACTGTTGTAAGGAGTCTAGACACACTTAATAATAATTCCTTACAGTAAACAATCATGTCTTGACTGTAGTTTAGAAAGCCTTCATTGTGGCTCATCTAATTTCCAAAGGTATTTTCACTAGATCTGGAGAAGTCTTAATTCCCCTTTATTCATATCTCATCAGACCCATTATTGAATATAATGTACCTTTTGTCATACATTTGTTTAAACATGTCTCAAAACAGTCACTTAAAATTTCATGGTTTTCAGGACAGACTGGTAGCCCTCTCTTTAAATTTGCACTGTTATAGATTCTTCTGTGGAGATCTGTGTCTAGCCTTTTGAGCCTCAAAAGATCCAAACCATCTGGACTTTCTATTCCCTCACAGGACAAATGTATCTCAAATACTTGGTTAAAAGAACTAAACCTTCATCAGCAGATAAGTAAGGCATGATGGTGTGATAGATTCATATCTCAACATCTCCCTTACCTCTGGAGCAAACTTCAGCTACGTGTCAGGCAGAGTAGAACACTTGCCAAGGTAAACCTAGATAATATAATGGGCAGGCTTAAGTTATCCCAAGTGTACCTTGCCTTATCATCCATGAGGATGGACTTGTATAAAAAACCCTCCTTCAAACTCAGCAGTTATTTCTGTGGAATTGGATGTGAACTGTAAATTGCTTCCTTCCACAAATGCCTTATCCAGTGACAAAGATGGCAGGGCCATGGATACATGTGGTAAAATGTTGGCACATCTGACATCTTCATAATGTTTTCTGTCTTTGATTACATGACTAAAGTGATTTCCAGTATTCCCGACTCTGACACTAAATCATCTGTACAGGACACCCTTAACTCAGGCTCTGTAATATCAAATAATTACATTACATTGTGGATATGATGCTGATGATGCTCCCTTTAGCTTATTTGCTAATAGATCAGAAGGTGTGCCTGGCTGAGGCTGTAGACTTCTTGATGATGTCAAAACCAAACTACTTGATGTACCTTTATACAAAGAAAAATACGTGGCACTTCTTCAGCTGAGATTGTACAAGTGCTAAAAGAAAGGGGAAAGATAATGCAAGGCTTTAAGTAGATTTTTCTTTCCCCCATCCCCAAGTTTCAGACGAACCACGCCACTGAATCTGCACCATTTTTTCATAGATCACAAAAACCTTCTCAACAAAAAGGAAATGTTCAAAAAAATGGCAGGACAAACCCAAATTAAAATGATCCAAAGATTCTTTAACTGACAAAAATACTAACTTCTACTAGGAAGACTTTTTCTTTTTGTTTGGAAAACACTAACATGAGATGGTTGGGTTTTGGATACAGACTTCACTGAAATTCTCTATCAACACCTGTAGGGCTTCATCAGTTCCCATTACAGCAACAGTATCTTACATTTGTGATTGTTTTAGATCTGTTTCATCAGGGGATAGCAGAACCAGAACTCAATATTTTTCCTAGTCCTAAAAAGCAAGGGAATGTGAGACCAATCCTGAATTTATTGCTTTTCAGTACCTTAAGTTCCAAATTCAAGATGATAATTCCCCAAAATCTTTTTCCTGTCATCATCCCTCAAGCATTCTTAGGTACTTCGACCTAAATGATGTCTGCCTGCTTGCTCCAGTTCACACAAAACACAGAACCATTATTTTTTTTTTTTTTTTTGTGCATCACTATATCATTTTCTGTTTACTGCTTTGCCTTCTGGCTTATCTGTGGACCCAAGAATTTTTGTAAAATGTATAGGTCCTGTCATAGCTTTCTGTAGGCTCCAGGGTAGCCTTATCTTTCTATACTTGGATGATTGCTTGATTCATGCCACTTCACTTCAAAAAATTCTTCAGAACTTGCTTTTCACAAACAGTTTTTTTTAAAGCTCTAGCATTCCTTCTTTCAAAAAAGTTTTGCATCCTACTTCCTGTCCCTGACAAATTTTCAAACAACCTCAGGTGTAGCGATTTTAAAATATGAGGAAGATTCAGTGGTACCTCAAACCAGTATAGGCTCAACACTGTCATTCCCTTTCTTATCCAATCCATGTCTTATATTTTGTGAAGAAATTACTGTTTTGATGGCTGTATCAGGGATTTTCTTTGTTTTCTTGTCCTGTCTCCCCAACAAAAGATACCAACACATTTCAGATTTTGCATGGGGGCATGTTCAGAAGGCATCAAAGTTCAGGCATTTTGGTTCAGATAAGACAGGAACAAACACACACATGTCAAAGAGGCAAAAGCTTTGATTTCCTCTCTTCAGACTCTCTCTTATCTCTGGAGCCCCTGACCTCTTCAAAGTCTGACAGGCAATATCACTGTCATGTGACTTATCAACAAATTGGAGAACAAACTTCTGCTCTCTTTGCAGGCTTCCTATAATAGCCTGGGAGCTGGTAATTCATCACAACCTCTTTTTTCCTGATTGTGTGCATCCCTTCAAAATAAAACTCAGTGGCAGACTGAGCAGATCCAAAGCAGACCCTCACAAATGGATGCTGAACCAAGATGTCTTTCTTTAGATTGTTCATCATTGGGAAATTCCCCAGATGTCTTTTGGCCTTTACGTTGAACAAATAGCACAGGCTGTTTTGTACCAGAGCTGTTTGCAGAGAAGCTTAGAAAATGACTGCCTTCTCATTTCCATTGCAAAGGAAATTCCTGTAGCTTCTTTCCATTTCCACTCATCCTAAAGATCATTCTGAAGATTACGAAAAATAGTCCAAAGATGATGATGTTTACTCCCTTTTGGCCCCTAACCAGGAAAAGCTGAAAGAAAAACAAAACTCTGAGGGCATGCTATAGGTAATAAAAGAGACAAGAAACTTGTTATTTGAAAATTTTATGTTTCTAAATGGAAAATATTTTCTATATGGTACCACACTAGAGGACAGAACCCATACCAACTGGGGGTCCCCATTATCTTCCAGTATTTGTGTGAGCCACTCACTGCAGGCCTAGCATATACCTGTATTAAAGTGCACTTACCAACAATTTCAGCTTTTGATCTATTAATCCCCTTCTTTCTTCACATTTTGAGGTCATGCAGTTTCTTAAAGGTATTCACCACATCAGGCTTCCCAGAAAATGTATTTCTTGTCCATGAGACCTGAACTTGTTTACTTGAAAAGTTAACATTGGCCCATTTTGAAATTGCATGAGTTGAAGGGATACTTTAGAGCTAAGTAGAATCCGCGGTGGTGCAGCGGTAGCTTTGTTGCCTCACAGCAATTGGTTCTCCCGTTCGATTCTCGGCTGGAGTGCGGGGAGTGCCTTCTGTGTGGAGTCTGCATGTCCTCCCCGTGGTTGGGTGGGTGTTCGAAAGACATGCGTAAATGGGCGTGCCTTCGTTGAAGGTTGAACATCGAGCTGGCACCTCGGCGTTCATCAAAGTCTACTGCCGATCATTAGCAGACCGGAATCCCGCTGTAGCGACCCCTAACTGGGAAAAGATGAAAGACAACAACAACTTTAGAGCTAAGCAGTTGAGGCTCATATACATAGCACAAGCAGAAGGTTATTAATCAAAGTGAAAAGAGACGATGATATAATGAGCAGGAGGAGTTCAAGAAATAGAGAAAGAGTAGGATTTTGTATGCAGGTCCTTAAGAAGAGTATTTGCTGACTTGCTGCTCTTTGGTGGAAGTCAAAAGGCACTTATCTCTTCATCTTCAAAACTAGATAGCCATCACACAGGATCCATGGGTGAAGAGAATCATTTACAGGGCCTACATAATTCCATTTCTGTCTAAACCAACCACACCTTACAAAAACTCTTCCAGAAGTCTCACTGTGTTAAAGAAGATTCACAACCCAAGATGTCTGCCAGCTGCTTGGAAAAAAAGTTCCCACCCCACCGCAAAGGATTCAAAGTCTCTTCAAGGTTCTTTCTAGGCCCAAAAGACAGAAAGGACCTCAGAACTATACTGGACCTCAACAGCTTAAACACATATGCAAGAAAGGAAAATTCTGGATGATTACAGTACATTTCATTCTTCTTCTCCTTAGGAAGGGGGGTTGGATGCACTAGATGTCATTGGGAGGCCTTCAGGATCCCTGCTACCAAGTGAAGAATGTAAGGCAATCTGGAAGGTTTCCTTGCTTGAGGTTGGGAGCCAGGAATTCAGAGGAGTGTCCTTTGGTCTCACCACAGCCCCCATAGGTATTCACCAAGTGCATGGTAGTGGGGATGGTAGCAGTTTATCTCAGACTGCAAGGGTCTGAGTGTTCTCATACCTACATGACTGGCTCCTCACTGCAATCATAAAGGAATACTTAATCCTAGCAAGAGACTATTTACCTTACTTGTTTAAATCTTTGGTTATCTCCATAAACTGTGAAAAGTCAAGCCTGCAATGCACTCCGTCCTTGGGATTCATAGGTTGCCATTTAGATACAACCTCTCAAGTAGCAGAACTGCTACAGTCAAGGATGACTTCACTTTACATACAAGTACAGGATGTTCAGCTGTCACACACCAGCAATATCTCTAATTCTCTGATTATCGGGTTGCATGGTGGGTTTAGTAGCTCTGGATTTCCTATCATATCACTGTTGCAGTGTTCTTTACATAATTGATCTCCTGCCAAGAATAGCCCAACATCTGGCCAGTATGCCAAAGCCTTTAAGTCTTACAGGCACTGCACGTCACATACATGCTCCATGTTCATGGTTTAGGGTATAAAGGTGATGACCAGATGCATACCCTCAGAACTTCTTTACCGCCAGTCTGAACACCATTATCGAATGTAGGTCTGAACACCCTTCTCCTCTGCTGGTTACTGGCTGTTTTCAGGTAAGTGCCCCATTGGCGTTTCATCTCTCCTTTTTCTATTTTGTGTGGTGTTTGTGTTTGTCATCAAGGAAGGAAGGTATCAGTGTCGGAGGCAGATTCCCCATAAAGACTGTTACGACCAGCACATTTTGCTTGAGTGCTTCTCAAGACCTTTCACACTGCTTTATCTGCCAAGCATCTGTGCCTGAGACTCTACATAGTCATCAGTCCTCTTTGTCCACATATCTTGAAAACCAACAACTTAAGCTTTTGGCTCAGGGTGCTGTGATGAATTCTTCCTGTCACAAGGACCAGTCATCTGCCAAGAAAGCCAAAAAGTTTAGCCCCATTCTAGTTGCTGTCCATCCTCCCCTGCCCATCTGTATAGAGGCTAGTGAAAACCCTAAAGACCATCTTGCTTCAGATTTCTCTGCCAAGACCCCATTAGAGGCTGGCATGGATCTGTATTCTCGGATATCCTTAGAATGCTTTCCAACTTCTGCAGCTGACATTGAAGGGGAACCTTGGCTGATAATATCCTAAGAACCAAGAGGGGTTTCCTCAGATTTTAGTAAGGGAGGAAATACCTACCACCATCATTAAATTTTGTCGAGGGTCTGAACCTCTGCAGGTTTTTAGGGTAAATGTCCCACAAGAAAGAAGCAAAAAAAAAAAACTAATTTCCCCTGTTGTTAAAGATCCCCATTGTGAATGGTAGGATTTTACTCAGAGTTTGTTTAATGCTTTAAAGACCTTGAAGCCTCCTCAAGGGGTGTCTGTCCCTGACTCCCCCAGTCTTCCACTCCTGTTCAAAGGCCAAGGGAATTGGATTCTTTAGATGAGGAAGTGGAGTCTGGAGAAGAATCCCTTGCTTATTCTTCCCAGATTATTTCATCTCTGGACCGTGGTTTAGAAGAAGAGGATTTCTTGACTCCAGACTCCCCCTTAGAAGAGTTGTCCTTTGGGGATACTGTTACCCGAATGATGGGATATTTTAAATGGGACTGTTTCCAGGTTTCTGACATTCAAAAAGGGTACTATGAGCTCCTTCAAACTGGAGTCTCCCAAACCATTAGCTGTCCCTCCTGTTTTGGTTTCCCTTTTATTCATCTTTTCTGCTGGCTCTGCGGCTCCTGACTCTCAGCCCTCTACACAAATGAAACCTGATAGTTTTTATAAGGTGCCTGAGGACTGCAAGTTTTTGTATAAGTGCCTTTCTGGATCCTTCACTGGTCACAGTTTCCTCTGACAAACCCTCTAAGTTGTTGCCATCTATCAAGCTTCTTCCTTCAAAGGATAATCAAGCTATGGAAAGGTTTGGCAAGAAAGTTTATACTGCCACCACAAACAGGTAAAATAAACTTATATAAAATAAAACAACAAAGGCCAGGTCACCAACTTTATCATCACAAAATAAAATAACACTCCACTGCCTCAGCTCAAAAAAAGCCTTCAAGGAGTAAAGACACTGCTAAAATACACATCTTAAATATTATTTAAAAATCTGCCCCCAATTGGACAGTCAATTAAAACAGAAAATTAAGCCAGAGATTTCCAATTGCACTCTATGTTGTGTCCAACAGGGGTTAGAGTTGCATACTTTAAAATAAACAAAGCTTCTATATATTTTCTTTTTAATATCAAAATACCCTTCTTGAGCATTTACTTTTTCTAAAATCATACCTCTAAGACCAGCAGGATCATTATCATGATGAATTTTAAAATGCATAGCAAGAGGGCTTTCAAGTTAAAGTTTAAGAAAGTTTATACTGCTTGCCACCTTGTCTTGTAGGACCATTAATTACCAGACATATGACCAGGTATGTTTTGGCCCTCCTTTCCCAGGTATCTAAGGTGATGTCTGACCTTCCTAATTCTTATGGGAAGACTTCTACTCTTTCCCTGGTGGGGTCCACTTCTTAGGTTGCCCGTCACTCGATAAATTGCAGCTGTGATGCAGCTGATTCGTCTTCCAGGACTGCTGCATTTGGTTCAGTGATGAGGCATTATTCTTAGCTATGTCTTCAAGCCTTGCCCAGTGATATTAAGGCCAAGCTTTTGGATGACACTCTGGATAATACATATCTTTTTTGGGACTGCTGCTGCTCACTTGAGTCCCTCCAGGATAAGGGAAAGGCCTTGCAGGAACTTAAATATATTTTGTCTTCACTATCCTTAATTTCCAGAAGAATTATCCTAAGTTTGCCTTTGTTTATCTGCATCTGACATCGAAGGGGAACCTTGGCTGATAATATCCGAAGAACCAAGAAACAACTCCTTAAGGTAAGAAGGGTTCTAGGCATGTTCCTGCTGCTAAGTCTACACAGACGGCTCCTTCCCAGAAACCTTATTTTTTTTTTACAACAAGCTTGTTTCTGTTTGACGTTTGAATCAGACTCCAAGCTTTTAAACAAGAAAACACAAAAAAGTCCACCACAATTAGTCGACACAGGTTTATTATCATACAACACCAACTGGTTGGCCGCTTTCATTCCTATTATTTAATATAACTTCATCAGAGTAAATGTTTCATAAACCCCATAAAATTTATCACATGCCCCTAACATAAGACTAAAAAGAAGATGAAAGGCAAGATAAGGGAATATCTTTACAACATTAAAAAAACAGATCAACTAATGCCTTATTTAGACACAATATTGTCTATCTGAATTTTAAGAAGTTCATATTTTTGTCATAGATAAGGTACATTATTCAGAAAAGGGTGGCGATTTCAATATTTTTTTTAAGTACAAAGAAATTGTTTGGCAGTTGAGACTCGATGCAGGTACATTTCCCAAGGTTAAACTGCTGTATTTCTGTCATGAGTGTATTGAAAAGAAAGGCTATTACTTTTTAACTCAGGAATTTTAAGACTTTTAATTTGTATTTTATGGGTAGGTGGGTGTGTATATATGTATGCATGTCTGTCTCTCTCTTTATATATATATATATATATGTGTGTGTGTGTGTGTGTGTGTGTGAGTGTGTGTGGCTGGCTGGCTGGGTATGTGGGTGTGTGTATAGTTTTATATATAAAAAAAAAATATATATATATATATATATATATATATATATATATATATATATATATACACACACATACATATGTGTATGCACATGCATTTTTTACTGTTTCTATATTGGATTGGTTCAGTATTTGCACGTTGCAAATTTATATTAATTGTATTATTTGGCATGGATTTTATATTGTTTTAAGATTTTTGATTGACAATTATTTAGTTCATTAATTATTTATAAGTATGACATTATTATTGGAGGGACAGTTAAATAAATTGTAAGGGGTTTGTAAAACTTTTACTCTGATGAGGTTCTATTAAATAACAGGGATGAAAGTACTCAGTCAGTTGGTGTTGTATAATAATGTGTCGACTGTTAGTGGTGGTCTTTTTTTTGTGTTTTCACACTTACAATTTTGGCATCTTTGGTTCTTCCTCAGTATGTCATCATAGGATATCACAGGATGGTAATTTACATAGTGATCTTACCATTTTAATTCAACAGATTGCTAAGTACATACATTCTATGTGATTTTGGATTATAAGTGATGAGTGAAAGAAGTTTTGAACCCTCAGTTCGAGTGAGTTTATACGATTTATGGTGTGTGTAACACTAGTGGGGTACCCTGGACAGTGTGCTTGTGAGTTTAGTTTGATGCTTGGATACATCCTATGGATTTTTGTTTCCCTACAGCCAACGGTAGTGTTAACGGCACCAGGAAAACAGAATTGGATGCTTTCAAATGAAAGCTCCATAAATTTTGAAATTTACAACTCATAAACTGCTATCTGGCAGAATGCATTCATAGGAAACTTACCCAAAAGTTTGCAGTTCTGGAAGTACCTGAATGGCTTGGATGTTGATTCATTTTTTTGTACAGGGAGCTTTTAGAGTTGTTTAAATTCACTGGATATAGTCTTTTGGACTTATTAATTAACAACAACAGAAAGATTGTTATTTTGAACCAGGAAATTAAGTTATTAAATTACTCTATTACCTGTGACTTGTTGCTTAGCTCCTTTAACGATAATTACAGGGTTTTTTTTTTTTGACAAAATAGCAACAGAACCGGGACTACAAATGTACGAAATTGTATAGCGACAGAAGAAAATATGATGAACATTGTGCCTACTCTAGACCCCATGGGGTGTGTTAATTATGGACCATCCAATCATGTTAACTCTAATTTTGAAAGTAGTGGACATGATTATAATGAGGAAGAGTGGGCATTCATCACATTTTTTTTAGATGATTTTCTGGTGATGCATTCAGAGAGGCTTGCAAAACAACACCCCGCTCCCATGTCAAACTACAATAAATGATCAAAGGAACCAGGGCTATCACAAATGGATTATGTACAGGGGCAATGGCAGAGGCAAAATCAGAGGAAGAGGGAAGAAATGACATGTACTGGGTCATTAGCCCCTATTACTTGTAGAAACAACTTTGGATCTTTAAAAGTGAACAATTTTGAAGTATTTAGTTTGACCAGTTTTCAATTTTCAGACTGTCTTTTGTCACTTTTTGAAAAAAGGTTTTAGATTTGTTCTTGAGTTTAAAACAGACATTGCCAAGGTTTTAATTTGGTTAAAACTGTTTACTAGAAATTTAAATTTATTTTTTTTCCTGATAAAACATTCATTGTGATTTTAAACTGCAGAAAATGAGTTTTTTGCCTCCCTCTAATCTTTTGCTGACTGCCTTTGAAAGTGTGAGTGAGCAACAATGTATAAATGCACACTCACATAGGTGTCTGGTAGTTGATAACCTTACATGTCATGAAAGAGAATTTTTAAATCAGTTGAGAAGCAACAGAAACCTTTGGGTGATGAAGCCCTACAAGGGAGGGGAAGTTGTCTTAATGGATAGTTTTGATTATTCAATTAAAATTCTAGAACTTTTATCTGATAAACTTACAGAAAAGTTTCTAGATGTGAAATTAACATTACCTAAGGTAATATTGATTTTTTTATTGATGGATATGGTGTGTCAAGGTACTATGGACATTGATGTATTTGATTTTGTGAAAGTTGCCAAGGCCATAGTTCCATCTATTTTTGGAATTCTAAAGATTTGTAGCTATTGTAGATCGACCATTTAGGCTCATTATGTCTGGCAGGCATTCTAAGACTGAAACTCTGGCCACTTTTATTGACAGGAAATGTAAATTGTTACTGAGCAAGAGACTAAACATACTTAGAGACATTTGGCAGTTATTGGAAAAGTTGTCATTTACTCCTTATCATGATTAAGTAGTTTTTATTACTATTGATGTGGTTAATCTTTTCATGGGGATTCTACATGAAGAGGGTTTAAAAAACTTTTCAAAATTGTTATTGTTGATGTCTTTTGACAATATCTCAGCTGATGAGAGTAAGTTTGAGACATTTTTAGAGATTGTTTTGAACAGTAGTTACATTTATTTCAAGGAGGAATACTTTCAACAGGTTTCTGGAGATGCTTTCGGGGCCGCTTGTGCCCCTTTATAAGCTAATGCATTCTTGGCTTGTTGGGAGTATGAACATGTATTCCCTTTTATTTATTATCTCTTAATTCATGTCTGTTTTAGGTTTTTGAATGATATTTTAATCTTGTGGAAAAGTACCAAGGAGTAGTGGTTGTATTTCAGATTATATTTGGAGGAATCAAGTAGTGTTTTAAAATGTACATATCATATTGATTCCTTTAATATTAATTATTTGGACATTGTTTTTGGGTAATAATGTTTTAGTAGGCTCCTTTACTTCTACTTACTTATGTTTTGATAGCTGCTACCCATTTCATTAGAAAAAGGGTATTGTGAAAGGACAAATTGTATGGTTATCATGAATTATTAGTGAGGATAGTAGTTTTTGTGAATAAATGGATTATTTAATTTCTGTGTTTAGGGAGAAGGGCTGTCCCTAAGCATTACTTAATAATGTCAGACTTGTGGTGTTCGAAGATCAGAGGAATAGATTTTTGTCTTGTTGCACTCCTTTGGTGAGTCCACTGTTAATTTTGACTATCACATTTGGTACATGGACAAGGGATATGGCCTTATCCTTGATTTTGCCATATCACAGAGATGTATCTAACTATATTAGTGCCATTGAGAGCTTATGGGCCACTCTTTTTACAGTGGAGCTGAAGGAAAAATCGGGAGCTTGCTCTCGGGTAGTTTTTAGTAAGGAGTCAAGTTTGAAATACATTTTGGAGAGAAACCCCATGGGGGTTGGTAGAGTAGACAAATTTAACCACATACAGTTTTGTGGAAAATGTAATTCCCGTTGTTTTATAAACATTGTACAGTATGTGATAGTGGACAGTTTTGAGAGAAGTTTAGTGTGTCCTGGTAGATGCACATGTGATACTACAGGGGTGGTGTATTTGGCTGTCCAGAATTTTATGTTTGCAAAACTAACAGTAAGTTGAAAGATAGGTAAGGGAATATCTTTATGACATTAAGAAAAACAGATCAACTCATGCCTTATTTGGACACAGTATTGTACATTTGAACTTCAAGAATTTTGTATATTTTGTCATAGAGAAGGTAAATTATTTAGAAAAGTGCATCACTTTCAGTAATTTTTTTGGAATACAAAGAACTTGTTTGGCAGGTGTGACTCAGTGCAGGTACCTTTCCAGGGCTGAATTGTATTTCTGTCATGAGCTTAATGAAAAGAATGGCTATTACTTTTTAACTCAGGAATTTTAAGGCTTTTTCTCCCATTTCTTAAATATATATATATATATATATATATATATATATATATATATATATATATAATGTATATGTGTGTATATATATATATATATATATATATATATATATATATATACACACACACACACACACACACACACACATTTTTACTATTTATATATTGGATTGTTTCAGTATTTACACATTCTGGTTATATTGATATCAACTAACATGGATGTTACAGTGTTTTTAAAATTTTTATTTGATAATTATTTAGTTCATTAATTATTCACAAGTATGACATTGTTATTTGTGGGATGCTTAATAAATTGTAAAGAGTTTGTGAAACATTTACTCTGATGAAGTTCCATTAAGTAATAGGAACAAAAGCACTCAGTCAGATGGTGTTGCACATTAATAAATGTGTGTTGACTGTTCATAGTAAACTTTCTTTGTGTTTTCTATTTGATATTTGGCTGTCACTCCCCCTTGGCTAGGTCCCCTTGTCTCTCCTCCTTTCTTTATCCTTTCCAAATTAGCATTTGAATATCTCAAGAGTCTTGGGGTACTGTCTGTTATCCTTCAGGGATATTTCATGGTTTGAAAATCCGTTCCCCCTTTTCAGGCATTCATCAGCCTCCTTGAGAACAACGTCCTCATATTCCAGGGGTTCTGCAATCCCTTTTGTATCAGGGCACCATTCACCCCATTCCCCCAGCCCAGGTGGGGGAAGGGATTTACTCCAGAATAGTTTTGTTTCCTCGTAAGAAGGTTCCTTTTCTTCCTTATTTCAAACTCGAGTTTCTTAGTGGTGGATTCATCAACTCTCTCTCTCAACCCAGGGCTTCCCTTTAAGGCACCATTTTCTTCTTGGGAGCTGTTCATGGATGCCTCAGATGTGGGGTGTGAAGTATCTTATTGCCCCCTAAAGGTTCAGGATCTCTGGCCTCCTCATCAGCCGTCAGACCATATCAACATAGAAGAGATGATAACTGTTTCTGGCTCTGCAAGCTTTTCATTCTGTCTTTCAACCTGGGCCTCTCAAAGTCTACGTAGACAATACCACAGTGATGTAGTTTGTCAACAAGCAAGGGAACATGAGGTCCTGTCTCCTTTGCAGACTAGCTCTTCAGATCTGGGATCTAGCTATTCAGTAACAAGTGACTCTTCAGGTGATTTACAATCCGTCGGAGCACAAATCTTATGACAGACTCTCTGAGCCGGTCCAGAACACAAGCTCATGAATGGTTGCTTCACAGAAATGTGTTCCTGGACATTGTCCATCGTTGGGGTATTCCTCAGGTATATCTTTTTGCCTCCCCTATGAACAGACAGCTTCCTCTGTTTTGTTCCAGAGTTCCAAATCATCTGACTTGGAAAGTGAATGCTCTGTATTTTCCTTGGAAGAGAATGTTTCTGTATGCCCCCCCCCCTCCTTTGCCATGAGTTCTGCACAAGATCAGGCAGGACTCTCCCAAGGTCTTGCTTGTGACTCCCTTTTTGCCTAAACAGCATTTGTTCCCTCTTCTTTCTCAGTTGGCCAGGGACAATCATCACAAGTTACCTAACTGGGTGGATCTTCTCACACAATTTCTTATCCATCCTCACCTGTCCACTCTTCAGATGGCACTCTTGGTAATAGAGCTTTGATCCCTTTTAGGCACCTGTTTTCTGAGGATGTGCTCCAGGTTCTGCAGGAGGCCAGGAAACCCACTACTAGAAAATCATGTATCCAAATAGAAAAGATTTTCCGTCTGGTGCCTCTCACCATCAGGATCCCCTGTCTGTGGAGGTTCCTCTGGTTCTCTCTTTGTGTGATCTGCTCCATGCTGGGTTGGCATATTCTTCAGTTAAAGCTCATCTGTCAGCATTTTCTGCTTGTCTGCACAAGAATCCTCCTCTGGCCTCTAGGTTTGAGGTAGAGCAGTTTCTTAAAGTCATCCTTCATTTCAGGCCTCCCAGGAAGCCTATTCTGCCTTCTTGGGACCTCAGTTTTGTACCTGATAAATTGAATAAGGCTCCTTTTGAACCTGCTTCTTCAGCTTCCTTAGAACGTTATACCTGAATGAATGTTCTTCTTTGGGCTGTTATTTCTGCCAAGAGAGTGTCTGAACTTTGACTCTCATAGCTATTCCTCCCTTTCTAGTTTTTCATAGAGAAATGCTGTCTCTTTGTAATAACCCTTCTTTTATGCCCAAGGTTGTCAATGAGTTCTCCCTTAATCAGTCTATTCATCTTCCATACTTTTTTCCTTCTCCTCAGTCTGCCAGTGAGAAGGTTCCCACACCTTGGACATGCATAGACAGCTGTGGTATTATTTGGATAAAACTAAAGTTATTCACAAATCTGAACAGATTTTTGTTTCTTTTCATCCCAGGACTTTGGGTTTGGCTGTTTGAACCAAAGCATCTCCCCCTGGATTTCTAAAGCCATTTTCTTTTGTTATTTTTTTCATGGCAAATACCTTTCCTCGTCTATAAAAGGCAGTTACCTCCTCTGCTGCCTTTTTCAAGGGTTTGGATGCCAACTCCATGTGTGAGGCTATTCGTTGGTCCTCTGTTCACAATTTTACTAAACATTACAAGTTGGATGTTATTTTCAGGGCCAGGGCAGGCTTGGCCAAGGCTATCCTGCATGGGTTTGAAGAAGGCTGTTCTGTGCCTTCATCCTACCAGGCTTCCTCTTAGCTCTTGTGTTCTCCCTTATGTAATGAATACTGCAACACTGAAATGGAAGGACATAGTACAGTTGTGTAAAATCCTACCATAACAGTAGATGCCCATTTCTTCACTATTGCAGTATTTGGTCCCTTCCTCCTTACCCTTCTGGTCTAGTTCTTGTCCTGTGGTTTTGTTGCTCTCCTGGCCGAAGGGTCCTTATTCCTTTCCTTCTGCTTTTTTTTCTTCTGGATGTACATATCCTTCTTTGTCTCTGTTGAGACAGACAGATGGGACAACACTGGATATGAAAGTTATGCACTTACTGTAATGCTAGATCCTTGTTGTCCCTCTCCATGGTTCTCAACAATCCTCCCTTCCAAATTGTCACAACCACTTATGATTATCCAGGAGGCTTCTTCTGGTTGAATCTGTCCCATTTTTGTGTTCCCCTTTTTTTCTAAGGGGTATCCATTTGGTCTGTGGTAAACTCAGTCTGAGGAGTATCCTAGCGCATGCTTAACCTTATGGGAGAAGGAGAGGAGAACCCTGGAGAAGCTCTGAAAGTTTCTAGCTCAGATTTGCCTTTAGGTGGATAAGCCAAATAGTTGGGACAAATGAAAAGGGACAACAAAGATCTAGCATTCTGGTAAGTACATAACTTTTCATTTATTTTTCCTAAATAGAGTTCGTTAATGAAATAGTTGTGATTTGTTTTGTGGTCTGTCTGAAATGCATTAGGAATCTTGTGAAAGATATGTGAGATTGTGATACACTGCTTACAGACAAAGCATCCGTTGGTAATGGATGCCATGTAGCAAGTGCCAGATTTGTCTAGTTCATAATGTTTTCTGCATTGAAATTTGGCACTCAGCTACACTCTCCAGGTCATTAGACCATAGCTTGCTTCAACCTTCCCAGTGCATTAGACAGTGCTAGCAACCTGACTGACAGAGACTTCCATTTTCCCAGCAACTACTATTCAGACCTTCAGTTCTTCTGTTCACTGCACCTGGCAACATATCTCTCTCATCAGAGGCTGTTGAATCACTTTTTCCATGGTGGTACACATCTCCCACTGCAGAACACCAGCTACTTCCCCCTGCATTTTGTGCTGCTTTACTGCTTCTATCTTCTTTTGAAACAAGGTAAAAATTAATAGCACAACCATCACCATCTGGACCATTTCACTCAATACAAGCTTATAACTAACATGTCAGGAATAGAGCACTGTATCTCAATGCATCCCAGTCAAGTTCTTATCTTGTACCACTTGTAGTAGCATCTGGAGGTAACATGTATGCCACATCATAAACAGTAGTGATACATAACTTGATGCAGATGAGTTCATTATGTAGCCTTCTGGCTACACTGTTGACTTAAACGTCATGGATGCATTGTAAGGTTCTGGTAAAAGAACGGTGCCAACAACACATCCAGATGATGTGTACAGTATATCGGCAATCTAGTAACATAGTCACACCCTGGGCAAGTGCAGTGTCATGAACACTTCAATATGTGCTATTGTGCAGTCCATACTACTGGAGAGTTATAGCTCTGTAGGTTGTGGAAGTTACTGGATGGTTGCCCTTTTATGCAGCCCACGACAGGGTCAGCACTGCTGGAGACAGTGCAGCAGTGACAACATGTACCTCAGTATACCTTGATCTATAGTACATCCCTTCACCAGATTAGCACATTGAAAACAACAGCACAATGGGAAGCAGCAGCACACACACATTACATGCCCTATTTCACAGTTTCACCTGATAAACACTTCTGGAACTCGTAATGCAGTTGCACACTGCCCACAGTATGCCTTACTGCTATATTTTGCAGTCTATCAGGCAGTTGGCATCACAGAAACCAGTGTACAGTAGGTGCTTTTGCCTGTGGTACATCATGCCATTTCTTGATTGCTTAGTAAATGCTGGTGTCCATTATTTACTTAGCCGTGTCATGCATCCTGCCACCTGATCAGCACTACTGGATCCAGTAGCAGGTGGAAAATGGTATCCACTGTATGCCTTGCACTGTTGTGTACCTTGTTATGTGATCAGTACTGCTGGAGGTGACAGATGATGGATGTTAGTGCTCCACAGTATGGCATGTCCCATAACCCACAATGTTTCCCAGTCACCACTATGTAGCAGTCGCCCAGTGACACCACTGTCTGCAGTATCAGTATAGTATGTTCTTTGGAGCACATTGCCATTAGAGTTGTGTCAGCATCTAAACTATGTACTCACTGTGCCTTTCACAAAGGCATCACTCTTCCAGCCTCTTGGCCCATCTGTTTGGAAGTGATGGTGTTTGCATCTGTCAGTCAAGGGAAGAACTTATAATCACATAGGTGCCTGCAGTGAAAAGGCAGAAGTCCTTGAAAAGGTTCACTGTCATACAGTTGGGGTTGGTCCTGCACAGCAGCATCCTAGTGGTGCTGCAGTCACTCCTGATCCCAGTGCACTTTCTCCTGACATTATTTGGTTGTCTTGGTAATTAAGTGCCTGCAGACAGGTTCCTGGTAGTGATTACCTAATTAAATAAAATGGCATTTTACTCTTGCACTTTTTTTTTTGTCCAGAGAGGCAGTCTATATATGAAATGACATACAGTATAAATCTGTTAGTCCCCTTAGATTGGGGTATGAGGCTTTCTGAATGCATTAGTACATTGATTGTTATCCTCCGTGTTTGCTACTGTGCAGATGTGAGCACATTGTTTTCCTCTGTGTTTGCTAGTGTGGAGATGGTGTGATGTGCAGACGATGTGAGGGTGTGTTGAGTAGATAACCTGAGCATCTCTGGCACATGCATTGTGCTTGGATATGCCATATGCCAATCGTGTGTTACATTGTACATGATAATCATGACAGTGTTGTGTATGGATGTATGGATTTATATTTACATAATCCCAATGTTACTTGTAATGAAAATACTTAAAATACTACCACTGTACTCTCTGCTACCCTTTCTGCTTGTCCCATATCTTCTTACTGTCTATGAATATAATACATACCCAGGTATCCACCTCCACTTTTATAGCTCCACACAAGCTTGAGCACTTAATACATCCCCTCCCATCTGACTCCTTACTTACTAGGTGTCAGCATCCCATTAGAACAAGATATGCCAACCCTAAAACCAAAAGATACCAAAGTCTATTAATTAAAATCTGGAGGCTCACAATTAGATTACAATGCAACTTGACAATGGATGGAGATATCCACCCAAATCCTGGCCCATCCTCATCCACTGGCTCTACGTCCTTTACTAACTGTCCCACTACTACAGAAATCGTAGACAAACCCTCAGACTCACTCTTGATCAGTCACCTAAATATCAGAAGTGTAAACAATAAGATTCAACACCTACATGCCCTCTTAGATGCTCTTTACCCAGACATACTATGTCTTACCGAAACCTGGCTAAAACCTTCTACTTCAGATAAAGCAGTTATACCACCAGGCTGTAACAGCCTAAGGCTTGAGTGAACCAATAGAAAGGGAGGTGGGGTAACTGTTCTGTACAAATCCATGTTTGAAGTGGCCAATAATGCCCTGCAAACATCCCTGTTTGGCAATGCTGAAATTCTTATCACTAAGCTCCACATTAATAAGAACAAATGTATAAATCTCGTCTGTGTGCATATTCCCCCAGGCAGTAACATAAATACCCTTGAAGATATCCTGCGTTGGTTATCCAGCAATTACCCCAAGAAACCATTGTACTCGGGGACTTCAACATAGACTGTAACATGTGATGTTCTTCGTGTTTCACTGTTGCAGTCATCACATTTGGGTTATCTGCCTGCAGGTAGCCCTCAGTCGGCCTGAATACCAGAGTCTTGGGATTTCTGCGTCGGATGCTGTCGCTTTTTCCATGACGTCAAGTCGTCAGGGGTATAAAACATGCAGCCGATGCCATTACATCAGCTTTTCTTGCCTTGCAGTGTCCGAAGCAGAAGCAGTTCGCAAGTGCCGGTCTGCCGCCTCCTGAAAGTTTCGTTTTTCGAGTTTCAGACGTGAAGTCTTCTAAAAGATAAGTACCCCGTTGGGGAGCCTTTTTTCTTGCTCTAACCGATGTCAGAAAAAGTTAATAATTGTCTTGCCTGTGGAAAGCAAATAACTCACAGAGATTTTCATTCTTTCTGCATCACCTGTTTAGGCCCAGACCACAACGATCCTCACTGTCGGTTTTGTGCCTTGTTCAATGCCTGAACTATTCATCATCAGGCTATTTTTGTCGCTGAATTCTTTCACGCTCATTCTCCGTATTCCGAAATGGCTTTGATAAGCCATCCGACTACCGATCTTCTGAAAAAACGTAAGGATAAAGACAGAGACAGTCCGCATAGGTCCAAAACCGACGCTTCCGTTATGCTAGTCGCCAGTCTGCTGGTACTCAGTGAGGTGCTTTCGCAGCCCCTGACACCCACTCCTACAGATTCGCAGGCCTCTACTGAGACCCATTCGGAGTCCGGTATGCCGCGAGATGCTTCTTCGATTATGGAACTGCAGATGTCTCTTCCTTGGATGGGTCTGGAGCCGCTGTGCAGGCACCAGCTTCTGAGGGTGTGTTCAGGCCTTCCGATTTTCATATTAAACCGACACTTCATTTCAAACCAAAAACACAGAATTTCTCAGGCCCCAGAGTTCGCACTACACATAAGAAACCGGCGACCAAAGCGCATTCTCAGGCCCACGGGCCTCAAAAACAAATGCTTAAAATGGCTGAAGATCTTATTACTTTAATTAGGGGAAGCCAGCCTTCCCCCCTCAAAAAGACCAAGAACTGATTTTCCTTCTGATTCTTCAGATCATGAGTCTGTTGACTCTGATCCTTCTGATTACCAGGACACACCCTTGTCTATCTATGATGATTCTGATGCAGAGGATTCCATTCCCTCTGCTTTCCCACCAGAAGATTTTTCCTTTGGTGAAACCCTGCATACCCTGAGAGCGCATTTCCACTGGGAGTGCTAGGACTACCCACAGTCCAAAAAAAAGAGACTCGGGGAATTTTTAAACTTGCCTCAGCACAGGCCTCTAGCCATCCCTCCTGTTCTGGAAATTGTCGATGATGTCTTCTTGGAATCCAGCCTTCCCCCTGATACTTTGCCTCCAGCTCCCAGGAAACCTGACAGGTACTACAGAGTACGTGACTCCCACAAATTCCTTTTTAAGAGTCCTGCCGCGGATCCAGAGACCATTTCCCAGGGACCTAAAGGCATTAAGGCTACAACAGCCAAAAACCCTACCCCTACAGACTGGGACTCTAGGACTTTAGACAGATGGGGTAAGAAGGTATATACCTCTGCTACTCTTGCCATCAGGGCTTTAAATTGCCAGTTTCATATGTTAAAGTATCAGCAACATATTATGGAACTAATTAAACGGCAAATGATGTTGATTCCTGATTGTGCAGAACAGAAAGATTTACAAGAGTTAATGCAGTCTGCTAACCAAGTTGGCAAACATACTTTGCAATGTGGTTTTGATGCCTTAGAAGCATTTTGCAGGGCTGCTGTCACTGGGTCTGTTCTTAGAAGGCATGCTTAACTTAAGGAACAAATCTTGCCAGACCACGTCAAAGCAAAATGACTAAATGCACCATTAAACCAAGAACGCCTGTTTGGCAATAAAGCAGAAGAGGTCCTCAAAAAGATGGAGGAAAAAGCTAAATCTATGCAAACTGTTAAAGATTTTCTACAGGTTCAGCCACCTAGATTCAGTAGGCATTGGCCTTCTAAAAACTGGTCCTTTCCAGTCCCTCCCAGACCTTCTCAGTCCAAATCCAGGGGCAGCAGACCACCAAGATTACGGTCTCAGTGTATGCACAGATCAAAGCAATGGAGTGCTCCCACCGCTAAAACAGGGACTAGTAAGCCACCATCCTATGGCAAAATCTCACAATGACTTATACTTAACCCTTCCAAGCCTTACCCGAGTACTTGCACCCTTAGGAGGAAAACTTGCCCTGCATGCAAAAAACTAGGAATACATCACCCAGGACAGATGGGTCTTGAACATTATATTCCAGGGATACAGATTCTACTTCCACTCACTGCCAACCCCAAGCGGATGGCCAGACCTCCCCTCAAACCAGTGGGCAGAGGCCCAAAAGCAAGTACTTTTTCTTCTCAGTATCAAGGCTATTCAACCTGTCCCAGCAGAGCAAAGGGGACAAGGTTTTTACTCCAGACTGTTTCTGGTACCCAGAAAAGAAAACTCTTGTGGCCCTATCCTGGATCTGTCTATTCTCAACACCTTCCTGGTGGTTCCATGGTTCAAAATGCTTACTCCCCAACAGCTGCTTCCTATGCTAGCCAAGGACTCCTGGCTAGCCACCCTAGACTTAAAATAAGCTTATCTGCACATCCCCATAAGGGAATCTTGCAGGAAATATCTACGTTTCAGAGCAGTCTGTATGCACTATCAATTCTCTGCACTTCCCTTTGGCTTATCTACTGTGCCCAGGGTATTCACAAAATGCTTAGCTCCAGCCATTGCATATTGCAGGCAGAGAAAAATTCAAATGTACCCATACATGGACGATTGCCTGAGTCAGGCGGACAGTCAGGAATTGCTATTAAAGCCCCCTGACTTCTCTATACTTCTATCTATCTTTTTTATTTGGCCATATCTTATATCATTGTTATTTGCTTTTTGCTGGGGGGGGGGGGGTTCCACACCACATAATTGCTTCGTGGGGCAATAAAAACTGATGTAATGGCGTCAGCTACATGTTTTATACCCCTAATGACCTGACATCATGGAAGAAACGACAGTATCCATCGCAGAAATCCCAAGACTCTGGTATTCAGGCCGACTGAGGGCTACCGGCAGGCAGATAACCCAAATGTGATGACTGCAACAGTGAATACACTCGAACATCTACATATATGGTACGTGTACAAAACTGTACTTTCCTCGGAACCCCCCCCCCCCCCCCCATTTCACAGGTCATATCCTACCCCACTAGGATCAGTAAACCCAACAATAAAGCAAGTATTCTGGACTGGATTCTTAACACCCATCCCCTCAAGTACAAGAGTGGGACCCTGCCTGATGATGCAAGTAATCACCTCCTCACCTATTTAATCAGGCAAAAAGCTGATATCCACAACCAGTCCATTTTTAAAACAATAAGGAACAATAAGAATTTCAACTACATAAATTTCCAGAATGAACTCAAATCTTGCAATTGGTCAGTTCTGAAATAATTACCACTTGAAGAAGCAGTAAATTACTTTAACACCAAATTCCTATCCATCCTTGACAACCATACACCAGCACGGACTGTTAGAACCAAAAGAAAAGTTGCTCCTTGGCTCTCAAAAGAAACCAGACATAAAATGTTACTTGGAAATGGGGCTTGGGCCACTTTGAGGAGCACAAAAAAACCCATAGATCAACTTAGGTACAGACAGCTAAGAAATGAAACAAAAAAATTCACCACATTAGACAAGAAAAACTGTTACTGTCATCTACAAGAAAAACAACAAAACAAGCCACAAAAGTTTTGGGTAGGTATAAACAAGCTCCTTAGTCCAGGATAGTCCTCCACTCCTACCCCCTTGGATTCTAACCAAAACCCCCCAGCAGGAATTGCCAATAACTTTAACAGTGTCTTTACAACAACCATCCAGAACCTAGGTAACCAATTATCCCCTGGATGCCCATATTCTCTGGCCACTACACCCTGCTCCCAACTCCCCTTTAACTTCAAGCCAGTTTGCACATCTTTGGTCCGAAAATTACTTAAAAAAACTAAAGCCTACCACCCTGTCGGCTGATCTCGTCCCTGCAGAATATCTACAAAAAGCTGCAGATGCCATAGCATACCCCATTACTATCCTGACCAATGGAACTATAATTGAAGCATCCATTCCTTCCGTCTGGAAGATATCCCATGTCATCCCACTCCATAAAGGGGCAGCTCTGCTGAACTTTCAAACTATAGACTATTTTGTCACCCTTGGCTAAAATTATGGAAAAATGCATCCACAATCAACTCCTGAGCATTTTTATCCATAATAATCTTTTAGCCAACACCCAACATGGCTTTAGACCATTCCATAGTACAACCTCAGCCCTCCTCTCCTTCTTTAGCATCATTAACCAACATTGAAACAATAGTAAACTTTCCTCTGCTATCTTTGTCGATCTTTCAAAAGCCTTTGATATGGTAAACCACCAAATACTCATAAACACTTTGAAATCCATCTCCCTTGAGGACCAGGCCATCCAGTGGTTTCAGTCATATCTCAGTGGTAGACAACAGGTTGTCCTATGGCAGAACAAACTATCCACCCTTTTACCCATCACCCTCGGAGTACCCCAAGGCTCCATACTAGGTCCACTATTATTTTCCATTTTCATCAATGATTTGTATAAGATCATCATAAATGCAACATGCATTCAATATGCGGATGACTCCACTTTAGTATGGTCTGACACTTCACCTACAGCATTGTCGATTCTATCCCAAAATACTTTTAACACAGTTGAAAATTGGCTTCTTAACCGTCGTCTCATGTTAAATCCTAATAAACCAAACTGCTGCTTTTCTCCCCCACTCACATGTCTGCCCCTATAACCTTTACATTAAAATCCAACAATGGCACCATTATTTCCCCGGATTCCTCAACCAAACTGTTAGGCTTTAAAAAGTGTAAGCATTGTGGGCACAAGATTCCACTTTATCGTGCACACGATCTGTGTCTCTGTTGTTTGGGCCCTGCTCATTTAAAAGTTAATTGTGAGATCTGCAAAGCGTTTAATCCCTTGCTTTGGTAGACTGCAAAAATAAACTTATCTTGAAAGGACTTCTCCCTATGACCTTCTTGGAATTACTATCTGGGGCTCAACCCTCCAAGCCTGACAAAAAAAAGTACAGAAAAAGGCCACACTGTCCACGGATCCAACCATAGAGACTACTGGAAAAGTTTCAAAAAAGTCGGATCTGAAGACTAAATCTTCGGCTTCTTCTATGTCCGATGTTTTATCTGCTTCATTAAATCCAATAGCCTCACATCTGAAACATTTATCTCGAAGTAGGTATGCTTCCTCTTTGGGTCCGGTCCCTTCCCGGGTGCTATCCTCTTTTATGGAGAGAGCCTGCATTCCAGGTCCCCTTCAGTGGCCTCATCCTCTTGTTCTTCCAGGACCCTGATAGAAGCTGACATGCGTAGGATAATGATGAATTATTTCAGCACAGATTCAGATGGGAATTCCCTGAGTCCTACTCCTTTGGGTCTGGACACCTTTACTAGTACTACACCTCCCATCTCGGCTGTTTCTTAGATTCGACCCATGTTTTCAGAGCCCTTGGATCCCAGTCTTCTGGGACCATCATTGTCAGAGCTGGAGATTGTTGTATCTTTGGCTCCAATGCATTCTTTGAATGCACCAGCACAGAGCATGTTTAAGCCGGATGACTCTTGGAGCCGAAGCGTCATTTTCGGATTGAAGGTGTTAGAATAGACTTCAAAGAAGTCGGACCTCTCTCTGCCCCTTGGAGCATTGACATTGGACAGCTCAGACCTGACTTCTGCTTCAGGTGAACCACCTTTGAGTCAGAGGGAGACCAGTTTTGGATTTCAGCAATCTGAACAAATCAGTGTACAGAGTTCCGGATGGTCATGGTTCAGTCCATTTTGCCTTTCCTTCACAAGGATGACTGGTTGTGCTCAATAGATCTTCAGGATGTGTGCTGTCACATAAAAAGGAATAGACAATCCAGGAGACACCTACACTTCCAGCTGAGATCCAGTCATTACCAGTTCAGAGCACAGCCTTTGGCCTCACCACAGTCCCCAGGGTGTTCACTAAATGCATGGCAATAGCAGCAGTTCACTTGAGATTTCAGGGATTTCGGGTATTTCCGTAGTTGCACAATTGGCTCAACCACTACAGCCAGGCATCTTCTGATAAAAGCTCGAGACTATGTACTCCATATTGGTCTCATCTAGGAATTACCATCAACCACAACATGTCTCGGTTAGAACCATCTCAGATATTAGAGTTCATAGGGGCCTTGTTCAACACACTATCAGTGACAGCCTCCCTTCCCTTACTAAGGGTACAATCTATTCGATTTGAAGTCAAAAAGGTAATTCAGAATTCTTCTCTGTTGTCTTGATTGATTCTACAAGCCTTGGGGGTCAGTGTTTGCTGCGATAGTTCTAGTTCTTCTGGCAAGACAAGATACCATATGAGAATTTTTAATGGACCTTAGCAACTCAGTAGTCCATTCAAAATCATCATATGTCCACCCAGATCAGGATAACTCAGGCATGCAAAAAGTGCCTGTCGTGGTGGATTTAATCAGATCAGGTATTTCAAGGCTGTCCTTTCATTATTCCGCATCCCTAAGCCGTAATGACCATTGATGCTTCCCAAATTGGGGGCTGGGGGCACATCTTGGGAAAGACAGTCCAAAGCACATGGTCCCTGAAAGATGAAAGAGGCCAACACGCATATTTATGTCCTAGAAATGAGACCAGTACTCCTAGTATTATAGGCCTTTCAAGATTCCCTCCCCTCCAGGACTACTGCAATTCAAATGGACAGTATGTCAGTGGTATGGTACAGCAACAAACAAGGAGGCACCAGATTGTACCCTTTGTGTCGAGAAGCTCTGAGAGTGTGGCAGTGGCCAGTCTCATCCATTCAATTTCTGACAGTAATGCACATTCCGGGAAATCCAGTGCGATAGCAGACAAGTTGAGCAGATCCATTTTATTACCTCACAAGTGGTCTCTCAGCATGAGAGTTGCAGAAAAGATATTCTGCCAGTCGGGCCAACCTTGCTGTGACCTCTTTGGATCTCCATTCAACAACAAGTAAAGCAGGTTCTTTGCCTGATCCCCTCATCAGGGGAGTCAACGAAAGACGGTCTCCTCCACAACTGCCCACCACCCACCCTCCGGTCTCCGCTACACATATCCCCATCTCTTGGTTGATGAGCAAAGTCATCATCATTGCCCCTTATTAGCCTCGTGAGATTTATTTCTCTTTCTTTGGCTTCATCTAGTTTACACTCCATGGATTCCGGATCCTTTTCCAGACCTCCTGTCTCACCAGATGGACATGATTCACCCAGACATTTCAGGCCTAAAGTTGACTGCATGGTTTCTCCACTTCCATCGATAGCCAGACAACCTAGACTGCCCTCCCCTGTCCATCATAGATTTTTATCTTCCCATAAAGATTCCACATGAAAGATTTACAGAAGTAAATGAAAAAGTTATGTTTTTGAGCACAGCAAAAAGACATGGCCCCTTTTTCAAGCATCAGTAGATAAAACTCTTGAGTTTCTGGCCAGATTTTTTAATGAAGGCACTGGTTCCTCAACTGTTAAAGTACAACTAGCTGCCATTTCTAATTTTCATATAGGAGTTAACAATTCCATCTTAGGTTCCTCAAAACATTGTAAGGCTTTTGTAAGGGTACCCTTCTTCTGAGACCACCCTTTAAAGATCCAAGTCCATCATCGGATTTAAATTTAGTATTACAAGCTTTGACTCAGTCTCCCTTTGAAACAGCAGCAAAATATGAACAAAAGTTTTTAATCTGGAAAACTTTTTGGTAGCTGCATTGTCTCCTTGAAGACTTTCTGAGCTTCAAGCCTTGTCTTTTAAGCCTTCTTATTTAATATTCCATAGACAGAGGAAAGCACTACAAACCAATCCTTCCTTTCTTCTTAAGGTGGAGTCAAAATCCAGCATCAATCAGTCCATTAATCCTCCAGTTTTCTTTCCAAACTTCGCAAACAAAGGTGAATACATGTTGCATCTGTTGGATGTTCACAGACAGTTGTTTCTATTTGCATAGAACAAAGAATTTCAGAAAAACAGATCAAGTGTTTATTGCTTTTGCGGAATTGAAATTAGGCAAGCCAGTTGCAAAAGTAACTTTATCCAAACGGTTGACTGACTGCATATCCTTAACCTTTGAGAGTCCGTTCAACCAGGTCCATGACAACAACATCAGTATTTTTATAAAGGTCTTCCATAGACCATATCTGTGAGGCTGTAACTAGGGCTAATCCTCATACCTTTATTACCCAGTACAAATTGGATGTGGTCTTGAGGGGAAGAGCAGCCTTTGGATCAACAGTGCTCAGGAATATCCTTCCTTGGAGTCCTCCGGGGGATTCGGGTAGCTGGGGACTCTGTCCCAATTGTTGAGGAATGAATGAAAATTGCCAACATCAGATAAAGAAGTTATATAATCCCATAACACTTCATCCGTTTTATCCATTGTCATTCTTTTTCAACTCCCCTCCCTCCAACCCCCTACCATTTACTTTGTGACTTCTAGAAGAATGAGAATGTAATAAGGGAACCAGTGTTCCTTCCTTTGAGTTCTAGATAAGATATTGGTTTCTCACACTAGTGTCCTAATGTTCTTATGAAGCTTTAAGGCCAGAAGCAAAATCTGAGATATGATAGGGGAATCGAGCATTATGGGTAAAAGAAAAGCATGAGAGCTTCCAGTAGCCACAAGGCATAAAAAGCAGCTGAGTCGGATCTGAGGGTCAGATCCAAACCCAGCTGTTGGAAAGAATGAAAATGGATAACACAGATGGAACGTTATGGTGAATGCATAACTTATTTTTATTCTTGCACACTTTACACAGAGAATGGCACATCTTTCCAGGGGTAAGAAAGGATGTTTACATCTTTTTAGCTCCAGTACATTACAATATAGGTTTATACATTTGTCACAGAAAAGCTACAGAAGAGTAAAGCCAGGCTGTGATCCAAGATGATTGATGCACCATTTTCCTGCTGCTTGTCCAATGGTACATCAAGGAGCAAAGGGAGTGCTGTTGGTCTGAATGAGATGCAGACATTAATGCAGTGATGGCATGGACTGTTCGCATTACTTGAAGAACAAACTGATAAAGGAACATATATGCCAACAGACAAAATGTGGTAGGGTGTATGCATTGATGGCAATCACTGTAATAAAAGGCAAACACTTCCTACAGTTCCTTTTGCCAGAAATTTATGTACATGTCATTTGAGTTGGGATGGTGGTTGTTGATGCATATTGAAGGTGGTTTCTTGTCAGAAGTGTGTAATCAGTCTTCTTGTATCTCATAGTTACAGAAAATGAGTGACTAGCACTTAAATAAAATAGATGTTAGAACTTTTTGTTATACCATTAAAGTGTTTTTGCAAGTACACCCTGATGTGTGTGGTTCCACTCCCCATATGCTTACTACTTATGCTTACTAATGCTGAGATTGCTGCACCCCTCCCCCAAAAAAAAGGAATACTCTTGAGATACACCAACCTTGGACTTGGTATGTATCACTGATTTTGTTCATTTATTCATTTGTTTTGAGGACTGACTAGAAGTCCTTGAGCTTTCAGTGGGAAGTCATGCAAGTAGGTGTCACATTCTTTTTTTCATGGGCTGTGTGTTTTCGGCTGCTGTTGGAGAATACTGTAGTCTGCTGTTTACTTTCCACAGGAGCAAGTACATGTCTCATGTTAACATCTGCAGGAAACTCCTTCAGCAGCGACTTGTGGATCTGTAAGCTAAGTGTTTGATGAATGAAGGTTCCTGTGCTGTTAAAACACAGACAAGGTGACCAAAGACTTAAATGAGTTTAATTATTTTTTTATTTGATGAATTTGATGGGTAGCTCTTGTCATACCTAGACACCGTGGATTAAAAAAGATGCTTTACTAACTTTAATGAGTAGCACCAGATACATCATGCCCCCATGCTTCTCGGAGTCTTTATTGATGAACAGCTAAAATTTGATATACACGTTCAAGCCAACATCAAGAAAACTCACCAAAAACTAGGTATGCTTCACCGGCATAATCACTACCTAACCACCTCAACCAGGCTAACCCTATCAACCTCTTAGCTACTCCCCTCCCTCACTTATGGAGCTCCAATTCTCACCAGCCTTCAAAGTACCATCAAGGCTAAGCTGGCATCCTGCTACAATAAAATTGCCAGGTTTGCTACAAATTCCAAAGCTTCCTGTCACTACTGCATTTCCTTACATTCACCGAACTGGTTAGAACTCCCTAATCATCTATCTTTCATTCAACTCTCCACTGCCCATAAACTCATTTTCAGTCCTTCCCATTGCCCTTCATTATCCTCCACTTTAGCAATGCACCATCCTGGCCGTTCTCTTAGATCCACCAATCAGAACCTACTTGAACTGCACAAACCTCTTCGCACTCCAGGCCAATCCCTATTAGCCTTCTATCTTGCACAAAAATGGAACTCACTTCCTCCCCTCATTCAGACCACCCAAAATCATTCCGCCTTTAAGTCCCTTCTACACTCTTATCTATCCTCCACCTGGGAATGTTCCTGCTCACATCCCTCCTAAATTTCTCCTATTTCCTCTCGCACAGTTATTCTCCATTGTATTAACTGCCAGTAAATGTGAATGTATCTTGCAAAACTCTCCTATAACTGTATTAACTACCAACAAATATTGTAGTGTACATGGAGCTTCCACTCCTATAATTGTATAAACTGCCAGTATTATATGTTTTTCGTACTAACTGCTCATATTTTGTATATACTTTCTTGTATTAACTGGTAAAATAACTGTAGTAACTGCCAACAAATATTGTATTGTACATAGAGCTTCCTCTCCTATAATTGTATAAGCTCATCATCATCTTCTTTCGGCTGTTCCCGTTAGGGGTCACCACAGCAGATTACCTGTTTCCATTTCTTCCTGTCCTCTGCATCTTGCTCTGTCACACCAACCACCTGCATGTCCTCTCTCACCACATCCATAAACCTTATCTTAGGCCTTCCTCTTTTCCTGTTACCTGGTAGCTTCATCCTTAGTATCTTTTTCCCAAAATACTCAGCATCCCTCCTCAGCACATGTCCAAACCAACGTAATCGTGCCTCTCTGGCTTTGTCTCCAAACCTTCCAACCTGTGCTGACCCTCTAATATACTTATTCCTAATCCTGTCCACCCTCGTCACACCCAGTGCAAATCTTAACATCTTTAATTCTGCCACATCAAGCTCAATCTCCTGCCTTTTGGTCAATGCCACTGTCTCCAACCCATATAACATAGCTGGTCTCACTACCCTCTTGTAGACCTTCCCTTTCACTTTTACAGGTACTCATCTGTCACAAATCACTTCGGACACTCTGCTCCACCCATAAACTACCAGTATTATTTGTATTTCTTGTACTAACTGCTCAAATTTTGTATATGCTTTCTTGTACTAACTGATCAAATAATTTTGAATGTACTTGGAGCTTTTCTCCCCTGGCCTCCATTAAAAAAGGGCTCAATACGGCCCAATGAACTTTCCCGGTTAACAAACTACAAATAAAAAATAAATAAATAAAAGTCAGTCTTTTTCATCGAGTTTAATAGCTACTAGTATGTGAGAAACAAGCTGTTGTGTATTTGCTGAGTTGCTGAAGCTGAAATTGATGTTTTCCCTCCCAGCAATATTGTTCTTGAATGAGTTTAACTGGAAAATAAATTTAGACCAATTTTTTTGTTTGTTCTTGTAGCACCAGATACAGCATGCCCCCATGTTTAAAGGAAGGGCTGTAGGATTGTTAGACAATTGCCAGAATCAGCAGCCCTTGCATTTTTCAGCTTTGGCAGGAATTTTTGAGTTGCTGTTTTCAGCATTCTGTAGCTAGAATGATCTTCTACAAAACTTTGTACCCTAGTATGTTAATAGAACAGGTGCAATGGGACTCCACACAGCACGTGTTAAAGAACAGGTCTATCAGTAACAGTAGTCTTCTTACTACAGTGAAAATTATGAAAGAAGGAAGGTGACGTGTATCCTGGATTTAAAAAAATTCTCTGTGGAGAGCACTTTTTTCTTGTGGAAGTTGTATGCAAATGGTGTGTGTACATATCTGAGTGGGATGGGGTTATGATTTTAAAAATGTATTGACAAAAAAAAGCAAGAGAAGTGCTGCATTTAAGACAGTACTAAAAATTCTTTCAAGGGGCCCTGCCACTTTACAAACTTTGTCCCACCGATTTAGACTTTAATATATATATGTTTTCTATGGACTCTCAGGCTGTGTATGCGAGTGTTGTGTAGTAGAGTTGTTAATAATTTAAATATTCCCACATTGTCTTTATAATTAAGAAGATACTAAGCTTCTTGAATTTCACATTCCAGACTGTGATTAAAAGCCTACTTGCCATGATGTTGTACATGTTTTACAAAGTTGTACTTCTTACTTTCAAAATCAGGGTTTCAGTGTGTTTTATTACATAGCTATGTTTAAAGGGACTATTCACACACAGTTAAAATGTGTTTTGAACTTAGCTAGTGCAGGTAGAAGTCTGCATAGTTTACGTTAAAATGGTGTACAGATTGCACTGTTTTTATTACAGTGTTATGTGGTACTAATTTAACAGCCCCCTTGGAGAAAATACTTCAGCTTTATCTATATTTTTATCTTATTAAAATAATAATCCTGTGTGAGACAGCAGTGGTTGCAAGAGATATGCACATTTAAAATGTAATAATTACAGATAAGGACATAATTAGTTCTAATTATAGTATCCTCTCTGCTAAAGACTCCCTCCAGGTCAAACTGTAAGTGTTAGGCAGATGGCATAATTTCCAGTGCATCCCACACTGTGTTTGCATGAGAGTCAGCAGCTGTCTTTTTTTCTCATGTAGCAGCAAGAAAATTCATTTTGCATTTCAAATTCAAGGAAGTTAGCCTGATTGTAGGAAGCATTATTGCACATATTTTAATAACAAACCTGTTGGCTCTCAAACTGATTTTCTTTTTGTTTTGATCTTGGAACTTGTATTGATCTTTCTGCCCTGTCTTTTTCTTTTTTAGAGGCCACAATCAGAGGATGGAATTCTTGGGTGA
This sequence comes from Protopterus annectens, assembly GCF_019279795.1. NCBI lineage: Eukaryota > Metazoa > Chordata > Ceratodontiformes > Protopteridae > Protopterus > Protopterus annectens. The sequence goes on along the minus strand of NC_056731.1, from coordinate 1,094,987,219 downwards.
CTCCATAATGCAGTTAGTGGCCACGAAGCACTTATTCACACATTTTCCTGATCATCATGAAGGGCACTTAACGGTGAGGCACACATAAATCATCTTGCAAGGGCCTATCTCTTTGCTAGAAGCAGAATGCCAAGCAACATTTAGTGAATTACTTGCGGGTTTGATTAATAACTAAAATCTGTTCTGCTATATCTCCAGCCAGGAACGTGTTGATCAGAGTGCACGAGCAATTGGTATTACCCAGGGCAGTGATTTGGAGTGCTGTTATTTCCCTAAAGATTAGTTCAGCAGTGCAGTCCTACAACATTTATGATTTTGGATGAACAGTGGTTGGTGCTACATGGCCATTCCTGGCTTTGCAGATCTGCAGTAGTAATTTTGTTTCATGTGATGATTATATTATGCCTACTAATTTTCATTTTCTTTGCAGGTGGGAGGAAGGTGCTGTATTTATTACTGAGATGTACTGCATTTTTTTATAAAAATTACTTTTAGTATGGTAGTTAGTATTTGTGATGTACTGTAAACCACAATATTTAGCATCTTACAGAATTATATCAAGTACTATTGTGAACTGCAAGAGTACCACTAACTGTGCTATGTGAAAAATGTTACGGACCATAATTAGATGCACTTGATTATGCACAAAAGCAGAACTTCCAAGCATGGTGACTTGAAGTGTGTGTTAAGTTTTATCCCTGTCTTTGCATGAAATCACATACAGTGTGATGACCCTGCAATTGTGTAAGAACACAGGTTCCTTTTATTACTTTGCAGTCAGTCCGTGCAAGTTAGGGCATCCATTTGTTCTCTGGTGCATTGCTTCAGAAACTTTCTTTATTACTGTTATGTCTCTTCGCCTTTTTCCACCCCACCCCCAAAATAAATAAATGATTCTAATTTCTTGCTAAATATTAATTTATGCCTTCTTTATCTCGCCCACCTTTGCATTGCTAGATTTATCCTTCGCCTTTGCCTTTGTCTTACTCCTTTGTACTTGTCACACACTGTTAAACACGTAACCACACACACACATACACACAGAATCTCTTTGTCTGTTTTATTCCTTTTCCCTGTTTTCTGAAACAGAAGGCTGACACCTGGAAAAACATTATGTTGCCTTCAGCTGGGTGCATTATTTGTTATAGCTGGATTACTTTGTCTAACAGTCAAGGCTTTCTTGAGAGTGGCCTATTACAATAACCTCTATAAATATGCAGTGTCCTCTAGAGTTTATCTCTACACAAAGCAGCCACAGGTAGAAGGTTTTAAAAATATTTAATAATAAATAATTAAAACGCAAGACAAAACTACTACACCACAGAGATATCTAAGAGTTCAGAGATCACACAGAAACTTAAAATAATACAGTAGGACAGGTCTGATTTTAAAGAAAAATACCTAATTAATCTTTACTAGCTTTAACTATTCCCACAAGAAGTCACAGTGCTAAAACTTACATGTGAGCATAAGGCAGAGTGCTGATAAGTTAGATGTCCAAAGTCAAAATGTTTTCCAGTCTCTTGTGAGAAATAGTATTTAAACATTACTAACAAACATGTCTCTAAGGCCCTCCCAAAAATTACATCATTTTTGACACTTTGGTTTTCCCAGTATTCATATTGCATCATCTTAACATCTGGTCTGAGTTCTCAGGCTACAAACTGCATTATTTAGCAATCTAATACCTGCACAGAAACTTACAACAATAGAAGACATTTCACATCTATATGCTAGCAAAAACCAGAGCAATAAAGCACCTTCCACATCTAAATTGTAGTCATAAACTTTAGCCTTAAAGCAATGGGCATGAAATATTCATCCAGCTGCCCTGGAGCCGAATTCTAACATTAAAGAGATTCATAAGATCTTTTCAATTTAAAAAGACACATTTGAAATGTTTGGCTTGGTTTTCCTTACAGCAGATGGCAATGTTGCAACAATCTTGAAGTTCACATTTTACAGTGTTTTCTTACATTTAAAAACACAAGCCTGTATTTTACATTTATTTATACAGTTGATAGAATTATGTATCAAATTCTATTTGACTAGGCTGGCAGCATTCGCCCATCTCTCCCCAATCATCACATCCCCCTCCTCCCCCGGGGAACTCAAGCAAGTTTTTCAAATGCCCCTTGAGAAACATCGCTTGAGAGTGCCAGGTCTATCTGGGTGTACCTCACCCCATTCCCTGTCTTAAGAGCCCATCTGCATTGGCATTGCTACTCCCACTGTGGTGCTGCACTGACATATCATATGCTTGCAACCCCAGACTCCATCTTAGCAACTTGACATTTTGCTGACTGGCTCTGTTTAACCATGTTAGCGGATTGTGATCTGTCATCACAGTAAATTTTCTTCCATACAGATAAGGCTGAAGTTTTTGTAGTGCCCACACTATGGCTAGACATTCCTTTTCTACCACTGCATAGCATTCCTCCCTGTGTTGGAGCCTACGACTGAGATAAACCACTGGGTGCTCTTCTCCCTCTGAATATAGAGCTCCCACCCCATACTTTGAAGCATCCACCTGCACAACAAATTATTTGCTGTAGTCTGGACTGGGTAACACAGGAGGTCCTCCCAAAGCTTCCTTAAGCTTCTGAAATGCCTGCTCACATGCTGGGGTCCACACTACCTTATCTGGCCTGTTCTTCCTTGTCAGGTCTGTGAAGGGAGCAGCTGTGATACTATAATTGGGAACAAACTTTCTGTAGTACCCTGCTGTCCCCAAGAATGCCCTCACCTTCTTTTTGGTAACAGGTGCATGCCATGCCTGAATAGCTTCCACTTTGGCAGGTTCCGGCTTTATCTCACCACTCCCCACTCTATGTTCTAGGGAGGAGACTTCTGCCATATCCACCTGACATTTGCTCGGCTTAATGGTCAACCCTGCCTTCTGTAGTCTGCCCAGCACCTCCCTGACATGCTGAAGGTGCTCTTGCCAGGAATGGCTGTTGATGGCAATATCATCTAGGTAAGCAAGGGCAAACCCTCCTGCTCCTGCTAGGATATGATCTACCAGCCTCTGAAAAGTCGCTGGGGCATTCTTCATCTCAAAGGGTATTTTTGTGAACTCATACAAGCCAAAAGGAGTCACAAAGGCTGACTTCTCTGTAGCACTAGGAGTCAAGGGCACCTACCAGTAACCCTTGGTAAGATCAGTGGTTGTAAGATACTTAGCCCCACCCAGCTGCTCTAGGGCCTCATCTGTCCTAGGCATGGGGTAAGCATCCGAATCTGTGTGACTGTTTAATTTCCTGTAATCCACACAGAACATGTTGCTGCCATCCTTCTTTGGCACCAACACCACTGGTGAGGCCCAGGGACTGTTGGACTCTTGAATCACCCCTAGTTCCAACATCTCCTGTACCTCTTCCTTCAGAGTCTGTTTGACTCTCTCAGGCACCCTATAAGGGGCTTGCCTGATAGGCCTTTGGGGTCCTGTATCCACCTGGTGCTGCACCAGGTGGGTGCTCCCTGGTTTCCCGGTGAACATGCCCCCAAACTGCTGCAACACTGCTCGGATTTCTCGAACCTGGGTAGGAGATAGCTGCTGGGACATTGCTACCCCTTCCACCGAGGTGTTAGCCCGAGCCTCATTGAGGAGATCAGTCACAAGATCTCTCTGACTCCTCCTGCAATCCAATGCAAATGCTCAACACAAGGGCCTCCCTATCATGGTAAGTTTCATTATGTTAACATGGTACAATTTGTGCCATTGCTGTCTGCCTAGCACTTCCACCATGTAGTTAACATCACTTACCTTTCTTACCACCTTGTAGGGTCCCTCCCAAGCTGCCTGCAACTTGTGTCTGACAGGATTGAGAACCATCACCTGCTGCCCTACAGCATACTCTCTAGCTTGAGCATTCCTGTCATACCACACCTTTTTCTGTTGTTGGGCTTCTGCCAGGTTCTCCTGGGCCAGGCCCATGAGTTCCCTGAGCCTTGTCCTGAAGTTCAGGACATATGCCACAACAGACTCCTTGTGAGACTCACACTCATCTTCCCACTCACCTCGAATTAAATCTAGAGGTCCCCTCACCCTATGCCCATGCAGCAACTCAAAGGGTGAAAAACCTGTGGATTCCTGGGGAACTTCTCTGTAAGCAAAGAACAGATGGGGCAAATATTTGTCCCACTCCCTCTTAAACTGATCTGCAAATGCACTTAGCATGGACTTGATTGTAGAGTTGAACCTCTCAACAAGACCACTAATCTGGGGATGGTAGGGGGTGGTCTTCATGTGCTTCACCCCACAGGACTTCCACAGACAAGCCAGCAGGTCTGACATAAAATTGGCACCTCTTCTTCTTCTTTCGGCTTTTTTCCAGTTAGGGGTCGCCACAGCGGGCTCACCTGTCAGCTCATGATTGGCAGTGGAGTTTTACAGTGATGCTCATCGTGTTATACTGCTGCAGTCATCACACTTGGGTTATCCTGCCGTCAGGTGGTCCCGCAGTCGGCCGAATCCCAACGTCTTGGTCTGGCGTCGGTTGTCGTCGCTTCTTTCCTGACGTCAGTGCTTCAGGGGTATAAAAGAGGCAGCCGACGCCATTTTCTTCAGTCTTTCTTGCCGCGCGGTGCCCGAAGCAGAAGCAGTTCGCAAGTGCTGGTCGGCTAGCTCCTGAGATTTTCGAATCGAATTTCAGCCCGAAGTCTTCTCTAAAGCTAAGTACCCCGTTGGGGAAACTTTTCTTGCCTCAGACCGATGTCAGACAAAGTTAATGATTGCATTTCTTGTGGGAAGCAAATACCTCATAAGGATTTTCATTCTTATTGTATTCCTTGCCTAGGCCCAGACCACGATGTCTCTGGTTGTCAGTTTTGTGCTAGGTTAAACAAACGTACAATCAAGCGTCAGGCAAATTTCGCCCGACATTATTTTGGCAGAAAATGTAACTATAGCATGTCGTCGGAGCAACTGACATCAGCAATGACTAAAAAATGCAAGGATAAGGACAGGCAACCAAGACCAGATACCGAGGCCTCAGCAAGGCCTGCCGCCTGTTCTCCGGTTTTCAACGAGCCGCCTACGCAGCCCCTGACTACCACTGATTTAGAAATTCTGACGGCCTCCCAGACCAAATCAGCTGGGCCTCAGGAGCCGGTTCCATCTCACCCCTCGGACGCCAACCCTGACAGTGATCCGGAGATTTTGGACAGGCCTTCGGTTTCTGAAGGTGTCTTCAAACTGACAGCTATCTCTATTAAGTCTTATGCTAAACTTAAAGCCCCCTTAAAAGTTAGGAAACCGGGTCCACAGACCCCCCCCCCCCCCACAGGCCCCTATGCCTAAAAAACAGATGCTTAAGATGGCTGACGAATTAATTACCCTTATCAGGGGTTCCCAACCCCCTCCTGACAAAAGGCCTAGACTGGAGGAAGATTATCCTTCCTCTGACCAAGCATCCATTTCCTCAGCTAACTCTGAGGACCAGGATTATTCTTCCCTCCTTATGAAGACTCAGATGCTGAAGAGTCCATTCCCTCTATCTCCCCCCCTGAAGACTACTCTTTTGGGGAAACTTTACACACTATGAGGGAACACTTCCACTGGGAAGGCCAAGATTACTCTGACTCTAAGAAAAGACTCCATGAGTTTCTTCTTCTTCCACAGCATAGACCCCTTGCAATTCCTCCAGTTTTAGACATTTTGGATGATGTTTACACTGAATCTAGTCTAAACCCAGACTCCTTACCTCCTGCACCAGCTAAACCAGACAGATACTACCGAGTTCCTGATTCTCATAAGTTTCTATATAAAAGCCCTGTTGCAGACCCCGAAACCATTTCCCAGGGTCCCAAAGGGGTTAATGCCTCTACTGCTAAGAATCCACTACCTTCTGAAAGAGATTTCAGAGCATTAGAAAGATGGGGGAAGAAAGTGTATACGTCTGCCACTTTGGCCATGAGGGCCTTAAACTGCCAATTCCACATGCTAAAATACCAGCAGTACTTGATTACACAGTTAAAGCAGAAAATGATTCCTCAGACAGATCAACCTTATTTCAAAGAGATGCAGGATTTGCTGCATGCAGCAGAACAGGTGGGAAAGCATACCTTACAGTGTGGTTTTGATTCATTGGAAGCCTCATGTAGAGCAGCTGTCACAGGATCTGTAATTCGTAGACATGCTTGGCTAAAAGAGCAAGCCTTACCAGAACATGTCAAAGTAAAGTTATTGGATGCTCCATTGCAGAAAGATGTGTTATTTGGTGTCAAAGCAGAGGAAGTCTTAAAGAAAATGGAAGAAAAGGCAAAATCTATGCAGACAATTAAAGATTTTTTACAGGTACAACCACCTCATTTCAGCAGAAACTGGCCATCAAAAAACTGGTCATTTCCTGCATCAGACAGACCCCAAAGGGGTAGGTACAGATGCCCAAGGGGCAGAGGCCAGCCACAAGGTTCTTTCAGGCCTAGACAATGGCATACAACAACTCAAAGAGGTGGAGACGACAGATCTCAACCCTTCAGGAAACAAACACAATGACTTCCCTCTTCGCCTGCCAAGCAAAATTGCCCTGGCAGCACCTTTGGGAGGAAGACTGGCTCTATTTCCACAAAATTGGCGCATCATAACAAAGGACAAATGGGTTCTGGATATTATTACCCGAGGCTACAGATTTCATTTTCACACTTTACCACGGATGAGAGGCATGCCAAATCTGCCTCCAAATCAATGGGCAGAGGCACAAACACAAATTTCAGCTCTCATGGATATGAAAGCAATTCAAAAGGTACCTACAAAGGAACAAGGTCAAGGTTTTTACTCAAGACTATTTCTAGTACCAAGAAAGGACAAAGCCTGGAGACCCATTTTAGACCTCTCAATTCTAAACACATACCTGGAGGTACCCAAATTCAAAATGCTCACACTACAGCAGCTTCTTCCCATGCTGGGCAAGGAATCTTGGCTGGTAACGTTGGACCTCAAAGAGGCATACCTGCATGTCCCTATCAGACAAGATTGCAGAAGATACTTCAGATTTTTGGCAGGTACAGCGCATTATCAATTCTCTGCATTGCCCTTTGGCTTATCTACTGAGCCCAGAGTATTTACGAAATGACTGGCATCAGTAATTGCATACTGCAGACAACGAGGAATACAAATTTATCCATATCTGGATGACTGCCTGATCCAAGCGGACAGCAAGGACATTCTATTACAGCATCTGGCATTTGTAACAAAGCTGCTAAGTTGCCTAGGGTACACAGTAAACAAAAAGAAGTCAAAGCTAATACCCTTACAAGATGTAATATTCCTGGGTGCCAGCTTAAATACAACGGCCCAGATGGCTTATCTCACGCCAGGCAAACAAAAACAACTGACTCAATACTTCAAAAAGATGGCAACTTTGACCCAGCTCACTGCAAGGAAAATCCTGCAGGCATTGGGGTGCATGGCATCCTGCATTCAACTAGTTCCACATGCAAAGCTGCATATGAGGAAATTACAATGGTACCTGAAAAGTGTATGGACTCAACACAGGCACAGCCTCGAAACAAGTATACCTCTCATTCCCTGCCTTCAAAAAGAGTTCCTATGGTGGGCTCAAGCGTGTCAAATAAACAAGGGTTTTCCTTTTGTCTTACCTCCAGCAAACCAAACTATGACAACAGATTCTTCAGACTACACCTGGGAAGCACACATGGCAGGACAGTGCATACAGGGCAAATGGTCTGCAAAACAAATGCATCTACACATCAACCAAAAGGAGATGCTAGCTGTGCAAAATGCACTGACAGCCTTCAAGGACCTCTTGCATCCAGGACAACTACTAATAAGGACAGACAACACCACAGTTATGTGGTACATAAACAAACAGGGAGGAACGCACTCCTACCCTTTATGCAGACAGGCAATGACCTTGTGGAACACAGCATTGACTTACCAAGTACAACTGCAAGCACAATTCCTGCCAGGAAAGGAAAACATATTGGCAGACGAATTAAGCAGAAATATGGCAGATCCTCACAAGTGGAGACTACACCCACAAGTATTTTCAATGATAACTCAAAGGTGGGGACACCCAGACATAGATCTCTTTGCCTCCCCCAACAATTGCCAACTACAGAAATTTTGCACAAGGACTTATCATTCCCTAGCCTGGAAATTGGACGCCCTATCATTCAGTTGGACAGCATTGACAGTCTATGCCTTCCCACCACTACCTCTATTGACCAAGGTATTACTGAAAGTCAGATCAGAGAGACCACAAATGATCCTCATTGCTCCGGACTGGCCACGTCAGCACTGGTACCCATTACTAAGGAACTTGACTCACAGCCCTCCATAGATCTTACCTCAATTCCCACTTCTGTTGACTCAGCAAAACTCTCAGATCCTTCACAGTCAGCTCAGGACTTTAAATTTAGCTGCATGGAGAATACCTTGAATTATCAATCAACACTTCTCTCAAAGGACGTCCTGAATGTCATTTTGGAGGCCAGGAGGCCCAGCACCAGAAAAACTTACTCAGACAAATGGAAAAGATTTTGTGCATGGAACCAGGTTAAAGGCCAAAATCCTGGGATACCAAACATTCCTCAAATACTGCAATACTTAACTGAGATGCTACACAAAGGCCTTTCTTTCTCATCCGTTAAGATCCATGCTTCAGCCATTTCAGCTCAGTATAATACGGATCCTCCCATATTCTCACACCCTTTACTAAGGCAGTTTCTCAGAGGGGCTAAGAATATAAGACCCCCCAGAAAACCCCCAACGCCAGCTTGGGACCTCAACTTCGTTTAGAAAAATTAACACTGCCCCCTCTCGAACCAGCCTTCTCAGCAGAACTACAATACTTGTCATGGAAAACAGCTCTGTTGCTGGCTATCACCTCAGCACGCAGGGTTTCAGAATGACAGGCACTCATGGCAGTGGAACCTTTCATCATTTTCCATCAGGACAGAGTCTCTTTACGAACTAACCCTACCTTTATGCCAAAGGTAGTATCTAGTGTGGCTTTGAATCAGACCATTCATTTACCCACCTTTTATCCAAACCCCCAGAATAAAGGAGAAAAACTACTTCACTCTTTGGACATTCACAGACAGCTACGTTACTATTTGGATAAGACAAAGACCTTCAGAAAAACTGACCAACTCATTGTATCCTATGCTGCAGGTTCACAAGGAAAGGCTATTTCAAAACAGACCATCTCCAAATGGATAGCACATTGTATCAGCTTTTGCTGCTCGCACCGTGGGAAAGCAGTGCCTGTTAATATTAGGTCCCATTCTACCAGGGCTACAGCAACCTCAGCAACCTTTCTCAGGGGGGTTCCAACCAAGGACATTCTGGAAGCAGCTACTTGGAGTTCAGTGCACACCTTTACCAAGCACTACTACCTTCCATTATACTCAAAAACCAGAGCTGGTTTTGCCACTGCAGTTCTGCAGGGCATCCTAGCTTCGCCTAACCCAGTTTAGTACCAGACACCCATCCATAGCTTTGGGATTCAACCCAAGTGTGATGACTGCAGCAGTATAACACAATGAACATAGTACAGTTTTGTACCTACCATAAATGTAGATGTTCGAGTGTATATACTGCTGCAGTCCAGGTTACCCTCCCACCATCCCCTCTACATACCAGGGTGTTAGCTATAACTCCATGTACATCAATCAATTGGATGCATGTCTATATGGTGTATTTGCTAACAGCTAGTACTATTGTTTATCTACTAAGGTATTTTTGCATAGTTATTTGTATTGCCTTCCTAGTTGGAGGCACCTGACATCTGGGGCAAGAAAAACTGAAGAAAATGGCGTCGGCTGCCTGTTTTATACCCCTGTCGTACTGACGTCAGGGAAGAAGCGACGACAACCGACGCCGGACCAAGACTTTGGGATTCGGCCGACTGCAGGACCGCCTGACGGCAGGATAACCCAAGTGTGATGACTGCAGCAGTATATACACTCGAACATCTACATTTATGGTAGGTACAAAACTGTACTTTGAGTTGCCAGCACTGCACCCAATCTTCCAGAAAAAGAACACACACACACACAACTAGGGCCAATTTAGAGTGTCCAGTCCACCTACAGCATGTCTTTGGGATGTGGGAGGAAACTGGAGCACCCGGAGGAAACCCACGCGACCACAGGGAGGACATGCAGACTCAGCACAGAAGGCACCCCAGCCAAGGATCGAACCAGGGAACCTCTTGCTGTGAGGTGACAATGCTAACCGCTGCACCACCCTGGCCACCCATAAAATTGGCACCTCTGTCAGACTGTATTTCCTTTGGGAACCTACCCTGCTGAAAATCTCTAGCAAAGCATTTGCCACCTTCTCTGCCTCAGTGGAGGACAAAGCCACTGCCTCAGGGTATCCTGTAGCATAATCTACAATCACTAGGATATACTTTTTCCCTGTGGAACTTGGGGTACTCAGAGGACTCACAATATCCATAGCTACCCTCTGAAATGACTCCTCAATCACAGACAAAGGCATCAAAGGAGCTCTCACCTTGTCTCCTGCCTTGCCTACCTTTTGGCACTGCTCAAAGGTGCTGCAGTACCCTGTTACATCTCTGGAAATTCCAGGCCAATAGACGTTTTGCATAATACGCTTCTTTGTACATTTTATGCCCACATAACCTGCATTGGGAATATCATGGGCTATGACTAGAAGCGCCAGACAGTAAGTTCTAGGCACTACCAACTGCTGTACTCTCCCACCTTCTAGCCCGCCCTCAGGGTTCCACTCTCTGTACAGTAACCCTTTGTTCCAGTATACAGATTCCCCCTTCCCTTGAGAATCAGGTGCCTCCCTAGCTACCTGCCTCAGGCCTTGCAATATATGGTCTGAGAGCTGAGCCTGTCTCAAGTCTCTCCTTATAACCCTTCCCAGCTCCCCTTCCACAGGAAGTCTGGCATCCTCTGACAGTGGTGCCTCACTGTCAGCGTGGGTACTACTACTCACCTCTACCTGTGCAGTTACCCTGTCCAAGGGAACATCAGTACCCACAAGCAGCTGTGGCTCACATTCAGTCTCACTGCTACAGCGTTCCTCACTCCCTGAAGTAACCACCTCACCAGTCCTGGCTGCAAGTATGCAGTCTGTCTGGGTCTCCCCCAGGCTACCAGACCCACATGCTTTTCTCCTAGCCTCACTGCTTGTAACTGCATAAGTACATGGTACTGCCTCATCCAAATCCTTCCCTCTCAGGACATCTGCAGGATAGTAGTTCCATACCCCTGTTGTCTCAAGACAACACACTATTGGCATTTTGTCTTTCCCACTTACTGGTTCCCTCACCTTTGGTTCCCCACCTTGCCTCTGTGGACATCTGTATGCCACATGGCCCCACTAGGTGCATTCAAAACATTTAACCCTAGCTCCTGGACATGTACCTGGACTAGTGCCTTCCCCTGCTATTGGCGGATTCTGTTGGGGCAGTCTGTGCTGCCCATCATGGGGTGCTTTAGACCCATGAGCAGTACTCGGGGTCCCCTTCCTGTGCAGGGCTGTCCTGCTGGCCAGGTATAGGTTTCCCTTCTTCCCCACCTCCTCTTAAGTAGCACACTGTCTATCAGCTAACCAGATCCTCATGTTCTCAGGCAAAGTGCTAAGGGCTTGTTCCCTTAACAAAAGGTCTGTCAGCCCTTCGAAAGTGGTGACCTGACATCCACTTATCCAGCTATGAAAATAAGTGCTCAGTTCAGCAACATATTCACATACATGTTCATCTGCCTTGTGTCTATGCTCACAAAACTTTTTCCTATACATACATTTCAGGTGTTAGCCTAAAACATTCTAATAAATGTCTTTTTACAGCAGTATAGTCAAAACAGTCAGTGTCGTGCATTTTTGCTAAAGAACTTACAGCTTTACCATGGAGTAAGGGGGTCAGGAACCGTACCCAGAGCCCTTGGTCAACTTCATACTGTTTACATACTCGCTCAAACATATGAATGAAGCTGTCATAATTATCCCCCTCTTTAAACTGTGGAAGAAATTTACTGACCTTTTGTGCTTCTGGGGTCCGGTTACTCCATTCACCATTACCGCCATGACTCTGGCGAAGTCAGCATTTCCCTCTCATGCCTCCTTTGCCGTTCATTTTTCTCAGCTTGTAGACTCCTCATTTTCTCGGCTGCTTCTAGTTCTCCGAGGATATTGTATCTCCACTGTCAGTCTGATTGTCCTCCAGGCTGCTGTTTTCTGATGCAGCTGCAACCAAGGTTGCAATCATGTCTGCTTTAGTCAGGTTTCCACCAGTCCCCTTGCCTGGCACATCTCCGCCAGCTGGCTCCTTGTCAGCTTTCCATACTCTTCTGCTGACATGCTGCCTGCTCACCCTGACTAACACTAAGCTAACAAAAGAAATAAACAATTGTGATCTGAACTCTGAGTATACACTGAGTGGCTGTTTTAGAGTACAAAACACTTTTAGAGATCACTGTACATAAGCTACAGGAATTCACTCTACCCACACCACTACAAGCCAGTTAGTATGTGAAGTATATCCCACCACTGCCAAGCACTTGTGACGACCGTGCCCTGGCCCAGCATTCAAGGAGCCTCAGTCCTCACCACTAACACCAGGGAGGTCATCTCCTAGAAGAGGAAAGAGGATAACTAATACACACAGTAAAGTACAATTTCCCTTAAGTGCACACAGAGAACACAGTCAGTCTGAGGCTGGTTGCTCCCTTGCTCATCAGGTCCCCAATAAGACTCCCCACTGGCACAGCTATAGGGTCCAGGTCTCAGCCTAACTGTGCTAGCTAAAACCTCCAGTAGCCTCTCTGTCCCACCAGTGCTTTGTGTCCCTGCCAAGTAGCTGACACACACACACACACACACTTTGAGATAAGTATTTATACAACTTCACAGACACTCCTGGGAAAGGCTGACTCAGATTCTCCAACTGTGCCCCTTTACCCAGACTATACAGTAGTAATTACTGCCACCACCCAGTTAATAATATCAGCTACTAAAAGGCCCTTAAAAGGGTGTCCAATTATCACTGTGCAATATTAATATCCAATGGTAGTATGACTAAGAGTCAAGGCTTACTTTAGAGTGGCCTATTACAATAGCCTCTATAAATATGCAATGTCCTCTAGAGCTTATCTCTACACAAAGCAAAGAAACATACCTAATTAATCTTTACTAGCTTTAACTATTCCTACAAGAAGTCACAGTGCTAAAACTTACATGTGAGCATAAGGCAGAGTGCTGATAAGTTAGATGTCCAAAGTCTAAATGCTTTCCAGTCTCTTGTGAGAAATAGTATTTAAACATTACTAACAAACATGTCTCTAAGGCCCTCCCAAAATTACATCATTTCTGACACTTAGTTTTTCCCAGTATTCATATTGCATCATTTTAACACCTGGTCTGAGTTCTCAGGCCGCAAACTGCATTATTTAGCAATCTAACACCAGCACAGAAACTTGCAACAATAGAAGACATTTCACATTCATATGCTAGCAGAAACCAAAGCAGTAAAGCACCTTACACATCTAAATTCTAGTCATAAACTTTAGCCTTAAAACAATGGGTATGAAATCTTCATCCAGCCGCCCTGGAGCTGAATTCTAACATTATAGAGTTTCATAAGATCTTTTCAGTTTAAAAAGACACATTTGAAATGCTTGGCTTTGTTTTCTGTACAGCAGATGACAATGTTACAACAGTCTTGAAGTTCACATTTTACAATGTTTTCTTACATTTAAAAACACAAGCCTGTATTTTACATTTATTTATACAGTTGATAGAATTATGTATCAAATTCTATTTGACTAGGCTGGCAGCCTTCGCCCATCTCTCCCCAATCGTCACACCCTTTTGGGAAGGTTTTGTTTCAAAAGACTGCCATTTGGTATAACCTCAATGTGAAGATTGAGTGAAGATAGGTGAAGGCTGCCAGCCTAGCCAGATAGAATTTTGTAGATAATTCTGTCATCTGTAAATATTAATTTAAACCACAGGCTTGTTGTCTTAAATGGTAAAAATAGTGTTACATGTGGAACTGGGAAAAAATGTATCAGCAGTGCACTCTACTGACCAAGTAAAGCATGTTGTGACCCTTTGATGTTAAAACTCGGAGTCAGTAAGTTTAGAGTGAGGCATCCAGCCTGTTGTTTTAAGGCCAGAGTTAATGGCCCGAATTTGCATGCATAAATGTCCTTTATTGCTCTGTTTTCTGCCCAGAGATGAAGAATGTAAATGTAGATATGAAGTTGTTCATTCTCGCCGTTCATTCTTACAAATGGATTCATAGCCGATCCCTCAGCTCCAAGTCAGCCGCTTTCACAAGCTCGAGGTTTTCGAGTAGCTCGAGGCCAAGTCCCTATCCCATGATGCTCTCTGCCTCACCACAGATCTAGTTTGCCGCTGCAACAGATCGGAGGTCGAGAGTGGAGCTCGGGCCAGTATTTTTCATCTTTCTAAAATTTGTCTATATATTTCTATAGGAATTTTTCTAAAAGTGTTTATTTTGTCACAGTTTAACAGTAGACTAGTTCTAGTCATTTTCTTTCTTATTTTCTGAGGAAATTCTTCGTTTATAGAGCAGCTGCTCTTAGGCCGTTTATGGCCGTGTTTTAGTTAGTCCCTAACTCCATTTACAATGTTTATAACTGTATTTTCTTAGTGTACGTTGCTCTTTATAGAGATTTGAATCTTTAACTGTTACAGCTGTTTGTTGTGTTAGCCTTGCCAGGGTGTTTGTTTATCTAGGCAGTTATAACTGTTTGAATCTTTAACTATTTATTTTAGAGTGTGGTGTTAGCCTAGCTAGTGTGTTTGTTTGCTTTGGCAGTTATATATAGATATTTAGTTATTTCCTTTACATTATGGCTTATCATAAGGAGAAAGAGAGAGAGAAGTCAGGGTTTAAGAAATGCCCTAAATTCGGACAAAACATGTCCATTACTGATTCACGTTTGCTGTGTTTATTGTCTGGGTGCAGTCCATCTGCAGAAGGACTGCTCTGTTTGTTATTCGTTCAGCAGCAGGGTCTTGTTGGAACGTAGGCGAAAGTTAGTGGATAGAGGGTTGTTGAAACCTGATTTTCAGGATGCTCTTGATAAGCCTGACCAGACTTCTAAATCTTCGAAGAGATCTAAATCTTCTAAAGCTTCTTCAGAGCCGAAGTCTTCTGCTCCAAAATTGGCTGAAAAGGTGCGGTCGCTGGTTCCACACTCCTTGGAACCAAGCACCGAGCACGTTTTTCAGAGCCGGCCCCCGGTATTGGAGCCTGTCTCCGAAGTTTTGAAATCACCAATTTTACAATTGGTGGTTTTATCTATCCCTTCGACTCGTTCTTCGAGGAGCCTCTCCAATGTGGATGTGAACCGAGTGGTGCAGAGGCTCCTCCAGAACCTGGAATTAGCAAAGTTGTTGTTGGCTCCAGCCCAACCGGTCTCAGAGCCAAAGACGTCCTTGCCTATTGTGTCTGCTCCTCCTCCGAGCTGAGCAGGGCCTTCGGAGCCAGACGAGGTAAAACTGATGATTGTGGAACCCTCGGAGCCGAGGCCTGTTCTAGTGCCATCGGCTCCGTCGACTCAGACTACTTCGATGCTGTTCGAGGAGTTTGGGAGCTGGCAATCTCCGTTCGGCTCTGGGGGGGTAGTCAAACCGATGGGTCGGTTCCAACCCTTCCGCTCAAAGCTTCGGCATTGACGAGCTCGGCTCCTTCCTCTGGTTCGGAGCCCACTGTTTCGGCGCCGGGAAAGTTGCCACCTTCTTTGGAACCGGCTGCTTCCTCGCATCGGAGCAGTGCGGCCTTCGATGCTATGAGGAGAGTTATGCCTTCTAAGACACCCACTTCATCAGGGCCTACTTCCTCATCCCCGAAACTGCCGCATTCTACCTCTGCATCACAGGTCCCCTTAAAGCGTAGAGACCCACAGCCTCAGTTAGCCCCATTGGGTGGTGACCCATGTTCTACTGAGACCTCCCCAGAAGCTCCCACTGATGAGGTTCCCAAGAAGAAGCTTTGCAAGAGGAGGCATTTAGACTCCCTGCAGGAGTCTGTCACATCAGACACTGACTTAGAGGAGTCAGAAGGGTCCCCACAGTCCCCCTCAGAGGATATCTCTTTTGCTGATATCCTAGAGGTCCTAAAACAGAGGGGTGGCTGGCAGTCCGTTAACCCTACTGATGATGAGTCAGTGCTTCTGAAGGCCTTTGGGTCTCAACCCTCCACCTCCTGGGTTACTCCACTCTTCGATAAATTAATGGATTTAGTTGCTTGAAGGGCATGGGAGTTTCCTGATACTGTGGAACCTGTCCCTCGGAGGCCCAACAAGTTTATTACATCGCCACAGGACAAGTCATTTCTTACCAAAGGAGTGCCGGTCGATGCCATGGTGGTGGCCACCAAGAAAGAGATGTCTGAAACCTCATCTACTGTCCATCCTCCTAATAGAGATTCCAGGATTATGGACAGGTATGGGAAACGCATTTTTAGTTCAGTGACTTTTGCTGTGCAATTGCTTAACTATTTGACACACTTTACCAAACTTCAGAGAGATCTCCTTAAAGAGCTTGGAGATACTCTACAGAGTACTGCAGCTGATAAGGTGACATCCCAGCTCAATACCTTTAATTTATAGTTAACTCGTCCATGCGTCTCACTTGTCATGCAGCTGATGGCACGAGTCGGGCAGCGGATTCAGGAATAGCTCTTCGGAGACATTCCTGGATGTGTTTATGCTCTTTTTCGGAAGCCTTTCAGGCATCCTTTTTTAATACCCCATTTGACGGCTTGTCCCTTTTCAGGCCTAAGGTCAAGGAGACCCTCACTTGGTGTGAACAAGATGGAAAGACTCTATCTGCCATAGGAGTCCATTTTTCCACCCCTACTAGACCTTATCCCAAAGGACAAAAGTGAGGAAAAATGTGGTTCCGCAAGTCCCAAGGAGCTTTCCAGAACACACGCAGTGAATCCTCCTCCAGGGGCAGAGGAGGGGGGCAATAATGGAAGATGACGCCCAGGTGGCAGAGGGGGTCTGCAAAATCAGGGCGACAGGGATAAGTTCTTTGGAAGGCCCTACCAGCACTCCTGAAAGGAGGCCCGACTGTCCTACTCTGGAGGCAGTCAGAGGTCGCTTGTCTTTTTATCCAGATGCCTGGCTAAAAATTACAAATGATTCTTGGGTACAAAGCATTATTACCAGAGGATAGACCATTCCTTTCACAGAACCTTCCTCCGTACGAAAGAAAATCCCAGATGTTCCACCCAGTCTCAGGAATCAAGCAACCGTACAGATTCAAAGGTTGCTAGAAAAAAAAAAAGTCATCCAGCCAGTCCCAGCAGACCAGATAGGATCCGGAACCTACTCAAGATTCTTTTTAGTTCCAAAGAAAACAGGGGACTGGAGGCCTATTTTGGACCTCAGCAAACTCAACACTTTTGTAAAGAAAGAGACGTTCAGGATGGTCATGCTTCAGTCGATTCTTCCATTTCTAGGAACGGGCAATTGGATTTGCTCTATAGATCTAAAGGATGCATACTGACCTATCAAAATGGCCAGTCCATCCAGAGATCACCTGCGTTTCTGTCTCGGAGACAGTCATTATCAGTTCTGAGCATTGCTCTTTGTTCTCACAAAAGACCCCAGAGTGTTTACCAAATGTATGGCGGTCGTTACGGCTCACCTGAGGCGTCTAGGATTCCAAGTGTTTCCGTACCTGGACGACTGGCTCCTCACCGCCACCTTCAGGCATCAACTAGTTCAATCCAGGGACCTCACTCTAAAACTGTGTTCTCAGTTAGGAATTACTATAAATTTCGACAAATCTGCATTGTCACCATCGCAGCATATTTCCTTTACCGGAGCAGATTTAGACACCACCACCCCCATGGTGAAACTGCCCCTGGAAAGAATAGTCACATTTCGACAACAGGCATTAGACATTCTGGCAATAAACAAAGTTTCAGCCTCTCAAGTTTAAAAATTGCTAGGTATTATGGCAGCAATTCTCATAGCAGTTCATCTAGGGCGCATGCACATGAGAATTTTTCAATGGTTACTCTTCACCCAATGGTCTTACCAACAACTTCCAATGTCTTTCTTGATAATTATCACAGATTCATGCAAAAAGGATTAACAATGGTGGTTGACCAGCCACCATGTAACAGTAGGTCGCCCATTTGTTTTTCCCCGCCATCAGCCACGGGGACCACGGATGCTTCTCTGATGGGGGGGGGGGCTTTTTCAGGGAAGAACAGCCCTAGCCACCTGGTCAGAGACCGAGTCACAATTGCACATCAATGTCCTGGAGAGGAGAGCAGTACTTTTGGCATTGCAGTACTTCCAAGACTCTCTTTCGCTCGGAACGATTGCTATTCAGACCGACAACATGTCAGTAATCTGGTATATCAGCAAGCAAGGGTGAACCAAGTCTTATCCCCTATGTCAAGAGACCCTAAGAGTCTGGCAGTGGGCGATATCCACTGAGCGCTTTCTGATAGTGACACACATCCTGGGGAAATCCAACGTGATCGCGGACAAATTAAGCAGAGCTATTCTGATGCTGCACGAGTGGTCCCTCAAAAACGAGTTAGCGGAAATGATTTTCCGCAGATGGTGCCAGCCTTGCTGCAATCTGTTTGCATCTCCCACGAATGCAAAATGCAGAAGCTACTTTGCCCTGAATCCCCCACCAGGGGAAAACCCAAGGGATTCTGTCATCCATGATTGGTCCCTGGGACTTCTATATGCATTCCCACCTATTCCCCTGATTCCAGAATTTCTGCAGAAAGCCAAAGCCTTGGGGAGGACTGTAATTCTGATAGACTCTTATTGACCTTGACAAATTTGGTTCCCTTTCCTTCGACTCTACTAACTAGAGGAACCTTGGATTCTGGTCCCAGTTCCAGACCTGCTGACACATTCATCAGGGGCTCTTCATCCTTCACTCCACTCCCTCAAATTGACAGCTTGGCTGCTCCAATTTCCAACATAGCCAGGTCCCACAATCTTTCCTTGGAAATGCAGCATATTCTTATATCTTCACACAAGGCTTCAACCAGACAATTAGTGTTATATGTCAGCAAGTGGAAGTGTTTCACTTTGCGGGCTTCTCAAAATAATATTGAGCCATACATCGCCCCAGTTGCTAGCATGTTAGAGTTTTTGACTAAACTTTTTAATGAAGGTGCTGCTGCAGCTACCATACGTGTTCAGTTGGCTGCAATTTAAAATTTTCACCTCAAATCGGAAGGCTGAAATCTCATGTCTCACAGGTTATGTAGAGCTTTCTTAAAAGGAACCGTACATCTTAGACCACCAGTTAGACAACCTTTCACTCCCTGGAACCTTAACTTTGTTCTGTCTAGGATTATTCTTCCTCTATTTGAGCCTGCATCTTCCTGACAACTAAAATTCCTGTCTTGGAAAACCATTTTCTTGGTGGCAATTACATCAGCATGCAGGGTGTCTGAACTACAGGCTTTGTCTATTAAACCACCATACTTGATTTTTCACCCTGATAGTGTCGCTCCAGACTAATCCATCCTTCCTTCCAAATGTTTGCTCAGAGGCTAATTTAAATCCAACTGTTTAACTTCCAACCTTCTTCAGTAACCACTCCAACAAGTTGGAATATATGTTGCATAAACTTGATGTTCACAGCCAACTCATATTTTATTTGGATAGAACCAAAGAATTTAGAAAATCAGAACAACTTTTTGTCTCCTATTCAGATACCAAGAAAGGGCAGCTTCTGTCAAAAGTCACTCTTTCCAAATGGTTAACAGATTGTATAAAGTTGGCATACTCTTCTGTGAATCAACTGCTAGAATATAAAGTGAAGGCGCACTCCTCAAGGGCTGTTTCTACCTCTTCAGCTTACATGGCTAGACTGCCATTAGATACAATATGCGCAGCTGCCATTTGGTCAAAACGACATACCTTCATTACGCATTACAAAGTAGACAAGGCGTCCAGGGATAGGGCTTCCTTTGGTTCCACTGTCCTCAGGAATATACTCCCGTGAACCAACCAGGATAAATTGTGCTTGGGACGATACCCATTTTTAAGAATGAATGGCGAGATTGAACAGCTTCACATAAAGAAGTTATGTACTTACCATAACATTCCATGTCAGTTGTTCATCTCGCCTTCAGTTTTACATTCCCTCCTGCCTACCCCCTCCAGGCTTCTCAAAGAACGAGTAAGAGATTTGGGGTCTGGTGGGTTTTTGTATTGAATTTCTTACTCCAGCTGGAGTTACACTCATATTACTTATGTTGTATATATTGGGATCAGCAAACTAGATCTAAGGTGAGGCAGAGAGCATCATGGGATAGGGACTTGGCCTTGAGCTACTCAAAAACTTTGAGCTTGGGAAAACGGCCGACTCGGAGCCGAGGGATCGGCTCTGAACCCATTTGTAAGAATGAAGGCGAGATGAACAATTCACATGGAACGTTATGGTAAGTACATAGCTTCTTTTTTCTGTTAGCCTGGTAACCAAGGGAAGTGTGAAGAATGATGTAATGTGGACCAGGAATGTGATTTTAAAAACAGAGAGAATTAGAGAGCATTAAGCATTTTTGTCTTGACCATCCAACTCTCCATTTCTGTCTTGCTGTATATGTAAGTTTATCTTAAACTTGTGTTTTCTTTTAGAAATAGCTGGAAACTAGTAACATTAGACTAAGTGTTTTCGTGATGTCAGAACTGAATTACTGAATTATTTTAAGTATTTCTCTATAATCTCTGAACTCTTGACTAGCACTGTGCAGTAAAAAGTATTGTCTTGTGTTTTGACTATTTGTTATTAAATATTTTTAAACCCTTCCAACTGTGGCTGTTTTTGTAGAGATAATTTAAGCTCTTTAGAGTACTTGTATGCCTTTGGTAAAATTGTACAAAGCCACTTCAATAGCTTTAGCCCTGGGCTATACTATCAATTGGATAATAATATTGGACAGTAATAATTGGACACCCTTTTAAGGGCCTTTGAGTAGCTGATAAATATTAGTATGTGGTGGCAGCTGGTACTACTGTATAGTCTGGGAAAAAATGGCACAGCTGGAGAACCTGTGCCAGCCTTCCCCAGGAGTGTCTGTGTGGTTGTATAAACTCTTCTCAAAGTGTGTGTGTGTGTGTGTGTGTGTGTGTCAGCTACTTGGGCAGGGACACAAAGTACTGGTTGGACAAGAGAGGGTGCTGGAGATTTTAGCTAGCCCACTAGGCTGAGATCTGGACCTTATAGCTGTGCCAGTGGGGAGTCTTATTGGGGACGTGGAGAGCAAGGGAGCGACCAGCCCCAGACTGACTGTGATCTTTGTGTGCTCTTAAGGGAAATTGCACTTTGCTGTGTGTATTTGTTATCCTTTCATCCTATATGAGATGCCCCTCACTGGTGTTAGTGGTCAGGATTGAGGCTCCTTTCTTGCTGGGCCAGGGCATGGGCGTCACATATTAATTGTTTGGCAGTGGTGGGATATTCACACCACATATTAATTGGTTGGCAAGTACTAATTGGCTTGTAATGGTGTGGATAGAGTGAATTCCTGTAGCTGGTGTACAGTGAGCTCTGAAAGTGTTTTGTACTCTAAATCAGCCACGCAGTGAATACTCGGCTTTCAGATCACAATTGTTTTATTTCTTTTGTTAGATTAGTTAGTCAGGGTGAGCAGGCAGCATGTCAGCAGAGGAGTATGGAAAGCTACAAGGAGCCAGCTGGCAGAGATGTGCCAGGCTAGGGGACTGGTGCATGGAAACCTGACTAAGGCAGACCTGATTGCAGCCTTGTTTATAGTTGCATCACAAAACAGCAACCAAGAGGACAATCAGATTGGTAGTGGAGATATAATACCCTTGGAGAATGGACAGCTCAACCTTTCTGCATGGGACTTAAAAATCCATCTAGAGCTAAAGAGACTTGAGTTGAAGGCCAGGCGTTTGGGACTAAAAGCAGCTGAGAGAGTAAGGTGTCTAGAGAGTGAGGACAAGGAGAAACTGCGATGTTTGCAGGCTGAGGAGAATGAGAAACTGCTATGCCTGGAAGTTGAGGAAAAAGAGAGGCAGAGGCAGCATGAGATGGAGATGCTGACTGTTCACCAGAGTCATGGAGGTAATGGGAAAGGGAGTAACTGGACCCCAGAAGCACAAAAGGTAAGTAAATTTCTTCTGCAGTTTAAAGAGGGAGATAATTTTGATTGTTTCATTCATATGTTTGAGAGGGTATGCAAACAGTATGGTGTTGACTAAAGGTTCTGGGTATGGTTCCTGACCACTTTACTCCATGGGAAAGCTGTAACTGCTTTGTCTGAAATGTCTGACATTGCATGTTTTGATTATACTGCTGTTAAAAATCACTTGTTAGAATTGTTTAAGCTAACACCTGAAATGTATCGGGAAAAGGTTTTGTGAGCATAGATGCAAGGCAGATGAAAGTGTGTGTGAATATGTTGCTGAACTAAACACTTATTTCCATAGGTGGGAGAGTGGATGTCAGGCCACCACTTTCGAAGGGCTGGCAGACCTTTTGGTGAGGGAACACGCCCTTAGCACTTTGCCTGAGGACATGAGCATCTGGTTAGCTGATTGACAATGTGCCACTTCAGATGAGTTGGGGAAGAAGGGAGACCTATACCTGGCAAGCAGGGCAGCCCTGCACAGGAAAGGGACCCCCAGTACTGCTCATGGATCCAAAGGAACACATGGTGGGCAGCACGGACTACCCCAACAGAATCTGCCAGTAGCAGGGGAAGCCACTAGTTCAGGTACACGTCCAGGAGCTAGGGTTAAATGTTTTGAATGCAACCAGTGGGGCCACATGGCATACAGGTGTCCACGAAGGCAGGGTGGGGAACAAAAGGTAAAAGAGCCAGTAAGTGGGAAAGTCAAAATGCCAATAGTAGGTTGTCTTGAGAAAACAAGGGTAACAAACTACCATCCTGCAGATGTCCTGATAGGGAAGGATTTGGATGAGGCAGTACCATGTGTTTGTGCAGTTACATGCAGTCAGGCTAGGAGACAAGCATGTGGGTCTGGTAGCCTGGGGGAGAACCCAGACAGACTACATACTTGCAGCCAGGACTGGTGAGGTGGTTATTTAAAGGAGGGAGCTACCCTGTAGCAGAGAGACTGAAGGTGAGCCGCAGCTGTTTGTGGGTACTGATGTTCCCTGGGACAGAGTGACTGCAAAGGTAGAGGTGAGTAGCAGTACCCAGGCTGACAGTGAGGCACCACTGTCAGAGGATGCCAGACTTCCTGTGGAAGGGGAGCTGGGAAGGGTTACAAGGAGATAGTTGAAACAGGCTCAGCTCTCAGACCCTACATTGCAAGGCCTGAGGCAGGTAGCTAGGGAGGCACCTGATTCTCAAGGAAAGGGGGAATCTGTTTACTGGGACAAAGGGTTACTATACAGAGAGTGGATCCCTGAGGGAGGGCTAGAAGGTGAGAGTACAGCAGTTGGTAGTGCCTAGAGCCTACCACCTGGCGCTTCTAGCCATAGCCCATGATATTCCCTTTGCAGGTCATATGGGCATAAAACGTGCAAAGAGGCATATTATGCAGAACTTCAATTGGCCTGGAATTTCCAGAGATATAATAGGGTACTGCAGGACCTGTTTGCAGTGCCAGAAGGAATGCAAGGCAGGAGACAAGTGAGAGCTCCTTTGATGCCTTTGCCTGTGATTGAGGAGCCATTTCAGAGAGTAGCTATGGATATTGTGGGTCCTCTGAGTATGCCAAGTTCCACAAGGAAAAATTATATCCTAGTCGTAGTGGATTATGTTACACGATACCCTAAGGCCAGTGGCTTTGTCCTCCATTGAGGCAGAGAAGGTGGCAAATGCTTTGTTAGAGATTTTTAGCAGGGCAGGTTTCCCAAAAGAAATACTGACTGACAGATGTGCCAATTTCATGTCAGACTTTGCTGGTTTGTCTGTGGAAGTCCTGTGGGGTGAAGCACTTGAAGACCACCCCCTGCAATCCCCAGACTAATGATTTTGTTGAGAGGTTAAACTCTACAATCAAGTCCATGCTACGGGCATTTGCAGATCAGTTTAAGAGGGAGTGGGACAAATATTTGCCCCGTCTGTTGTTTGCTTACAGAGAGTTTCCCCAGGAATTCACAGCTTTTTCACCCTTTGAGTTGATGTATAGACATAGGGTGAGGGGACCTCTAGATTTAATTCGGGATGAGTGGGAAGGTGAGTGCACGTCTCACAAGGAGTCTGTTGTGGCATATGCTCAGGGAACTCATGGGCTTGGCCCAGGAGATCCTGGCAGAAGCCCAACAACAGAAAAAGATGTGGTATGACAGGAATGCTCGAGCTAGAGAGTATGCTGTGGGGCAGCAGGTAATGGTTCTCATTGCTGTCAGACACAACAAGCTGCAAGCAGCTTGGGAGGAACCCTACAAGGTGGTAAGAGAAGTTAACTACATGGTGGAAGTGTTAGGCAGAAGGCAGGGGCACAAATTGTACCATGTTAACATGATGAAACCTTACCATGATAGGGAGGCCCTTGTGTTGAGCATTTGCAGTGGATTGCAGGAGGAGTCTGAGGGAGATCTGGTGACTGATCTCCTCAGTGAGACTCGGGCTGACACCTCGGTGGAAGGGGTAGCAATGTCCCAGCAGCTATCTCATACCCAGGTTCGAGAAATCTGAGCAGTGTTGCAGGAATTTGGGACATGTTCACTGGGAAACTAGGGTGCACCCACCTGGGGCAGCACCAGGTGGATACAGGACCCCAAAGGCCTATTATACAGGCCCCTTTTAGTGCCTGAGAGAGAGAGTCAAACAGACTCTGAGGGAGGAGGTACAGGAGATGTTGGAACTAGGGGTAATTCTAGAGTCCAGCAGTCCCTGGGCCTCCCCATTGGTGCTGGTGCCAAAGAAGGATGGCAGCACCAGGTTCTGTGTGGACTACAGGAAATTAAATAGTCACACAGAGTCAAATACTTATCCCGTGCCTAGGACAGATGAGGCCCTAGAGCAGCTGGGTGGGGCTAAGTATCTTACAACTATCGATCTTACCAAGAGTTACTGGCAGGTGCCCTTGACTCCCAGTGCTAGAGATAAGTCAGCCTTTGTGACTCCTTTTGGCTTGTATGAGTTCACAACGATGCCCTTTGAGATGAAGAATGCCCCCAGTGACTTTCCAGAGGCTGGTAGATCATATCCTAGCAGGAGCAGGAGGGTTTGCCCTTGCTTACCTAGATGAAATTGTCATCTACAGCCATTCCTGGCAAGAACACCTTCAACATATCGGGGATGTGCTGGGCAGGGTTAACCTTTAAGCCGAGCAAATGTCAGGTGGGTATGGCAGAGGTCTCCTACCTAGGATATAGAGTGGGGAGTGGTAAGATAAGGCCAGAACCTGCCAAAGTGGAAGCCATTCAGGCATGGCCTGCACCTGTTACCAAAAAGCAGGTGAGGGTATTTTTGGGGACAGTAGGGTACTACAGAAATTTCATCCCCAGTTATAGTACCATAGCTGCTCCCCTCACAGACCTGACAAGGAAGAACAGGCCAGATAAGGTAGTGTGGACCCCAGCATGTGAGCAGGCATTCCAGAAGCTTAAAGAAGCTTTGGGAGGACCCCCTGTGTTAGCCAGTCCAGATTGCAACAAAGAATTGTTGTGCAGGTGGATGCTTCAATCCATGGGGTGGGGGCTGTACTTAGCCAGATTTCTTCAGAGGGGAAGAGCACCCAGTGGTTTATCTCAGTTGTAGGCTCCAACCCAGGGAGGAATGCTATGCAGCTGTAGAAAAGGAATGTCTAGCCATAGTGTGGGCACTGCAGAAACTTCAGCCTTATCTGTATGGAAGGAAATTCACTGTTATGGCAGATCACAGCCCCCTAACATGGTTAAACAGAGCCAGCCAGTAAAATGCCAAGTTGCTAAGATGGAGCCTGGGGTTGCAAGCATATGATATGTCTGTTCAGCACCGCAGTGGGATTAGCAATGCCAGTGCAGATGGGCTCTTAAGACAGGGAATGGGGTAAGGTGCACTCAGATAGACCTAACTCCCTCAAGCAGCGTTTCTCAAGGGTCACTTGAAAAACTAGCTTGAGTACTCCGGTGGGGGGGGGGGTGAGATATGTGAAGATTGGGTGAAGATAGGTGAAGGCTGCCAGCCTAGCCAGATAGAATTTTGTAGATAATTCTGTCATCTGTAAATATTAACGTAAACCACAGGCTTGTTGTCTTAAATTGTAAAAATAATGTTACATGTGGAACTGGAAAAAAAATTATCAACAATGCACTCTACTGACCAAGTTAAAGCATGGTGTGACCCTTTGATGTTAAAACTCGGAGTCAGTAAGTCTAGAGTGAGGCATCCTGCCTATTGTTTTAAGGCCAGAGTTAATGGCCAGAATTTGCATGCATAAATGTCCTTTATTGCTCTGGTTAATGCCCAGAGGTGATGAATGTAAATGTAGTTTCTGTTAGCCTGGGAACCAGGGAAGTGTGAAGAATGATGTAATGTGAACAAGGAATGTGATTTTAAAAACAGCGAGAATCAGAGAGCATTAAGCATTTTTGTCTTGACCATCCAACTCTCCAGCACTGTCTTGCTCTATATGTAAGTTTATCTTAGACTTGTGTTTTCTCTTAGAAATAGTTGGAAACTAGAAAAATTAGACTGTGTTTTTCTGTGATGTCAGAACTGTACTACTGAATTATTTTAAGTATTTTTCTATGATCTCTGAACTCTTGACTAGCACTGTGTAGTAAAATGTATTGTCTTGTGTTTTGACTATTTGTTATTAAATATTTTTAAACCCTTCCAACTGTGGCTATTTTTGTAGAGATAATTTAAGCTCTTTAGAGTACTTGTATGCCTTTGGTAAAATTATACAAAGCCACTTCAATAGCTTTAGCCCTGGACTGTACTACCAATTGGATAATAATATTGGACAGTAATAATTGGACACCCTTTTAAGGGCCATTGAGTAGCTGATAAATATTAGTATGTGGTGGCAGCTGGTACTACCGTATAGTCTTGGGAAAAAGGGGCACAGCTGGAGAACCTGTGCCAGCCTTCCCCAGGAGCGTCTGTGTGGGTTTATAAACTCTTCTCAAAGTGTGTGTGTGTGTGTGCGCGCGCGCGCATGTGTGTCCATGCATGCATGTGTGTGTGTGTGTGTCAGCTACTTGGGCAGGGACACGAAGCACTGGTTGGACAGAGAGCTGGAGATTTTAGCTTGCCCACTAGGCTGAGATCTGGACCCTACAGCTGTGGCAGTGGGGAGTCTTATTGGGGACCTGGAGAACAAGGTTGTTACCAGCCCCAGACTGACTGTGATCTCTTGTGTGCTCTTATGGGAAATTGCACTTTACTGTGTGTATTTGTTATCCTTTCCTCCTATATGAGACACCCCTCCCTGGTGTTAGTGGTTAGGATTGAGGCACCTTGCTTGCTGGGCCAGGGCACGGGTGTCACACTCAGCACCAGTAATCTTTCCTTATAAAATTATTTACGTAAGGGTCTGGATGTTGGTGATGTATTAAGAACATCTTAGTATTTGGTCTGCACAAAGAAACACATGATTCAACATTAGAAGCAGGGCTGCAGAGAATCAAAAATGTATGTCTTTTGTTAAACTAAGACAGATGTTGCATTAGAAAAACAGAGCTTCAGTATTTTGGGCACCATGTAAGTCCTATTGGTGTCAAGCCAGATACAAGCAAGGTTCAAGCAATATCTAATTGTGAGATCTATACTGAGTGATTGTAGGCATGATTGGGCACGTTTGCACCATTTTTCATCCTTGTTATAGACCTATTAAAGAAAAATATGTCATAGTCCTGGATACTTGCTCAAGTATTCAACAGAGTTAAACAAATACTTAGAACAGCTCCAGTGCTGACTTCCTGTGAAGTCACTAAGTAAGACAGTAGTGAGTGCAGGTGTTGGTAGCTACAATTTGGGTGGCGCTTTACTCCAAATGGATGAACAGAAGTTACTCCCTGTTAACTACTACTCCATAGTGCTCATATACCCGAACAGAGATGTTTGCAAATCGAAAACAAGTGCTTTGCAAGGATATGGGTCTGTGAATAGTTCTCCATATAGCTATTGAGACTTGATAGTTTCCAGCTTCAAACTTATTTCAAACTATTAGATCCACTAATTAAATCATATGACTTAGACAAAGTGCCACCAAGATGCCAGAAACTTTTAATGAGATGACATAGTCCATGTGGCGGTGAATGGAGACAAACCTCAATATACTACATGGAGAGAGAGAGATGCCTGAGCTCTCAGATTGTGTCACAGGCAGGTATAAGCTTGGCCTTAAGCAGCAGTCTGCCTTCTCCAAGGATGATGCCACAATACAAACAAAACATGACTGACGTTAACAATTCACTTAGCTTCTGGTCAGTCCAAGGGGAGCCAGTATCTGTCAACCTGGGAAGACGTGGTCGACAGGTCACACTGCTTTGTCAGAGATGGTCTGCACCTGCCTCCTCTAGGCTTTCAGATACTGGCAAGAGCATTAGCCACCCCTATTGTGCCGTTTTTAGGCAGTGTCAAAATAACCAGCCTCCCAGCATAACAAAATCATGTCTAGATAAACTCAGGGTACTGCTGATTAATGCTAGGATTTTAAACAAGAAACTGCACTCCTTGGAGCCACTCCTCTCTTTGGAGGATGTTGACGTCTGTGCAGTCACTGAGACATGGTCCAAAGGCACGGCAACACCCTGGTCGTGCAGAGGTACAATGCCTTCCATACATTGACCACATACTGAGAGTGAAAGAAACAAAGAGGAGGTGTATCCATCTTCATTAAGGATAAGTACACCTTGAGACTGGTCAAACAGTATGACTCTCTTGAGCTACTTCATGTCCAATTAACTATAGGCAAAGCCCCATAGGTCCTTCACCTTGAAACAGGAAAAGCATACCACATACGTGGACTTAGTGGAGTCACTTGCTATACAGCCTAACACCTTACTCATGGGTGATTTTAATGATCCTACCATGGACTGGGAAACATACACAGCCACAGACATGCATGCTGAGAGGTTCTTGGACTTTGTCAGTGCAAATGCTATGAAACAGTTACTCATTACAGCCAGAAGAGGCTCATATGTCCTGGACATAGTACTCACTAACATGAGAGAGCTTTGCATCCCCCTGTGTGTTATCCTCCTTGGTAAGATCAAACCTGGAATCAGTCTCATTTGATGTAATAATAAGACCACTTACCCCATCAGGCTCAAAAACGCTTAAGAATTTTTCAAAAATAAATTACTTCCTACTAAGTGATAGTATAAGACGTTTTAAAGCCCTCTCAAATGCAGTTAACATGGACTGTTTTGCAGAGGTGTACACCCATGTCCTGTATAACCACTTAAGCAGTTGTACAGAATCGGTTGTACCTGACTGGATTAAAACCAGGTCTTGCTGAAAAACAAGCCAACCTGGTGGGCCCCTAGTGTAAACAAGCTGTATAACAAGAGGAAGAAACTAATGTCCGAGAACAAGAGGGAACTGGCTCAGTAGAGGAAGAAATCCCTCTCTAGCTTAAACAAACAAGTTAGAGATCTTGTCAAGTCCTCCAAAACTAATTATGAAGCAAAAATAGCCTCCCAAGCTAAGGATAATTACAAGGAATTATTTTAACTATGTCCAAAATTTAAAAGGGAATACCCAGCTATGCACTGAACTGGCTGTGGATGGTACCACCCATACTAAACTGGAGGTAATAGCCTACCTGCTAGCTGACAGATTTGGAGCAAACTGACAGATTCGGAGTAAACCTCACCCCCCACAATCCCCTCCAGTCATCCCCCAAAGTATACATACCTGCCACCATTCAGGTCATCTTGGTGCTCTTCATGGCCAAAAATATGGCATCAGTGAGACCAGAAAACATCCCAGGTTGCCTTTTAATTAACTTAAAACATGTCCTAGCAGACCCACTTGGTTCACTGTTTAATGACAGCCTGCAGACTGGCTATGTTCCGGCGGAATGGAGGGACAGCAGCAATAATCCCTCTGCACAAAGCTGGACCATTAGCTGACCCTGGGAATTATAGGCCCATAAGGTTGACTAGCCTCATCTGTAGTGCCATGGAAAGAATCGTTATGGACTTTATTAATAAGGACATAGGTAATCTCCAAACTCTGGATCCAACCCATTTCGGATTCATTAAAGATAAATTGTGCCTGTTGACTTCTTCAAGAAAGTCACCAAGGCCCTGGATGAGGCAAAGACATTGCATACTGCCTATCTTGACCTAGCAAGGCATTTGACACAATCCCCCCTCTCAGGTATTATAGAAAAACCTTCCACATGGGAACTAACCCCTACATTACCAGATGGGTAGTCAGCTGGCACACCAACAGGACATGTACTGTCAAGTGGAAGACTTCACCTCTAACAATGACCAGTGGCATACCACTGGGTTCTGTGCTGGGCCCCTTACTGTTTGGAATTTATTTCTCAGAAGTTCAGGCAAACTTGGACGACCTGTGTCTGACCCTGTTCGCTGACAGTTGCAAACAGGGAGCAATCATTGATTCCCCCTGAGATGTTAATATACTGGAGACAAATGATTGCTGCCAAAGCCACAGATTAAAGCTAAATGCAAAAAATGCATTATTGTTTAGAAAAGCTAACATTCCTGCTAATTGCATTATAGACAGCACCCCTGTAAGTGTAGACCCAGTGGTATGTGATCTGGGTACTCAGGTTGATAGCAAGCTGAATTTTAACTACCTTGTATTCACAGTAGTAGAGAAATCCTTCTATGTGGCACATCTTTTAAGTAAAGGCATTGCATGTAGATCTAAGGATGTTATAATTCCATTATAGTCAGCCCTCATCAGTCCAGTAATTAAGTACAACGCTCCCTTTTGCATGTACGTCACTAGACACCTGCAACAATTGGAGAGACCACAGAGGTTTCTCACCAGGAAAATTACAGGGTACACAAAACAATTCTTACATGGAAAGGCTGAAAGCCCTGTCATTGTATTCTGTCTGCTACAGTTTGATAATGGGTGACCTGTGCCTGGCTTACACATTCATAAATCAAACTGTAGGAAGGTCACTCGCTCCAGGGATCTTAATCTAGCCTCTGACACTAACATACATCTGCCAGAGACTGCCACTTCTTTGGAACAAACTTTCAGTTCATGTGAAACAAAGTCCCTCCCTGACCCTCTTCAGACACAACCTAGATCAATGGATGGGTGACCGCAAGTTGTCTCCTGGGGTGGTGCCCATGTCCCTCCTGGACAGAAGTCTGTATTAACTACCATAGACCCTTACCTCTGCGAACTTCACTCACCTAACCACTGATAGTTGGGGCAACTCAGGGTGAATATGGCTAGGCTTGTAAGGGTTCTAGGGCCATTAGCCTCCTATGAACCTGTGGTAATGTATTTTCGTTTGCAGTTCATTACTTTACTCAAGCCTTCAGTACTTTTTGGAAATACTTTTTTGGTCTGTATATTCCAGGGCCATGATTTGAAAGAGCTCCATATGCTTGGTAGCCCATTATGGTTTTATGGCCTCTCAGCTCATCAGATAAGGGGACTACAAGCAAATCCATAGGACCGCTGTTGAGGCATCTATTAGTCTGTTCCACCTGTTGTATTCTAGTTCTTTAGAATTGGATATCTTCCCTGATGAAGGCAGTACAAGGGATCATTCCTGAGATTCCTTGAATATCTTTTAGAAAGGTTTATTTTAACCTGGATGTAGGTTTATGTTTCATAAATTATTCTAATTTATTTTATTGGTTAAACCACATTAAGTTATTTCAACTGCCATGTTTACTGTGTTATCTGCACTTTTATATTATTATGATGTGTAGTTGTAGACACTTAAGAAAGGAATAATTTAGTGTTTGAGCACAACCAATAAATATAAGGTCAGAGTTTAGATTAACCTGTGTATTTTTAGAGAGTTGTGGTATCGTGAACTGAATAAAGTGAATATGTGTAATATGTATTGACTCCCACGTTTGGACTTTAGAAGTATTGAAGCGTTATGTATTCGCACCAGTCATTACACAGATGTGTAGTGTTGCAGTACTTGATAAAAGTTTGTGCAAGTTCAAGAATGATCTGTATTCAATATTAGCTAGCCAGGAGATAGAAGAGAACTAGGGCTTTTATTTCTGTCATGGTTGTGTTGAGAAGGTCTGCCATTTTCTGGCTTCTCTGCTGATATTCCAATACAGTACCATCTAAACTAGATGGCAGAGAACGAGTTTTAGATGCAGAGGAATACTTTTGTATGCACACAGCAGTTGCATAGTGCTTTGCCTTCACCATAGCATCTTTGAGAGAAGGGACTGTGCTTTCTTTTTGTTTACAGGATGCTCCTATGGTACAGACAACAGCAACAAAAGAAAAAAAATCAGATACTCAAGCATTGTTTACCTTTGAACTAATAAAAATGTTTGAATCTATATGAAACATTTTTGGCTAAGAAATGTTAGATTAGAATACTATGGTAAAGTTTTGAGTAGGAATCCTGTTCTAGCAAAGAGTTGTGCAGTATGGATGTTATTTTTTAGTGTAATTGGTACACAGCACATAGTGCATTCACTTTCTAAAGAGAATCCTATAATTCAGACCCATTTTCAGGCAATTTCATGGCAACTGATAAATGGCCATATTGCAACGAAGGTATAAACTTCATGCCAGAAACCTGGTTCAAGGCTCCTGAGAGCACCCCAGCACTACCAGGTTATAACTCATACCATGCGTTTCGGCCCCGAAACTCGGACCGAAGCACAAAAGGAGGGGGAGTATCTATATTCATCAAAGATACCTACACCTCCAGGTTAGTGGCACTGCACGAAGCTTCGGAAACCATCCATGTGCAACTAACAGCGGGCAAAACTGCCTTTCAGTTTGTAGCCTGCTACAGAACACCCTCTCTATTACAGGAACCCCACTTGGCATTCCTGAGAACACTGGAGAATATGAAGGTCTTTCCAAACACTATGTTATTGGGTGACTTCAACTACCCAAACATTGACTGGGAAAACTACTCAAGCCCAAACACCCTCGCCCAACGGTTCCTTGAATTTATAAACTCTAACACAATGGAACAACTGGTCACCACTCCCACAAGAGGGAACAACATATTGGACCTAGTTATCACCAACATGGGGACTCTATGTTCCACACCAGAGGTAAACCCCTCATTGGTAAGATCAGACCATAAACAAATTTCCCTGGACATCCATATCCGTCCCACCCCAGCCAAGGAAATCACTGTAAAGAATTTCTCAAAAGCCAACTTTGCACTTCTCAAGACTGAGGTGGAATCCTTCAAAGCCCCTGGGCCAGAGGATAATACAGCCCAATCCGCAGAATCCTTTACAAATGCATTCTATGAGCACCTGCAGGAATGCATGGATCGTGCTATCCCAAATAAAACCAAGACTCACTCCTCCAAAAACAGGAGACCGGTCTGGTGGACTCCGGCCATAAATAAGCTATACAACAGAAGGAGGAAGCTACTACATGACAGAGCAAATTCCCAAAAAGGGAAGGCATCTCTGATCAGTATTAGCAAGAAACTTCGATCCCTCATAAAATCATCAAAGGTCAGTTTCGAAAGAAAAATTGCCCTAGACAATAAAGATAATCACAAGGCCTTCTTTAGTTATGTCAGAAACATGGGTGGAAACTCCCAGATATGCTCTGAATTGTTGCATAACGGTACAAAATATACCGAACCTACAGACATAGCCAACATCCAGGCAGACAGATTCAGCACAAACTTCTCCCCCCCTTCCCCCCCAAAGGAGCAAATGCCTATCCCAACTGAATGTAACCTCCCTGACATCACAGATGCACAGGTGAAAGCTGCCCGCTCCAAAGCAAAAAACACAGCATCTATGGGACCGGACGGTGTCCCAGGCTGTGTCTTACACAAGCTCCAAGAAGAACTGAACCCTCACATTAAGTCACTGTTCAAACTTAGCCTTACTACAGGATATGTACCCAAAGAATGGCGTACAGCTACAGTGGTCCCACTCCACAAAGGTGGTGCCACAACGGACCCTTGAAACTATCGCCCCATAAGCCTGACTAGTCTGGTCTGTAAAGCTATGGAGCGTATTATCATGGAACTCATAAACAAAGACATTGGGAGCCTCCAGACACTGGACCCTACCCAATTCGGCTTTGTTAAGGGCAGATCTTGCCTCTTAAACCTAGTTGATTTCTTTGAAACAGTTACCAAAGCCATAGATGAGGGCAAGGTAGTCCACACAGCCTACCTGGACCTCGCAAAAGCCTTCGAACAATACCCCACTCGGGCATCATACATAAGCTTACCAGCTTAAATATCAACCCCTATAACACAAGATGGGTTGCAAACTGGCTCAGAGATAGAACCCACATGGTCAGAATCGCAGGTGCCATGTCCGAATCTAAACCAGTTACAAGTGGCATCCCACAGGGCTCAGTTCTGGGACCTCTCTTGTTCGGTATATATTTCTCTGAGGTTCAGGCTAACACGGTGGGATTATGGCTGACAAAGTTCGCAGATGACTGCAAACTGGGGGCCATAATCGAATCTCCAGCTGACACAAGCATCCTCCAAAAGGGTCTCACAGAGACGGATGCTTGGTGCCAGAGCCACGGCCTCAAGCTAAATGCTAAAAAGTGCATAGTCATCCCCTTTGGGAAAAACAAGGTGCCCACAAATTACCACATAGGTGGTAATCCATTAAGTACGGAAGAAGTAATTAGAGATTTGGGGACCAACATAGATAGTAATCTCTCCTTCGATAATCATGTTGCCAAAGTGGTTAGAAAGACCTTCTATATAGCCCACCTTATCACGAAAGGGTTCGCATCTAGATCAAGAGAGGTCATTGTTCCCCTCTACTCATCAGGCCCATAATTGAATACAATGCCCCTTTTGGGATGTACCTTACCCGACACCTGCAGCAACTGGAGAGACCCCAAAAGTACCTCACCAAGAGGATCATGGGCTACAAACAGATGTCCTATGCAGCTCGACTAAAGAAACTCCAGCTCTATTCAGTTGCTTACCGCCTACTCAGAGGCGATCTATGCCTGACGTACAAAGCCATGTCAAACCCAGAATTAATGGACATGCTCCACATCAAAATATCCAAGTCCCTTAGAGCTACACGCTCCAGGGACCTAAACCTCAGCACAAAAATAAATAGGACATGCTGGAGGGACAGATTCATTTCCCAGAGGCTCCCCTCACTCTGGAATAGAATCCCAATTCATGTTAGACATAGCCCCTCGCTGACCCTCTTCAAGCGAAATTTGGACGCATGAATGGGAAATCGCAAATTCACCCCTGGGATCTCTCCTGTGTCCCTGCTAGACAGAGGCACAGTAAACTAATCTTAAAAGGGTACCTTCTGTGACCTACTTTACAGAGGCACAGTAGGCTAATCTAATAGGGAGGCAGAAGCCAAATACACTCTGGCTAGGCTTATAAATGCCCTAGGGCAGATAGCCTAGTATCTACCTATGAACCTATACCGTCCATGTGTTATTTTAACAGCTATATACATATTGTCCTTGGTATAAACATATCCACAGGAGATTTGGTGGTCCAGAGACCATGTAACTTTTCCCAGAACAGTAACAGGGATGTGGTGGATGCAAAGAAGTATGAGGAACTGAAAGATGGAGCAATTAGTAATCAAGTGAATAGGTTGCTGTAGACAACACATATATGCTTGTTCACAGCAACCTTTACTAGTTGACCAAGCGATGTGGATCAGCCCTACTTTGAAAAGAGACTTTAAATGTAGTGTGAAATACTTATCACTGTTTTCTAGAACCCAGACTAAGCAACCAAGTTTTTTATCATTTCCAGCAATTCCTTGGCATAGAGGGGTAAAGCCATGACTGTGCAACAAGCAACCAGAGTACAGTTATTGGCTGGTGTGCCTGTAGTTCCTAGCTGGTAAGGATGGGATCCCATCCTGTGGAGAGAGGCAGCTCTTTCTTCCCACAGGGATGATGCTACGTTGAAAGCTCTAGGTGTTACCCACCGGAGTTTGAGCTGCTTATCCATTTTTATTGTAGTGTGCTAACCTCTAAAAATTTGAGGGGAACATAGCATGCTTCCCTTTCAGGAGCAGAGGTCCCAAGTTCAGATAAACAGCAAAGGGTGATGCTGCCATGGGGAGGGGTAGACTGCAGCCAGGACTAGCAAGCTTACCTGCTTTCTACCCAGATATTTTTTGGGAAGAGAGGGCCTATTGGGGTTCTCAGGCAGGAGTGAATAGGTCTTAGGGTTTTTGCTTCGCATGAGAATGCCTGGCTCCCGTCCCCTCCCAAATAAATGGGTGCCAAATAGGGTGTAAGTAAACAAGCCATTAAGTGAGGTTTGGTGGGGAAGGCAAAAATATTGCCTTCTTTATTTACTAAGATGATCTCTTCCTTTTGTGAAACAACCCTTAGGCCTGATGTCATTGTTTATTAAAAAAAATAGTATTAATTGGCTTCATTGATTTATAGTTGCAATATGTAAGTGTGTATTTTTATATTTATGGATGAACGTTGATATAGAAATTGATTTCTATAGCCATAGTAAGGCCCTGCTAAGTTGAATAATGATGGCTAACAAGCAGTTAGTAGAAAGTGGAAATCGACATCTAAACCAACTGTAATTTAATTATCGAATGTTGTAAAGGAGATAAAATAAATTTTAGAAAAGGGAATGCAGGTAGCCAAGTATATAATAATTGTAGTATTACAAGTTGCTGTACATTTAAAATTAAATTTTCTCATTGTCTTTGGAAGAATAAATATATTATCGGAGCAAAATACATTAAAACAACAGCAGTTATGGCACAGAAATGTTCTAGCTTTTCAAATATACATGCTCTGTCAACAAAATTCATGTCCTTATAACATAAATGATTCTTTAAACTTAAACAGTTCCTATTGGCAAAACTAGGTCTTTCACCAAATAACTCTCTTAACTCCGGTATAGCTCTTAAAATATCCCAGTTGTTAATAATTACTTTCTTGACTATTTTGTTGACCTGTTATAAAGTTAAGTACCATATACTTTAGTATTGATGTCTTCTAATCTCATTCATCCTATTCATATCATGCTCTTGAGAAGTATTCCTTCTGAAAATATATGGATGGGTGTTGCCATCTCTCTCATTAAAACTTCATTCATGATATTATCTAATATAATTTGGTCATATCTCTTGTCTCACGTGTCATATCTTCCATCTTTTTAATGCACTTACTCATATCGGTGTTTAACCTACTTGCACCAGAAATTGACTTTTAACTGTACTTTCAAAGTTATGTTTAGCATGCATGCTGTTATTATGAAGAAACCTATTTGCCTGCACTTCTTTTTTTTATATATGTTCGTATTTAAATCCGTACCATTATATTCTACTTTGACATCCAAAAAGGAAATTCCTTTGGTAGAAAAATTAATTTAAATTCCAAAAAATCAGTAGTGCTATTTAGAAAATCCACAAATCTAATTAGTTCACATTCTTCACCATCCCAAATAAAAAAGTATGTCATCCACAAAACGAACAAAAAAAGAAATCTTATATGAGAAATGCTCAGGCCCATTGTGAATATTTATTTCTTCCTACTGACTCAGGGTAAGATTAGCATATGTATTAGTGATGGGTATGCTCATCACAACCCCAGAAATTTGATGGTAAATCTTATCTTTATAGATAAACATATTATTTAATATTATGACAAAACTGTAAAAAATAGAAGAATGTTACTTGCATTAAAAACACTTCTAAAGCTAAAAGAAAAAATACACGACATTATTGGGCTTTCGTTCTTTTTAGGTAAAATAACTTCTTCAGAATACAGTGAATGTAATGGAAACTGCTTAAAATATGAAACACATTCTATTATAAAAGACAGAACTTTTT
This sequence comes from Protopterus annectens, assembly GCF_019279795.1. NCBI lineage: Eukaryota > Metazoa > Chordata > Ceratodontiformes > Protopteridae > Protopterus > Protopterus annectens. Next base: position 1,094,949,358 of record NC_056731.1, on the reverse strand, counting down.
ACCTGTGAAAGTAGCGGGGTTTGTATGTTTGACTAATAGTTCATTCAAGGAACGATTTTCAGAATGAGAAACAGACTCACTGCAAACTTCCATTGTAGGCTGTGTCACAGTGTTGTCAAGAAAACAACACCCCTAGAAGAATATGGTTTTTCACAGCAATTCGCATTCTTAATTAAAACACTGTATGAACATTCTCCGGCCTATGTTAAGATTGGGTCATGTCTCTCTACTTCTATAACTATTAGAAAAGGAACTAAGCAAGGATGCCCACTTTCATCTTTACTGTTTGCATTAGCAGTTGAGCCTTTTGCTAACTATGTTAGAATGAACACAAATATTTTATTTTACATTTGTTAACCGGGAGTGTCTGACTGAGCCGAAAAGACCCTTTTTCAGCAGAGGCCCAGGGAGAAAAGCTCCACACACAAAAATAATTATAGATACATTTAGATATTTAGACATGATCAGTATACACACAAATTACAATAGACATGTTTTCACAGTGGTATGCAGCACATCAACAGTTACAGTGGAGAGAAGAAGCAAAACATTAATTTAAAAATAAAGGTAATTAATAGATTTGTGGTGTACAACTGAAATTTGGAACATAGGTGGAATACATACATAGTACATAGGTACAATACATACATTGTACATTAGCCAGTGTTTGTGAGTAAGAGTGAAAACTATTATCAAGTACTCCAGGCTTAGTATGTGTACCCTGTCCACTTTCACTAGTCTGGGGAGCAGTCATGGCACTACCAACTTTCCTTGAGATGTTGTCTAATGAGGTTTTTAAAGGAGGCTTTGAACAATGTGTTTTTTATGTTAGTGGAGAGAAAGTTCCATTTTTTAGCCACTGAACTACTGTATACTGTATCTCAAAAGCTATTATAGCTGTTGTAGTAGTAGTTTGCTTGATGATCTAAGAGGCCTTTTGGCTGAGCGATGATGTACTAGGTTTTTGAGGGCAGGACACTTATTGAAGAGGTAATAGACAGTGACAGAGGCAGAGCTGATTGTAGGTAAGGAGAATGGGCAGTTCAAGCCAGTGGAGCTGGCTCAAAGCAGTACAGTGATGAGTTCTATATGAGCAATTTGCAGCAAAGTGGACAATTCTGTTATAGCAGGCTTCCATTTTGCTTAGTTCAGTTTTGTTGAGATTAGTCAGAATGGGAGATGCATAGAGTAGGGTGGATAGAAGCTGAGAACGAGCAATGGCTGATCTTGTATTGTTGGTAAGAAACGGTTTGATATGGTAGAGTGATCCCAGTTTGGCATGTACTTTTTTAATAGTTAAGTTGAGATGACTATCAAATTTTAGGTGGGAGTCTATGGTTATTTCCAATAGCTTAGCCTGTGCCACTGGAGTGATTGGAGTAGCATTTGTGGAGTAGATAGTGAATTGACTGTTGTCAGTGTTTTTGTTAGACCTGGTTATAATCATAAGCTGAGTTTTATTTGGATTGAGGATAAGTTGGGCTTTGGTAAGATAGATATTCATCTTGTTTCACTGTTGCAGTCATTACACTTGGGTTATCCTGCTGACAGGCTAACCTCAGTCGGCCTGAATTCCAAAGTCTTGGTCCGGCATCAGTTGCTGTCGCCTCTTCCCTGTCGTCAGTGTGCTAGGGGTATAAAAGATGCAGCCGACACCATTTTCTTCAGTCTTTCTTGCCGCGCAGTGCCTGAAGCAAAAGCAGTTCGCAAATGCCGGTCAGCCAACTCCCGAGATTTTCAAAGACGAATTTCAGATTCAGAGTCTTCATTAAAACTAAGTACCCCATTGGAGAAACTTTTTTCTTGCTCCAGACCGATGTCAGAAAAAGTTTACAATTGTATTTCTTGTGGGAAGCAAATACCTCATAAGGATTTTCATTCTTATTGTATTCCTTGCCTAGGCCCTGATCACAACGTAGCTAGATTTAACCAATGCACTATTAAGCGTCGGTACGATTTTGCCTTTCATTACTTTGGCTGAAGATTCAATTATATAATGCCGTCGGAACAGCTGACGACCGGAGTTTACAAAAAGACAAGGAAAAAGAAAAGGACAGGCATCCGAGGTCCAAAACCGACGACGAGGCTACCGCTAAGCCAGTCGCCGGTTCTCAGTGAGGTGCTTTCGCAGCCCCTGACACCCGCTACCTCAGAGCCACAGGCCGTTGCCGACTCCCACGTGGAGCCAACTAGGCCTCTAGATACTCAAGGTATTGGACACTCGGAAACTATCCCCTCAGATGGGTCTGGAGCCGCTGAGCAGGCATCGGCTTCTGAGGGTGTTTTCAGACCTACACAGTTATATGTTAAGCCAACCACAGCTTCAAAGGCAAAGACTAAAGCAGCTCTAAAGACAAAGAAACAAGTACAGCATTCTCCTGGACAGACTTCCATGCCTAAAAAACAGATGCTCAAAATGGCCGAAGACCTAATTACCTTGATCAGGGGTTCCCATCCCCCTCCTGATAAGAGGCCTAGGCAAGAGACAGAATATGAATCTTCAGATCAGGTTTCCATTTCCTCTGACTCCTCCTCTTAGCAGAAATACTCTCTTCCTCCCTATGAGGATTCTGATGCTGAAGAATCTATCCCTTCAGCCTCTCCTCCTGAGGATTATTCTTTTGGAGAAACCCTGCTTACCATGAGAGAGCACTTCCACTGGGAGAGCCAGGACTACTCAGAATCAAAGAAAAGGCTTAGAGATTTCCTTTTACTACCTCAGCACAGGCCTCTTGCTTGTTAGACATTGTGGATGATGCATTTTCAGAGTCCAGCCTTTCTCCTGACTCTTTACCCCCTGCCCCTGCTAAACCAGACAGATAATACAGGGTTCCGGATTCACATAAATTTCTTTATAAAAACCCTGCTACTAACCCAGAAACCATTTCTCAGGGTACCAAAGGGGTCAAGGCTTCCACTGTAAAAAATCCTATTCCCTCTGATAGGGATTCAAGGGCACTAGACAGATGGGGGGAAAAAGGTTTACACCTCTGCTACTTTGGCTGTGAGGGCATTAAACTGTCAATTTCATATGCTTAAATATCAGCAATACTTAATGTCACTACTTAAACAGAAAATGTTGACTAATTCTGATTGTGCAGAAAATAAGGAAATGCAGGATTTATTGCATGCAGCTGAACAAGTGGGAAAGCATACATTGCAATGTGGTTTTGATTCTCTGGAGGCCTCTTGCAGGGCCGCAGTTACGGGTTCTGTCATTAGGAGGCATGCTTGGTTAAATGAACAGAATCTGCCAGATCATGTTAAAGCAAAATTATTAAATGCTCCATTACAGCATGATACTTTATTTGGGGTTAAAGCAGAGGAGGAGGTGTTGAAGAAAATGGAGGACAAAGCGAAATCTATGAAAACAGTAAAGGATTTCTTACAGGTACAGCCACCCAGGTTTAGCAGGAACTGGCCTACAAAGAATTGGTCCTTTCCAGTGTCAGACAGGCCACAAAGAGGCAGGTACAGACACCCCAGAGGCAGACCCCAGCCCCAGGGCTCATACAGGCCTAAACAGTGGGGCGCTTCTGCCTCCAAAAGCGGAGAAGACAAATCACAGCCATACAGGAAACAGTCCCAATGACTTTCCTCTGCCAGCACCAAGCACTTATTCTTTGGCAGCCCCCTTGGGGGGGAAACTAGCACTTTTTTCTCAGAATTGGCACAGGATCACCCAGGACAAATGGGTCTTGAATATAGTGTCCCAGAGCTACAGGTTCCACTTTCACACCCTACCAAGGGCAAAAGGTATGCCAGACCTGCCACACAATCAATGGGCAGAGGCTCAAAAACAAGTTTCATCCCTCATGGACATGAGGGCCATTCAGCAAGTACCATAGCAAGAGCAGGGAGAAGGATTTTACTCAAGACTTTTCTTGGTACCCAGAAAGGACAAAGCCTGGAGACCAATACTGGGCCTGTCTATTCTAAATACTTTTCTGAACATTCCAAAATTCAAAATGTTGACTCTGCAGCAGCTTCTGCCCATGCTGGGTAAGAAGGCTTGGCTTGTACCTTTGGACCTAAAAGTGGCATACTTGCAATCAGACAATCTTGCAGAAGATACCTCAGATTCATAGCTGGCTCAATGCACTACCAATTCTCTGCACTGCCCTTTGGCTTATCTACTGCACCCAGGATCTTCACAAAATGCCTGGCACCAGTAATTGAATTTTGCAAAGAGTAATTCAAATCTATCCTTATTTGGACGACTGCCTTATTCAAGCAGAGACCAAGGACATTTTACTAAAACATCTGGCGTTTGTAAAAAGATTATTAATTTGCCTAGGGTACACAGTAAATGAAAAGAAATCAAAACTAGTACCCTCTCAAGAGATAATATTCCTGGGTGCAAGCTTAAATACAATTGCCCAGATGGCTTATCTCACGCCAGCAAACAAAGGCAACTGACTTCTTACTTCAAAATGTTGGCAACAAAGACCCAGTTATTTGCAAGAGAAATTCTGCAGGCTTTGGGCTTCATGGCATCCTGCATTCTACTAATTCCATATGCCAGACTGCATATGGGGAAACTACAATGGTATCTAAAAGGTGTTTGGACTCAACATTGCCACAGCCTGGAAACATTAATTACCCTCCTTCCTTGCCTGCAACAGGAGTTTCGATGGTGGGCACAGGCCTGTCACCACAACAAGGGACAGCCATTCAACCAACCCACAGCCAGACAGTCAATAACAACAGATGCATCAGATTATGCCTAGGGAGCCCACATGGCAGGAAAATGTATTCAGGGCACATGGCCCACAAGCCAAAGGCATCTTCATATCAATCAAAAAGAGATGCTAGCTGTTCAGAATGCCCTGACAGCTTTCAAGGATCTACTTCATCCAGGACAACTACTGATAAGGACGGACAATACTACAGTCATGTGGTACATAAACAAGCAGGGAGGCACACATTCCTACCCCCTCTGCAGACAAGCCATGACTTTGTGGGACACAGCATTGACTTATCAAGTACACCTGCAAGCACAACTTCTGCCAGGAAAGATAAATACTCTGGCAGACGAACTAAGCAGAAACCTCACGGATCCCCATGAGTAGAAACTGTATCCCCAAGTCTTCAGCATGATAACAAAGGAATGGGGATGCCCAGACATAGATCTATTTGCCTCCCCCCACAACTGCCAACTACAGAGGTTCTGCACAAGGACTTATCACAAGCAAGCATGAAAAGTGGATGCACTGTCATTCAGCTGGGAAACCCTAACAGTTTATGCCTTTCCTCCTCTGCCTCTCCTCCCCAAGGTACTCCTAAAGGTCAGACAAGAGAAGCCAAAAATGATTCTGATTGCCCCAGACTGGCCCCGCCAGCACTGGTACCCAATCCTAAAGAGCTTGTCTCAAGGCCCAGCCTGGACATTACCTCTAATTCCTCATTTGCTGACCCAACAAAACAATCGGATCCTGCACAGCCAACTCAGGACCCTAAATCTGGCAGCATGGCGGACAATGTAGCCATTCAGAACACACCTCGCTCTAAAGCAGTGATGGATGTTATTTTGGAGGCCAGGAGGCTCAGTACCAGAAAATCTTATGCAGAAAAATGGAAGAGATTATGCGGTTGGAACCAGGCACAAGGAATTAACACAGTTGTACCAAATATTCCTCAGATTTTGCAATACCTAACTGAGATGCTTGACAAAGGCCTCAATTAAAATCCATGCCTCTGCCATTTCAGCTCATTACAATACGGAACCACCTCTTTTTTTCTCATCCATTGCTAAGGCAGTACCTCAGAGGGGCCAAAAATTTAAGACCCCCAAGGAGAGCACCAATACCTGCATGGGACCTCAACTATGTCTTGGAAAAACTCACACTGCCGCCATTTGAGTCAGCCAATACAGCTGAGATAAAGTTTTTATCATGGAAAACAGCTCTGCTCCTAGCAATAACCTCTGCAAGATGAGTCTCAGAGTTACAGGCACTCATGGCTGTGGAACCTTTTATCATTTTCCATCCAGACAGGGTTTCTCTGAGGTAAGTGTAAGGTAGAGTCCAGTGTGGCCCTTAACCAAACCATTCATTTGCCTACCTTTTATCCAAACCCACAGAATAAGGGTGAGAGACTCCTACATTCTTTGGACATACACAGGCAGCGACGCTTCTACTTGGACAGAACTAAAGCTTTCAGAAAGACTGAGCAGCTCTTAGTGGCATATGCTGCAGGATCACAAGGAAAAGCTATCTCTAAGCAGATTATTTCAAAATGGATAGGTCACTGCATTTGTTTCTGCTATGCACAACATGGCAAATCAGTGCCTAAGGGCATTAGGCCACATTCAACCAGAGCAGCAGCCACTTCAGCAGCCTTCCTCAGAGGAGTACCAACCAAAGACATTTTAGAGGCTGCAACTTAGAGTTCAGTGCACACTTTTACCAAGCACTACCACTTACCTCTCTACTCTAAATCCAGAGTAGGCTTTGCCACTGCAGTTCTGCAGGGCCTCATAGCCACTCCTAATTCTATTTAGGCCCAGCCCCCCCAACCTCAGCTTTGGGATTCAACCCAAGTGTAATGACTGCAACAGTGAAACACGATGAACATAGTACAGTTGTATACCTACCATAAATGTAGATGTTCGAGTGTATTCACTGTTGCAGTCCAGGTTACCCACCCACCATCCCCCTTTCTTTGCTAGGACTTATCTGTACTTCTCTATTCTATACAACCTATGTGGTGTATTTGCTTGTAGATGAAGGTAATGTTATATTTTAGTGCATGCTTTTTTATTGGCATAATTTTTAGCCTACCCTTTTGGGGGGCACCTGACATCTGGGGCAAGAAAAACTGAATAAATGGCGTCAGCTGCATCTTTTATACCCCTGGCGCACTGACATCAGGGAAGAGGCGAAAGCAACTGACGCCGGACCAAGACTTTGGAATTCAGGCCGACTGCGGGTAGCCTGCCAGCAGGATAACCCAAGTGTAATGACTGCAACAGTGAATACACTCGAACATCTACATTTATGGTAGGTACACAACTGTACTTCTTTTTTGGCTTTTCCCAGTTAGGGGTCACCACAGCAAATCACCTGTCTGCTTATGATTGGCAGTGGAGTTTTACGGTGTCAAGTTGCCAGCCCAGCGCCCAACCTTCCACAGAAGGCACACACACGCACGCACTCACGCCTAGGGCCAATTTAGGGTGTCCAATCCACCTGCAGCATGTCTTTGGGATGTGGGAGGAAACCCACGCGACCACAGGGAGGACATGCAGACTCTGCACAGAAGGCACCCCAGCCGGGGATCAAACCGGAGAAACTCTTGCTGTTTGGTGGCAATGCTAACCGCTGCACCACCGCGAGGACTTAAATTCAGCTTAGCACCAAAACTGGGTTGACCAGTATAAGGAGATGTCATCTTTCAAATGACAGAATATGTCATTTTTCTTGAGAAATGTATATTGTTTTGCTTTTCATGAGATGCCATAAAGTAATAGTTTCATATCCTTTTTTTCAGAAATACTTTGTGCATAAATATGTCCATTCTGAAAATTTAAACCACTTGACTATAAAAATGGCTTATGTTGTCTAAAATGACTAAAAATGAAAACTGTTATTAATGTTTTTTCTATAGATCCTCACTTACAGGAGACACAAACGCTGCCCCTGACAAGCAAGATTGCTTACCTGTGATCAAGTGACAGTACTGATCACTGTCTGTCATGTACTGATTGACCACCCCAATGTACATTCTTGCGGCATATGGCTCATATAATTATCCCTTTCTCCCATGCAAAATTATATAGAGGAAAATTAATATATTCATGTAGTAAATAAAAGATATTGTAATGCAAACATTAAAAAAAAACTAAGTAGGATTCTGTATTTCTGGAAATTAAAATGTGAGATTGAGATGACCTGGTCGTTGCTCATTGCTCACCACTCACATTCATACAGAAGGAGAATTTGTTTTAGGTTAAACATCAAACAGGCATTTCAGGCTTCTTTCTTCAGCTCAGTGTTCACATTCTTATGACAGGAGAACTGTTCTAAGTTAAACAACAAACAGGCATTAAAGGTTACTTTTGCTTACAGCTCACAGAATAAACCATTTAAGAATGTTGTCATGTGTCTTCTGCGCGCATTCCATCTGCATCCGATTTTGAAACTGCCCTCTTGAACTAGAATTTAAGCAAATACCAAATCCATAAGACCATGATTCTCCAAGCTTGAGCACTGTCCTGGCCACATGAGAAAACTGTCTGTGTTTGTGAGCTTGTATTTGTGTTATTAGTTAATCTTCTTATGTCATAGACTCCAACTGCTCCTAGATAGAACTTTGCTTGATTGGGTTTTGCTTAAAAAAAAGGTGCCTCATTTCTGAGGCCCAAAACTGTAATACTAAGTAACCATTTTTGGACTGCGGAAATCTCCAGTGTTGAATGTAACCAGGTATGAGAATGTTTGGCCACATTTATGTGCTTCAGTCTGTTTTGCTCATTTAATCAATCACACATGTACTCACTCTCTCACTGAGTCACTCTGTCTCACAGACACACACTCCCCTTGACAAGCCAGATGATCAGGTAAAAGTGGTGATTATTCACTTTCATAACACAGACTGACCCATCCCTCAGGTAACTTCTTTCTTAGTAGATATGCTTTTGATAGTTGACTGTGATCAGGAGAAAAGAATTCTGGACACACTGTTCTAGTTTGGCTTATGTCATTAACTCACACTTCCTAAGACGGATCAGTAAATTTTTTAGTTGCATACAAGTGCAGTAATCAGCTGCTTTCACAAACAGACTCTTTCCACTCCCCCAGAATAACCATTTTCTGTTTTGCTGTAATGTTGATGTTATCTGATGAAAGATGTTCTGGCTTCAGTGATGTATTTTAGCTTGTTCATACACACACCGCTTTTGAGAAGTCAAGCCTGTTAAGTGCTAGTAGTGGTCAGTTCATTTCAACTATAGACTCCCCCCCTCAATAATGACCACTTTCTGACTTGTTACACTTCTATTTTTTTGGCTGTGATCACGTGATAGACCACCATAAAGTAATTTATGTCAGCTTGACTCTCTCACAGATCAGAATTTACTATGATTGTGTGATTGTAGTCACTTGTAGTCATCAGTTGCTTTCACACAGATTGCTTCCCTAGCATCCCCCCCAAAAAAAATATCCACTTTCTGTCTGGGTTCATATATTTGTTCGTGTTAAGCTGAAAGAAATTTTCCCCATGGTTACTTATTTCTGCTTATTTCACGCTAATACACAAGCACACTTATTTAATTTTTTGTTTTTACTTTTGTGTCCCTTAGCTGTGTACACAGTCCACAGTGCTGTCTAATTAGAACAGCATAATCTAAGACATATGTCCCGCTCACACCAACCATAATTTCATTTTCAATCAAAGCATGTTTGATTTGTTACTGTATGGCCTAACATATTTCTCACTATCAGAGACCATATATTTTGGTTTTCTCAATGAAGTGTGATGCTTTATTGTTTTGCTGTCTAACCCATGGTGTCATCCGGCAAGCTGTCCCTTGCTCCTTTCCTCCACTGATCATTATGTCATACATTCTACCATCTGTCCACAACCCCTTTTCCCATATTGAAGGTAAAGAAGTTGTGTATAGTGTATGCCATTTTCACTAACCTTAGAATCCGGTATTTTGTCTCATGCCAAAATAAGGCTATGGTGTTACAAATTCACTTCCACCCCATTGTTTTATTTTTAGTTAAAACAACAAAATTTAAATAAACAAGATGGATCACTGCATGTAAATAATTTCCTCACAGATTAATCCACTTTACTGACACAAATAGTCTTGGTGACTGCATATTCACTCCCTCTCTCTTCATAATAATTTTTGGTGCTGTTTCATAAACATATTTTGTGTGGGTAGTGTATGTTTAAAAACTTTCCACAGATGTATACGTTTTCCTAAAACTGTTTATCGTTTGTGTAACTTTTAACCTGAAATCTATCGCTGAAGCTTGGAGCATCTACATCATTTGGTGGTCTCTCTGTACCTATATTGAAGTGTGAATGTCGAAGGCCTGTCAGTGCTTATTTCACACATCTGTGAGCTGTTACATTGACTAGCTTTAACCTGCTACTGTATGGCAGGGAGGGAAGTGAAGACTGTATGCCAGGTAATATGCTGCCTTAGTTCCAGGTTCTTGGCATTTTAATGGTAAGTTATGTGTGTCATTAAAATGTTAAACTCTAAACTTCTAAACTGATTTTTGGATAGTCGATTATTGTTTTAAAATTAAAAATGAAAGAGAGGAAAGCTGAGTTAATTATCTCAACAGTTTATGTAGTACCAATGCTCTTGGGTTCCATGTAGCTTGGCACCATGGGATGGGGGGGATAATAAATTGGATGCATGCAAAACACTTGAATGTAGCATATTCTGTATTATTTCTTTTAGACAGTCTTGACAGTTTTCTGTTTCCTTCATCTAGGATCAAACACCAAATCATTAGTGTTGCAAGCTGTCATAGCGTAACTGTTGCATTGCTGTATTGTTTGTTATACAAGAGTGTGTAAATCTCCCCAGCCCTGTGAGATTTCATTTTACCAGAATTGGGGAGAATTTCATCTCCTTGAAAGGGATGTTGGTATTGGGCATTTACAGAGACGCTGCTTGTTCCAAATTCAAGACTTATCAGGGATTATAACATTGATGTAGAATTGATATCCTGAACAGGTTGTGACACAGCAGCTGTACAAGACTTTATCTCCTCTTCTTCCTACTTCCCCTTTGAAGGTCACTGCTTGAAACTGACAGAAATGGCATTCTAAACAAGGTTGATTCATATGAGGCACTTTAGATATGTAGATACTGATAAATCTGATCTTCAAGAACATATTATTTATCATATCTGTACCCCTCTTACTGTCTTGAGAAGGAACTGGATTGTCTAGCATGGATTTCATCACATGGACATTCATTTGCTGTGGTTGTTAAACTGTGCCTAGGTTTTTGCTTAAAATTTTCATTCAGAGTTATACCCATCTTTCCTATGCTGATCCTTCTTGTCATAGGTACCTGTACTAGGAGGAAGCTTGAAAGATCCTGGATTGTACCTCATTTTATCGGTATACCTTTGTTGGTATTGTTGCATCATCAGTTTAATTATTTATTTAAATGTTGCTTATGTGTTAACTCCACTAGGTGCAATTGCTTCTTTTCAGTGCTGATACAGAGGTATTCTCTTTTTAAGTGATGTAGATGGATTAGAGGGCAAAACTGTCCATCAGCTAATAGCCTTAATCCTGTGTTCTAAATTTCCACTCAAATGTCTGTCAATAGTGAGGAGTGGGTAAGATTCAGAGCAGTCCTTTATTCACAATTGCTTTTAAGAAAATTACCTGGTTCCTTGTCAACCTGATGGGGAGGATATTTTACAGAGAAATGGCCTTCTGAGTTAGATGCTGTGCAGTATGCGTAATTTTAGCTCTGACTTTCAAAGCCCTCTGCAGGCTTCTAACTGTTGGTCTTTTTCCTTCTACTGCTTGACAAATTTCTGAAAATAAAATCTTTAGTTGCTGCTGTTGTGGTCTTCTGCCTGTGAGTTTTATGAGGTCATATTCTGGATTAGGAGGAAGTATTCATCCCCTGCACAGCTCAGTTCATTTCTAATACACACATTTCTGATATTGATCTTAATGTATGTGGCTGCAAAGTTCTGACATTTTTCAGTGCCTAAGAAGCTAAAACTCTTTAAGTTGTGTGTTTAGTCATCAGATTACAAGCCAGTACCCTCACAGCAGTGTTTGGTTGCCTTGGAGAGGTGCACATGTGAAGAACTGCCAAGTACGCTTCAATCTGACTGCCCATAACAAGCACGGAGGAACCAGGCAGCGGTATTCTCTTTCCCCTTTATTTCCTGTATATTTAAAGCAGTTGGCAGAGAAAATAAGGGACACAAATCCAAAGACGTCACCTCCTGCTATTCCGTTTAATGTGGAATGTGGACATTGGAGAAAGGATGTTCGGAATTATAGACAGGTAGAGATTATGGATACAATGTTATTTTTCAACAGTTTGACTACATTTTTGTTCGACTTTCCAGATTTTAATAGTAAACCATAGGTTAATGTGTTCCCAGACAGGCCCATTTCTCTCGAGCAACATTTTTCCAGGGTCACTTGAAAAGCTAGCTTGGGTCTTCAAAGAGGGGAGGGGAGATGTGACAATGTAAGGTGTTGCCATATGTGCCAAGGAGAATGGGGCAGTGCATGTGTAACATATGCCAACAGAGTTATATGGAGTTTTGTAAATAAGTCTGTGTCATTAACTGTCACACTGACTTGTACAGATGCTTGTGTTAAAATGTATCAACAGTGTTATAACTGATTAAATGTTTATGTTTAAACATAGAATTCTGGAAGGGAAGAGTAGAAGTTTTTGAAAAATTTCTATAGCTTTCAGATACTGCAACAGATCTTAGCAAAGCTGTGAGTGTATATTGTACCAGAGTCAGGTAATCAGATGTGCTGCCATTCCATAACCAGCACTGAGAGGTTGGAACTCTCCCAGCAGTTTGTTTTGTTTTGTTTTTCTGGAACCTGATATAAAGATCTTTGACAGTTATCATAGCCAGTTAGTTGATTGAGTTCAGTTCAGTTAGTTTTAGTTTGAAGCTCATCACGTTACATTGTGGAAGTAAGCATTTTTTCTGCATCTGTATGAATCTGTCCAGCTGTGTTAATTTTATTTCTCTTGTTATTGAAACTCTGGTGTTTATTGTAGTTAGATATTTAGTATTGTCACATTTTCTATTTTAATATTTATTATTAAATATTTGTATAACTTTCATTGTGGCTGGTATTTTAGAGAATACTTTTAATGTGTTGAGAGTACTTGTGCTTATTTTAGTGACACTATGGCCACTCTGAAAAGCCTTGCTGCTTCGGTTACACTCTACCATTTATATTAGTATTGATTTTATGGAGTGGCTGACTGTTGGTAGTGTGTTTACCTCATAGTCTGGCAGATGGGGTACAGCTAGTAAATCTGTGCCAGCCTTTCCCAGGAGTGTGTATGTGAAAATCAAATACCCAGGTGTGGGTGTGTCAGCTACTTGGAACTTTGACACAGTGCTCCAAAGTGAGTCTTGTTTTGTATCTGGAGAGACAAGAGTCTCTAATCCCAGGTCTGGAGTGTGTTCCCTATGTGCTCTTGGGTGAAACTGTGCTTGATGTGGAGAGCTGCATCTGAAAAACACTGTGTAAATCCATTTCTGTTTTAGTGCCTGTCATTCACCAGTGGTGAGGATTGAGTCTTCTTAATTACTGGCCTGGAGTAGAGTGTCCGTTACAGGGCTTATAAAATATTGCATGGTAACTATAAGAATCAATCAGAGAAGTTTAGAAAAGTTTTGGAAGAGAGAGTGGAAAAGATGTTTACAAAAGAACAGTGGGAGGACATATGTATAGCTCCCATTTATGCAACAAAGTCCATTAGGTTTAGGATCTTTGCTTGGAAGTGTTTTCAGAAATATTTTTGTACACCAGGCAGACTTCAAAGAATTTTTCCTCAGGTAGAAATGATGTCCTTCCAGCTGCTTTGCTGTTTAATAATTATAGTGAGCACATAGGATCCCTGACTATTCCTGCTGCAAAAAGTAAGACAGTCTCTCTCTGTCAAGGGAACAACTGAATTTTACTCCAGTTATAAATGCACAAAAGGAGAAAAACCTTCAGTGAAAAACAATGTAAGGTAGTTTCCAAGAGTTAAATGAAACTGCTGAAATATCATGTTTTCCCTCACTTCTGCATAATTGTGTTCTGTAATGTAATGTAAATTTGCTGGAAGGGTTCCCTCATCCACACCAACACCCACATGCCTTATACTGCTCAAGTTGAAGTTAAATTAACATTTTAGCTTATTGTACTGTAGCAGTGCAAAATTTCTCCGGAGAAAGCAAATAAAGCCTTTAACAATAAAATTAAATGTTATGACTTATGTCAGTACCTTTTGTATCCATAAACATTCTACCTCAGGGATTGTTTTTGGTGGAAGACTGTTTATGCTGTAGTAACTGCATTCCATTCAAATATCTTGTTGGTTAGTTGTTCCATTTCCCTACCCTCAGTTCCCACCACCCCACATAATCTACACTTACCCTAAGCTAATCTCCATCCACGACATTTCCACCAGTTATGAAACAGCTTACGATCTATACTTGTGTGCTCCTTCACACACCCACTAACTACTTCCTACATTTCTTCTTTCTTTCAGCTGGATTTCTTCTACATTGTAACTTGACAACCCCTCTCAATTCTCCCAACCCACAACCGGTCAAACCCTGTCCAGCCCACTATTACTATTTTGTTTACATTTTCAGTAAATACTCACATAGGTAGGTACTAGGCTATTGGCCCTAGGGCCTTTATAAGCCTAGCCAAGAAGGTACCCCTGCTTTCACCACCCAAGAAAATTATTCTCCTGTGCCCCTGTCGAGCAGAGCCACAGAGGTGATCCCCAGGGTGAATTTCCTGTTTCCCATCCAATCATCAAAATTTTTCTTGAAGAGGGCTAATGAGGAGCTTTGTTTGATAATAGATAGGTAGTTTGTTCCAGAATATGAGAAGTCTCTGGGACAGGAAATTATCCCTCCAGCATGTTCTGTTTATTGTGGTGACAAGGTTTAGGTCCCTAGAGCATGTAGCTCAGAGGGATTGGGATTTCTTTAAGTGGAGCATGTCCAACAGCTCTGGGTTTGACATAGCTTTGTATGTTAGGCAGAGATCGCCTCTGAGTAGCCGATATGCGACGGGAGTAAAGCTCGAGTTTTTTGAGATGGTCTGCGTAGGGCATCTGTTTCAGGCCGGTAAACCTCTGTGAGGTATTTCTGCAGCCTTTCCAGTTGTTGTAGATGTCTTGTGAGGTACATACCAAAAGGGGCATTGTACTCTATAATGGGTCTGAGTGACGAGTAGAGGGGGAACAATGACCTCTTTTTTCCTGGATGAGAAACTTTTTGTGATGAGGTGTGCCATGTAGAAGGATTTCCTGACTACTGTGGCAATGTGATTATCAAAGGAGAGACTACTGTCCACCTGTGTTTCAAGGTCTCTTATTGCACTTTTGGTGTTAAGTAGACTACCACCTATGTGGTAGCTCATGGGTACAGAGTTTTTACCAAAGGGGATGACAGTGCACTTTTTGGCATTGAGCTTGAGGCCATGACTTTGACACCAGGCATCTGTCTCAGTGAGGCCCTTTTGTAGGATGTCCACATCGTTAAGAGTTTCACTTATGGCTCCTAGTTTGCAGTCATCTGCAAACTTCATTAGCCAAAGACATTCTGTGTTAGCCTGTACGTCAGAAAAGTAGATACCAAACAGGAGAGCACCCAGGACTGAACCCTGTGGTACTCCACTTGTCACTGGTCTGAAGTTTGATTTGGGAGTCTACTACTTTCACAGTGTGGGTTCGGTCAGTGAGCCAGTTGGCAACCCATCTTGTGACATAGGGATTTATACCTAGTTTAGTGAGTTTATCTATAATTCCAGAGTGGGGGATGGTGTCAAAAGTCTTGGTGAGATCTAGATAGGCTGTGTGAACCACCTTACCCTCGTCTGTGGCTTTGGTGACTGCTTCAAAGAAGTCTTATCAGGTTTAGGAGACATGATCTGCCTTTTACAAACCCGAACTGGGTGGGGTCCAGAGTTTGCAGATTACCAATGTCTTTGTTTATAAGTTCCATGATAATATGATGTTCTTCATGTTTCAGTGTTGCAGTCATTACATTTGGCTAATCTGCTGGCAGGTTACCCTCAGTCGGCCTGATTAACAAAGTCTTGGGTCCTGCATCGGTTGCAGTCCCTTCTTCCATGACGTCAGTTCGTCAAGGGTATAAAACATGCAGCCGACACCATTACATCAGTCTTTCTTGCCATGCAGTGCCCAAAGCAGAAGCAGTTCACAAGTGCCAGTCGTCCGACTCCTGAAATTTTCGTTTTCGAGTTTCAGAACTGAAGTCTTCAACTTAAAACTAAGTACCCCGTTGGGGAAACTTTTTCTTGCTCATTAACGATGTCAGTAAAAGTTAATAATTGCATTACTTGTGGGAAGCAAATACCTCATAAAAATTTTCATTTGTACTGTATTCCTTGCCTAGGCCCTGAACATGACGTACCTTGATGTCGGTTTTGTGCTTTATTTTATCAGCGCACTATCTATCATTGGTACATTTTCGCCTCTAAATATTTCGGTTCTTGGTTTAATTATCCAGAAATGACATCAGTTAGCTATCCGACTACCGGAATTCTGAAAAAACACAAAGAAAAAGACAAACAAGCCACTGAGGTCCAAAACTGCAGACAACGCTTCTCCTAAGCCAGTCGCCAGTTCGCTGGTACTCAGTGAGGCGCTTTCGCAGCCCCTGATACCCGCTACTTCTGACTCGCAGGCCTCTACTGAGACCCATTCGGGTATGCCGCAAGATGCTTCACCTATGGAACCCACGGATTTCTCTACCTTGGAAGGGTCTGGAGCCGCTGTGCAGGCACCGGCTTCTGAGGGTGTTTTCAGGCCTACAGACTTGCATATTAAACAGACTCCATCTTCTATTCTAAGGCCCAAATCTCAATCTATGTCTAAAAACCGATGCCCAGGCCACATGTTCAGGCCCCTATACCTAAAAAACAAATGATCAAAATAGTTGAAGATCTTATTACTCTAATCAGGGGTAGTCAACCCCCCCCCCCTTCTAAGAGGCCTAGGACTGACCTTGACTATGAGTCTTCTGATCAGGACTCTGTTTCTTCTAATTCTTCATATGACTTGTATTTGTCCATGCCTACTTATGAGGATTCTGATGCAGAGGATTCCATTCCCTCTGCTTCCCCCCCTGAGGATTTTTCTTTTTGGGAAACTTTACATACCTTAAGGGAACATTTCCACTGGGAAAGTCAGGAATTTTCTGAGTCTAAAAAAGAGGCTTAGGGATTTCCTCCTTCTACCTCAACATAGGCCTTTGGCTATACCTCCTGTACTAGACATTGTTGATGATGTGTTTTCAGAATCTAGTATGGCTCCTGATTCCCCGCCTCCAGCTCCTAGTAAACATGACAGATACTACAGGGTTCCTGAGTCCCATAAGTTCCTTTTCAAAAATCCTGCTGCGGATCCAGAAACCATTTCTCAGGGGCTCAAGGCTTCTACTGCTAAAACTTCTACCCCTTCTGATAGAGACTCCAGGGCGCTGGATAGATGGGGTAAAAAGGTTTATACTTCTGCAACCTTGGCAATCAGGGCTTTAAACTGCCAATTTCATATGGTAAAATATCAACAGCATATTATGGGACTGCTTAAACAGAAAATGATGTTGATTTCTGACTGTGGAAAATAAAGATTTACAGGATTTATTGCATTCTGCTGAACAAGTTGGAAAACATACTGTGCAATGTGGTTTTGATTCTTTAGAGGCCTCTTGCAGGGCTGTGGTTACTGGGTCTGTGCTTAGAAGGCATGCTTGGCTTAAGGAGCAATCTCTGCCTGATCATGTTAAAGCAAAATTGTTGGATGCTCCTTTAAATCAGGACTGCCTGTTTGGCAATAAGGCTGAAGAAGTTCTAAAAAAGATTGAAGATAAAGCTAAATCTATGCAAACCGTAAAAGATGTCTTACAAGTGCAACCTCCAAGATTTAGTAGGCACTGGCCTAGTAAGAATTGGTCCTTTCCAGCCCCTTCCAGATCCACTCAAACCAAACCCAGACACACCTAAAGCACCAGGTTTCAGTCCCAAGGGACTCTCAGAACTAAGCAGTGAGGGGCATTCACTTCAAAATCTGAAAATAACAAGACACCCCCCCTATGGTAAACAGTCTCAATGACTTTCCTTTAAAATTGCCAAGCACTTACCTTTCAGTTGCCCCTTTGGGGGGAAAGATTGCTCTTCATGCAAAAAACTGGAAACTCATAACCCAGGACAAATGAGTTTTAAATATAGTGTCCCAGGATACAGATTTCATTTCCACATGTTGCCAACACCAAACGGGTGGCCGGACCTGCCCCCAAATCAGTGGGCAGAGGCTCAGAAACAAGTACTTTCCCTCTTAAACATGGGGGCTATTCATCCGGTACCAGAAGAGGAAAAGGGACAAGGTTTCTATTCCAGGCTTTTCCTGGTACCCAGAAAAGACAAATCTTGGCGTCCAATTCTGGACCTGTCTACTCTAAACACCTTTCTAGATATTCTAAAATTCAGGATGCTGACTCTTTACCAGTTACTTCCTGTGCAAAGATGCCTGGTTGGCAACTCTAGATTTAAAAGAAACTTACCTGCATATCCCATTCAGGGAATCTTGCAGAAGATACCTACGCTTCAAAGCAGGCTACATGCACTATCAGTTCTCTGCACTGCTCTTTGGCTTATCTACTGCGCCCAGGGTATTCACAAAGTGCCTAGCTCCAGTTATTGCATTTTGCAGGCAAAGAAATATTCAAATATATCCATACCTGGATGATTGTCTAATTCAGGCAGAAAACCAGGCCATGCTTATAAATCATCTGGTGTTTATAAAAAGGGTTCTAACTTGTCTAGGGTACACCATAAACGAAAAGAAATCACAACTAGTACCCTCTCAACAGATTACATTCCTGGGTGCAAGCTTGAATACAACTTCCCAAATAGCTTTCCTCACCCCAGAAAAGCAAATTCATTTGGTAACTTACTTCAAACAAGTGGCCACAAAAACCCTGCTATCTGCAAGACAAATACTGCAAGCCTTGAGTTCATGGCCTCCGGCATTCTTCTAATTCCATATGCAAGACTGCATATGAGGAAACTTCATTGATACTTAAAAAGTCTATGGAGTCAACATTGTCACAGCCTGGAAACAATGAATCTGAAGTAGGAGATTCATTTGTCTGCAACCTGTGGGTTATGGATCCGATATCAGATCCGAACCGGCATGGTTTACCAGCTATGGATCCAAGCTCTCAGCTCCTCCCCTCACCCATAATGCCCTGCTCTACCCTCATGACCTCAGATCTCGTTTGCCGCTCATGGTGACCAGATTGTTTTTTCCAGCTCTCCAGCTAAGTGATATATTCAGTGTTTAAATTGTAAAATTTAAAAAAAATTTTTTGGTTAATTTGTGTGAAAGTGTAGGTTTCCCTCTTGTATTATTACTTTTTTTTAGAGTTTAATCTTAAATTTATATCCCTCCCCTCGCTGGTAGCGTAGTGTGTGTGTTGGGCCTGTGAGTGATTTTTGTTTTTAGTTACTTTACTTTAGTTATAGTAACTTTTATTTGTTAGCTTGGGATGTCTGAGCAGCCCAAGGCTATTTTCTCTAAATGCTCCGAGTGTGGCCATAAGCTTTCCCCAGCTGATGGCCACACTCGGTGTTAGATGCCTGGTGTCCGAACACCACAGATCTGGATGTTCCATTTGTGCAGGGTCCAACCCCAGGGCATTGAAGGAGCGGAGGGCCAAGCTTGTTTTGGCGGGCCTTTTGCCGCCGGACTCGCTCCGACCTCCGCTCCTTCGGGGTAACCGTCTCCACGGTTATTCCCTCTCCGGCTCCCCTCCTCCTCCTGGGACTCAACCTCCCGCTTCTGGTTGGAGGAGAGGGATGCTAGAAAGGACCGGAGGAGAAGCACCATAAGCGGCGGGCGAGACCTCTGTTTCGGCCCGCCAGCCAAGCGGCTTCTCCCCGGCTCCTTGTCGGCTGGATCTCCTCCTCCTCGGCTCCGGTCTCCAGTGTGTTTTTCACCGGGACCTGAGGAGGAGGAGACCCGATCTCCGTCGAGGCTATCGAGGAGGCACTCAAGGCCTACCTCGGTAGCCTCGTCGAGATCAATGTACAGCCTATCGGATGCTGATCTGGACCGGATGATGAGAAGGTTCATCCAGGCCCAGATGCAGATGGGAGTGCTCTTGCCTCCCCCCCCCCCCCCGGGGGGGAACTCGATCCCCTTTTTCAAGCCAATTGCTCCTTTTCCGACCCGTTACCCGGGTTCGGAGCAGTTGGAGCCGAGCAGCCGAGCCGGGGATCAGTGCTCCGGCGCCCGTCTGTGTCGGAGCGCACTGTCCCGGATCCGAGCTGCGCCGGCCCGATCCACTCTTCGGATCCGAGGGGGAGCCGATTGTTGGATCCTTTGGTCGAGGTCGGCTCCCCTTCGGCCTTTGATGTAGTGGAGAGGGCCCTGTTGAGGGTCTCCGGACCCCCGGCACTTGTTTGGCTCCGTCGAGCTCCCTCTGCACTGGGTCAGGCTTCCACCATCCGGCCCTTGGGACAGCCTGCTTCTGTGCCCCAAGCTGTTCCCCTGGAACAGGTTGCTGCTTGCGAGGAGTCCTCTGACAGACCCCAGAGGATGTCCCTCGCAAGCATACGCAAAAGGAGGCACATTGACTCCCAGTCTCTCACGGAAGACACGGATTTGGAGGAAGGAAGGCTCCCCACGGTCACCCCCCGAGGATGTCTCATTTGGAGACATCATGGAAATGCTCCGCATAAGGGGGGGTGGTCTGCCCCCAAGTCTTCCTCGGACGAGTCCGTGTTCTTGGAGGCATTTGAAGCGGGCCCGTCTACCTCTTGGGTGTCCCCTCCTGCCGACCCCCTGGTGGACCTCATTACCATCAGGGCGTGGAAGGAACCGGACACCGTGGAGCCAATCCCTAAGAGGCCCGACAGGATCCTCAGTCCACCGTCTGACCGTGCCCATTGGAGTAAGGGGCCTCCGGTAGATGCCATGTTGATGGCGGCGGCCACCAAAAGGGAACTTGCTCAGGAGAGTCCCTCAGTCCATCCCCCGAGCAAGGAGTCTCGGATGATGGACCGCTTGGGGAAGCGGATGTTTAGTTCAGCGACCTTCTCGGTAAGGGCTGAACTACCTGGCACACGTTATTAGGATGCAGCGATCTCATTAAAGAATACGCTGCATCTCCCCAGAGTCCATGTCGGAGGAGGACAAAGTGCTGCACTCCACCCGCATGGCCACTCTTAGATCAGTTACCAATACCTCTATGCGGCTACTCTCCCATGCTACGGAAGGCGCCGCTAGAGCCGCAGGGTCAGGTCTAGTCACTAGGCGTCAGGCCTGGCTCCGTCATTGCGATTTCTCAGAGCCCTTCAAAGCGTCATTTGCGAACGCCCCCTTTGATGGTTCTGCCCTCTTTGGCAAAACCGTTCGCGACACTTTGACCCAGAGCGAAGGACGGGAAGACGCTGTCTGCCGTCGGAATCCGCTTCTCTGCACCCCAGAGGCCCTATTCTAGGAACCAAAAGGGTCAGAAGAAGATGTGGTTCTGGAAGTCGCAGCAATCCCAGCCTGCTCCGGACAACCAGTCCTTCCGTGGCAGAGGAGGACAGGGAGGACGCCGCCCTAGAGGCAGAGGGGCTCCCAGGAACTTCGGGTCCAGAGAACCCTTCTCTGAACGGCCCGCGCAGCAACTGCTCCACTCTGGAGGCAGTCGGGGGACATTTTTCGGGGCACCTAGCGGCATGGGAGTCCATAACATCAGACCGCTGGGTTCTCCAGATCATATCCAGAGGATACCGTATCCATTTTCGTCACTTACCAAAATTGAAGTCCCTCCCAGACGTTCCACCCGGTCAACGGGAGGCCGCTTTGGCAGAAATTGGCCATCTGCTAAAGAAAAGAGCCATCCAGCCCGTCCCCCCAGACCAGATCGGATCAGGGTTCTACTCCAGGTTCTTTTAGTGCCAAAAAGACGGGGGATCTAAGACCAATTTTAGACCTTTCTCTCTTGAACCTGGCAGTTCCCAAGGAAAAATTCCGAATGGTCACTCTGCAATCTATTCTCCCCCTTCTGGGAGAAAATCACTGGATGTGTTCCATAGACCTCAAAGATGCACTACCACATCCTAATGGACAGGCGCTCAGGAGGTTTCTCCGCTTCGGCTGGGAGCCAGTCACTACCAGTTCCGGGTCCTTCCCTTTGGTCTCACCACAGCCCCCAGGGTGTTCACCAAAGTATTAGCAGTGGTAGTGGCCCACCTGAGGCTTCAGGGGGTGCAGGTCTTCCCCTACCTGGACGACTGGCTCCTTACCGCCCCAACAAGGCATCTACTACTATTGGCGCGAGACTCCTTTCTCCATCTTGCTCCCAATCTGGGCATTACTATAAATACAAAGAAATCCAACCTAGCGCCCACTCAGCTCTTAGATTTTATAGGGGCCAGGTTAGACACAAGGAGTTTAAAAGCCTTCCTCACTGTGGACAGAGTTCAAAATCTGCAGCTCCAGGTGCGGGCCATTCTCCACTCAAGTTCTGTTCCGGCGGAGTTGGTCCTGAGGGCTCTAGGGTCCATGGCGTCTGCTATAGCACTTCTTCCTCTCGCCAGGCTCAATATGCATCCTCCAGTGGACTCTCTTAGTACAGTGGTCATACCTTGCTCTTCCTATGCATCATCCCATTGCGATCAGCAAGGCTTGCAAGCAGTCCCTCCTGTGGTGGCTTCACTCCCCAGATCTCCACGGAGGCCGCCCATTTTGTGCTTCTCCCCCTCTCGCCACGGTGACCACGGACGCCTCCCGCCTCGGGTTGGGGGCATTTTATGGCGGACCGTCCAAGGCACGTGGAACGATTCAGAGACCTTACTGCATATCAACGTTCTAGAGATGAGAGCAGTGCTCTTAGCATTGCTAGCACTTCAGGACTTTCTTCCCTTGGGAACAATTGCGATTCAATCGGACAACATGGTCGGTTGTTTGGTATATCAACAAGCAAGGGGGAACGAGGTCTTACCCTCTTTGTCGAGAAGCCATGAGAGTTTGGGAATGGGCAATCTCCACCAACCGCTTTCTAATAGCAACGCACATTCCGGGTCGGTCCAACATCCTGGCGGACAAGCTCAGTCGCACCATTCTGACCCCTTACGAGTGGTCTCTCAATTTTCAAGTAGCGGAACGCATATTCGCACGGTGGGGAACTCCTTCATGCGATCTTTTTGCCTCTCCCTCAAACACCAAGTGCGACAGTTTTTTCGCTCTGATACCTCCTCCAGGAGGTTCCCCAAGAGACGCTCTGGTGCATGCTTGGCCACCCAGTCTTCTGTATGCTTATCCACCCTTGCCTCTGATGCTCCAAGTTCTTCAGAAAGCCTCTCGGGTGGGTTGCAGAATGATTCTCATTGCTCCGTTTTGGCCTCTGCAGATCTGGTTCCCCTTCCTAAGGTCTCACTCGGTGAATCCTCCTTGGATTCTAGATCCCATTCCGGATCTGATATCTCATCCATCCTGCCTATCTCCTCCGAACCTGGACTACCTGAAGCTGACCGCTTGGCTGCTCCAGTTCCACTCTTGATCAGGACTCCCGGTATTTCGTCCCCTGTTAAGGTGATCCTGGTGGCAGCTCATAAACCGTCCACTAGGAAAGTCTACCGCAGCAAGTGGAAACGGTTTTCTTTGTGGGCGGAGCGGCAAGGCCTGAACCCCTTCACAGTTCCTCTCCCTTTAGTGCTTGATTTCTTAACCACTCTTTTTAACGATGGTGCCAGCAGTTCCACAGTCAAAGTACAACTTGCGGCAATTTCACATTATCACATTGGTCATGACTCCAGTCCACTCATGTCAGCCAAGTTGTGTAAAATTTTCCTTAAAGGTACTTTCCTTCTCAGGCCCCCTGTAAAACAAGCGGTTCCTCCCTGGGACCTTTCCTTAGTTCTCCAGGCCTTGACCGCCCCCCCCCCCTTCGAACCAGCGGCTACGGTAGATCTCAAATTCTTGTCTTTCAAGACTGCCTTTTTAGTAGCCATTACATCGGCCAAGAGAGTTTCAGAGCTCCAAGCATTATCAGCTAAACCTCCTTACTTGGTCTTTCATCCGGACCGTGTTTACCTCAGGACCAACCCGTCCTTTCTTCCTAAAGTAGCTTCTGAAGCAAACATTAATCAATCCATTAACCTCCCTGATGTCCTTCAAGGATGCATCTGCAGTCCTTACAAATGGGTTGTCCTGTCGTCAGGCAGCCCCTCAGACGGCCGGATTCCAAAGTCTGGGTCTGGCTTCGGCTGGTGTCGCACTTCACCCGACGTCATTGCGGCAGTTCTTCGGGTATAAAGGCATCAGCCGACGCCATTTTCCTCAGTCTTTCTTGCTGTGTGGCGCCCGAAGCAGAAGCTGTTCGCAAGTGCCGGTCGGTCAGATCCAGAGATTACTACTACCGAATACTATTTCGAAGACTTCTATAAAGCTAAGTACCCCATTGGGGACTTTTTCTTGCCTCAGCCGATGTCAGAGAAAGTTAATAACTGTTTATCCTGTGGGAAACAAATACCTCATAAAGACTTCCACTCCTATTGCATACATTGTTTAGGCCCAGACCACGACGTAGCAGCTTGTCTAGCTTGTGCTTCTTTTAACCGACGGACGCTTAGACGTCGCTCGGACTTTGCTGAACAGATTTTCGGCTCCGATTTTGCCTACATTATGCCGTCGGATCCTCCGACTACGCAAATAACCAAAAGTGCAAAGAAAGGACCGACACATGATCCGGTTTCGGCTGAAACCGCGGTTAAGCAATCCACGAGTGTCTCGGTTTCGGCGAAACCGAGCAAGCGGTTCTTTCTTCAGCCGATAACTTGCCTCCTACCGAGGCCTCTTCTATCCTGGTAGAAACGGCTTCTGAAATCCAGCCTTCTGTTGCGATTTCACAGGATTTATCAGACACCATTCCACTAGATATCTCTACCCTGCACGTGAAGCTGCTAGGCCTCCTCCAGCTATGTCTATTAAGGCCTTTGCCAGGGCTAAAGCAGCCAAAACTTCCAAACCTGTGCCTGCCAAGCCCCCCTCACAGGCCCAGCACCAGCTCCCATATGCTTTCTTTGGCACAGGATCTCATAACTTTAATTCGTGGATCCCAGCCTCATCCAGACAGGGCCTCTCCCTCCTCCAGAAAAGAGGCCTAGAGCAGAGCCCCTGAGCCAGTAGCCACAGATGATTCTTCTGATGATTCAGAACATACAGACCCTCCTGAGGCTTCTTATTCTCCTTACGAAGACTCTGATGCTGAGGAGTCCATCCCTTCAGCCTCTCCTCCTGAGGAATTTTCCTTTGGGGAAACCTTGCATGCTATGAGGGAACAATTTCAGTGGCAGGGCCAAGATTTCTCAGACTCTAGAAAAAGGCTTAGGACCTTTCTACACTTACCACAGCATAGGCCTTTAGCTATTCCTCCAGTTCTATCTGTTGTTGATGATGCATTTAATGATGCTTGCACTACTCCTGATACTTTACCTCCGGCTCCTGCTAAGCCAGATAGGTACTACAGGGTTCCGGACACTCATCACCACTTATATAAGGCCCCTTTTGCAGATCCAGAGACTATCTCCCAGGGCCCTAAAGCTGTAGCAGCTACTTCTTCTAAAAAACCCCTACCCTCTGAAAGGGAATCCAGGTCCTTAGAGAGATGGGGTAAAAAAATTTACACCTCTGCTACTTTGTCAGCTAGAGCTTTGAACTGCCAATTTCATATGATTCAATATCAAGAGTTTATGCTTGACCAGTTGACTAAAAAGCTGTCCTCTGAAGAATCTTTAGATGAAAAGTATATTCAAGAAATGTTACATAACATACAACAGGTTAGTAACCATTCTTTAAAATGTGGCTATGATGCACTGGAGGCTTCCTTTAGATCAGCCATGACTGGCACAGTTATCAGGAGGCATGCATGGTTGAAAGAGCAGGCATTACCAGACCATGTCAAATCTAAGCTTTTGGATGCACCTATGGACAAGGTCAATTTATTTGGTGCCCCCGCACAGCAGGTACTGAAAAAGATGGAAGAGAAAGCAAAATCTGTGCAAACAGTAAAAGATTTCTTACAAGTTCAACCTCCAAGGTTTAGCAGGAATTGGCCCGCCAAGAATTGGTCCTTTCCGGACTCCTCTAAGGCACAAAGAGGCAGGAATAGGCGCTCTAGAGGCAGAAACCAATCCAGGGGTGCCTACAGGGGTCGCCAGTGGCAGGGTAACAACCAACGAGGCACGGATACAGCCACCACCACTACAACAACTCAATCACAGTGACTCGGTGGCACCGCCTACCAGGGAACAACTAGAAGCACCCTTAGGCGGAAAGCTAACATTATTTTCAAGAAACTGGCACTGCATTACAAGAGAAAAATGGATTTTGCAGACTATAGACAAAGGTTACAGGTTCCATTTCCATACACTACCAGGAAAGAGAGGAATGCCAAACCTACCACCTTCTCAAAGGGCAGAAGCTCTAAAACAAATATCTCTATTATTAAGAATGCGTGTTGTGGAAAAGGTACCATTTATGGAGCAAGGGAAGGGATTTTACTCCAGACTCTTCCTGGTACCAAGAAAAGAAAACAAATGGAGGCCTATTCTAGATCTGTCCGCTCTAAACACATTCCTCATTGTTCCAAAATTCAAAATGCTGACCCTACAGCAGCTTCTTCCCATGCTGGGCAAGGAGTCTTGGCTGGTAACTCTAGATCTCAAGGAGGCATACCTGCACGTCCCCATAAGACCAATTTGCAGAAGATACCTCAGATTTCTTGCAGGATCAGAGCATTATCAATTCTCAGCATTGCCCTTTGGCTTATCTACTGCGCCCAGAGTGTTCACGAAATGCCTGGCATCAGTAATCGCTCATTGCAGACTTCAGGGAATTCAAATCTATCCCTACCTGGACGACTGCCTGATAAAAGCGGACAACAAAAACAAATTAACAGAAGACTTACAAAGAGTCATCTACCTGCTACAAGCCCTGGGATACACAGTCAATACAAAAAAGTCAAGGCTGATTCCATCTCAAATAATAACCTTTCTGGGTGCAGAACTGGACACATAAAAACAAATGGCATTTCTAACTGCAGAAAAGAAAGAGCAACTTCCTCTCTATTTCTTGGCATTAACAAAGCAGAGCCATCTAACTGCAAGAAAAGTGCTACAAGCTCTAGGCTTCATGGCATCCTGCATAATTCTGGTCCCTCATGCCAGGCTTCATATGAGAAAGCTGCAGTGGTACCTAAAGAATTTGTGGTCTCAGCACAAGCACAGCCTGGAAACCAAAATTCCAATGATCCCATGCCTGAAGCAAGAGTTCTTATGGTGGGCTCAGGCCTGTCAATCAAACACAGGTCTGCCCTTCTGCAAAAGTCAACCAAGACAAACTATCACGACAGATGCCTCAGACCTCGGTTGGGGGGCACACATGATAGACAAGTGCATTCAAGGCCTATGGACTCAAGACCAACTGCATCTGTACATAAATCTAAAAGAAATGATGGCAGTAAAATTGGCAATCCAGGCATTCAGACCTCTTCTCCACGAAAGCCAGCTGTTGATAAGGACAGACAACACCACAGTTATGTGGTACATCAACAAACAGGGAGGCACACACTCATACCCCCTATGCCGGCTGGCACTAGACCTATGGGATGTGGCTCTGAGCTACAACATTCAGTTACAGGCAATTTATGTACCAGGGAAGGAAAACATTCTAGCAGACATATTAAGCAGAACTACAACAGATGCCCACGAATGGATGCTGCATCTGGACATTTTCAAAGCCATCACAAGAGAATGGGGATTACCACAAATAGACTTGTTTGCATCCCCATACAATCACCAGTTGAAGAAATTCTGCACAAGGACTTACCACCCACTTGCTTGGAAGGTGGACTCCCTATCCTTCAGTTGGAAAAGCCTGACAGCATACGCATTCCCACCACTTCCTTTGATGCACAAGGTGCTTCTCAAGATCAAAGAGGAACATCCAAGGATCATTCTGATAGCCCCAGACTGGCCAAGACAACATTGGTACCCACTGCTGAGGAGCATGTCCCGGGAACAAATATGGAAACTGCCCCTGATCCCATTACTGCTGACACAGAACAACTACAACATTCTGTATCCAAACCTAAAAACTCTGCAGCTAACTGCCTGGAACATTACATAACAGAAATTAACCCAAATTTATCCCAAAGGGTTAAAGACATAATCCTGGAGGCTCGTAGACCTTCAACAAGAAAGAATTATGCAGCAAAATGGAAAAGATATCTCATCTGGAGTACGGCAAAGGGGCAAGATGTGACACTGGTTACATAGCCAACATCCTGGAGTACTTGGCGGAGCTCTACCACACAGGCCTGTCCTATTCCTCCATCAAGATACATGCATCAGCTATTTCAGCACAATACAGCTTGGATCCTCCTGTCTTCTCACATCCTCTGCTCAGACAGTTTCTGAGGGGAATTAAAAATGTAAAACCTCCCAGGAAACCTCCATTGCCAGCATGGGACTTGAACTTTGTGCTAGAAAAACTGACTCTTCCTCCTTTCGAGCCAGCAGCTACAGCAGACTTGCAATACTTATCCTGGAAGACTGCCTTCCTGCTGGCAATAACTTCAGCAAGAAGGGTCTCTGAACTACAAGCATTAATGGCAGTACAACCCTTCCTGATCTTCCATCAAGATAGAGTGTCCATGAGAACAAATCCTACATTTATGCCTAAGGTGGTATCCAGAGTCTCTTTAAATCAGGCTATCCACCTTCCTACATTCTTCCCCAATCCACAGAACAGGGGAGAAAAGCTCTTACATACCTTGGATGTACACAGGCAATTACGCTACTACCTGGACAGGACAAAAAACAATAGAAAATCTGACCAGCTTCTGGTAGCTTATGCAACAGGAAAAGAAGGAAAACCAATTTCTAAACAGACAATCTCCAAATGGATAGGAAATTGCATTAGATTTTGTTACTCCTACCATGGAAAGAAAACTCCAGAGAACATCAGGCCTCACTCCACAAGGGCCACAGCCACTACCACAGCTTTCTTACGAGGAGTGGCTACCAAGGACATTATAGAGGCTGCTACTTGGACCTCCGTGCATACATTTGCCAAGCATTATAACTTACCTCTATACTCTAGATCCCGTGCTGGTTTTGCCACTGCTGTTTTGCAAGGGATCCTGACTACACCATAATCTATTCTCATTACCTCCTCCCCTAGTTTAGCTATGGTATTCTACCCATTTGTAAGGACTGCAGATGCATCCTTGAAGGACATAGTACAGTTTTGTACCTACCATAAATGTAGATGTCCGAGAGGAATGCATCTGCAGTCAGGATTACCCACCCTCCTTCCCCTCTGAGGTACTCCTAGGGTACTTACCTATCTTCAGCTAGCTTGGGGGGGATCTATTATGGTGTATTTGTTTGTATATATGTACATACATGTTTATTTTGTGTGTTTGCTCTCTACTATTTGGAAACTTTGGCATTTATCCAAATTTAGCCTACCAAGAGGGCACCTGGCATCTGGGGCAAGAAACACTGAGGAAAATGGCGTCGGCTGATGCCTTTATACCCGAAGAACTGCCGCAATGACGTCGGGTGAAGTGCGACACCAGCCGAAGCCAGACCCAGACTTTGGAATCCGGCCGACCGAGGGGCTGCCTGACGACAGGACAACCCATTTGTAAGGACTGCAGATGCATTCCTCTCGGACATCTACATTTATGGTAGGTACAAAACTGTACTTTTTCTTTCCTAAATATGAAAACAAAGGTGAATACAAGCTTCACTCCTTAGATGTTCACAGGCAACTTAGATTTTATCTAAACAGAACGGCTGGTCATAGGCAATCCGACCAGTTGTTCATTTCCTTTGCTAAATTTAATTTGGGCAAGCCAATTTCTAAAGTCTCTCTGTCTCGCTGGATTTCACAATGTATATTATTGGCTTATCAAGCTTCAGGAAGGCCCGCACCGGAGGGTGTACAAGCCCATTCAACCCGGTCAGTATCTACCTCGGCAGCCTTTAAGGCTAGGATTCCTCTAGATGATATTTGTGCAGCAGCCACGTGGGCTTCATCTCATACTTTTATTTCCCACTACAAGTTGGATCTTGCATCTAGGGTAGAGCATCCTTTGGCTCAGCGGTGCTCGAATATCCTTCCATGATGGCCCAAGATTCAGGTAGCTGGGGACTCTGTCCACAGGTTGCAGACAAATGAATCTCCTACTTCAGATTTAGAAGTTATGTACTCACCATAACGTTCCATCTGAGTAGGTGTATTCATTTGTCTGCAACCATCCGCCTCCTATCCCCCTGGCCTTTCAGTTTCCTGCATATTATGTGTTACCCTTTTCAGGGTGTTCTTGCTGTTGGCAAACTCGATCTGAGGTCATGAGGGTAGAGCAGGGCATTATGGGTGAGGGGAGGAGCTGAGAGCTTGGATCCATAGCTGGTAAACCATGCCGGTTCGGATCCGATATCGGATCCATAACCCACAGGTTGCAGACAAATGAATACACCTACTCAGATGGAACGTTATGGTGAGTACATAACTTCTAATTCCTATCATACCTTGCGTATGCCTGGAGTTCCTGTGGTGGGCAGAGGCCTGCCACCAAAACAAGGGACTGCCATTCACACTTCCCCCTACACCCATACCCTAACTACAGAAGCATCAGACTATGCATGGGGGGCTCACCTGGCAGGGAAGTGCATTCAGGGCAAATGGAACCCAAATCAAATGCACCTGCATATCAATCAAAAAGAAATGTTAGCTGTACAGAATGCTCTGACAGCCTTCAAGGACTACATTCATCCAGGACAGCTAATGGTAAAGACGAACAACACCACGGTTATGTGGTACATAAACAAGCAGGGGGTATTCATTCTTACCCCCTCTGCAGACTAGCCATGGCATTGTGGAACATAGCCTTGAGCTACCAAGTGCAACTACAAGCTCATTTCCTGCCAGGAAAACTGAACAAACTGGCAGACGGACTAAGTAGAAATCTCATGGATCCACACGACTGGAAACTGGAACCATGGATTTTCAACATGTTGACAAGCAAATGGGGGAGCCCAGACATAGATCTATTTGCCTCCCCCCCACAATTACCAGTTGGAACATAGAACATAGGACACATTTTTCAGAAGGACTCCTCACAAAAAAGCCTGGAAAGTGGATGCTCTGTCATTCAGCTGGAAAAAACTATCACTCTACTCCTTTCCACCTCTGCCTCTGCTCTCCAAAGTTCTGCTAAAAGTCAAACAGGACTAACCAAGAATGATTTTGATTGCTCCAGACTGGCCACGCCAACACTGGTACCCACTCCTGCGCAGTGTGTCACAAATTTCTCCATGGCACCTGCCTCAGACACCTTCCTTACTGTCTCAGCAGGAGAACCAAATTCTGCATCCTCAGCTCCCAACAATGAACCTTGCAGCTTGGCTAATCACTTAAATTCACCCTTAGCATCCCTCAGCATACCTGTGATGGATGTTATCTTGGAGGCGAGAAGACCTAGTACCAGAAAAATCTTATGCTGACAAATGGAAAAGATTCTGTGCTTGGAATCAGTCTCAAGAGATGAGCACAACAGTGCCCAATTTACCTCCGATTTTACAATACTTAACTGAGATGCTTCACAAGGGCCTGTCTTATTTCTCCATTAAAATCCACACCTCAGCCATTTCAGCTCATTATAACACAGAACCTCCCCTCTTCTGTCATCCTCTACTCAAGCAATACCTCAGAGGGGCCAAAAACTTGAGACCACCCAGGAGAGCTCCAACCCCTGCCTGGGACCTTAACTTTGTATTGGAGAAACTCATTCTACCTCCTTTTGAGCCAGCTGCTACTGCAGACTTAAAATTTCTTTCTTGGAAAACAGCCTTCCTTCTAGCAATCACTTCAGCTAGAAGGATATCTGAGTTGCAGGCCATTATGGCAGTGGAGCCTTTCATCATCTTTCATGCTGACAGGGTGTCACTCAGGACCAATCCATCTTTCATGCCCAAAGTTGTATCCAGTGTGGCTCTTAATCAGTCCATTCTTTTGCGAACTTTCTTTCCCAATCCACAGAACAAAGGGGAATGGATTCTGCATTCATTGGATGTGCACAGACAACTTAGATTCTACTTGGACAGGACTAAACCTCCAAGAAAATCTGAACAACTGCTGGTAGCATTTGCTGCAGGGGCAGAGGGAAAGGCTATTTCAAAGCAAACCATTTCTAAATGGATAAGCCATTGCATTCATTTCTGCTATAAGCACCATGGAAAACCTATCCCCCAGGGGATCAGATCTCATTCCACCAGGGCTACATCTACTTCTGAAGCCTTTCTCAGAGGTGTTCCTACCGGGGATATTCTAGAAGCTGCTACCTGGAGTTCAGTTCATACTTTCACCAAGCATTATAATTTACCAATTTTCTCTAAATCCAGAGCTGGCTTTCCACTGCTGTCTTGCAGGGCCTTATAGCTGTTCCTAATGCTGTATAATTCCATCCTCCCAACCATAGCTTTGGGAATCTACCCAAATGTAATGACTGCAACAGTGAAACACGAAGAACATAGTACAGTTGTGTACACTTACCATAAATGTAGATGTTCGAGTGTATTCACTGTTGCAGTCCTGGTTACCCTCCCTACAGCCCCCTGTTTTTCTCTTACTATACCTCTACTTTCTTTTTCTATGCTTAAAAGCATTTTTGGTGTGTTTGCTTTTGGGTGGAGGTATATTTTTGTATTTTTAATTTTATTTTGCTCCCCATTAGGGGGGCACCTGACATCTGCAGCAAGAAAAACTGATGTAATGGTGTTGGCTGCATGTTTTATACCCCTGATGAACTGACGTCATGGAAGAAGGGACAGCAACCGACGCAGGACCCAAGACTTTGTTAATCAGGCTGACTGAGGGCATCCTGCCAGCAGATTACCCAGATGTAATGACTACAACAGTGAATACACCCGAACATCTACATTTATGGTAAGTGTACACAACTGTACTTTCTATGGCCTTGCAGACCAGGCTCGTTAGGCTAATGGGGCGGTAGTTCCCAGGGTCCGTGGTGGCTCCCCCTTTGTGTAGTGGGATAACTGTTGCTGTGCGTCATTCAGTGGGCACAAAGCCTGAGGTGAGGCTATGATTGAACATGGTGCTTAGGCAGGGTGCCAGTTCATTCTGTAGTTCATGTAGAATGCAGCCTGGGATGTTGTCAGGTCCCATGGATGCTGTGTTCTTGGCTTTGGAGAGTGTGGTTTTTACTTGTGAAGCCATGATTACAGGAACTTTGCATTCTTCCGGTGTAGAGATGGGCCCTTTAGTGGGTGAGAGGGGGGTAAAGTTATTACTGAACCTATCTGCCAGGATGTTGGCAATATCCGTTGGTTCTGTATATTTAGTGCCATTGTGCTGTAACTCAGAGCAGATCTGAGTGTTGCCATTGAGATTCTTGACATAGCTGTAGAATGCTTTGTGGTTGACTTTAGAATCAGTGGCGATTTTGTTTTCATAACTAGCTGTGGAGGATTTTATGAGGGATCTCAGCTTCTTACTGAGTCTGACCAGGGAGTTCTTCCAGTCATGGAATTTTACTCTTTTTTGCAACAGTTTCCTCTTTTGTAGAATTTGTTTATGGCACAGGGGACCACCAGATTGGCTTCCTTTTTTTGGAGGATAGCATCTTGGTTCTGTTAGGGATAGCACGATCCATGCACTCATGTAAGTGCTTGTAAAGTGCATTTGTGTTGGATTCAGTAGTCATACCTCTATTGTCCGTCTGCATGGGTGTTGTGAAGTTGGCTTTGGAGAAATTTTTTACAGTGGTTTCCCTAATGGAGGGTGGGGGCTAGATGTGGATGTCTAGGGTGATTAGCTTGTGGTTAGATCTGACCAACAAGGAATTGACCTCTGGTGTGGAACACCAGTCACCCATGTTGGTAATGACCAGGTCTAGGATATTGCTGCACCTGATGGGGGTGTGGATAAGTTGATCCAAGGCGTTGGAATTTGATTTCCAGAAAATGTTAAGCAAAAGAGTTGGTACATGAGTAGTTCTCCCAGTTAATGGTGGGGTAGTTCAAATCACCCATTATTAGGGTGTTGGGTTGTACCCTAATATTTTCCAGTGTATCAAGAAATGAGGAGTGGGAATCCTGGGGCATGGTGGGGGATCTGTAGCAAGTTACAGTTTGGATTGCGGTCTTGCCCAGAGTTAGTTGCACTTGGATAATCTCGGATGCATTATGCTGAGCAACTAGCCTGGAGGTGTGGATATCCTTAATGAATATGGACTCGCCCCCGCCTTTAGTGTTTCGGTCTAGGTTAGGTGGCTGAAAGGTGTGGTATGAATTATAGCCTGGTAATGCAGGGGTGATCTCTGGAGCCTTGAACCAGGTCTCTGTCACTGCACAGATGTCGATGTTCTCCATTTTAAGGAGTGCCTCAAGTGAATGCTTTTTGAGGTTTAGACTTGTAGCATTACCCTCAGATTTTGCTTGCTTGTACCTGTTACGGTTGTGAATTTGTCATTTGAACCTTGCCTAAAAAAGGCACTATAGTGGTGGCAAGAGCCTTAGCCAGTATCCGGAATCCCAAGGGCGACAGGTGCAGGCCATGTCTGGTAAAGCATCGTGGTCTGTTGATCATGTCATCTCGGCAGACAGATACTGGATCCCCTTAGAATGACACCAGAAGCTTAGCCAGTTGTTGAAGTCAGTCATTTTGTCCTTGTACTGTGGTATCATTCTGGGTGATGGCAGGATGCTATTCAGGGCTAGGGTCATACCTGCCTGGGCTACAAGATCGGAGAGCTCCTCCATGTCTCTCTTCATGTAGTCCAGGGAGGTACGTCACAGGTCATTCACACCAACATGGACAATGAGTCATATTTGTACTTGTGGAATGACCTGAGTGCGTGCGTTATGTGGCAGATCCTGGCACCACACGCAGCTGACAGTAACTTTATCCTTGTTTAGCCTGGTGAGTGGAACATCAGTGTGTCTGACTATAGAGTCACCTATGACTAGAGTGTTGGGTATGTTGTTATGCCTTGTGGGTTGTGGTTGAGTGGCACACTGAGTTTGTGGGCTATGTGTCATTTGGGTTGTGTTGGTGGGGTGGAGGTTGCTTGCATTTCTGCTTTTAATAATTTGCATGCTGTTCAGTGTACTACAGTTCACTTTCCTCCTCTCTTGCACACACAACCAACTATGATATATCGCTTAATACCAGTCTTATGCCCAATGCTTAGTCCATTTCTCTCAGTGGCAGCTACTGCCATACTTCATTCTGTGCAACCCACAACCTTTTGAGCCTATTTTTCAAACATCTTTTCAAACAAATGTATATAAAATTAACTAACCCATCTCACAAATTGGTCACAAAGAGAAAATTTAAAACCAAGTGGCACTGTATATTTTCTCTCTCCCTATTCTGTCTACAGCTCTCTGGTGACATTCACCCCAACAGCCTATCCTGTAATGGCCCATGTAACCATTAATAGT
Source organism: Protopterus annectens (assembly GCF_019279795.1). Classification (NCBI taxonomy): domain Eukaryota; kingdom Metazoa; phylum Chordata; order Ceratodontiformes; family Protopteridae; genus Protopterus; species Protopterus annectens. The sequence goes on along the minus strand of NC_056731.1, from coordinate 1,094,914,093 downwards.
GTAACACTTCATTACTGCAACTAAAGAAGTCTAAAATGTGTACATATTAACCTCAGAAGCATCTGCAACAAAATAACTGAACTGCATGCTTTTATATCTCATTGCAACCCTGACATCTTCTGTATCACAGAAATGTGTCCCCTACTATCAGTGTTAACCTGTATGGTTTCTCTCAGCTCATGAGTACACCAACAAGATATAACATGCCCAACCTGTATGGTTTGTTTCAGCTCATCAATCACTACACCAGCAAGATATAACATGCCCTCCTGTAAGGCCTCTGCTGTAGATTGTATTCTGTCAACTAATTCCAGTTGCATCTAAACTGTGGCACACTAATTGACCACTTGCCTAGTTTTGCTAATAGGCTTGTATGCAGTGCAGTAAAACATCATGCATACAATAATGTGTGTAATCCATTCAATTGTAATATAGATAATTACATCTTCACTTTCAAGCAGTATAATTGGAATATGTTAAAACGTCTTCCTTTAGATGAAGCCACCCTCAAATTTAACAAAACTTTTACCAATATACTGAACAAACATGCTGCCAGCAGGAGAAGGAGATCAACTTAATCCAGTAACATGGATATCTAAAAACAGTAGGCAACTAATGGTGCTTAGAAACAAGGCCTAGAGAGTTTGGCAAGCCAAAAAATCCCAGGAAAAACTTCTACACTACAGACAGATAAGAAATAAAACCAAGCACAGTATAAGGCATGACAAAAAAAAACTCCACTACTTTAACTTACAGCAGGCACACTCAAATAATCCTAAATAATTCTGGTCATCAGTCCAAAATCTACGTAATCCAGGCCAAAATCAATAACCCAGTCCCTTTCCAGAAGACACTTCATCAGCATTCAATAATAACTTTAAAACTACTTCCTTCAAGCTGTAGCCTCATTTATCCTAGACAACCCCACATAAAATCACTTCTCCCTCAAACCTGCCCCTACTTCCACCATAAGAAAATATCCCCTAAAACTAAAAACTACAAGCTCTGCTGCAGGCAGTCTTCCTCTTGAATTGTTAAAAATTGCAGCCAAGGCTCTGTCATATCCAGTGTTTGTACTAATAAACATATCCATTATTGAACCTCATGTCCCATCCATTTGGAAGATGGCTTACATACTTCCTCTTCATAAAGGAGGATCATCTACTGACTACCCCCAACATCAGACCAGTATCTAAAATATTAGAAAAGTGTATCCATTCCGGATTACGGAAATGCTTTACAACAAACAATCTTTTCCCCACACATCATAGTTTTCATCCCAACAATAGCACCACTACTGCCCTACTTCAAAACACAGAAATACCTCTTCCTTATCTCTAGACCTGTCCAAAGCATTTAGTACCATCTGTCACTATAAATTGTTACTAAAGCTCTCCTCCTTAGATCTTTTCCTCCTCCTCCCTGTCCTGATTTAACAGCTACATAACAGATTCCAAACAGTGAAATGGCAATAAGAATAGTCACCATTTCTACCCATTACTGTAGGAGTGCCAGAAGGTTCCATACTTGGACCCCTCCTATTTAACATATTTATAAATGATCTACACACTGGTTCCAAGCAAATTACTCTCATACCATATACCAATGACTCTACACTCATCTACAAAGCATCTAACTTACAAAAACTTCAAGAAATTACTCAAGAATTCTTTATATCCATAGAATCCTGGCTAGACATCTCACAACTCCTACTTAACCCAGAAACATTAACCTTCTACTTTTTACCCCTAAAGAAAAACTCTAATTAAAATCACTTCATTAAATAATACCATGATAGAATAGGTCCTTAACACCAAACTCTTAGGAGTCGCAATTGATGACAGCTTGAAATTTGATCTACACTTCCAAACTGTTATTAAAAAAAACACCAAAAGCTTGGCCTCTTATATAAAACAAAACCCTACTTAACAGACAGAACCAGAGAAACCATAGCTATGCCTCCACACTCTTTACTAAACCACAAATGTCCACACAATCAAAGCTGTAACAATGCTACAATCAAATAGCCCACTTTGCTGCAAATCACCCCTTTAGAACGCATCACACTGTTCTGCCCTTAAACATCTAAATTGGACGGAACTCCCACATAATTTCCAGTATAGTTATCTACTACTAACTCGTACTGTAGTATATTATCCTGATAAGTGTCCTACACTAAAAAGCATGCTTCATCACTATCACCCTACCAACGCACTTAGCTCTAAAGACAAACTCCTCTTCTCTGTCACTAAAGCCCGAAATGCATCAAGAGCCTCCTTATATGCAAGTTGCGTAGCTACCCTCTGGAATGCTCTCAGGCTTCTTGAAAACCAACATGTATTGAAAATGTGTCTAAGAAAATGCCAACCAACATCCTGGCTTTGTAGCTGTACATCTCCAGGGTAAGTATAACATCTCTGCTTTCTTCCTCTTTCTATACCTCAGCTGTCCAGTACTCTGTTACAAACTATCACTGTCTATTTAACCACCCCACCTTCTACCTATGCCTCTGTTAACTTTTTTTTACCACTCATTTCATTTATTTCTCAAAATGAAATCAACTTTGTGTTATCCTTCCTTTGTAAATCAGTACTCTGTATTGTGACATCTATCTTACTGCATAGTTGTTTATTTAACTTTATCTGTATTGAGTATAATTAGTATAAGAAGCTTTACTACTTTATGTATAGTTACTATCTTATTTATTTTGACATTGCAAAATGTATTTATTGTATTTTGCTTTACATTGTTGATATAATAACTTAAAAGATTTTGATTGTACTGCATGTAGAGCTTTTCTCCCCAGGACTCTCCTGAAATGGGGCCTTTTTGCCCTGCCGGACTTCCCGGTCAGCAAATTTAAAATAACTAAATAAATGTTGGAAGTGTGATGAAGAAGAAGGAAGTAACTGGGAGCATATGTTTTGGGAGTGTAATGAGTTGGCAGATTTTAAAAATGCCCTACAAAATACTCTGTGAGAACTATTTGTTGAGCAAATGGCTGTAACTAACAAAGTTATTTTTTTGAGTCGGAGCTTTGAATTTGAATTACCTATACATAATAAGAGTTTATTAAGTGTAATTCTGTTGGTTGCCAAAAAAAGCCAATACTAGAAAATGGAAATCTAAGTCTAAACCAATTGTATTTGAATTATTGAATATTATAAAAGAGGTAAAAGAACTGGAAGGGAGATCTTTAGAAAAAAAGAAGGAGCAAATTACATAGACATTAATGGAAACCATGGGAACAATACATGCTGAATAATGTTCAGGAGGAGTAGTACTGAGGTTTAAGGGAAGGCAAGAATTTAGCAATTTATGTAATGCCGGACTGATGATTGTTACAAAGAAAGAAAAGATATGCAATGACAAGCTTACCCATCTAGTAGCATATGTTAATATGGTTTGTTGTCTTTTCTGTTAATGTATGTTTTCCTATCTGTTAAGTTCATAGGTTCATGGGACTATACTAGTCTGTTGGCCAGGAGGCTCTTATAAACCTATTCAAGAATTTTGCCCATGTTCCCACAATATCAGCACCTGTTTCCCTTGTCTAGCAGGGACACAGGTGGGATCCCAGAGGTGAATTTTCTGTTTCCCATCCAGTCGTCCAGGTTCCTGTTAAGAAGGGCTAGTGAGGTACTCTGACATGGGGAGAGAGTTTGTTCCACAGATGGGGGAGTCTTTGGGGCATAAATCTATCTTGCCAACAACTTCTGTTAATGTCACAGACCAGACTGAAGCCTTGCTTGTGGGTTGCACAAGTGACGTTTGACTTAAGGATATGCAGCAACTCCATCAAGGCTGGGATTCTGATTATCTTGTATGCCAGACACAGGTCACCTTTGAGCAGTTTGTATGAGACTGAGTAGAGGAACAGGGCATTTAGCCTATCTGTATAGTATAGATGTATGAGACCCTGGATTTTTCTGGTCAGGAACCTTTGTTGTGTCTCCAGCTGCCTGCATGTGCTTGGTAAAGTACTTGCCAAAAGAGGCATTTTAATCCTCCCTTATCAGATTAATTATACCCTTACTTATGAGGTGGGCCCTGTGGAAATCCTTCCGTACAACATGGTGATCAAAAGTCAGGTTGCTATAAACCTGGGTGTCCAAGTCCTTCACGACTATTTGCATGCTTAGAACGTTGTTATTAATGTGATAAATAGTGGGGATGCCATTTTCCCCAAAGGGGATAATGATGCATTTCTTGGCATTCAGTTTGAGGTCATGCTTCTGGCACCATTCATTAGTTTGGGTAAGGCCCTCTTGGAGGATGTTCACATCATTAGGGGAATTTAAGACAGCACCCAGCTTGCAGTCATCTGCAAACTTGGTCAGCCACAGACCATTGGTTTTGGCTTGCACCTCAGAAAAGTATATCCCAAACAGTAGAGGTCCCAAGACTGATCATTGGGGTATGCCTCTTGTTATGGGTCTACTACTATAGGTGGCTTCCCCTATTTTGACTGAGTGGGTTCTATCAGTGAGTCAGTTAGCTACCCATCTGGTAACATATGGATTGATGCCTAGCTGGGAGAGTTTATCTGTTTCTGAGTTTGATTGGGGAATAGTATCAAAGGCACTGGCTAGGTCAAGGTAGGTGGTGTGCACTGTCTTCCCCTCATCCATGGCTTTGGTGACTGTTTCAAAGAAGTCGACTGAGTGTAACAGGCATGATCTCCCTTTGACCCAACCAAACTGTGTCGGATCAAGCATTTGGAATTTGCCAATGTCCTTGTTTATAAGGTCCATGATAATGCATTACATGGACTTGCAGACCAGGCTAGTTTGGCTGATGGACCTATAATTGCCTGGGTCGGTGGACAGTCCACCTTTGTGTAGAGGGATGACAGTGGCTGTCCTCCATTTGGCTGGGACAAAGCCAGTGCACAGGCTTTGGATGAATATGGTGCCTAATAATGCTGAGAGTTCATGCCTGAGTTCATGTAGGACGCAGCCAGGGATGTTGTCAGGTCCCATGGAGGCTGTATTTTTTGCCTTTGAGAGGGCATTAAAGTCCTGCTTCCTGGTGATGAGGGGAGGAGGGGAGGTGCCGGGGATGTCCTGGTTTACTGATGGGTGGACAAGGGGGTGAAGCTTTCACTGTCTCTGCCACCAGGTTGGCTATCTTTGGCTTTTGTGTATGTGGTGTTCTTGGCCACCAGTTAAGAGTAGATTTAGGTGTTACCTTTGAGACTATGGACGTATGTGAAGAACGCCTTATGATTGACCTTAGTGGTTGTGGCCACTTTGGACTCAAAGTTAGCCTTAGAGGATTTCACCATTGACCATATTTGCATGTTCAGACAAAGGAGAGATTGCTTTCAACTTGGCACCTGCTCCTTCATGGTCTTGGAAAGTAATTTTTTTCCCCTTTTTTATACAGTTTGTTTATTGCTGCTGTCTACCGGACAGGTTTACTCTTCCTTGTGGAAGATAATTTGGTCCTGTCAGGTATTGCTGAGTCCTTGCAGCTGTGTAGGTGCTCATATAGTTTTTTGGTATAGGCTTGGACATTAGTACTAGTTCCAACTGAAGGGATGGTGAAGCTGCTTATACCGGCTCTCAGGAGATTTTAGTCATCTTTGAAAAAGCTATTTTGTTTGACCCTGGCAAGGCGCGGATCAAGGGAGATGGTGACTTCGAAAGTGATAGATTTATGGTTGGATCTTACCAAGAAGGATGACGCTGTAGGTTAGTACCAGGTCCAGGATATTTTTGCCTATTGTGGGAGTGTCGACCAACTGTTCTAAAGCATTGGCATTGACAAAGTCGAGAAATCTCTGGGCGTTTGTGTTTGGGCTACAATAGGTCTTTCACTTTATGGTTGGTAGTTAAAGTCACCCAGGATCAGGGTAGAGGGTTGAATTTTGATGGATTTGAGTAAATCCAGAATGGTGGAGTGTGTGTCCTGAGTCATGGTTGGGGGTCTGTAGCTAGCTATGATTTGAATAGGTGCTTTGTCAACAGTAAACTGCACTTGGAGGAGTGTCTCCTGTACGTCATACTGTTTGACCAGTCTGAAGGTATATATGTCTTTGATAAATATTGAAAATCCACCTCCTTTGGCTTTGTAGCCCTCTATTTTGGCGTCTGAATGTATGGTAGGACCTGGGAAGGCTGGGATGCTGTCCACAGCTTTGAACCAGGTTTCATTGACTGCACAAATGTCAGCATCCTTCGGGGTGAGGATTGCTTGCAATGAATGCAGATTCATGCTAAGACTCCTTGAGTTTAACAGCATGACCTTTAAATTTCATTTAGAAGACTGTTTCACATTGTTAATTTTGTCCTCGTGACTTTGACTAAAAAATGCACTATCTGAGAGGCAATAGCCTTTGCCAGAAGCCCAGGGGAAACAGATGAAGGCCATCTCTGGCAAAGCATCATGGTCTGTCAATCATGTCCTTTCAGGCTGTCAGGTACTGGATCTCCTTGGACTGACACCAGAAGCTAAGCCAATTGTTAAAGTCAATCATTTTCTGTTTGTATTGAGGCATCATTCTGGGTGATGGTAGGATGCTGCTTAAGGCTAAGGACATACCTGCCTGGGAAACATATTCAGTGAGTGCAGTCATGTCTCTCTTCATATAGTCCAGAGAGGTACAGCTCAAGTCATTCATACCAACATGGAATATGACAGTCACAACAGTACCTGTTGTTAAGAAACTTGAGTGCGTGTGTGTTATGGTGAATTCTAACACATGACAAGTACCATAACTTTCTCCTTGTTTAGCCCGGTGAGGGGCACATCTGTGTGTCTTACAATACTCTCCAGTGACTAGTATGTTGGGTTTGTGGCTGGGCTTTACAGGCTGTGAGACACAGGCATGTGTAGTATGTGTGATGCTTGGTGCTATGGGATGTTCTTCGTGTTTCACTGTTGCAGTCATCACATTTGGGTTATCTGCCTGCAGGTAGCCCTCAGCCGTCCTGAATACCAGAGTCTTGGATTCCTGCGTCGGATGCTGTCTCTTCTTCCATGACGTCAGGTCGTTGGGGGTATAAAACATGCAGCCGACACCATTACACCATTCTTTCTTGCCGCGCGGTGCCTGAAGCAGAAATAGTTCCCACGTGCCAGTCGGCAGACTCCTGAAATTTTAGTTTGAGTTTCACAACCGAAGTCTTCAAAAAAAGCTAAGTACCCCATTGGGGATCCTTTTTCTTGCTCTTAACGATGTCAGTAAAAGTTAACAATTGTATTACCTGTGGAAAGCAAATACTTCATAAAGATTTTCATTCGTACTGCATTCCTTGCTTAGGCCCAGACCACGACGTTCCTTGCTGTGGGTTTTGTGCCTTGTTCAACCCCCGAACTATTTGTCGTCGGTCTATATTTGCAGCAAATTATTTTGATACTCGGTATAACTGTCCAGAAATGGCTTCGGAAAGCCATCTAACTAAAAATATTCCAAAAAAACGTAAGGATAAAGACAGACAGACCGCATAGGTCCAAAACTGCCGACAACGCTTCCGTTAAGCTAGTCGCCAGTCCGCCGGTACTCAGTGAGGCGCTTTCACAGCCCCTGATACCTGCTACTTCAGATTTGCAGGTCTCTACTGAGATCCATTCGGAGTCCGGTATACCTCGAGATGCTTCTTTGACTATAAAACCTGCGGATGTCTCTACCTTGGATGGGTCCGGAGCCGCTGTGCAGGCACCGGCTTCTGAGGGTGTATTCAGGCCTACAGACTTGCATTTTAAACCAGCGCCATCTTCTTCCTCCAGGCCTAAATCTCAACCCACACCTAGGAAACCAAAGTCCAGACCACATGCTCAGGCCCATATGCCTAAAAAACAAATGCTTAGAATGGCTGAAGGCCTTATTACCGTAATTAGGGGAAGCCAGCCTTCCCCCTCTGAGAGACCTAGAACTGATTTTCCTTCTGATCAGGAATCTAATATTTCTGTTTCTTCTGATTACCAGGATTTGCCCCTATCTACCTATGAGGATTCTGATGCAGAGGATTCTATTCCCTCTGCTTCCCCTCCAGAGGATTTGTCTTTTGGTGAAACCTTGCACACTCTTAGGGAGCATTTCCTCTGGGAAAGCCAGGATTACTCTGACTCCAAAAAGAGGCTTAGGAAATTCTTACTCCTCCCTCAACACAGGCCTTTAGCTATCCCTCCTGTTCTGAACATTGTAGATGATGCCTTCTTGGAAACTAGCCTTTCCCCAGACACTTTACCTCCATCTCCCAGAAAACCTGATAGGTATTACAGAGTACCTGACTCTCACAAGTTCCTCTTTAAGAATCCTATTGCGGATCCAGAGACCATTTCCCAAGGACCAAAGGGCATTGAGACTACTGCTGCCAAAAACTCTACCCCTTCTGATAGAGATTTTAGATCCTTGGACATTAGGGATAAGAAGGTATATACTTCTGCTACTTTGGCCATTAGGGCTTTAAATTGCTAGTTTCATATGTTAAAAGTACCAGCAGCAAATTATGGGACTACTTAAACAGAAAATGATGATGATTCCTGACTATACAGAACACACAAAATTACAGGATTTAATGCATTCTGCAAAACAAGTTGGTAAACATACTTTGCATTGTGGTTTTGACTCTTTAGAAGCATCTTGCAGGGCTGCTATCACTGGGTCTGTACTTAGAAGGCATGCTTGGCTCAAGGAGCAAAACTTGCCAGATCATGTTAAAGCTAAATTACTGGATGCTCCCTTAAACCAAGACTACCTGTTTGACAACAAAGCAGAATTTGTCCTCAAAAAGATGGAGGAAAAAGCTAAATCTTTGCAAACTGTTAAAGATTTCCTGCACGTACAGCCTCCCAGATTTAGTGGGCATTGGCCTTCAAAGAATTGGTCCTTTCCAGCCTCTTCCAGGCCTTCTCAAGTCTAAACCCAGGAACAGCAGACAACCTAGATTACAGTTTCAGGCAACGCACAGGTCTATGCAGTGGGGGGTCTCCCACTTCCAAAGCAGGGAGTAGTAAGACACCCCCTACAGGAAAATGGCACAATAACTTAACCTTAGCCCTTCCAAGCCCTGCTCAGCTGCCTGCTCCCTTAGGAGGAAAGCTTGCCCTACATGCAAAAAACTGGGACCTCATTACCCAGGACAAATGGGTTTTGAATATAGTTTCCCAAGGATACAGATTCCACTTCCACACCCCACCAACCCCAAACTGTTGGCCAGACCTACCCCCAAATCAGTGGGCAGAGGCTCAACAGCAGGGTCTCTTTCTTCTAAGTATCAGGGCTATTCAACCTGTCCCAGCAGAAGAAAAGGGACAAGGTTTTTATTCAAGACTTTTCCTGGTACCCAGAAAAGACAGATCCTGGTGTCCTATCCTGGACCTCTCTATTCTAAACACTTTTTTGGTAATGCCAAAATTCAAGATGCTTAAACTTCAACAGCTGCTTCCTATGCTAAGCAAAGATGCCTAGTTGGCAACCTTAGACTTAAAGGAAGTTTACCTGCACATTCCAATAAGGGAATCTTGCAGGAAATACCTATGTTTCAGGGCAGGCTCCATGCACTATCAGTTCTCTGCACTTCCCTTTGGCTTATCTACTGTGCCCAGGGTATTCACAAAGTGTCTAGCTCCAGCCATTGCATTTTGCAGGCAGAGAAATATTCAAATATACCCATACTTGGATGATTGTGTGATTCATGCAGAAAGCCAGGAATTGTTATTAAAACATCTGGCATTCATAAAGAAACTTCTAAACTCACTGGGGTACACCATAAACCAAAAGAAATCTCACCTAGTACCCAGCCAACAAATTGTATTACTGGGAGCAAGCTGGAATACAACTTCCCAGATGGCTTTCCTCACTCCAGAAAAACAAGTTTATTTGACATCCTACTTCAAACTACTGGCCACAGAGACCCAGTTATTTGCAAGGAAAATTCTGCAAGCCCTGGGGTTCATCCCCTCTTGCATTCTACTAATTCCATGTGCAAGACTGCATATGAGGAAACTACAATGGTATCTAAAAAGCCTATGGTGTCAACATTCTCAGGACCTGGAATCAATGATTCCTATCATTCCTTGTATAAAGACAGAGTTTCTTTGGTGGGCAGAGGCCTGCTAAAACAACAAGGGGCTCCCTTTCACTCTGCTCCCTGCCACCCAAACCGTAACAACAGATGCATCAGACTATGCATATGGGGGGGGGGGCTCACTTGGCAGGGCGGTGCATTCAGGGCAAATGGAACCTGAGACAGATGCACTTGCATATCAACCAAAAAGAAATGTTAGCTGTACAGAATTCCCTGACAGCCTTCAAGGACCACATAAACAAGCAGGGGGGAATCCACTCGTACCCTCTCTGCAGACTAGCCATGGCTCTGTGGAACACAGCCTTGAGCTACCAAGTGCACCTAAAAGCTCAATTCCTGCCAGGTAAGCTAAATACACTGGCAGACGACCTAAGCAGAAATCTCATGGATCCACACGAGTGGAAACTGGAACCAAAAATATTCAACGTCTTGAGGAACAAATGGGGGACTCCAGAGATGGACCTGTTTGCCTCCCCTCAGAACTACCAATTGGACAAGTTCTGCACAAAGACTTCCCACAGTCAAGCTTGGAAAGTGGATGCCCTCTCCTATACCTGGGAAAGCCTCTCAGTTTATGCCTTTCCCTCTCTGCCTGTCCTCTCGAAGGTTCTGCTAAAGCTCAAACAGGACAAACCAAGGACAATACTGATTGCACCAGATTGGCCACACCAGCACTGGTACCCCCTCTTGCGCAGTATGACACTGCTGGAACCATGGCACCTGCCTCAGACCCCTTCCCTGCTGTCCCAGCAGGCAGGCCAGATTCTGCACCCTCATCTTCAAACCCTGAACCTTGCAGCCTGGCTAATTCCTTGAGCTCTCCAATAGCATCCCTCAGTAAGGAGGTGCTAGATGTCATTCTGGAGGCAAGGAGGCCTAGTACTAGAAAATCCTATGCTGAAAAGTGGAAAAGATACTGTTCCTGGAGCCAGACTCAGGGGATGGGCACAACACCACCCAGTTTACCTCATATTCTTCAGTACTTAGTACTTAACAGAAATGCTTCACAAGGGCCTGTCCTTCTCGTCAATTAAAATTCATTCCTCTGCCATTTCAGCACATTATAATACTAAACCACCCCTCTTCTCTCACCCCTGCTAAAGCAATTCCTCAGAGGGGCCAAAAATTTAAGACCCCTCAGGAGAGCCCCTACTCCAGCATGGGACCTTAACTTTGTACTGGAAAAGCTCACTCTCCCTCTTTTTGAGCCAGCTGCAACTGCAGAATTGAAATTCCTTTCTTGGAAAACAGCCTTTCTTCTAGCCATCACTTCAGCAAGAAGAGTGTCTGAATTACAGGCCCTCATGGCAGTGGAGCCCTTCATTATTTTCCATGCGGACAGGGTTTTCCTCAGGACCAATCCTTCCTTTATGCCCAAGGTAGTGTCTAGTGTGGCCCTTAATCAGTCCATTCATTTGCCTACCTTTTTCCCGAATCCACAAAACAAAGGAGAACGAATACTGCACTCTTTGGACGTGCACAGACATGGATAGGACTAAGCTTCTCAAAAAATCTGAACAGCTGCTAGTTGGCTTTGCTGCAGGGGCAGAGGGGGAAGGCCATTTCAAAGCAAACCATTTCGAAATGGGTAGCCCATTTTATTAATTTATGCTATAAGCACCATGGAAAACCTACCCCACAGGAGATAAGATCACATTCCACCAGGGCTGCATCTACCTCTACAGCCTTTCTCAGAGGTGTCCCTACCAGGGACATCCTAGAAGCTGCTATCTGGAGCTCTGTACATACCTTCACCAAGCATTACCACATGCCTTTTTTTTTCTAAATCCAGATCTGGTTTTGCCACTGCAGTCTTGCAGGGCTTAATAGCTGGCCCCAATGCTCTCTAACTTCCTCCTCCCTTCTTTAGCTTTGGGAATCAACCCAAATGTGATGACTGCAACAGTGAAACATAATGAACATAGTACATTTGTGTACACTTACCATAAGTGTAGATGTTCGAATGTATTCACTCTTGCAGTCCCGGTTACCCTCCCTCCAGCCCCCTGACTTCTCTTGAGTTTACCTTTCCTTCTTGTTTGGTGTATTTAAACTTTCTGATGTATTTGCTTTTTGTTGGAGGGGTACCATAACATACAGTTGCTTCCCTTTGTGGGGGCACCTGACATCTGGGGCAAGAAAAACTAAAGTAATAGCGTTGGCTGCATGTTTTATACCCCTGATGACCTGACGTCATGGAAGAAGAGACAGAATCCAACGCAGGAATCCAAGACTCTGGTATTCAGGCCGGCTGAGGGCTACCTGCAGGCAGATAACCCAAATGTGATGATTGTAACAGTGAATACATTCGAACATCTACATTCATGGTAAGTGTACATAACTGTACTTTGTGATATGCATGTGTGTTTTTGCTTTGGGGGTACCTTTTGTTAGGTATGTTTTTGTTGAGAACTTCCACATATGTAGGAGTGTGTTATGCAGATGTGGGTGGTGGTAGAGGTGTGCCGTCTGTAGTGTTTGTGCAGACAGCCTTCTCAGTGTCAGATGTACTGGCTTGTGATTGAGACAGTAAGGATTCTAGGTTTTTAATGTAATTGCATCTCTCACATATTGTGTTCCTAGGTGGCAGTAGTAGTAGAGGGTTGTCCATGTACATGAGGTAGTTATTGCACTCAGGATGCCCATATCAACCAAACTAGCAGGAGAAACTGTAAGAAATTGTCCATCCATGGTTGTCAGAATCTGTGGAAGAGAGGTCAGGGATAGTAGAGTGGGTACTGTCTGAGGAGAGGTGTTTGTATGGCTGGATAAAATCAATACAGTAGCTGCAAGGGAGGGCCTCACTTAAACAAGAGTGCTGGTGAGGGGAAAAATGTAGCTGAGATATCTTGCAATGGGTAAAAACAGAGCAGTGGCAGTGAACGACGCACAAATGTGGGGTTTAATTACCACAAAAACAAAACTAAAATAGAAACACTGGAATTGACTGATCAGCCCTTGTCCCTGAGCTCTTAGCTAAACACCCTATGAGAGACCAGTTCCAATCAGTTCACTTACTCCCACTAGGTGCAGGCAGGCCCCAGCCAACACAAGATGGTGTAGCAGGAAACACAAGAATCACACAAACAGATCTGAATACAGCAAAACCTGTAACCAGAGTATACTAAAGATTTTTAAACTCTGTTCAGGTCAGTGTAACACAGCAGATCGGATACACACTTAAATATAACAGTAGCAAACTAACTTAAGTAAATTAAATAATAAAAAAGCTCAAACCTGAGCCCTGTTCTGGCAGCCTTCAATCAGAAGAGTTCTGACTGCACACTCCTGCCACTAGGGTGCAAGGGATCTTCTACCACAAAAGATGCCCTGGTTTAGTGCTCAAGTTATACAAACATAGCTAGATTCAGCAGGTCTGAATATAGTCTATGCTACAGCAAAGTGCACCAATTTCAGAAAAAAGCAGTTCAAATAAGCAGGCATGGTAAGCCTTCAACCAGCAATTCCCTGCTTAGATGGGCAGAATCTACCCTCGCCTCCCACAAGAGTGCAGACCACAAACCTTCTTAATGTAAAATAACTGGCCTGAAGCCCAAGTGCTTCAACCAGAACTAAGACACTTTTAGAATAACAGACACACTAAGCTTTCTGCCAGCAATTCCCAGCTTAGAAGGATGTAAGCTATCTCTCTTGCTACAAGAGTGTAGATCACATACCTTCCTAATGTAAAACAACTGTCGTGAAGCCCAACTGCTGAAACCAAAAGGCTTCGAATAACAGTTACAATTTAATCAGGCTACTAACAAGCAGTAATAAATGCAGCAGAATAAATGCAATTGAATACTTTTAAGAACAAGCAGTAAAAGCAAAATAAAGTAATAAAGTATGAAGAAACAATTACAGTAAAAGGACCTGAATAAAATGCATTCTTTTTTAGGTTAAGTGGGAAGGGAAGAAACAAGAAAATTCAAGGTTGAGAAACTAAGGGGGTGAGCCTTCCCAAATGATCTCGTTGTACTCAGAATGAGATGATGAGATGGGACTGGGAGGAGTGTCCAAAATAAGATTTTTAGTAGGGACGGACAAATCAAAAGCCACCAGGTTTAAGAACACAGCAAGAATTGGTCAGGTGGACCGAAGTAATGCAGCCAGAAATCAGCAATATTCAGAGCAAACAGGCCAAACAAACACTTCAGCTATATACAGATATTTCTAAATAAAAGTACAATGCTGTTTCTCAGCTCCTCCCACTAATTAGCTAATGTTATTCAGTGTTTGCAAATTAATTCTGTGCTAACTTTTTTTTAACTGATCCTAGCCAAGAACTCTTCAAACTCCAAAAGAAAAGTTAAAACAAATGTAATACTAGAATAAGATATAACATAGAAGTGATCAAACCTTAAATGAAAAACTTAATTTCAAAATAAAATGCAGCCAGAGATCAGCAATATTTAGAGCAAGCAGGCCAAACAAGCACTTCAGCTAAATAGAAATAGTTCTAAATAAAGGAGCAGTGCTGTTTCTCAGCTCCTCCCACTAAATAACCAATGTTATTCACTGCTTGCAAAGGAATTCTTTGCTAACCTTTTTAAGTGACCCTTGCCAAGAACTCTTAAAACTCAAACAGAACAGAAAACTTAAAAGAATTGCAATACTAGAATAAGATACAAAATAGAAGTGATCAAACCTTAAATGAAAAGCTTCAGTTCAAAACAGAGTGGAGCCAGAGATCAGCAATATTCAGAGTAAGTAGGCCAAACAAACACTTCCGTGAAAGTGTTAAAAAAAAAGAAGCTGTAGAGGCCTTTATCACCCCATGCAGTATAGCATCCTAGGAGTGTAGCCCATATGGGGATTGACATAAAGTTTTTTTTTTTTTTTTTTTATCATCCTGGACCAGAATTACTTAGGACAGTGTAAGGAAGGATTCAGAAGCCAGGTACCAGATAAAGCTTTCCTCTTTAAGGGCCATATTTGCAGTGGCGGTTCGTGATATAGGACTGCAGCCCCCCCCCCCCCCCCAGCTGTGAAACACAATGGTACAATCCTACAAATCCTTCTAACCGTGCACATAGAAATGAATCAGTACTGCTGCCTTACCAGTCCGGATTCAGGAAGAAGGCAGCAGACTGCTGATGCCCCAGAAGTCTATGCGGTGCTAACCGCATAGACTGGAAGGGGATCGGACTGCAAGGTCAGCAGTCTTGGAACGTTCGCAAACAGGAAGGAACGAACAAGAGCCGGGAAACCGTAAGTATGCATTCTGGCACGAACACAGACGACCATGGATTTATTTTATCATTCAGGATGAAGCTGTGGATTTATTTTATCATTCAGGATGAATGAAGCTGTGTGTGTGTGTGTGTGTGTGTGTGTGTGTGTGTGTGTGTGTGTGTGTGTGTGTGTGTGTGTGTGTGTGTGTGTGTGTGTGTGTGTGTGTCAGAAGGTGTAGTGCATAGGTCTGCATATGACTTGGAATATCTGCTTAATTTTGTGTAAGAAATCTATGCTGATAGTGTAACATGTTTTGTCCTTTAGTAAGTCTACACATTCATGTACACTGTATGTGTTTGTACTGAATTTTTTTAGGGTAGACGAAAAAGCAGAGGATGTATTTGCTGTGAACAGCACAGATTCAGGTATATTTCATGACAGATCACTGTATAGCTTGATAAAATCATTCCCAGCATTCCTGTTTTTCATTTGCAGGGCAAGCTGAAATCATTGACTTGCTTGGGGTATTTTAACTTGCCATGGGCAAGCCTGAGTGCAAAGCTCTTGCAAAAGCTTGCAAACTAATTACAGTGAAGCTAAACCAAGAAAAAAAGGCAGTAAGTTCCAAAACTGGTTGTATTACGCAATGCATTGTTTACAGGATGTAAACCTGTGCGATACGTTTTGAGTATTAACATACCTGAAGATTTCTGTTAAGTAACACAAATGCATTTCATGCTGTGTATGTATGTGATAAATATTTGAATTGCAAAGATGACAGTATGAATATCTAAAAGCAATTCTGAAATGAGTAGGATGTTAAAAACACTGTAGGTAAAGCCATTACAAATTAAATTTAGATGTTCTATCAAGCTGTTTTTAGCACTTGGTGTACTCAGCCATTTGCACATTAGGTAGACTGTGTTTTGCAAGGTATGTGCCATTGGAGAATCACTATATTTATTTTAATGTTTGTACTGTATGTATAATACTACCTGTCTGAATGTCTGTTGTACATGCTTCTAAGCAATTCTCATTACATATATGCTAAGAATTTCTAAAATTAGTAAGTAAATTAATACCAGTAGGCTGCATTTGGTTCCCAAAAGTGCTACTAAAGTTTTATTTTTTCATTTCTCCCCGGGCCTCCGCTGAAAACAGGCTCTGTGGAACCTCGACGGACCCAACAACAACAAAAAAAAAAAAAAAAAAAAAATCAGTGATTTGTTACCATGGGTCACATTTTGGCAAACATTGCCTATACTGGGCAGTGCCAAATATTCTTTAACGGAATTTACATCTGCTTAGAATCTTGAAGAAATTGTAGCATCTTTTGAAAGACGTCTGGGAGTCTTACTGTCTACATATAATTGCAGTTTATCATGTGCATTTTATATACTCCTACTTCTCAGCGATTTCTTTGAACATAGACTACTACTGCGTTTACCTAAGGATGCCATATTACTTTTTAAGCAGCATAATTTTTAGTAGAGCAGTCAAATCATGGAAAAACACAGCAGCTTTGTATCTTTACAACTTTGTCTAATAATGGAAAATAAAATGAAGAAAACTGAAGTCTTGGAAGTTCTCTTAAACTGTAGTTTTAGACGTTTCTTGCAATTTAGAAGCTGTTTTCACACAATGCCAATCTATCATATGTGGTCCATAATCTATGCAGTAATCCTGTAAGCAATTTATCTTGAGCTTGTTTCTTGTTTGCTGTTCATTTTTTACTTTAATCATGCTTTCCCCATGAAACAAGTAGATAGCTGTTGTCAGGCAGCAGGTCTTTTTTTGGATAAGAAACATTTTTACAAGTGGGGGTATCACAGAGATTTCTACTTTCAGCATGCTACTTGGTACTTTAATAAAGCTGAATATAAATTATAATTAGAACTGGAGTACAAGGAGAAGTGGTTTGAGTTGAGTGCTGCTTGTTTTTCTTATTCTTGATTTTGACTTGCATTCCAGTAATGTATTTTAAAAAGTAACTTATTTTTTCATGCCTCACAACGTTTTTGTTTCCATCTAGATATTAACTGTCATGCAGCCAATGCATTGAAATTATTTTCTTCTACACTTCATTTTGTCTTGATTGGACTCTCATAATGACGGTTTGGCACACAGGGGAGCGTATTTAATTAAATTCCAGTTTTTGTGGTTTTGAGCATAGCTCCTCCCCTTCCCTTTGGCCACACTCATTCAGCTGTCTCCTGCAGCCCCCCTTTGATTTGAAGTCACCAGCTGCCATGGGCTCTTTAGATGTCAGCTACTGCACCTTGGTCAGCGATGGAATAAAGTTCATGCTCCTCATTGTGTAATGATAGCGAGAGTAGGAAATGTATATCCTCAACAACTACGTTGCGAGGGTTAATCCTAGGTTGTGTGTACCTTTCTTCCCATTCTTAGGTGCCAGAATGCTCCTGCAGCTGGGCATCTTTTATAGAGAAAGTGCTTGAGTTCTTCTTTGAAGGCTCAGTAGTAGAAGTTGAGCTTCATGACTGTAGTCCTTTCACCTCAGTATCTCAGACTGTTAAAGCAAGAGAAACTCTTAAACAATTTCAAGAAAAAGCTAAAGACACATCCATTACTGAAAGCATGTAACTTTTGTGAGGTACATTTTTGCAATTTCACTGCATGCCACTTCAGTGGACCTTATCATGCCTTATCTTATGTATTCAAAGCTGTGATTGCTATTACATGCTAAAATATAAATATATACTTATTTCCTTTTGTAATGTCAGCTGTACCCCATTTGTATTCTTATAAAAGTTTCAGTAGATTATAACAATTCAGGTCAATGAAGAATGTGTTGTATTATTAAGTCTGCAATGGCAAGTGTTTTATCTGCTACTTCTCTTCATGTTTTACTGACCGATTAGTAATGTATTTTGTGTAATGTGGAATTGTATGCTTACATGAGATATGCCTGTATATCTGTATGATGCTTTGGGTTGGCTCCATGGACCTATTCATTTAACCAGTTAAAATAAATAAAGCTTGCTATCCAAAGTTGAGATAACAGTGGTATGTTCTTCAGTAACAGGTAGGCCTACTGATGCTCCTAGTAAATTAGAATTGCCCATGCAATTAGCAACATCAGTGGTGTACAGGGATAAAGCCGTGAATATGACCCAAAATTTGAGTAGGGACTTAGTCTCATAGTAGGTAGGATGGGCATGTCTATCCTGGGGAGGAGGAAAAGAGTTGGATGTTTATCTACTTAAGCTCTAGCAGAGGCCAGAGTTCAGAGGGAGGATGTCAGGCTTTACGATGGGAGGATGAAGAAGGCATGACTGCTCTATAGGCTAAGGGAAAAACACATGCTCGGGGTGACTTCTCATTGCCCTTTGGGGCCTCATGGGATGACATCAGCATGATGAGAGACGTTAAGGTAACTAAAAATCTCCAAGGTGCTCAGCATGGTGTTAGTTGTCATTGGAGCAGAAGGAGAGCTGATTGTTCTGTGATTGGGAACACAGCTTCATTTTTCATTTATCACTGGTTGGGGGGGGGTACCGCCAGACTCCTTGCTAGAACAGCAGCTTCACCTTCCAACTGCAGCATGCGAGCTGATGGGAGAGCAGTTGCAGGACCAGAAAGAATGCAAAAAGAAAAAAATGTACTTATCCTTTTGATGTATGATAAGATCAGATCTGAAGTAGGAGATTCATTTGTCTGCAACCTGTGGGTTATGGATCCGATATCGGATCCGAACCGGCAGGGTTTTCCAGCTATGGATCCGAGCTCTCAGCTCCTCCCCTCACCCATAATGCCCTGCTCTCCCTACATGACCTCAGATCTAGTTTGCCGCGCTGGTGACCTGATTGGATTTCAGAGCTCTTCAGCTAAGTGTTGTTTACTACATTTTACAGTGTTAAATTTAAAAATATTTAGTTAGTTTTGTGTGAAAGTTGTAGGTTCCCTATCCTTATAGCTTAAAGTTTTTAAGTTTTAATAACTTTTATAACTTTTAGTTATCCCTCCCCTCGCTGGTGCGTAGTGTGTGTTTGGGCCTGTGATTACTTGGCTAGTTAGCTTTTACTTTTTTTTAATTTTCAAAAAAAAAAAAAAAAAAAAAGTAAAGTAGTAGTAGTATCCTTAGGATGTCTGAACCCCCTAAGGCTTTCTTTTCGAAGTGCTCCGAGTGTGGCCATAAGCTTTCCCCTGCTGATGGCCACACTCGGTGCGTTCGATGCCTTGGGGTTAAACACCTCACTTCTGTATGTTCCATTTGTGCAGGGTTCAACCCCAGGGCATTGAAGGAGCGGAGGTCGAAGCTGGTCCTGGTGGGACTTTTGCCCCCAGACTCGGCTTCGGCTACCGCTCCTTCAGGGGGTACCTTGTCTACGGTTCCTCCTCTCCTGCTCCCCCTCCTCCACCTGGGACTCAACCTCCCTCTAGTGGTTTGGAGGAGAGGGAAGCAAGAAAAAAGGACCGGAGGGAGAAGCACCATAAGCAGCGGGCCGAGACCTCTGTTTCGGCCACGCCTGCCAAGCGGGCTTCTCCTCCGGCCCCCTTGTCTGGTTCTCCCCCTCCTCGGCTCCGGTCTCCAGTGTGCTTCTCACCGGGACCTGAGGAGGAGGAGACCCGATCTCCGTCGAGGCTATCGAGGAGGCACTCAAGGCCTACCTCGGTAGCCTCGTCGAGATCCACGTACAGTTTATCTGATGCTGATCTGGACCGGATGATGAGAAGGTTCATCCAGGCCCAGATGCAGATGGGAGTGCTCCTGCCTCCCCCCCCCCCTCTGGGGGGGAGCTCGACCCCTTTCTTTAAACCTATAGCTCCTTCTCCGACCCGCTACCCGGGTTCGGAGCGGTTGGAGCCGAGCAGCTTCGGAGCCGGGGGTGGGTCGGCGCCGATAGTACTGGGTACTTCGGATCCGACCTCTCGGAGCCTGGATCCGAGCTTCGGATCCGGGGGGATCAGTGCTCCTTCGGTGCCGTCAGTGTCGGAGCGCACTGCCCCCTCGGATCCGGGTGCTTCGGTGCCGGCTCCGATCCATTCTTCGGATCCGAGGGGGAGCCGATTATCGGATCCTTTGGTCGAGGTTGGCTCCCCCTCGGCTTTTGATGTAGTGGAGAGGGCCCTGTTGAGGGTTTCCGGACCCCCGGCACTTGCTTCGGCTCCGTCCCGCGCTCCATCTGCACTGGGCCAGGCTTCCACCATCCGGCCACTGGGACAGCCCGCTCCTTTGCCCCAAGTTGTTCCTTTGGAACATGACACCGCTTGCGAGGGTCCTCTGACAGCCCCTGAGGATGCCCTCGCAAGCATACGCAAAAGGAGGCACATGGACTCCCCCGAGTCTCTCACAGAAGACACGGATTTGGAGGAAGGGGAAGGCTCCCCAAGATCACCCCCCGAGGATGTCTCCTTTGGAGACATCATGGAAATGCTTCACATAAGGGGGGGGTGGTCTGCCCCCAAGTCTTCCTCGGACGAGTCCGTGTTCTTGGAGGCATTTGAAGCGGGCCCGTCTACCTCTTGGGTGTCCCCTCCTGCCGACCCCCTGGTGGACCTAATTACCACCAGGGCGTGGAAGGATCCGGACACCGTGGAGCCAATCCCCAAAAGGCCGGACCGTACCCTTAGTCCCCCGGCTGACTGTGCCCACTGGAGCAAGGGGCCTCTGGTAGATGCCATGTTGACGGCGGCAGCTACCAAGAGGGAACTTGCTCAGGAGAGTCCCTCAGTCCATCCCCCGAGCAAGGAGTCTCGGATGATGGACCGCTTGGGGAAGCGAATGTTTAGTTCAGCGACCTTTTCAGTGAGGGCGCTGAACTACTTGGCACATGTGATTAGGATGCAGCGCGATCTTATCAAAGAATACGCTGCATCCCCCCCGGAGTCCATGTCGGAGGAGGACAAACTGTTGCACTCCACCCGTATGGCCACTCTCAGGTCCGTGACTAATATCTCTATGCGGTTACTGTCCCATGCTACGGAGGGAGCCGCTAGAGCCGCAGGGACAGGCCTAGTTACTAGACGTCAGGCCTGGCTCCGCCATTGCGATTTCACGGAGCCCTTCAAGGCGTCATTCGCGAACGCTCCCTTCGATGGTTCTGCCCTTTTTGGCAAAACTGTTCGCGATACTTTGACCCAGAGCGAGAAGGACAGGAAGACGCTGCCTGCCGTCGGAATCCACTTCTCTGTGCCCCAGAGGCCCTATTCTAGAAACCAAAAGGGCCAGAAGAAGATGTGGTTCCGGAAGTCGCAGCAGTCCCAACCCGCTCCGGACAACCAGAGGAGGACAGGGAGGACGCCGCCCCAGGGGCAGAGGGGCTCCCAGGAACTTCGGGTCCAGAGAACCTTTCTCTGAACGGCCCGCGCAGCAGCCCTGAAGGGTTGCCCGGCTGCTCCACTCTGGAGGCAGTCGGGGGACGTTTTTCGGAGCACCTAGCGGCATGGGAGTCCATAACATCAGACCGCTGGGTCCTCCGCATCATATCCAGAGGATACCACATTCCATTTCATCACATCCCAAAATTGAAGTCTCTCCCCGACGTTCCACCCGGTCAGTGGGAGGCCGCTTTAGCAGAAATTGGCCATCTGCTGAAGAAAAGAGCCATCCAGCCCGTCCCCCCAGACCAGATCGGATCAGGGTTCTACTCCAGGTTCTTTTTAGTGCCAAAAAAGACGGGGGATCTAAGACCAATATTAGACCTTTCACTCTTGAACCTGGCAGTTCCCAAGGAGAAGTTCCGAATGGTTACCTTGCAGTCCATTCTCCCCCTTCTGGGAGAAAATCACTGGATGTGCCCTATAGACCTCAAGGATGCGTACTACCACATTCTAATGGACAGACGCTCCAGGAGGTTTCTTCGCTTCCGGCTGGGAGCCAGTCACTACCAATTCAGGGTCCTTCCCTTTGGTCTCACCACAGCCCCCAGGGTGTTCACCAAAGTATTAGCAGTGGTAGCGGCCCACCTGAGGCTTCAGGGGGTACAGGTCTTCCCTTACCTGGACGACTGGCTCCTCACCGCCCCAACAAGGCATCTACTGTTATTGGTGCGAGATTCCTTTCTCCATCTAGCTCCCCGTCTGGGCATCACAATAAATGCAGAAAAGTCCAACCTAGCCCCTACGCAATTCATAGATTTTATAGGTGCCAGGTTAGACACGAGACAGTTAAGAGCCTTCCTCACTGCGGACAGAATTCAGAATCTGCAGCTCCAGGTGCGGGCCATCCTCCACTCCAGCTCAGTTCCGGCGGAGTTGGTCCTGAGGGCTCTAGGGTCCATGGCAGCAGCGATAGCTCTTCTTCCTCTCGCCAGGTTCAATATGCGGGTTCTTCAATGGACACTCCTAGTTCAGTGGTCTTATCTAGCTCTTCCTATGAATCATCTCATTGCGATCAGCAAGGCTTGCAAGCGGTCCCTCCTGTGGTGGCTCCACTCACAAGATCTCCACGGAGGCCGCCCCTTTTGTGCTTCTCCCCCTCTCGCCACAGTGACCACGGACGTCTCCCCCCTCGGGTGGGGGGGGGGCATTTTGCAGGCCGGACGGTCCAAGGCACGTGGAACGATTCAGAGACCTTACTGCATATCAATGTTCTAGAGATGAGAGCAGTGCTCTTAGCGTTGCAAGCACTACAGGCCTTTCTTCCCTTGGGAACTATTGCAATTCAGTCGGACAACATGTCTGTCGTCTGGTACATCAACAAACAGGGGGGAACCAGGTCTTACCCACTTTGTCGAGAAGCCATGAGAGTGTGGGAATGGGCAATCTCCACCAACCGCTTTCTCTCGCAACGCATATTCCGGGTCGGTCCAACATCCTTGCGGACAAACTCAGTCGCACCATTCTCTCCCCTTACGAGTGGTCTCTCAATGCTCAGGTAGCGAAACGCATCTTCGCACGGTGGGGAACTCCTTGTTGCGATCTTTTTGCATCTCCCTCAAACACCAAGTGTGACAGTTTTTTCACTCTAATCCCTCCTCCCGGAGATACCCCAAGAGACGCTCTGGTGCATGCTTGGCCCCCCGGTCTTCTTTATGCTTACCCCCCTTTGTCTCTGATGCTCCAAGTTCTTCAGAAAGCCTCTCGGTTGGGGTGCAGAATGATTCTCATTGCCCCATTCTGGCCTCGACAGATCTGGTTCCCTTTCCTAAGGTCTCACTCAGTGAATCCTCCTTGGATTCTAGATCCCATTCCGGATCTGATATCTCACCCGTCCCATCTATCAACCCCGAATCTGGACAACCTGAAGCTAACTGCTTGGCTGCTCCAGTTCCACTCCTAATCAGGACTCCCGGTATTTCGTCTCCAGTTAAGGCCATCCTGGTAGCGGCTCATAAACCATCTACCAGGAAAGTTTACCGCAGCAAGTGGAAACTGTTCTCCATTTGGGCGGAGCGGCAAGGTCTAGACCCCTTCACAGTTCCCCTTCCTCTGGTGCTTGACTTCCTAACCACTCTTTTTAATGATGGTGCCAGCAGTTCCACGGTCAAAGTGCAACTTGCGGCAATTTCTCACTATCATATTGGTCAAGACTCCAGTCCACTGATGTCTGCCAAATTGTGTAAGATCTTCCTAAAAGGTACTTTTCTCCTCAGACCCCCTGTAAAGCAAGTGGTTCCTCCTTGGGACCTTTCATTGGTTCTTCAGGCCTTGACCGCTCCCCCCTTCGAACCTGCGGCTACAGTAGATCTGAAATTTTTATCTTTCAAGACGGCCTTTTTAGTAGCCATTACCTCGGCCAAGAGAGTTTCAGAACTTCAAGCCTTATCCATCAAGCCTCCTTACTTGGTCTTTCATCCGGACCGTGTATACCTCAGGACCAACCCGTCCTTTCTTCCTAAGGTAGCTTCTGAAGCAAATATTAATCCATTAACCTCCCTGTTTTCTTTCCTAAATATCAAAACAAAGGTGAATACAAGCTACATTCCTTAGATGTTCACAGGCAACTTAGATTTTATCTGAACAGGACAGCTGGTCATAGGCAATCTGACCAGTTGTTTATTTCCTTTGCTAAATTCAATTTGGGTAAACCAATTTCCAAAGTCTCCTTATCACGCTGGATTTCGCAGTGCATCTTATTGGCTTATCAAGCTTCTGGAAGGCCCGCACCGGAGGGAGTACATGCCCATTCAACCCGGTCAGTTTCTACTTCAGCGGCCTTTAAAGCTAGGATTCCTCTGGATGATATTTGTTCAGCAGCCACTTGGGCTTCATCTCATACCTTTATTTCCCACTACAAGTTGGATATTACATCTAGAGGTAGAGCATCCTTTGGCTCCGGAATATCCTTCCATGATGGCCGCCCAAGATTCAGGTAGCTGGGGACTCTGTCCCACAGGTTGCAGACAAATGAATCTCCTACTTCAGATTTAGAAGTTATGTACTCACCATAACGTTCCATCTGAGTAGGTGTATTCATTTGTCTGCAACCATCCCGCCCTCCTATCCCCCTGGCCTTGTCAGTTTCCTGCATATTATGTGTTACCCTTTCTAGGGTATTTTTATTGATGGCAAACTCGATCTGAGGTCATGTAGGGAGAGCAGGGCATTATGGGTGAGGGGAGGAGCTGAGAGCTCGGATCCATAGCTGGAAAACCATGCCGGTTCGGATCCGATATCGGATCCATAACCCACAGGTTGCAGACAAATGAATACACCTACTCAGATGGAACGTTATGGTGAGTGCATAACTTCTAATTTGCAGGCTAGAGACCTTGGTTTCGTACCCATTCAAGGTCCCATGCTTGTCTGTCACAACTACGTGCCACCTCCAGTGTGTGCTAGTCTGTGTGCTGATACCTTAGTGTCTGACCCTTGGTACCATCTTACTATTCACTCGTTAGTTTGTATACAGAGTTTGTACAGAGTTTGTGTTTTCTTCACCTTGCCTGAACTAGGCTAGGGAATGTATCTTCACCCATCATAGAATTCTAAGGATACTGACGTTCTTGCTTCTGTAATATTTAAAAGTAATGGCCTCCCATTTAGTTATCCTTTGGATTGCTCCTCCTTTTGGAAAGATATTCACGGTGATAACAAATTCAAATATGGCCTGATCTGTAGCTCCTTTGTCATCTCCCCTCACCCCCTCAAAAAAAAAAAAAAAAAAAAAAAAACATAAACCAGTGTTTGGGGAAGAAGGATGAAAAGCCATGGGCGATCCCTGCTGCAAAACTTGTCCTGAATGCTGCCATTTTTGTGATCTGGAATCATCTGCACTCTAATCCCTCTTGTTTTAAGAAAATAGTTGTCTTTTTTTTCTCCAAGTCCTTGCTTGGAGGAGTGGTGTGATATCCAGGAATGCCGTTCCAGAGCCGATTTGTATATGATTTCATTCATTCAGCTAGGTCCCATACGTTCATAGGTTCATATATTAGTACTAGGCTAACTGCTCGTGTGTCTTTTTAAGCTAAGCCAATTACCCCACATTAGAATCAAGCCCTGTACCTTGTGTTTGTAAACTGGACCTTAACCATTATGTCATCCTACCACAGCACCTTTCCACTTTGCTGCCAAATAAGGAGTCCAAAGGTTAAGGTAGGGTGAACAAGAATGTGTTATTTTCTCTCACTTTGGTTATAAAGTGGCTTTACTGTCTGTCTTATGTATCTCCTGTCTGTCTTACGTATCATACATCTTGTCCTCACTTGCATATCGAGCTATGGACTCTGGGATATAGGAATCATGGAGAAAAACTCTTACATCAACTTATTCAATGGATTTTCATATAGCTCACTATAATTTTGACTGTGCTGGTGCTGTGGCTATGCCAGCAGGTCTAACCTCAATTGCACGGTGCAGGCTTTCCTTCTTTTAGGACTGAGATATGAGGCAAGCCATTCCAGATATCACTTTCAAGAGTGAATTTATGTTTATGCAGACTATTGGATTTAATTAAAGCACTTCAGAAGATGAAATAGCTGATGTTCTTTGTGTTTCACTGTTGCACCAAATTCCCTAGCACAATGTAACTGTTCATAGGATGAGGATAGTGCTCAGGTGTCATACAGTGTTTCCTGTGTTCCTAGATTCCTCTTGCATATTCTTTCAAGCGGTACACTACAAGATCTCAGTTGCTACAGTCCTGCCTATGCCGTAGGACTACCCATACAAAGCAGGTTCTGTATTTGCCCCATCTAGGAAAGTGGTAACTGATAGTTAATGAATGGGGGTTCTGGATATGATCTAAGACTGCTGCATCTTGCAGTAGTTATGTTGTCCCCCAAAAGAAGTTTGACTGGGCAGGTGATCCCCACAGAACTGCTGGAACAGACTCCTATTCTGCTTTGCAGTGGAACTGGAGGGCTGTGTTCATACCAGTTGTGAAGAGGATGGAATTTATCTGTCCCATGTTAGCCCTTAATCACTTCAACATAATGCATGTTTGCATGTCTCTTAAATAGTAATTTAATAAAACTATTTAAAAATCAACAGTCAAATGTAGTATCAAATTTCAAATGGTAAATTTATATGTGGTTGTGCCTCCACAGCCCAGATCAGCTGAATGATATCACAGGACGTGACATACAAGTTTTACATACAGAGGTATGTCCGTATCAGAGGTCTTAGAGCGTTGGCGTCTGATCTGTCCTTTGTGCACAAAGTGTTTTAATAGTGCTTTCCATAGTGGCAAAATTTATGTAGGAGAGAAAATTCTTTGCATTCCTTTATTGGATAATTGAGTCCTATTAGCACAAGCAAAGGACTTCATGGTAGTTGCCTTTGCTTGGTTCTTTTCATGGCTGTAGACCATAGGGGTGACTTTCTTGGAAAGTCATCTTTTATTCCAGCACAGATTTTCTTAATCATGACAGAGTAAAATACTTGTCAAGTTTGCTGATTTCTGCTTGTTGAGAGGATCCAGGAAGTCATAGCCTTTGGAGAATGTTGAAGATACAGATGTGAGGGAAAATGTGGATAATTCCCAAACTTTTTCATCTCATAATGACTGGTATCTGCGGTGACTGAACAATGAGGTGCCAGTGGCAGGAAGGTTGTCATGCCCTTCTGGATCACAGCAGTCATATTTTTGGTTACTGTTCCTTCGGTTGAATCTGTCGCAGTCTCAGATAATAGTGTCTTACTGGTGGGTTTTGTAGCTTACTTGGGCTCTTCCCTAGTGCAGAAAAAATGAAACTCCCATGAAAGAAGGTATCACATAAACCTTATAAAGCAAACAACACTATTCTCACCCTTCATTCTCCACAAAGAGCATACAGACCACTGCCCTTCCTGATGCAGACAGACATCCACGCCTTGGTGTGGTATGTGTGTATAAACAGTATGCAACACATTTGTATTCCATATGCAGTGGGGCAGTGTGGATGTGGCAATGGGCCATGGGGAAAGGTCATTTGTTTTGCAGTATTTCATATACCAAAGAAAATTAACTTGCTAACAGGGCTCCTCTGTTCAGCTGTTAGTGTAGCAGGTAGTGGAGATGTGTTTGTCAGTATCTCCCAGGAGTGATGTACTCTGGAGTTCAGACCTCCTCCATATAGCCAAAGTCCACTCACCCTGTTCTCCTTGGTTTAGCAGGGCACGTGAAAGTCAGCGGTGAATTAGTTCTCTCTCTTTCTCTTGTGAAGCAAACGCCTTTATTTATTTACCGGGAAATTCCAACTGGACACAGGTCTTTTTCAGTGGAGGCCTGGGGAGAAAAGCTCCACAGAACAATAAATGAGCAGCAGAGTACATGAAGAAGAACTGAATATGCATACAATAGCAAATAATACATACTGCAGCAAACATTAGCTATACATGCAATATGAAACGTAGTAATGAAAAGATGTACCGATATCTAACTAGAGGCTAGGAATAAAGGTAGGATGTATATACAGATAGTACTAAGCTCAAAAGGATACTGTTCTAAACTCATATACCTAAATCTTATATACAAATATTGCACTACACTCAAGCAGATATAAAGCTTAAGCTCCACAGGAAGGTGGAACAAGCTAGAAGGGTTAATGGGGTGGAAGGGGAAGATAGAGGAGTAAGAGAGGAGACTGAGTGAGTCGTATACGTGGTAGTGAGAGGAAGCTAGATGCAAGGAAGGTGGAACAAGCTAGAAGGGTTAATGGGATGGAAGGGGAAGATAGAGGAGTAAGAGAGGAGACTGAGTGAGTAGTATACGTGGTAGTGAGAGGAAGCTAGATGCAAGTCAGTTGATTATGTATTTGGAGTTGAGATAACATGAGGTAGTTAAGTATGTTATAATAGACCTGAGAGACTGAGTGAGGAGGGAAGGGGAAGGGTAAAGGATGAGCCAGAGCCTGCAGAGGAAGGAATGCAATGATCAGACTGTGTGAGTCAGGATAGCTAGGGGAGAGGTGAGGAAGGGGAGGTAAAAGGAGGGTTACTAGTCAGAATTGATGCATGGGCATAACCAGAGACTTTGTAAGTGAGTTTTTAGTGCAGTCTTGAAGTGATTGCAAGAAGGTAGTGTGGTATAGTGGGGGATTGTTCCATAATCTGGATGTGATGCAGGAGAATAGTGCTTCTCCCTTTGAGTTCTTGGGTTTGGTCACTAGAAGTAGACTTTTGCTGCTGGAGTGTAGTGGAGCAGTAGGGCTGGAGAAGGTTTTGAAGGGATGGGACTTTAAGAGGATGGTTTGCTAACTTGTGGGTGAGAGAGTTGATTCAGGTGAAGAAGTTAGTGGAGTTCAAGCCAGTCAAGTTCTCTAAGTGAGATACAGTGGTGGCTGTGATAACATGCACCAATGGCAAACTTAGCAATTTTATTGTAGAAAGCCTTGAGCTTGTTTAGGTCTGTTTGTCTAAGGTAGGTAAGTATCGGAGAGACGTAGAGTAAAGCAGAGGTTAGGTGGGAATTGGCGGCAGAAATTCTGGCTGTCTTGATGAGGAATTGTTTGTTTCTGTACAATGCACCTAGTTTTTTGTGAACCTTTTTTGTGGTAAGAGACATGTGAGTGTCAAATCTGAGATTATCAGTCTCAACACCAAGTGTAGTTTGGTGTGTTCTGTTGGGGAGATGACAGTGTTGTCTTTGGCTAGAATATTAAAGTGTGGGATAATTGGGCTAGATTTAGGGGGTTGGAAGATAAGTAGTTTAGTCTTGCTCGGGTTGAGTAATAACTGGGCATTAGATAGCCAGTTTTCTACAGATGAAAAGGCTTCCTGTGTGATCTTGTGAAGTTCAGTTATAGTTGGGGCTGAGCAGATGGAGGGTGGAGTCATCTGCATATTGTATAAGAGAAGCATGCTTTGTGGCTGTGAATAGATCATTGATGAAGGATGAGAATAGTAGGGGACCAAGGATGGAGCCTTGGGGAACACTGAGTGTTACAGGAAGTCGAGGAGATAGGTCATTATGCCAGACAAATGATTGTTGGCGGCCAGTTAGATAGCTGTGAAACACGTCAGTAGTTTGTTGGCAGCCAGTTAGATAGCTGTGAAACAAGTCAGTAGCTGATTGGGAAAAGGATAGGTTAGTGAGAACAGAGATTAGTAGATGTTCTTCGTGTTTCACTGTTGCAGTCATCACACTTGGGTTATCCTGCCAGGGGTAGCCCTCAGTCGGCCCGAATACCAGAGGCTTAGTATTTCTGCATCTGTTACTGTTGTTCCAGGACTGACGTTAGGTCGACAGTGGTATAAAATCAGGCAGCCAATGCCATTATGTCAGTCTTTCTTGCCGAGGAGCCTGAAACAGTAGCAGTTCACATGAGTGCCGGTCGGCTGCTACCTGAGTTTTCATTTTCGAATTGAAGTTGAAGTCTTCTAAAGCTAAGTACCCCATTGGGGATCCTTTTTCCTTGCTCTAAGTGATGTCAGAAAAAGTTAACAACTGTCTCGCCTGTGGAAAGCAAATACAACACTGAGACTTCCATTCTTACTGTGTCACCTGTTTAGGCCCAGACCACGATGTCCTTCGCTGTCACTTTTGTGCTTTGTTCATCGCCAGAACTATATGTCGCCGGGCCCTTATTGTAGCTAGATCTTTTCGCTCTCAGTCCTTGAATTCCCATATGGCTTTGGTAAGCCATCCGACTACCGATCTTCTGAAAAAACATAAGGATAAAGACAGAGACAGACTGCACAGGTCCAAAACTGCTGATGACGCTTCCCTTAAGCTAGCCATCAGTTCTCCAATCCTCAGTGAGGTGCTTTTGCAGCCCCTGATGCCCGCTTCTGTGGATTCGCAGGCCGTTACCGAGACCCTTTCGGAGTCCGGTATGCCACGAGCTTCTTCGACCAAGGATCCTGCGGATGTCTCTACTTTGGATGGGTCCGGAGCTGCTGAGGAGGCACTGGCTTCCAAGGAAGTTTTTCGCACTACCGATACTCGACACAAACCGATGACTTCTTTCACGTCTTCAGTTCTTTCTAAAACTACTGAGTTTCTAAGGCCCAGGGTACGAACTACGCCCAAAAAACCGACGACGCAAGCTCAGGCACCTGCTTCCATGCCTCAATTTCAAATGCTTAAAATGGCGAAAGACCTTTTTATGCTTATTAGGGGAAGCTAGGCTACCCCTTCCAAAAGAAAAGAGACTTGTCCCCAGTAGTTTTATCTGAACAGGAGTCCAATGACTCTGATGCTTTTGAATATGAAGACATGCAACTCCTCTCTGCTTATGAGGATTCTGATGCAGAGGAATCCATTCCTTCTGCCTCTCCATCCGAGGATTTTTCATTTGGTGAAACCCTACATACTTTAGGGGAGCATTTCCAATGGGAATTTCAGGACTATCCTCAGTCAAAAAAGAGACTCAGGGAATGCTTAGATTTACCACAGCACAGACCCTTAGCCATTCCTCCTGTCTTGGATGATGTTTTTATGGAATCCAGTTTGACTCCTGACACCCTTCCTCCTGCTCCCAGGAAACCTGACAGGTACTACAGAGTCCCTGACTCTCTCAGATTCCTTTTCAAAAATCCTACTGCTGACCCAGAGGTTATCTCCCAAGGACCTAAAGGAATTAAAGCAACCTCAGCTAAGAATCCCACCCCCTCAGACAGGGATTCCTGAGCTTTAGACAGATGAGGTAAAAAAGTGTACACCTCAGAGGCCCTGGATTGAATGAACGAGCATCGATTAAGCCCTTTTTAAAAAAATGCAGGATTCCTAAATAAGTGTAGTTTTAGGTTAGATTGTTTTATTCTGCTGTGATTTTCTTATGTATGTTTATTAAATCGTTTATACTAGAATTTTAAAAAAGTTTTTACATTTTTGTTTTCTTTGGTTCTGTGTTTTTAAGGAGAATGTTTAGTTCCAATTAACAGAACCTTGGGATTGGTTGATGTGAATTTTTACATATATATGTATGTGACTTTTTCTGTATTTTAAAGGTCTGAAGAAGCATTTTATGCGAAAGCGCTTACCTCATGTTGGATATATTAAAACGTTTTTAAGAAAGGATTTTGTCTTATATTTCATGCTGCCTTGGTCGCTCTAGTATCAGTTTACTTGTCGTGTTTTATTTTTATTATATTCTAGTAATCGAGCATTTGCCTTGTGGGTTGTCGTGCATCTATTTTTTATTATTACTCAAAAAATGTTAACACAGAAGTGACTGCCACAGTTTTCATCAGAAAGTTTAGCTCTTTTGTTCCCTCAATTACAACTGAAACCTCGCCAGAACTCTGTTTTATTGATTATTTGAGGAGTGTTCAGAGTTTTTTTGGATTTTTTGGTTATTAAAATAAGTAATACCAGTCTGTACAACAGTTAATTTGGAGCAACTGCTTCGTTTTGGAAGGATATGTTTCCTTTTTAGAAAGGATATGCAGGCTTGTGTGCTTGGTGTGATTAATAAGGGGTTAGGGCTGATAATGTATTAAGTTTTGTATTTCTTGAGTGCTTTATTTAAGCAAAATGTCTGGGAAAATTATGACGTTCAAATTTAGTGTCTGAATATAAGGTACAAGCTGAAAAAATACATTCAACAGAGCTGTGATGTATGATATGTAAAAGTAATAGCATTTTATGACAATGTCTGGTTTGTCAGTATCAATATGGAATGTAAATGGCTTTAAAAGTATAGACACAAAAGAAAGAGTACTGAATAACATTAAGAAGTGTTGTGTGCAGATACCAATGCTACAGGTGATGCAGTTGAATAGAAATGGATATTCAGCAGAATATCAGGGCAACGGAAAGGAGTGTTATTCATACTTCTTGCAAAAGGGACCCCAGTTGGGATAGAAGAGGAGGAAAAGGAGAGTAATAGTAGATTTGTAGTAGTAAGGGGTTATTAGCAGGGAGGAGGATTATGCTGGCTTGCATTTATACTCACCCAAATCCAATGTCATGGGGTTAAGGAAAACCTTTTGGAGAAATAAGCTTTTAGCAGGGAATACTTGTGGGTAGGATCTTGAACCATATTTGCAGTAGTGAAGATGAATCAAGAAGACCTAGAATGGAAAATAAAACATTTGATGGTAGATGTCTGAAGAAATGTATGAAAATGTTTGGCATGGAAGATGTGAATTCAATAGGAGGAACTTAGATATGATTTACGTATTATTCCCCAAGATACAATAACTAGGTAATCTTCTTCTTCTTTTGGCTTTTCCCAGTTAGGGGTCGCCACAGCGGATCACCTGTCTGCTCTTGATTGAAAGTGGAGTTTTACGGTGTTGAGTTGCCAACCCGGTGCCCAACCTTCCACAGAAGGCACACACACGCACACACTCACACCTAGGGCCAAATTAGAGTATCCAATCCACCTACAGCATGTCTTTGGGAAACCGGAACACCCAGAGGAAACCCACGTGACCACAGAGAGGACATGCAGACTCCGCACGGAAGGCTCCCCAGCCGAGAATTGAACCGGAGAACCTCTTGCTGTGAGGCGGTAACGCTAACTGCTGCACCACCGTGGCCGCCCTGCAATAACTAGGTAATGTTGGTTAGAAATTATAGTTCACAGGAGCATGTGTATTTCATTGAAAGTTTTGAAAACCAGCCAATAATAATGTCAGATCATACATCAATATAAGCAAAAATAAAGATGCAGTGTGAGAAGTGAAACATTGGCATGTGCTTACTTATTTCTTAAAAATGGAGTTTATAAAGAATGGCAGAAATGAAAGAGAAAGAGGTAGGGGAAATAAGTAACATGCATCATTCAGAGGGCTTGACAAATGCTAAAATATTAAAGAAGATGTCCTTCAAGGATGCATCTGCAGTCATAACATATGGGTTGTCCTGCCTCAGGCAGCCCTTCGGTCGGCCGGATTCCAAAGTCTGGGTCTGGCCTCGGCTGATGTCGCACTTCACCCGACGTCATAGCTCTTGGGGTATAAAGGCATCAGCCGACGCCATTTTCCTCAGTCTTTCTTGCCACGCGGTGCCCGAAGCAGAAGCTGTTCGCAAGTGCCGGTCGGTCAGATCCAGAGATTTCAACTACCGAAGACTTCTAAAAAAGCTAAGTACCCGTTGGGGACTCTTTCTTGCCTCAGCCGATGTCAGACAAAGTAAATAATTGTTTAACTTGTGGGAAACCAATACCTCATAAGGATTTCCACTCTTACTGCCTTCCTTGCTTAGGCCCAGACCACGACATACCAGCTTGTTTAGCGTGTGCTTCCTTCAACTGACGGACACTTAGACGTCGGTCGGAGTTTGCAGAAGAGTTTTTTGGCTCCGCTTTTGCATATAAAATGCCGTCGGAGACTCCGACTACACATTTAGCTAAAAAACGCAAGGAAAAGGACCGACACTCGCAGCCCGCGGTTTCGGCTGAAACCACGGTTAGGCCTACCGCGAGTGTCTCGGTTTCAGCTGAGACCGAGACCTCGGTTCTCCCTTCGGCCAAAAGCATGCCCCCGACAACTGAGGCCACACAGGCCATGGCTGAGTCGGCTACAGAAATTCCTACTGAAGAAGCAGGCACACAAGATTTGTCCGACACTATTCCGTTGGACATCTCAACTCCTGCACGTGGGGCAGCTAGACCCCCTGCTTCTATGTCTATAAAGGCCTTTTCCAGGGCTAAAGCAGCAAAACTTTCCAAGGCCTTACCTACAAAGGCTCCCTCTCACAGGCCTACTTCAAGTTCTCAGATTCTCAGCCTTGCTGAGGACCTTATTTCTCTGATCAGGGGATCCCAACCTCACCCAGACAGGGCCTCACAAGCCCCTCCTGAAAAGAGGCCTAGGACTGAACCCCCTGAACCTCTCTCTACTGACTATTCCTCGGATGGTTCAGATTTATCTGACCATCAGGAAGGCCCATACTCACCTTATGAGGATTCTGATGCAGAAGACTCCATCCCTTCAGCCTCTCCTCCAGAAGAATTTTCATTTGGGGAAACCCTACACTCTATGAGGGAACACTTCCAATGGCAGGGTCAGGATTTTTCTGATTCTAGGAAAAGGCTAAGGACTTTTTTACACTTACCACAGCATAGGCCTTTAGCCATACCACCTGTACTATCAGTTGTTGATGATGCATACAATGATGCCAGTACTGCCCCTGATTCTCTTCCCCCGGCCCCTGCCAAACCTGACAGATACTACAGGGTCCCGGATTCTCACTTCCACTTGTATAAGGCCCATGCTGCAGACCCAGAAACCATTTCTCAGGGCCCTAAGGGTGTTGCAGCTGCCTCTGCCAAAAAACCCCTACCCTCTGAAAGAGAATCTAGAGCATTAGAGAGATGGGGTAAAAAGGTTTATACATCTGCTACTCTTTCTGCCAGGGCTTTAAACTGTCAATTTCACATGATACAGTACCAGGAATTTTTGTTAGAT
This sequence comes from Protopterus annectens, assembly GCF_019279795.1. NCBI lineage: Eukaryota > Metazoa > Chordata > Ceratodontiformes > Protopteridae > Protopterus > Protopterus annectens. The sequence goes on along the minus strand of NC_056731.1, from coordinate 1,094,879,195 downwards.
CAGCTGAATAAAAAACTGGCCTCTCCTGAACCTTTAGACCGTAAGTCCCTTCAGGATTTGGTACACAACTCTCAGCAGGTCAGTAATCATTTCTTGAAATGTGGCTATGATGCACTGGATGCTTCATTTAGATCAGCTATGACTGGAGCAGTGATTCGAAGGCATGCCTGGCTAAAAGAACAATCCTTGCCAGACCATGTTAAGGCAAAACTCCTAGATGCCCCTATGGAGAAACAAAGTTTATTTGGCTCCCCTGCACAGGAGGCTCTAAAGAAAGTGGAAGAAAAAGCAAAATCTGTCCAAACAGTCAAGGATTTCCTGCAGGTCCAACCTCCGAGGTTCAGCAGAAATTGGCCTTCAAAGAATTGGTCCTTTCCAGACACATCTAGAGCACAGAGAGGCAGAAATAGGCGCCCAAGAGGCAGAGGTCAATCTAGGGGTGCCTACAGGGGTCGTCAGTGGCAACCTGCCAACCAGAGAAGTGCCGCCACAGCTGCAACTGCAACCACTTCCACAGGACAGACACAATGACTTGACTCTGATTCCGCCTACCAGGGAACAACTGGAAGCACCCTTGGGCGGAAAGCTAGCTTTATTTTCAAACAACTGGCATTGTATTACAGGAGACAAATGGACTTTGCAAACAATAGACAAGGGCTACAGGTTTCACTTCCACACTCTACCAAAAAAGAGAGGAATGCCAAACCTTCCACCAAGCCAGAAATCAGAGGCTCTAAGACAAATCATCAGCTTACTAAGGATGAGAGCAATAGAAAAGGTACCATCTATGGAACAAGGCCAAGGATTTTACTCCAGACTATTCCTTGTACCAAGAAAAGAAAATCAATGGAGGCCTATTCTCGACTTATCCGCACTGAACACATATCTCATTGTTCCAAAATTCAAAATGCTGACCCTACAGCAACTTCTTCCCATGTTGGGCAAGGAGTCTTGGCTGGTGACTCTAGATCTCAATGAGGCATACCTGTACGTCCCTATACGACCAGATTGCAGAAGACACCTCAGATTTCTTGCAGGATCAGAGCATTATCAATTCTCAGCATTGCCCTTTGGCTTATCTACTGCGCCCAGAGTATTCACGAAATGCCTGGCATCAGTAATTGCTCATTGCAGGATTCAGGGAATTCAAATCTACCCATACCTGGACGACTGCCTAATACAAGCGGACAACAAGACAAAAATAATAAAGGATTTGGCCTATGTCATACAACTGCTGCAAGCCTTGGGATACACAGTCAACATACAAAAGTCAAGACTAGTGCCATCCCAAAGGATAACATTTTTGGGCGCAGAACTGGACACAATAGCTCAGATGGCTTTTCTCACAGAGGAAAAACAAAAGCAACTACCAGTCTATTTCATGGCATTAACAAAACAAACTCAGCTTACTGCAAGGAAAGTCCTGCAGGCCCTGGGTTACATGGCATCCTGCATAATCTTGATCCCGCATGCCAGGCTGCATATGAGAAAACTACAATGGTACCTGAGGAATGTATGGTCTCAACACAAGCACAGTCTAGAAGCCCTGATTCCATTCATTCCATGCCTGCACAAAGAATTCCTGTGGTGGGCTCAGGCCTGCCAGATAAACAGAGGATTGCCTTTCCACAAGCCACATCCAAGGCAGACCATTACCACGGACACCTCAGACCTAGGCTGGGGGGCACACATGGAAGACAAGTGTATCCAAGGCCTATGGTCCCAAGACCAGCTGAATCTACACATAAATCTAAAGGAGTTGCTGGCAGTGAAGCATGCAATCGAGGCATTCAGTTCATTCCTCCAGCAAGGACACCTGCTGATAAGGACGGACAATACCACAGTCATGTGGTACATCAACAAACAGGGAGGCACACATTCATACCCCCTATGCCGGATGGCAATGGACCTTTGGAACTTAGGCCTGAATCTCAACATCCAACTGCAGGCCAGATTTGTACCAGGAAAAGAGAATTCACTAGCAGACAGCTTAAGCAGAACTACCACGGATGCTCACGAATGGATGCTGCATCCAGACATCTTCAAAACCATAACAAAGAAATGGGGGATGCCAGAAATAGACCTGTTCGCCTCCCCACTCAACCACCAAATGAAGAAATTCTGCTCAAGAGTATACCACCCATTAGCCTGGAAGGTGGACTCCCTTTTTTTCAGCTGGAAGGCCCTGACGGTATATGCCTTTCCACCTCTCCCATTGATGTACAAAGTTCTATTGAAGATCAAAGAGGAACAGCCAAAGGTAATTCTGATAGCTCCAGACTGGCCAAGGCAACATTGGTACCCGCTACTGAGAAGCATGTCTCGGACGAACTCATGGCCTCTATCTCTATGTCCTTTACTTCTAACGCAGAACAACTACAGGACCCTGCATCCAAACTTAAAAACGCTGCAGCTAACTGCTTGGAAAATTGCATAACACAAAACCAACCTGTTTTATCTCAGAGGGTAAAAGACATTATCCTGGAGGCTCGCAGACCTTCCACAAGGAAAACATATTCAGCCAAATGGAAGAGATTCCTCATTTGGAGTGCAGCAAAGGGAACAAATGTCACACTGGCAAACCTAGCACACATCCTAGAATACTTAGCAGAACTGTTCCACAATGGCCTGTCCTATTCTTCCATTAAGATTCATGCATCATTTCAGCAGAGTACAACATGGATCCTCCTGTCTTCTCTCATCCTCTCCTCAGACAATTTTTGAGAGGGATCAAAAATGTAAAACCTCCAAGAAAACCATCTCTACCTGCATGGGATCTCAATTTTGTGCTAGAAAAATTAACACTTCCTCCCTTTGAACCAGCAGCAACAGCAGACTTACAGTTCTTATCTTGAAAAACTGCCTTCCTGCTAGCAATCACTTCAGCAAGAAGGGTATCCGAGTTACAGGCATTAATGGCAGTGCAGCCTTTTCTCATCTTTCACCAGGATAGAGTGTCTCTGAGAACCAATCCTACTTTTATGCCAAAGGTGGTATCCAGGGTATCCTTGAACCAAGCTATTCATTTACCTACATTCTTCCCCAACCCACAGAACAGGGGGGAAAAACTACTACACACCTTGGATGTACACAGACAACTGCGCTACTATCTGGACAGAACTAAGGCCAGCAGAAAACTGACCAGCTTCTGGTAGCATATGCAACAGGAGTGCAAGGGAAAGCAATTTCAAAACAGACAATCTCAAAATGGATAGGAAATTGCATTCGGTTCTGCTACTCATTTCATGGAAAGACAACTCCTGAAAATATCAGGCCTCACTCCACAAGAGCTACAGCCACCACTACAGCTTTCCTACGAGGAGTGGCTACCAAAGACATTTTAGAAGCTGCTACTTGGAGCTCCGTGCATACATTTGCCAAGCATTACAATCTTCCTTTATACTCCAGATCCCGAGCAGGTTTTGCAACTGCTGTTTTACAAGGGATCTTAACTACACCATCATTATCTTAGTGCCTCCTCCCCCAGTTTGGCTATGGTATTCGACCCATATGTTATGACTGCAGATGCATCCTTGAAGGACATAGTACAGTTTTGTACCTACCATAAATGTAGATGTCCGATAGGTATGCATCTGCAGTCAGGATTACCCACCCTCCTTCCCCTCTGTGGTATTCCTAGGGTACTTACCCCTCTCTTAGCTAGCTGGGGGAATCTATTATGGTGTATTTGTTTGTATGTATATATGTATATATACTTTTTGTTTTCTACTGTTTGGAATTTGCTACTTTTATACAAATTTAGCCTTCCTTGAGGGCACCTGGCATCTGGGGCAGGAAACACTGAGGAAAATGGTGTCGGCTGATGCCTTTATACCCCAGGAGCTATGACGTTGGGTGAAGTGCTACATCAGCCGAGGCCAGACCCAGACTTTGGAATCCGGCCGACCGAAGGGCTGCCTGAGGCAGGACAACCCATATGTTATGACTGCAGATGCATACCTATCGGACATCTACATTTATGGTAGGTACAAAACTGTACTATACACTCACTCAGGATGCCTTTAACTCAGTTGAAAAATGGATATCAGGTATCCAACCGATTCTAAATCCCAAAAAGACAAAACTACTACTATTTAACCCTAATAGATAAAAAAAAACCCTCTCCTTTACCATAACATCTAAGGACGGCACCTCCATCTCTCCTTCTAACCACACCAAACTTCTGGGCATTGAAATAGACAATAATCTCCACTTTGATGTTCACATCTCACATACCATAAAACTAGTACACAAATAAACTAGGCTCCCTATACAGGCATAAGTCCTTTCTCTCACAAAAAGCAAGAGCCAATCTTGCACAAAGCCACCTCCTGTCAACTCTATTATATGCAGCACCAGTCTTTACCCAAATCAGACAATGTGACCTAGACAAACTAGAATCATGCTACAATAACATAGCCAAGTTTACTACTAACTCAAACTATAGAACCCATCACTGTGCTGTACTAAAAGAACTAAAATGGCTTGAGCTACCACAGCTACTTAACTATCACCAGCTGGGCACAGCCTACAATATTCTCAAATATCCTGAAAAAAACCCTCATTATCCAACCTACTTACTGTCTATACTGCAAACCGGTACCTAAGATCCAGTGAAAAATCTCTCCTCTCCTCTCCATCACCAAGGCTAACAATAATGCAGGGAAAGTGCTCTACTCCCACACAGTTGCCAGAAATTGGAACTCACTTTCCCTATCTGTGTCCACTGCCCCCTCCACATCCATATTCAAAAACTCCCTCAAATCGCACCTTCTTAGTACCTGGTTATGCCCTTGTATCACACAACCCTACCCATACTACTAGTAACTCCCCAAACTCCTTTCTGATCACATGCTGGATCTCTGATCCTCTGAAGGCTTGGTCATCTGAAAGGGTACTTTTAATTGTAGAATCTTACTTGGTATGTTTTCTTCTCTTACCAATGTATAACTGACATTGTCTTTTTACCTATGTTCTAGATCTTCTTTTACCTGGAGTGTTTTATTAATTTCTTGTTATATTACTATGCACAGCATGTATGATAAAACCTGATGTTCATCGTGCATACAGCTGCAGTCATAACAGATGGGTTTTCCTGCTGTCAACCAGGTCCTCGGTCGGCCGAATTCCAAAGTCTAGGTCCAGCGTCGGATGTCGTCGCTTCTTCCCTGACGTCAGTGCGACAGGGATATATAAGAACCAGCCGACGCCATTTTCTTCAGTCTTTCTTGCCGCGCGGTGCCCGAAGCAGAAGCAGTTCGCAAGTGCCGGTCAGCCAGCTCCTGAGATTACAAATATTTTTCAACCGAAGTCTTCTTGAAAGCTAAGTACCCCGTTGGGGAAACTTTTCTTGCCTCAGACCGATGTCAGACAAAGTTAATAATTGCATTTCATGTGGGAAGCAAATACTGCATAAGGATTTTCATTCCCTCTGCATTCCTTGCTTAGGCCCAGACCACGACGTCTCGGCCTGTCGTTTTTGTGCTACATTCAACAAACGCACTATTAAGCGTCGGGCGGAGTTCGCCCAACACTATTTTGGCAAAAAGTTTAATTACATTATGTCGTCGGATACTCCGACTCCAGTTTTGAGTAAAAGATGCAAAGATAAGGACCGACATACGAGGTCCGCGACTTCTACCGACACCACACCAAAGCCAACTACAGGTGGTCCGGTTCTCAGTGAGGTGCCTATGCAGCCCCTGACTACCGATGACACTTCATTGGCGGTGTCTTCAGTGCCCGAGGTTGCAGGCTCTTCGGCCCACACCCCGACTACAGATACCGAAGCCACTTTTGGTGGTGAAACTCAGAGTTTAGACAGGCCTGCCACCTCTCCAGGTGTCTTCAGGCCTTCCTCTTCTTTTTCCATCAAGGCTTTCACTAAGTCTAAAGCAGCCATGCATACTAAAAGACAAGCTCCACAGGGCCCCTCTCAAGGCCCCATGCCTAAAAAGCAGATGCTCAAAATGGCTGAGGATTTGATTACTCTTATCAGGGGTTCTCAAACCCCCCCCCCCCCGGACAAAAGGCCCAGAATGGAGGAAGAATCCCCTTCCTCGGACCAGGCCTCCATTATTTCAGAACATTCTGAAGACCAGGAACATTCATACTCCCCTTTTGAAGATTCTGATGCAGAGGAGTCCATTCCCTCTGTCTCCCCCCCTGAGGATTACTCTTTTGGGGAAACCTTACATACCTTGAGGGAACACTTCCACTGGGAAGGCCAAGAGTACTCAGACTCCAAGAAAAGGCTTAAGGATTTCCTCTTGCTCCCTCAGCACAGGCCTCTGGCTATACCTCCTGTCTTAGACATACTAGATGATGTGTATTCAGAAGCCTGCCTTAACCCAGATTCTTTACCTCCAGCTCCAGTCAAGCCTGACAGGTATTACCGGGTTCCTGATTCACACCAATTCCTATACAAAAGCCATGCGGGCTGACCCAGAAACTATTTCACAGGGTCCCAAGGGAATTAAGGCCCCCACCGCTAAAAATCCATTACCTTCAGAGAGAGAGATTCCAGAGCTTTAGAAAGGTGGGGGAAGAAGCTATACACCTCGGCCACCTTAACCATGAGGGCATTAAACTGTCAGTTCCATATGTTAAAGTACCAATAGTTTCTGTTATCACAGTTGAAAAGCAAAATGTCACAACCTGAACAACCAGACTTGAAGGGGTTGCAGGATTTGTTACATAGTGCAGAACAAGTAGGTAAACATACCTTGCAATGTGGTTTTGATGCCTTAGAGGCCTCATGTAGAGCTGCTGTTACAGGATCAGTCATACGTAGACATGCTTGGCTCAAAGAGCAAACCTTACCAGATCATGTTAAAGCTAAATTACTGGATGCACCTCTGCAAAAAGATGTATTGTTTGGTGTTAAAGCTGAGGAGGTATTAAAGAAAATGGAGGAAAAGGCAAAATCAATGCAAACAGTGAAAGATTTCCTACAGGTACAACCTCCACGTTTCAGTAGAAATTGGCCTTCAAAAAATTGGTCCTGTCCAGCCACGGACAGACCCCAAAGAGGTAGATACAGGCGCCGGAGGGGTAGAGGGCAATCTCAAGGATCGTTTAGAGGCAGACAATGGCAAGCTCCTACACAAAGAGGTGGTGAGGATAGTTCCAGAACCAATGACTTTCCCCTTTGCATGCCAAGCAAGGCTCAAATGGCAGCACCTTTAGGCGGAAAACTGGCATTATTTTCAAAAAATTGGCATATTGTCACAAAAGACAAATGGATCCTGGACATTATAGACAGAGGCTACAGATTCCACTTTCACACCCTTCCAAAAATGAGAGGCATGCCAAACCTGCCACACAATCAAAGGGCAGAGGCACAAAAACAAATTTCAGATCTCATGGACATGAAAGCTATTCAAGAGGTACCTGCACAAGAACAGGGTCAAGGTTTTTATTCCAGACTATTCCTGGTACCAAGGAATGGCAAAGATTGGAGACCTATTTTGGACCTATCCATCCTAAACACTTTTTTACTCGTGCCAAAATTCAAGATGCTCACATTACAGCAGCTTCTTCCCATGCTGGGCAAGGAGTCTTGACTGGTAACATTGGACCTCAAGTAGGCATACCTGCATGTCCCAATCAGACAAGATTGCAGAAGATACCTCAGATTTCTTGCAGGTTCAACACATTATCAATTCTCTGCATTGCCCTTTGGCTTATCTACTGCGCCCAGAGTGTTCATGAAATGCCTGGCATCAGTAATTGCCTACTGCAGACTTCAAGGGATACAAATATACCCATATTTGGACGACTGCCTGATCCAAGCGGACAGCAAGCACATACTTCTGAAACATCTGGCGTTTGTAATAATGTTGTTGAATTCTCTGGGATACACAGTCAACAAAAAGAAATCAAGGCTAATACCCTCTCAAACAATAATTTTCCTGGGTGCCAACTTGGATATGAACACCCAGATGGCCTACCTCACGCCAGAGAAACAAGGGCAACTAACTCAATACTTCAGAAAACTGGCAACACCAGGCTGACTGCAAGGAAAATCCTGCAGGCTCTGGGATTCATGGCATCTTGCATCCTACTAATCCCATGTGCAAAGCTGCATATGAGGAAACTTCAGTGGTACCTAAAAAACCTATGGTCTCAACACAGCCACAGTTTGGAAACAATAATACCACTGATTCCATGTCTTCAAAAGGAATTTCTGTGGTGGGCTCAAGCATGCCAAAGAAACACAGGTCTCCCATTCTGCAAGCCTCAAGCAAATCAAGTCATCACAACAGACGCCTCAGATTACGTCTGGGGGGCGCACATGACAGATCGGTGCATTCAGGGCAAATGGTCCCAAAAAGAAAAGAACCTACACATCAATCAAAAGGAAATGCTAGCAGTGATAAATGCTATTAGGCTTTCAAAGACCTACTGTATCCAGGCCAGCTATTGATAAGGACAGACAGCACCACAGTAATGTGGTACATAAACAAACAGAGAGGAACCCATTCATACCCCCTATGCAGGCTAGCCATGTCTATTTGGAACATGGCTCTGGAATTACAAATCGAGCTTCAAGCACAGTTCCTGCCAGGCAAGGAAAACACGCTGGCAGACAACCTAAGCAGAAATATGACAGATCCACACGAATGGAAGTTGCATCCTCAATTTTTTTCAAAGATAATTCAAGCATGGGGAAGGCCAGACATAGATCTCTCTGCCTCCCGCAGAAATCACCAATTGCTAAAATTCTGCTCAAGGACCTTTCATCCACAGGCCTGGAAAGTGGACACACTGTCTTTCAGTTGGACAACAATGACAGTTTATGCCTTTCCACCTCTTCCTCTGCTGCCCAAAGTTCTATTAAAAACCAGAGCAGACAGACCAAAGATGATTCTCATTGCTCCAGACTGGCCAAGACAACACTGGTACCCACTCCTGAGGAGCCTGACGCATTCCCCACCATGGATCTTGCCTCTAATGCCTCTTCTACTGACTCAGCACAACTTCAAAACTCTTCACAGTCAGCTGAAAACACTCAATCTAGCTGCATGGAAGATTCCTTAAAATACAACAGACCCTACTCTCCAAGGAGGTGCAAGATGTCATTTTGGAGGCCAGAAGACCTTCTACTAGAAAAGCCTACTCCACAAAATGGAAACGGTTTTGTGCCTGGAATGAGAAAAAGGGCCAGAATCCTGGAATACTGAATTTACCTCAAATATTACAGTACCTAGCTGAGATGTAAGCAGAGGACTTTCATTCTCCTCCATCAAAATCCATGCCTCAGCCATTTCTGCAGAATACAACACTGATCCTCCTTTATTCTCTCACCCCCTCTTAAGACAGTTCCTCAGAGGGGCTAAGAATATAAAACCCCCAAGGAAACAACCAGTACCTGCTTGGGACCTCAATTTCATTTGGGACCTCAATTTCATTCTAGAAAAACTGACTTTGCCTCCTTTTGAGCCAGCTGCTTCAACAGAACTGCAATATTTGTCCTGGAAAACAGCCTTCCTGCTGGCTATCACCTCAGCTCGCAGGGTTTTGGAACTACAAGCCCTCATGGCTGTGCAGCCTTTCATCATTTTCCATCAGTACAGAGTTTCCTTACGAACCAATCCTTCCTTTATGCCAAAGGTAGTATCCAGGGTAGCCTTGAATCAGGCTATCCACTTACCTACCTTTTACCCCAATCCTCAAAACAAAGGGGAGAGACTACTGCATTCCTTGGACATTCACAGACAGCTACGTTATTATTTGGACAGAACAAAGCCTTTCAGAAAATCAGAGCAGCTCTTTGTGTCCTATGCTACAGGAGCTCAAGGGAAGCCTATTTCCAAACAGACAATCTCAAAATGGATAGCCCACTGCATACGCTTTTGTTACTCTCTTCATGGTAAAACTGTACCTGCAGGCATCAGATCTCACTCCACAAGGGCCACAGCTACCTCTGCAGCTTTCCTCAGGGGGTTCCTACCAAAGACGTTTTGGAAGCTGCCACTTGGAGTTCTGTACATACTTTCTCCAAGCACTATCACCTACCATTATACTCCAAATCTAGAGCAGGCTTTGCCACTGCAGTCTTGCAGGGCATCCTGGCTCCTCCTAGTTCCACCTAGTGCCTACCACCCCTTTTTTAGCTTTGGTATTCTACCCATCTGTTATGACTGCAGCTGTATGCACGATGAACAATAGTACAGTTTTGTACCTACCATAAATGTAGATGTTCGAGTGCTAATACAGCTGCAGTCCAGATTTCCCTCCCTCCTTCCCCTCTGGGACAGGCCTAATGGCTAACACCTCCTCATACAACCTGATTGAGGTATTCTTTTATGGTGTATTTGCTTGCAACTACTGTTTTATTTTTGATTATACTGCATTGCATTTTTACATATATTTATGTATTGCCTTCCTTCTGGGGGCACCTGACATCTGGGGCAAGAAAAACTGAAGAAAATAGCGTCGGTTGGTTCTTATATACCCCTGTCGCACTGACGTCAGGGAAGAAGCGACGACATCCGACGCCGGACCTAGACTTTGGAATTCGGCCGACTGAGGACCCGCCTGACGGCAGGAAAACCCATCTGTTATGACTGCAGCTGTATTAGCACTCGAACATCTACATTTATGGTAGGTACAAAACTGTACTTTTTGTGTATTATGCCAGATGCACTGTAACTGACATTGTCTTTTACCTATGTTCTATATCTTCTTTTACCTGGAGTGTTTTATTAATTTCTTGTTATATTACTATGCTCAGCATACATGATGTAACCTGTTTTGTGTATTATGCTGGATGTACTGTATTTGTATAACTTGATGCTGGAGCTTTTCTCCCCGGGCCTCAGCTGAAAATGGACCTGGTCCAGTCGGAATTTCCCGGTTAACAAATGTAAAATAAATAACAAGAAGAATGTTAACTGCAGAGTGTTGAGTTAAAAATAAGGGAGTATTTGGACAAATATGCATGCATTTAGAAAGGTTTCTGTAACAACTTTTTGATGATAACTCAAGATGACTAAACATTTTAGCACAACAACTTGGACAGCATGTGTGTGTGTGTGTGTGTGTGTGTGTGTGTGTGTGTCTCAGATGCCCCACTTGCTATATACTGGTAACTAGAGAGAACTCTCAGGATACATGGTGGTGGGTAGAGAATACCCTGTACCTTGGGTGCATGTAACAGGAGCCTGAATTCCCTACCCACCACCATTTGTAAAAAAAAATGCAGATTTATGCCTCGTATTTGTTCTGTTCCTCATAAAATCTATGGTTTCTGTATTTTTATTTCTTTTCATAGCTGATGGTGCACTGGTGCAGTGGTAGCATTGTTGCCTGACAGCTAGAAGTTCTCTGGTCTGATTCTTGGCTGGGATGCCTTCTTTGTGGAGTCTGCATGTCCTCCTTGTGTTTGTATGGATTTCTTCTGGGTGCTCTGGTGTCCTCCCATCTTACAAAGACGTGTCTGGAGTGTTTCTCCCTGGGCCTCTGCTGAAAATTGGCTTTTGTTCCAAGTCAGACTTTCCTGGTTAACAAATGTTAAATAAATAAAAATGACAGGCATTTGAATTTCAGATTTCATATTCTTCAGAAAATACATGGTAACGCAAAACCTTTTATTCTAGCAATTATCTAAGTTTATAAGATGGATATTTGAAATGTGTCCTTATTTTTGGGACTGTATTCCCCCATTTGTGGCTTTGTCCAGGTTTTTTTGTGCTAAGGTTGAGAGCTATGGTGAGAACTGAATTCACCAAACTTGTTTGGAGGCTATATTCCCCCATTACTGGCTTTGTCCACGTGTTTTGTGCTAAGAGGTTGAGAGCTATGGTGAGAACTGAATTCACTGAATGGTAACCATTTAAGTTTCAGTCTTTCTCTCTTTCACAAAACAGCTGACTTGGCATAGTGGTATGTTGCTCTGACTGTTTGCACAGGGTCCTGGGTTCAATACTTGGCAGTGAAATGTATGGTGGCAACACAGGATTTTATTCTAGCAACTTTCCAGGATTATACAAGCAATGTTTAAAATGTGTCCCTGGTTTTTGGTCTTTTGTCTCCTCCCCAGTATATTTTGGCTTTTTCCAGATTTCTTGTGCTGCAAAGTTCAGATACAGCTGGGTGTCGAGTAGATTTTTACAAGAGCTGAGAGCTGCAGGGGAAGAGAAGTTTAGCGCTGCTTATGCTGAGTCTGCTTGCATTGTTAATAGCACAACAAGTAGTGTACTTGCTTTTGATGCAGAAGGCTGTGGGTTCTGCTCCCACAGTATGTAGATGCATTGCTGACACTGTACTGTTTTCTAAAGGGGATAGATGCTGCAGTCCTTTTTGGCGAAGATACCTAGTAACCTGTTATCAGTTTGCCATCCATTCCCTTTTGCAATATTACTAGCTTATCATTTTTTTTTTTAATGTAACATAGGCGATTTATTCCTCAAAGGCAACAGGCACTTTATTTGTAGATGAAACAGTGAAATATAAAGTTGTTTGCTAGCAGCAACCTCTTCATTAGTTACAGCTCTCTTTAATGTGGAATTACTTAGATGACTTTTACTTCAGAGGTTGTGCATATTTACTGATACTGGTGGACTGTAGAAGTTTGAGTAGACTTTTATGATGGAAATATTCTGAATTGGGCAGTTTTGTCATTATTGGTGCATGCATTTTGTTTCATTGTTTGCTGGAAAAATGTTCAAAACAATACATTTAAAACGCCGTCTAACTACTGTACTGTTTTGTACAAGGAATACAATGTAATAAAATCAGGAAGGTGTATCAAAGAACACATGCATGTTTTGTGTGCAAGGGGCCTATGGTTTGAAAACAGCCCAAAGTTAATCTTTATTTGCCACTGGCAAAATGTATTTTCTTTGAATGTGGGTTTCAATGCTGTTTCAATTAATGTGAGTTTCAAGGGCAGAGAAGTTTTAATGCTAAGTCTATTTCATTGTGGGACTGCATTGCTTTGTTTAGCAGATGTCTATTAGTGTTTGTGCTGTAAAATGCAAAATAAAACTTTCAAATGAAATCCAAATCATCGCAGAAGTAAAGCAGTATGCACATTGCAGTGTTTGTGGTAAATGGGGTGAAATAGCCAAGGAATGAGGCATTGGAATGGCTGCAGGCTCCATTTGACCATGATTTTGTGAAGGGAGAAGGGCAGCAAACTCAAAGACAGCCCCAGCTTAACTATACCTCTCAACTAGCCAGATTTTTGCAGAATTCATAGATTTTTGCTTCTTATTTTTGGTTTGTTCCTCATAAAATTTGTGGTTTTCTGGCAAATCATTTAGGAATGGAGTCACTAAATAATGACAGACATTGAGTTTCAGACTTCATAACGTTCAGAAAAATGCATGCTAAAGCAAGACCTGTTATTCTATCAACTGTCTTAAGTTTATACAAGAGCAATTTTTAGTACTGTTTGTATGTTTCCCCAATGTATTTGACCTTGTCCAGATTTCCTGCATTGAGAGGTTGAGAAGGTATGTGTAAATAAATCGCTTTATAGAATTAGGAATATCCAATCCTCTCAACTGTCTCCAATTTTGGCTCAAAATGTTGCACTCCCCCTAATAATCACTCCACAAAATGGCAATTTTGGAAGAAAACGTGGAGGGTTTACAATGATAAATAACTGTAATGATCAGAGTTATAGATTACTTTTATTTCAGAAATGCATGTAGATTCTCTTATTTTGTCAGCTGCTCAAGTTAACAGTACTAATATTAAAAAATTGTCTCCTCTTTGACAGGTTCCCAGCTGTATTGTGTGACAATTTTATATTTTTGCATCACATTTTTGGTCTGTTTTTCATAAAATTGTGGTTTTCTGGCAAATTAGTGGCAAATCATTAAGATTGAAATTCGAAAATAATGACAGACATTGGAGTTTCAGATTTCATACCCTTCAGAAAATTCATACTAATGCAAGACCTACTACTATTCTATTATCTTTCTAAGTTTATAAGAGCAATATTTAAAAAATGTCCTTATTTTTGGGCCTTTGTCCCACTTTTGTGTATGGCTTTGTCCAGATTTCTTGCTCTGAGGTTGAGAGGTATGAGTATCAGAGCCATCACCATCAGCCAGAGGCATTTCAAATTGTGACATACTTGTTGCACCCCACTCCCCCATGTAGTGACTCTGGATGTGTCCAAGCAAGGCAAGGAGCAGTTATGCAGTGTAATTGTGCAGAGTATTCCCCCATTCAAGGTAGACACAAGTACAACAGTGACTTTTCATCTGTCTTTGATTTTGCAGAATGTTCTGGTTTTCTGTCATATTTTTATACTGTTGATTTATGCTTCATATTATTCAGAAAATGCATGCTGTCATAGTGCCCTGTTGCTCTGTGTTTAAGTAGCAATGTTTTAATAACCATCAGGTAAGCTTGTCTGAGATTGTAAGATGCAAGTAAGCTTTAATAAGCATACTGTTAAAGAATTAAAAACATTGAAAGCCTTTTTGTTGTTGCCATGCAGAGAATATTTACATAACTAAATAACGTATAAGCCTTCGGTATTGAAATGCATATGACAGTATTTGTAATAAAGGATAGGATTACAGTATTTTCAGAAGCTCATTACATTTGTTGGAGACTTGCAGTCATCTTTGTAGGCTTTACCCGTAAACTAAACAGAATGCCAATCTATCATGTGGTCCATAACTTGTGCAGTAATCCTTGAAGCAATTTATCTTGAGTTTGTTTCTTCTTTGCTGTTCATTTTTTACTTTGATCATGTTTTCCCCATGACACAAGTAGATAGTTGTCAGGCAGCAGGTCTTTTTTGGATAAGAAACATTTTTGTAAGTGGGGTTATCACATAGATTGCTACTTTCAGCATGTTACTTGGTACTTTTATAAAGCTGAATATAAATAAGAATTAGAATTGCAGTGCAAGGAGAAGTGGTTTGAGTTGAGTGCTGCTTGTTTTTTTTTTATACTTTATTTTGACTGGGATTCCAGTAATGTATTTAAAAAGTAATTTATTTTTTCATGAGTCACAACCTTTTTGTTTCCATCTAGATAATAAAAAAGCTGTCATGTAGCCAGTGCATTGAAATATTTTTTTTCTTCTATACTTCATTTTGTCTTGATTGGACTCTTGTAATGACAGTTTGGCACCCAGGGCAGCATATTTAATTAAAGTTCCAGTTGTTGTGGTTTGGAGCATAGCTCCACCCCTTTTAGTTGACCACACCCCGTACCCATTGGCTCCACCCATTTTGTTGTCTCCTGCAGCCCCCCTTTAATTTGAAGTCACCAGCCGCCACTGTTTAGGTGTATGTACTGAAAAGGATTCTGATATGGCCGCAAATGATATTTGGTAAGAGAATAAGCAGTAGTACAAAAATTAAGAAACTGAGAGATTCTGATCATCAATATCACTTGAAAGATTTTTGTCCCTTTAGTCTTGCATACACGTCAAGCATATTTTTATCACACATAGAAGTTGTTGATGAATTTATTTGGGAGGGGAAGACAGCAGGATTTAAGTGGGTACGTTGATTCTCCCTGTAAAACAAAGAAGTTTAGGATTACCTGATATGAAAGCATACTTTAAAGCCTTGTGTTTTATCATGTGTTCATTACATCGGACGTATAGTAAGGAGGAGGATTTTGTTCAACTGCTAGTTCATCACAAGATGCCTGCATTTGTTTTGCAGGATCACTGCACAGTGGGAAGTGGGATTTTGCTCTTTTCCCACTGTTTTGTGATGTCAGCGTTGGTATATATAGTTAGCAGAGGGGTGGGGTGCAGGAGCTCCCCCTGCATAAAACTTTTTTTTTTTTTTTTTTCAGTTGATTGATTTTTGTCCATTTGTGGTCAATATAGTTTATTCCGATCAACAAGTGAGTTGGCAGTGTACTGAAATATAACTATATATATGGGTCCATGTTAAATGGATGAACAGCCACATAAACGAAGACTAGTTCGCCAAGACGAGATCGCCGACAACGGAAATGCCCGACAATGGTGAGTAGTGCGGAATGGGATGTATTCCAATTCCCACAATGTGGTGCGATCTCGGAGTTCGAATATTTAAGTAGGGGGGATGTAGGGGGGTTGCTCCCCTGCTATACAGGTATTTGTAATTGTGTTTAGGTGTTTTACGGAGACGGAAATAGGTTCTGTACTATTATTTGTGGACGTACCTTTGTCGGGCATTTCCATTGTCGGCGAACTGGTCTTCATTTATGTGGCTATTCATCCATTTAACATGGACTCATATATATATATATATATATATATATATATATATATATATATATATATATATATATATATACATATATATATATACACACACACACACACACACGCGTATATAAATAAACTCAAGCAGATGGTTGACAGTTATGATGAAATGGGATGCACAATAAGAAAGCAACTAGGAGACTAGGATTTTGGATGCAAGTCCTTAAGGGGAATGATAAAACTGTACACAGTACTTTATTCATAATGTGGCAGAAAATAAGCCAGCAAGTCACCACTGGTAGTGCAGAAACTAGATTTTACCAATAAGGTTGTCTGCAGGTAGGAGTATAGACAATAGGTTGGAGGATATTAGTAAAGGTGTTGAAAGCAAATAACAATAAGGAAAGTAATAGAATGAGGCTAAGCAGGAGTCTGGACTACAGGTTAAAAATTGCTTTCTGTATCAGGGAATAACAACATAATGTAAAAGAACAGAAAGGGAGATGGGACTGCTAAGTGAAAGACCAACTTTGGCAGAGTTTTTTAGTAGACTCTAGGAGTAGAAGATGCTGGTAAAAAGGAATAATTAGTATGGCATTTGTAAAATATTGCATGATAACTGTAAGAATCACAAGAATTTAGAAATGGTGTGGAAAAGAAAATTGGAAGCAAATTACAGAAGAACAGTGAAAAGAAATGTGTAGGGCTCCAGACTACACAACAAAGTCAGGAAGGTTTAGGGTATGTGCGTGGAATTGTTTGCGTAGATATTTTTATACCCCAAGTAAACATCAGATTAATTTTCCTCAGGTAGATTTGTTAATGTTGAATATGGGATGTGGAGAAGAGAGGAAATTGAAAACATGTTTTGGGGAAAGTAATGAGTTGACAGATTTAAAAATGTCTTTACAGAGCACTTTAACAGAAGATTTGTTGGACCAAATGTTACTAAGGAAATTATTTTTTTTTTCGAGCTGAGATCTAGGATCGGAATTGCCTGGACATAGAAGAGCCAAGTATATTGCTGTTAGTCGCCAAAAAAACAATTACTAGAAAATGGAAGTCAAAATCTAAACCAGCTGTAGTGGACTTATTGCATACTGTAAAGGAAATAAAAGAACTGGAGGTGAGATCTTAAGAAAAGGGAAGGAGCAAATTTTATGGAAGGAAATACAATCTATAAGAACAATACATGTAGAATTAGGAGAAAGAGAAGTTAGGTTTAAGGGAAGGCATGAATTAAGCAGTTTATTTAATGTTAGAGTGAATAAAATGCTGAAAAACTAACAATGGATACTGTTACTAAAAGTTTTTCTTTTCTGTTAGTATATGTAAAATAATGTTGCAGCTTAAAAAATGATTTAATAAAGCTGATAAAAAAGGAGTGATTTGCTAAGTGAAATCTTCATTATCTCAAATGTTTGCAAGGTGGGGAGCACTCTTCTTTCTGTATAGTAGAGCGTATGCTTTTTTTTTTGCACGATCAGACCCAGTGTACTTTTCTGATATCTAGGGGAGCTCAAAAATGTTTCTGTGATTTGAGGAAGGCTTACTGGGATGGTGACTGAAAATTTATGATCTCATCCATTTACTTTCCAAAGGCAGAATCCAGTGGAAAAATAACCTTTGTTACCCTTAAGGTGCATTTCCATATTGTTTTCTTTCCAAAAAGGGTCCATGTATTCAATAAGGAAGGAAGACCAGTTGTTACTTCCTTTTCTCTTTATGGAGTTGTGTTGTCTGTGGTTCAGCCAATTCTAACCGAATGGATTGTTAACTACATTGTCTTTTGTCATCAGGCAGCCAACTGCCCTTGCAAGTGCTGTCAGAAGTCACTCCGCTATATGCTCCTGTTGCCTGTTTTGAGAATGTTTTCATTCCAGTTACTATGCCAAGCTCATGTATTTGTCATGTCACCTCCTTTGTGAAGATTGCTTGGATCTTGGTTCCTGAACAATTAACATGCTCAGTGTATCAGTTGAGTGGTTAAAAGACCCCTCTATATTGTTTGCTTACTGTGTTTCCTCTATCTATAGGCTGTTCAAGCAAGTGTTAGCAAGACTGACGTCTGTGAAAGACAAGTGGATACTTTTATATTCTTGGCCTTTTGCTTGTAAGGAAGATGAACTAGGGAGGAAGAAAATGAGGTTCTCTTTCTAGCCTGTTGTTTGATGTCATGAAATGCACTAGGAGGCGGCACACACAATCTTGAGTGCAGGAGCTAGAGATTTTTCAGAAGAAACCTCAACAGTTGGCCATTATAGATATTATTTTGCAGAGCTGCTAATACGGGTGTGTACATTGCAGTTACATACCTATGTAGCTAACCCATTTCTTGTATATATACTTAGTGTATTTTTGAGGGTCACTGAGTTATCATTGTGAGTGAGTAAATTGAAATAGTGTTTGGTGTCAAGTTATGTGTTAGGAGATGATCTTCAAGGTGCATTGCAAATTGTGGTTTAAAATTATATTGTTAAAATAGATGAACAGTAGAATTTTGGCATTGTTTCATATGCATTTTAATCTTACTGTATAAGGATAGAAGGAAAATCTTGAACTAGACATTAAATGATTGTTATGATTTTGCTTCCCTAGCTCTTAAGAAGTTCTCTGGTAAATAACCGAACACAAGCCAAAGTAGCAGAAGAGCTTGGAATGCAGGAGTATGCTATTACTAATGACAAAACCAAGAGGCCTGTAGCACTTCGAACCAAAACGCTGGCTGACCTTCTGGAATGTACGGTTAGACACAGATTATCTGCTTATGAAAATACTTTTTTTTTTGCCTCTATCAGTAGTTTACGAGAGAAATTAAAGTTTTTCCATCTTGATAGTTGGTATTTGAGAAATGTTTATACCTTTCATTAATGATTGCCTGGGCTCAGAGTGACCAAGTAATCATGTATGTGATTGCTTGAATGCTAGTAACCCTGGAATTATGTCTATAGTCTTTGTTAGTTCAAGACTTGCCTTTCAACAGTACAGTATTAATGCTTAGTTGCAGTTTTTACTACTGCTTATTCATTAGCTGAGGGATTTTCAAAAAAACGGCAACAGAGAGACAGGGTATGCTGGCTTGCTGTACAGGTGTGAGTTATGCCTTAGGCTTAACTCTTATCATTGTACTTTAAAGTGTTTTATTTTTAATGTACACAAAATGGTAATTAAAGTATCATGCCATGCTCAGTAGTGGAGCTAGTTTAATTGTCACTGCATATTTGTCTGTCTAATCAGTGTTGTTCTCATTGTATTGTTGGTTTGTACTACAGATTTAGTTGGTACCATTAGTAAGTATAAACAGTGATGAAAATAAGGGTATGAACAAGAAGTGCTGGGGTGAAATGTTTGCTGTATGTGGTTAGACATGGCTTGCTAAAAGCTAATGAAAAGATAACTTGTTTTTTTTTTCTTTGACTCTGCTGTCTTTGAATCCACACCACCTCTCCAGGCCAGCCAGTCCATTTATTCCTCATTGTTGAGTGAGGGATGACTGGAAGGGGTAATCCTTTAGACAGTAATCAAGGGTAATTAGAAGTTTGTACTTGCTGCCAAACCCCCTTCACACATTCAACAAAGTTTTGACAAGAGGCTGGGTAATAGTTTGTGGCAAAGGGCATCCTCTTCACTTTCACAAGGGGAGATTCCTCTGAGACATCCCTGCCCCTCCTTTTGAAGCATGAGTGGTGGTTTCCATAAACTCTGCCAGGAAATCACATGTCCCAATGTGCCCTTGATTGTGCACTCCATCCTAATTCCCCTAGAGAGGCAAGTGGGCCACACCCCATGACTTCTCCCCGTCAACCTGCTTTGCCCTTCTGGTGTAGGGGCTGCTAATTGAACACAGGTTGCATGGATCACAGTCACATTTCTGTTCTCTGTTCCATTGAGCCAAGTGAAAAGATATAACTTTGGTAGTAGAGTAGTTACTGTTTATGCTTGGTAGTCATTTAGTGAAGATTAGTTAGCAAATTTAGTAGATTAATTCATATATACCACCTTTCTGTCACCTGCCTCAATTGTTGATGGGTCCAAATTAATCATTAAATCTCTTGACTCAACAATCATGGAGGTGATTATTTCAGTGAAGCTCCTTGGGTACATTATGGATCATCCAAATCTGACATTCATGTAGATAATGTGAGCACTAAAACCAGTCTAAAATTAACAAGACTTTACAAAGCCAAACTTTCTTAACAGAGAGTTCCAGGTTAGCCACTGCACCATCCTGTCTACTTCCCTCTTCATAAACCTGAGCAGGATTGCAAAACACACATATCTGCTGCATATCTCATTACTGTCCATATTGGCCCAGATACAGTCATCATCACCATTTCATAAATTACCATTAATTAGAAACTAGTAGTCTCATAACTTGACCTTCATTAGCTCATACTGTGTTTGAAGACCGTCTTCCTAAAATCTGTATTCTGTTGTCCCAAAACCTCACATCAAGTATGCTGACTCCAGGTTCTCATTACAGAAACTGTGGAATAAACTGCCATTTAGTACATGCTCTATACCAAGACAAGAAAATTTTCTCTTCTTCGGTTAAGCAGCATCTGTTACAAAGTAGGACTTGAAATTGTGGTATCACCCAATACGCTAGCATCAGTGAAGTCTAATGTCTAATTAACCCACCCCTGTGAGTTATCACCTAATTACATTACAGTGTCTGTGTATCTCTGTCTTATCAGCGTTTATCTGATTGATGACTTTCCAAATAATATTACTGAGTATTTTCAGTCATACCATCATGTCTAACATACTGCAGCAATTATTTTTGTTGTGTGGCTAATCCATCCATAACCCCTTTTCCCATTTTGCTCATGGGGTCAGGGTGTCACTTCAACAGCGACAGTCATCTAAAGTCAAGGTTTACACCGCATATTTATGTTTATTTTTTTCAACACATTCTGTTAATCATATTTGTGTTGCAAAGTTATGCCATGTCTGTTACGTTTTATTGTCCTAATTTAACTATCTCCAATGCTGCTGTTTTTATTTTATGAAATATTTGCTTTTACTTGTTGTTAAGCAAGCCACCTGCCCCATGTATTGACTAGAGTTGCATTACTTGCTCTTATTATCTAGAGGAACTTCCCAACCAAATTTCCCTGTTAGCAAATGCGAAGTAAAATAATCAATAATGGCATCTCTACAGTTATTACTGTAGTTTTGTTTCCTCAAGAGTTAGAGTGTGGTATTGCAAAACAGCATAAGTGCTAGCAGATTACAGTTTACTGAAGTTATCAGACTGAAGCATAGGAATCACAGAAAGTTTGATGGAGAATAAAACGATTAATGTAAAGAGAAAAAAGATTATAAAGAAGAGAGTGTATCGACAGAACCTCCAAAAGGTGAATGTGGGTACTTTACATATTTTCCTGATTCTTTTTGGAAGCAGAAATGTTACATAGATTTGTTAGTTAAAAGGATGCCAATTTCAACAGACACAGCTTTTATGGATAACTGTATCTAGTAAATGCAGATACGGTGAAGAGCTGGAAGGGCAGTTAGATGACATAAGTACAGATGCAGACTGAATGTGTGTGTGTTGTCTTTCGGCTTTTCCCGGTTAGGGGTCGCCACAGCGGATCTCCGGTTCGCTAATGATTGGTAGTTGATTTTTACGTGCCGAGTTATCAGCCCTGACGCACAATCTTCAACGAAGGTACACCCATTCACGCATGTCTCCACGCAGAAGACGCTCTAGCTGAGAATCGAACCAGACAGTGTCTTACTGTGGGGCGACAACGCTACCGCATCACCACTGCCGCGGGTGCAGACTGAATGTACATTCACATAATCATGGAGGAAATGGTTAAAATCACTGATAAGAGACCAAATGACAAAAGAAGAAAAGCATTTATTAGAAAATCAAGAAAACTGTACAGGCTGTATTGAGGAGTGCAAAAGGCTAAACTCTGAGAGAAATTTATTAAGACTTAGAGAGAGCTACAATGAAAATAAGAAGTAGATTAGGGGAGAAGTGCAGGAAGTAA
This sequence comes from Protopterus annectens, assembly GCF_019279795.1. Classification (NCBI taxonomy): domain Eukaryota; kingdom Metazoa; phylum Chordata; order Ceratodontiformes; family Protopteridae; genus Protopterus; species Protopterus annectens. The sequence goes on along the minus strand of NC_056731.1, from coordinate 1,094,857,010 downwards.
CCATAAAAAATACACAAATTTTTAGGCCTGAATCAGAATATTGGTATTAATAAGGTAGAAAAGAAATGAATGGGATGCTTAAAGAGAGTAGATTCAAAAAGGGAATTTGAGGATACAGGCAATTACAAAAACAATGAAATGTCATAAACCGAGGAGAAGACAAGTTTTGCACAATAAAAAGAGACAAACAGGAAGTAGAAATGAAGGTTCCGAACAGGTGGAGGAAACTAAATGTAACAAGAAGGGAAATAAGAACGGTAAACAAATTGATAATTAAATCAGTCGATGGCAGAGCAGTGACCGATGGTAAGAAGTGGATAGTAATAGTTATTTCATTAAATACATTTAGCATTGTGGAAAATATAAGTATAGAGGATGGGACTTGCAGTAAAAAGGTAATGGATGATGCACCAGGTGAAAGACCATAATATAAAGGGCACACAGTAGTGAGAGGAGAAGAGTGAAGAAAATGGACACTAGTAAATAAAATCCTTTGATACAGTTTGTCCTTGACTCCAGATATAGATGAAATCTTGGACCCTTTTTATTAAATGGAAAGTTTGAAGTTTGTTCTCTCTTACCCAGAGGTAATGTGACCTTGGAGTTAATTAGTTGAAAGAGGGAAGGACCCTCTACATGAAGTGTGTAGGCTTCTTCATTAAAAGATCAAATAGTAGGCCAATTTATATAACTGCCAGAAACATCATTTGGATAATGCATATCAAAATGTAGTCAGAACTAGCAGCTTTGACTAGAATGTTATATTTACATATGAAGGATTTGCTATAGCTTTTTTTAGTATATTAAAATCCATACTGAATAAACTTTCCAGAAAGCCTGCATAAACTTAAACGCAATACATTACCCTGGACTGCATCCTTACTAAAGGCTGTGCTTAACAAAAGCTAAGTCTTGGATGCAGTGGGAAAGATCTAAGGAATCCATTTCCCAGAGAAAGATCTGCTGGTTAGCTACCAAACAAGTGAAGTCAAATTAAGACGGAAACAAGTATTAGCTGCAAACCTCTAAAGATTCCTGAAAATAGTATACTTTATGGCTTAACCAGCACAAGAAACTGTATAGCTGCTGAACTGACTGCATTGGGACCAAATATTGACAGCAGTAATCTTTCCACACAGTCCAACGGGAAATGCTGTAGGTATCACTTAGTGCTGTTGCTAAGTTTCATCCTTGTACCAGTCTAGAACTGCCTTCCTACCTGCAAGATGGGATAGACATCAGCAGCTGCTCACTCCCATCTTTTGTGGACGTATCCTACAGGTGTCTGAACCGCTCTTTGAAGTTCAGTTATCTCTGCCTTAGTCAGGGTTTTATCTGTCTATGCCACAGAGCTACATTAAAATTTGGAATATTGTCTCATGCTCACCATGGATTCAGAAGAGGTTTTAGCAGACAAAAGGCCATTTGCAGTATTACAGATGCAGTTTATCAAAGATAGAAGGAGGGCTACTAACAGTTGCAATATTTATTGACTTAAATAGAGCATTCAGAACAGTTGACCACAGGCTATTACTCGCAGGGCTTCAGAGCTGTGGGTCATTGAATGGACATTGATGTGATTTAACAGCTTTTTGCATGGATAGACCTGTACCGATAGAGTGGATATTACAAGCAATGGTCCAGGTAGTCTGCATGGAAGTGTGTGCCAGGTTTCTGCATTGGATCCTATCCTGTTTGTCTTTTTCATAAACTGTTCAGTTCAATCACTGCCAGAGCTAAAACCTTGTACTGTCCAGATAAGGAAAAACCTTCACTATACTTCTGGATACTCTATAGTATTTTAAGTAACTTACTGTTAACATACAGGAATATGATTGGGTTTCCGATCATAAGCAGCTTAGTTTGTGTTTGAGACATGGCTGTCAAGAAGTTCATCTCAAGAAAAGAGCAAAGTGTAGCTCTAGAGTTGGATCCTAACATTCACGTTAAAAATACGTAATGAGAGTTATGATTGGAGAGACCTAATTGTATTTTTTTTAGTGCATTTATTTCCTACATATGCGGTGAGATGCAGGGAAAAAAGTGTAGGAGTGCTAAGAGTCTTACAACTTTGAAAGCTGTAAATGCTTAGTGCTGCCACACACACAGGCAAAAGCAAAATGTTCCCCTGTAAAATTAATGGCTTTAAAAGCTGTTAGGCTTTTTGCTGTACCACACTTGTTTACAAGTGTGACAGACTGAAGTACTTAACAGATTTTAAAGCTGTTTAATCTTCTACTCTTGTTCTGTGATGGCAAGTAGGTGCCATTGTTATGATCTAGGGTAGGTCTAGAGCTTAAACATAAAGCTTATTAAGCACATTTCTGATATCAGAAAGGTGCCTAACAAGCCTCTCTTTTTCCTGGTTTTGGAGCATACTCAGTGCTCTATGCACTGACAGTTTATTCTTAATACCACAAAGTTTGCAGCTGTGGTGGATGGTACCACTGAAAACCTTGCGCATGCCAATCTACAGTTTATCAATCACACAGCAAGAAGTGTAATTAAATGGGTAAATAACTTTATATAATTAATGTTATGGTTCGTCCTCAACTTTTCATTTAAATTGCGAATGTAGACCATTATAGAAGTCCATAAGTAGCTTAATGTTTGCTAAACACTAAAAAATCATTTGACACTTGAAGTAAATTAAAACAATATGAATTTATGCATTCATTGCAAGAGTGGAATGTGTTCTTCCTCTTTTGATTTTTTTTTTTATTTTGTTAAACCCAGATATAAAGAAGGGTTTGGGTAAGAAATCATGAAAACAGGATGAAGTAAACACACCATTCAGGCATGACAGTTGTATACAACAGGTAACAAAAGTCCAGGTACTAATCCAAATTTATAACTTCTTCACACAGAAGAGAGTGTTAGGCATTGTCCTATTTCCAGGCTACTGATTCTCCCACAACTTCATCAAAAACTTCACTACTTAGCCTTGTATGCAGCCGAACAGAGTTTATGGGAGAAATGCTTGTGAGGAGAAGTGATGATTTCCTAAACATAATTTTGCCTAAGAAATTTCAACCATTTTGACCAGCCTGTGTGTGCTACATGCTTTCACCTTTTGGTGGTACTCCTTTTGGTTACAATTTAAAGCCACCAGAAAAGGCATACCGGAGACCTCAGGGCCTCATTGGGGACACGGTCCCCAAACAACCTGTTGGCCATTCCCAACCTTGAACTGTACTCACACAGCATAACAGACTTCAGGTACTGCTTCCTAGCATACATTCAGGACTGTAAATTTTCTGAAAGTTTGGGTCCAGATATTGATGGTTGTACTCCCACTTCATACCTCCAGCATTGTTCATTGAAGTCAGGATAGAAGAAGGCTACATTGTGTGGTGTCCAGAAGAAAAAGTATAACAACCTCCATGCAAATCATTGATGATAAAGAACTTAATGGTTTATAAAGGACCCATACTTTCGGGATTGGGGAAAAAAAGAAAGACCCCATAACCTTCCACCAATCTCAAACTGATTCAGAGAGCTGTGCTATTGAATGTTTCAATAACGTATAAATGGGGGACACAGAGAAGAATTTTTTTCACCATCCCCATCAGTGTCCTTCACCAAGTAGGACCACCATAGGAGTACTGACTTGCATAGGATTCCCTGCCTTAACTTGGAATGCCTATCATATCCTAGCCACTTGATCTTTAACCAGGGAAAACACTGCTCACTCATGTGCTTGAAGATTACACTTACGCTTACCTTACATATGAGAGAAGTCCTGCCATCCACCAGAAGCCGAGTACCTTAACAAGACACTTTGCTGTATGGCACCCTTCAACCTGTATAAAGGAATCATGTTTCCCATACCCTACAGAATGGTTGGATGCCCCCCCCCCCCAGTGCCGGCTTCAGTTCATTCCTAAGTAATGATGTTATGTTGTCCTAGCTCACCTCCATTCTTACACTGATGGGTTCGGAGCTGATCCTCGGCTCTGACTCGGTCGAATACACAACTGAAAGACTCAAACTTGGCTCGTGGCAATTAGGTATCCCATAATGCAGTGGTGTAACTCCCCAGATCTCGTTTGCTGCTTTAGAAGGTTGATGCTCTCTTCTTGGCCGTGGCTAAGTTGTGAACATTTTTTCTACTTATTACCTTATTAGAACCTTTAATCTTTTTTTTTATATTATAGTGGATGTTTTTCTTGTATTGTAGTTTGGACATAGCTAGTATATCCAGATTGTTTTAGCTATTATTCCGTTTGGTGCTGCTTTACGCCGTCGTTTTCATAGGCCTTGCTGTATCCCTTGTAGTGGTTGTTGTTGTGTCTTGTCGTATAGATTAATAGCAGCTCGTTTAAGTTAGAGAGCTTTTCGCCCGTTTTAGTTAGAGGGCTTGTAATGGGTGTGTTGTTTTCTGGAATTTAGGGCCTTTTTACTTAGAGGCCCTATTTTCTTCCCCTGTTTATCTGTCCCCTCAGTGTTCTCCTGTAGTTAACTTTATATAGTAGTTTAGTAATTTCTTGTTGTTATTATCGTGGTTTTTGTCATTATCATGTCCAAAGACCCAAAGGAGAGGGAACATAAGCTTTTGAGCTTCAAAAAATGCCAGAAGAGTTCACATAAAATGTCTATCACTGGCTGTCATGTCATATGTGTGTATTGCCTTGGAGCTATTCATTTACAAGAGGATTGTACATTCTGTCATTCCTTCAGTGCCAGGGTTTTACAAGAAAGGAGAAACAAACTGATCCTTAAGGGGCTTTTAAAGCCAACTTTTGAGGAAGCTATACACAGTTCTTCTTCCTCTTCTCCTTCTTTTAAAAGGACAGACCTCAAAAGAGACAATCACCTGCTGCATTGGTTCAGTCGGAGCCTCCAGTCAAGTTATCAAAAATTTCTAAGGCTACTACCTTTTCAGTTCCACAGTCCTCAGAGCCGTTAGAGGTTATATTGATTGACAAGCCTGGTTATTCGGCTCCAAAGTGTTCGGAGCTGCAAGATACCTCTTCTCGGAGCCAGTGCACGGATATTTCACCAGTTTCCCCTACACTGAGATCTCCCATTTTGCACAGGTCTCATTCTCCACCCCTATCCTCCAGGTCCACCAAGAGTTTATCTGACAATGATGTGGAGTGGGAGGTGTGTAGACTCATGAAGTCACTGGCGCTAACCAAAATATTTTTGGCTCTGACCCATTTGGTTCCGAAGCCTACTGTACCAGTTGTACCCACTGTTGTTCCTCCTCTGAGCCAAGCTGGATCTTCGGAGCTGGAGTGTTTGGTACCACTTACTGTGGATCCGTCGATTCCGAGACCCCCTTCGGTGATCACGGAGCTGACTTCTGCTCTGACACTCTCTGCACCGTCCAGAGAGTCTTGGGAGCCGGGGTTCCCTGGTCGGTCCCGAGGGAGATTCTCGGGCCCAATCGTCTTCGGTGCCGAGCCTATCCCTTGGAGCGTTGGCCTGGGTTAGCTGGGCTCCTACATCGGCCTCAGGTCTAATCTCGTTGGTTCCAGTGGCTTCCTCTGTCTCCTCGGAGCTGAGCGAATCTTCAGAGTCAATGAGATCCGCCTTTCAGCTTATGAGGAGTGTGCTGTCTCCCCTTACAGCTCCACATAAGGATACCAGCACTCGTCCACCTAAGGCACCAGCTACTGTCTCGGCACCACCCGTTCCACAGGACAGCAGAGATCCAGAGTCTCAGGATCCCCCATTGGGTGAATCCCTCTCCTCCGAGGCCTCCCTGGAATACCCTTCTGAGGTGCAGCCTCGGAAGAGAACTTGCAAGAGGAAGCACGTAGACTCCACAGATGATTCCGTCACTTCAGCCACTGACCTCGAGGAGTCAGAAGGGCCCCCACGGTCGTCCTCTGATATCTTATTTGCAGATATTCTAGAGTTCCTGAAGCAGAGAGGCGGCTGTCAGGCCACCACCCCTTCTGATGAGGAGTCAGTGTACCTGAAGACTTTTGGATCTCAACCTTCAGCCTCCTGGGTGTCTCCGCCTTTCGATGAGCTAATGGACTTGGTCAATCGAAAGGCCTGGGAGTCACCTGACACAATGGAACCAGTCCCTAGGAGGCCAAACAAGTTCTTATCAGCTCCCCCTGGAAAGGATTTCCTCACTAAGGGGGTACCTGTAGATGCTATGGTGGTGGCAGCAGCCACCAAGAAGGAACTTTCAGAGACATCCTCATCTGTTCATCCTCCCAATAAAGACACTTGAGTGATGGACAGATATGGGAAGCATGTCTTTTCATCAGCGACATTTACTCTTCATTCACTGAACTATCTCACTCATTTCACAAGACTACAGAGAGATCTCCTGAAAGAACTAGGAGATACTTTACAAGGTACATTGGCTGCAGGGTTGAATGAAAAGGTCTCCTCCCAGCTATCCACCTTAAATTCTGTTGTCAACTCCTCCATGAAGCTGATCTCGTACGCAGCTGATGGAACGAGCAGGGCAGCGGGTTCCGGAGTTTCCCTTAGGAGACACTCCTGGATGGGCTTGTGCAATTTTGCGAAGCCCTTTAAGTCTACTTTTACTAATGCCCCTTTTAACGGTTCCTCACTCTTTGGACCCAAAGTAAAAGACACTCACCCGATGCGAGCAGGAAGGAAAAACTCTGCCATTGGAGTAAATTTTTCTGTACCTTCAAGACCTTATCCTAAAGGTCAGAAGAGTGGGAAAATGTGGTTCAAAAAGATCCCAGAGAGTTTTCTAGGATGTACAGGGTGATTCCTTACCCAGGGGCAGAGGGGGAGGTAACAACGATAGACACCACCCTAGAGGCAGAGGAGGCCTGCAGAGCCAGGGTGACTGTGATTCCTTTTGCAGAAGCCCTTATCAGCGCTCCTGAAAGGAGGCCGCACTGCTCTGCTCTGGAGGCAGTCGGGGGCATTTATCTGTATACCCAGAAGCCTGGCAAACTATCACAAGAGGCAAATGGGTACTAAGAATAATATCCAGAGGATATTCCGATCCTGTTCCACAGACCAGAACAATCCCAGATGTTCCACCCAATCTAATCTAAGGGAACAAGCAACTATAGAGATTCAAAAGTTGCTGCACAAAAGAGTCACCCAAGACGTCCCCACAGACCAAATAGGATTCGGGACTTACTCAAGATTCTTTTTGATGTCAAAAAGAACAGGGGACTGGAGACCCATATTAGACATAAGCAAATTAAACGAATCTGTCAAGAAGTCAAAGTTCTGAATGGTCATACTGCAGTCTGTACTTCCCTTTTTAGGGAAAGACTATTGGATGTGCGCAATAGACCTTCAAGATGCTTACTACCACATAAAAATGGACAGGGCATCAAGAAGGTACGTGCACTTCTGGCTGGGAGCCAGTCATTATCAGTTCTGAGCTTGTCCCTTTGGTCTCACTACAGCCCCCAGAGTGTTCACCAAATGCATGGCAGTAGTCACGGCTCACCTGAGGTGTCTAGGATTCCGAGTGTTTCCCTATCTAGACGACTGGCTCCTATCTGCCACCACCAAACATCTACTCCAAGAAGCCAGGGATCTGACTTTGGAAATTTGCGCTCAGTTGGGTATTACAGTCAACTTTCAAAAATCTGCCTTGTTGCCCTGTCAGCATATTACATTTATAGCCGCAGATCTAGACACCACGTCTGTCATCTTCCAACAGACAGAGTTTCAGCACCCAGGCAAAAGGTACTTCATCTTCTTCCCAAGGCCAAGGTGAAAACAAAGCTAGTTCTAAGATTATTAGGGACAATGGCTTCCACAGTAACACTGGTTTCCCTTTCCAGAATGCACGAGGATCCTTCAGTGGCTGTTGTTCTCCCAGTGGTCGCTTCAAGAGCTTCCTGTGTCTCATCTTATCAGGATAACGGAATCATGCAAAAATGACTTAAGATGGTGGATACACTCCAGCCATGTGACCATAGGGAGGCCCTTTGTTCCATAATAACCCTTAGCTACAGTAACCACGGACGCTTCCCAGATAGGATGGGGGGGCATTATCTGGTCAGAACAATCCAAGGTATATGGCAAGAACACGAGGCTCACTTGCATATAAATGTCCTAGAGATGAGAGCAGTGCTTCTTGTGTTGCAAGCACTTCATGACTCTCTCCCTCTAGGGGCAATTGCGATACAGTCAGACAGTATGTCTGTGGTTTGGTACATAAACAAGCAGGGGGGGGACCAGATCTTGCCCTCTTTGTTGCAAGGCCCTGAGAGTTTGGCAATGGGCAGTTTCTTCCCAGCACTTTCTAATAGCAATGTACATTCCGGGAAAGTCCAGCATGATAGCAGACAAGCTGAGCAGGGCAATTTTAATGCCTCATGAGTGGTCTCTCAATCAGAAGGTAGCGGAAAGGATTTTTCGAACATGGTGTCTGCCTTGCTGCGATTTTTTGCCACTCCCATGAATGCCAAGTGCAGCAACTACTTTACCCTAATCCCCCCTTCGGGAGAGACACCGAGAGACGCACTTGCTCACGATTGGCCCTCGGGACTTCTATATGCCTTTCCTCCATTTCCTCTCATACCCAGAGTCATTCAGGAAGCACAGTCCTTGGGAAGCAGGATGATTCTCCTTGCTCCTTACTGGCCTCGTCAAGTTTGGTTCCCCTTCCTTTGGCCTCATCCTCAGGAGAAGCGTTGGACTCTGGACCCAGTTCCAGACCTGCTGACACATGTGTCAGGTCATCTGCATCCCTCTCTCTACACCCTCAACTTGACAGCTTGGCTGCTCCACTTCCCAATAATAGTCAGGCTTCAGAATTTCACTGCAACAGTTAAACATATCTTGATGTCCTCTCATAAAGCTTCCACTAGAAAACTGTATTCTAGTAAATGGAAAAGGTTTTCCCTCTGGGCTCAAAACAGGAACATTGACCCTTTTTCTGCGCCTATTCACTCTGTTTTGGAATTTTTGGCAGAACTCTTCCAACAAGGTTCAGCTGCAGCAACTATCAGAGTACAACTCGCTGCAATCTCAAATTTCCACATTGGTGATCCCACCTTGAACTTAATGTCACACAGGTTGTGTAGAGCCTTCTTGAAAGATGCCTCCTTGTTAAGACCTTCCTTTAAGGAACCCCTTCCTGCTTGAGATTAAATTTTGTTCTATCTGACCTAATGTTACCACCTTTTGAGCCCTCCACCTCCTCAGACCTCAAGTTCCTTTCCTGGAAAACCATTTTTCTGGTTGCTATAACATCTGCTAGAAGAGTATCAGAGTTGCAAGCCCTATCTATCAAACCGCCATATTTGATGTTTCATAAGGACAGGGTATCCTTGCAAACTAATCCATCCTTTTTACCTAAAATGTCTTCTTCACCTAACATAAATCAGTCTATTGACCTTCCAGTGTTTTTTCCTAATCACAGCAAAAAGGCAGAATACAAATTACATCAACTGGACATGGACAGACAACTCAGATTCTCTTTGCATAGGACAAAAGATTTTAGAAAATCTGACCAGTTGTTCGTGTCCTTTTCAGATGCAAAAAAGGGTAGCTCAGTTTCAAAAACTGCTCTTTCCAATTGGCTCTCAAACTGCATTACATTCATCTATACCTCAAATAACAGAGATTTACCATTTAAGTTTAGGGCTCATTCCACTAGAGCACTGGCTACGTCTTCTGCCTTTCAGGCCTTTATTCTTATGGATAATACTTGTGCCACAGCTACCTGGGCTACTCCTCATACATTTGTCACGCATTACAAAGTGGATTTGGCCTCCAGGGACAGGGTTTCCTTTGGGTCCACTGTGCTTAAAGGTGTACTCTCATGAGCCACCCAGGGAAAAGATGCTAGGGACGCTGTCCCATCATTGTAAGAAGGTGAGATAGGACAACATAACATAAAGAAGTTATGTACTCACCATAACTTTCCATGTTTGTTGTCCATCTGGCCATTCATTCTTACGAACTCTCCCTCCTTCCCCCTTCCAAAGACTCCTTGCAGACCTGGTGGATATTTTACTCCCCTCAGGATTTCCTTGCTTCATTTTGTTTCTCCTTCCATTGGTGATAGCATATATTTGTGTGTGTCTATACAGATATATATATATATATATATATATATATATATATATATACATATACATATAATATATATATACATATACATATATATATATATACACACATATATATATATATATATATGTATATGTATAATAGGGTTCCTATTACGTGATTGCATATGCCATTTTGTTGAGTGCATCTTGATCAAACGTAAAAGAATGAAAAGGCAAAATAGCGAAACGGTTTTTAAGCAAATTATTTCCCTGGGAAAGAATTCGCTTGACCGCGTCCATTACTTTGCCGTTTTCGGCACTGTAGTACGATCTCGGAGTTGATATATTTAAGTAGAGGGGGTGTGGGGAGCAAAGCCCCCCACTTTATGTAATGTTTTAAAGTTTTGTGTTTGTTTTTTTTTTTTTTTTTGTTTTTTTTTTTGGGAACAGCAGTTTTTTTCCCTTGAAAAAAAAAATTGCTGTTCTGAGGCTTCGACATTGTAAGCTTTAGCTTACATGGGGTCGATTAAATATCATTTGCTTTTGTAAGCGTGCGATAATGTAATATAGACTATGTATATATGTATATATATATATGTATATGGTTCTTTACAATTCCTTTAGTAGTAGCAGCAAACAAGATCTGGGGAGGTACACCACTGCATTATGGGATACCTACTTGCCACGAGACAAGTTTGAGTCTTTCAGCTGTGTATTCGGCCGAGTCAGAGCCGATGATCAGCTCTGATTTACCTATGTTATGCAGAAGAGGAGTTTCAAAAAGTTGCAGACGTAAGTTGGGCTAGCTTGCCTGTTATTATCAGTAAGAAAAATAATCTATCTGTCTGCAACAAAAAGTTAAAAAAGCATCTGATGGTGGATTACAGATGTGAGTGTTACAAAGCTAATGGTTGACAGCACCTTGCAGGTTATTCTGTATCAACATTGGCACAGTCTTTAAATGTTTTTTGTATGTGATTTAAATGCATGTTGTTAGCTCTATCTGTTTTGTAGCTCTTGCAACTTCTATTGCTCTATCTTCAGTAATGCTGTTATCTTTTGTATATTTTTCCTTCGTTATTGTTGGTATTGTACTCAAGTGTGCGCTTTAGGTCATAGTCTTGGCTAAAAACTGTCACAGGATCAAACCATTTACCAAATTAGGAGGTAGACAAATAAGACAATAACTAGAGAGATAAGCTATACCCCCAGTTAAAAAAAAAAAAAAAAAAAAACTCTGATGAATATACATTTGATAAAACAAGTTTGATTGCTCATATCGTATTGGAAGGCAGTTCAGGGGATTGAACCATAACCAAATAATTTACAAATGAAAAATAAGGATAGTAAAAAACTTGGTCAGTGAATGACACAAGCAGAAACCAGAAAGCTGAAGGTACAAGACAAGATATGAAAATATGAGAAAGCCAAAGGACAAAACACACACAGATACTGAAGGAAGAAAGCACTTTATTGGATGCTCCATAATAAAAAAACTACATACTATTTATTTGGAGAAAGTATGTTAAACACTATGGTAATAGCTAGAAATGAACCTTATAAGGGGGTGTAAGTCATGAACTAAACCTGTAAATGTGATGCAAATATAAAGAAAATAGTAATGCACTTAGAGCTAAAGGATACAAAGAAAAACAGAGAGGCAGATTGGAAAGAGCTGAAGAATTAGACAACACGAAAAAGAATTGCATCATTTTTGATCTAGCATCAAGGGATCTTGAGGGGACCTGTTTAGGTTCATACTTTCCAGCAGTTTGAAGTTAGCAGTTTTTAGAAGGTTGCACTTTAAGGAGTGCACATAAAGCAAAAAGTTGCACTGGGTAAGTTTTTGTAAGATTTTCACATGTAGTATGGAACGAATTGGGGCACTTGGGACTGACTAGAGCAACACTTGCATTGAGTTTTCAGAAATCTTTGGGAAGAAGTCAAGATAGTAATGTCTATTTCATGGTAGGTAAGATCTTGGAAAGAATCAGTGTAAAAGGATCAAGTAACAGTATTGTAAACATACTTAAGTATTTGCACACAAAAATGAATCACCGAAAGGGCAAATGAGAAAAAGTAAAATAGCTGTTGATATAATTATTGAAAGCACAGATGGAAATTCAGAAATGAAGACTGACATATTAGGATTAAACCACATAAACATGTTTGCAATGAAAAGCAGAAAAGATGAAATCAGCAAGAAAAAGAGACTAGTATTGCTGGAATTTAATTCATTCTGATATCTTGGTGACTACCTTCATGTGATGGATCCTGTTTTTACAAAATCTCACCAAGGTGACACTGAAGTATAGACTGAATTTAAATGTCATGGAGAAAGGCGGATCAAAAACTGAAATGAAGACTGGGTGCACAGGTCCCAGGATAAAAAAAATGCTCAGTCCAGGTGTATGCACTAGTGCTGGGACTGGAAGATGGGCAATATAGAATCTTCAAAATATGGAAACATTCCTACCACAGTGATTGGTCAGGCTCAGGAAGAGGATGGCCTCCCCCTGGGACAGAAGGAAGTAGTAGTCCACTAAAGTTGACAAGCGAATTAAGAGGCTAAGAGATAATAAAATGTACTGTTGAGGATAAGGAAGAGATTATGTATATATACTATTATGCAAGAACCCCAGAATTTGAGACAGAGTTAGTGGAAAGAAAAATGCTTGCACAAAAAAGACCATTAAAACTACTAATAAATTAAGATCCTTAATGTAGCATATCAGGGAAAAGCATTATTTAGATAAAGAAACATTGGTCTACCTGGAAAAGAAAGTGACTGAGGAGGTGAGAAAAGATTAGAAAAAAATGTGGTTTTGAAAAGTATAAAAGAGAAACATGGACATGGAAAATAAAAAGAGGTCTAACATGGTGCAATGTTTATGCAGAGAAGAAAGCCAAACAAATCATTACAAAGAATGCAGCTCCAAAAGTATTTGAAGAGACATACAAAGACTCCCAAATTTGATAAATTTCTTAATGAAAAATTAAGATCACAAAGGGAGAATGTAAAAAAGTTATTAAGGTAGAAATTAATCAAATAGAAATTGAAGTGTTAGACCATTTGTGAAGTTCAGGATTTAATGTGGAAACTCCAACACAGTATGATGGGCCAGTAAGTCTCCAGATGGAAAAGCAGCTGTTGGAGCAGGATGCATCTGAAGAAGATATGCCACAGACCAACATTCTGGAGCCTTTTGTAAGAAACCATCATAAAAATGCAGTTAGAACTGGACAACAACAGCAGGAAACAATGGAAACTCTCACACAGATAATACAACATTATGGGCCAATGAGGCCCCGGATGGAGCAGGATGCATCTGAAGAATATATGTCACAGGGTGATGTTCCGAAATCTTCTATAGAAGATTTGCATGAAAGTCCAGTTAGAATCGCACAGCGAGGAGACCAAAGAAGATGCTGTCAGTCCAGAATAAAATGAGCTTGGGGAAGACCTGCATGATTTAATACAGATGGAAATGCATATTAAGATAAATAAAAGAAATAGTTCAAAATATTAGAAGACTGGTTAAACAGATGAACACAGTAGTTGGGATTATTAAGAGAAATTCATGTGGTATAACAGAAATAAAAGGATATATTGCTGTGCAGCTAAACTAATAACACAGTGTTACCACAAAGACGTAGAGTAATAAAGGAAGTGAACAAATTTAATGCCACCATGAAGCATAAAACAAAGCAGGCTATAGACCAACTAAGAAAAAGAAGTATCACTGTTAGAAAAATACAGAATACGGAACAGATCATCAACATTTCTTAGAACTATAGATGTGGCAAAAGCAACAAATGGTATTAAACAAACCAGGATTTATCATAAACTAAAAATATTAGCACAAAACAGAAAAACTTAGAAGGTATGCAGATAAATAAAAAGGAAAAGTACAAAATAAGTAATTCCATGATGACATTAAAAGGTTTTATAGAGAATTGGGAAATGAAACAAAACTAAATAGAAACATCACTTTAAAGAAAGAAAGAAATAGGTATGTTTTGGAGAAAGATTTATGAAGACCCCGATGATATAACAAAGATTCTGAATTTGTAGAAGAATTAGAGGATATAGTAAGAAGCTCTAATATAGAGATTATGAAATGGGATGAAGTAACAACCAGAACATTTGTGACAAAATTAAGCAAAGTTCGTGTCTGGAAAATACTGGTTCCAGATGCAGTACCTAACTTCTGGCTAAATGTATCAACATCTGCTAACAAAGATTTAGCCTCAAGTAAAAATTACTTGTATGCTCATCCCAAACATACACCAGTCTGGTTAACAACAGGAAAAGTGATATTCATCCTCCTCCTCAAGAATGAACCTGCATGCCATTCTGAGAATTATAGACCAGTGACTTGTCTTCTGACAGTATGTAAATTATGTACTGGAATTGATGCCAGTAGTTTGTAGTAATCTAAAAAAATTCAATATGGCAATCTAATGAAAAATTAATAAAGAATGTCATATGGAGCAAAGGATCATTTATTGTTAAACTAAGCCATAATAAAGAGCTGCAAAACAGTGTTAAGTAACACATGGATAGATTACAAAAAAGCATTTGACAGCATCCTGTATTCATGAGTAATTAAATACTTCCAGATGTGTAAGATACACTTGGGTTCATATTACGTTGTCGAACTTTCAAAAGTCCGAATGCCATATAGTCGAACCCATACGTTCGAACTTTCAAAAGTTTGAAAACATAAAAAAATAAAAATAAAAAACAGAAAAACACTACCTGACGGTTGTAAGCAACTCTGAGATCGCACTATAGTGCAGTAAAGGGAAATCCTCCCTTTCCCACACTGAACGGAAATCCCCATTGAAACGTTCAAACTCTGAAATTTCGAACATATGGGTTCAACAGTATGGTGTTCAAACTTGTTACGGTTTGACAACGTAATATGTGTCCGATACACCCTACATGGATCAGTTACATTGCAGTGACAGTGAAACAATGGCAGACCACTTTGCAGCTAAGCAATGACAAAGAACAAACTATTATCCAGGAATAAAAATTCAACGGGGGTGGGGATATTCCAGGGTGTTTTTTTTGTTACCGCTCCTGTCCTGTCTTGCCCTTAACCCATTAAGCTGTTTATTTAATAGATTAAGCTATGGTTGCAACTCAACTCGAAGAAACTATTCTTGTCCAAAGACATCTCATCTACTTTTTGTGGATGATTTAAAGTAGTATATTTAATCAGATGAGAATCTAAAAGCACAACTTTAAATGGTTAACATTACTCAGATGATATAGAAATGACATTTGGTCTTGATAAATGTGCAAAATTAGCATTTATAAAAGGAAGCTGTAGTACCTAGAAAATATCATCTTGGAACAGCAGTATAATATAAAGGAATATGAGCAGGGGGGATCATTTAATAAATATTTGGCAGTAGATGAAGGGTCGCCAGTAAAACATGAGCAAATGAGAACAAAGTTTAGTAGGAAATATTTTAGGTTCATAGGTGTCTACTAAGCTAATGGCCTTAGAGCCTTTACAAGCTTAGCCCATAGAATTACCGCCCAACGTTAGTTCCAGGTGCCTTTTTCAAGTAGAGCCACTGGAGTAATCCCTGGGCTGAACTTTCTATTTCCCATCCACTCGTCAAGATTTCTCTTGAAGAGGTCCAGTGAAGTGCTCTGCTTGACATGTATGTGAAGTTTCTTCCAGAGCATGGGCAGTCTCTTGGTTATGAACCTGTCCCTCCAGCATGTTCTGTTGATTGTTGTAATGAGGTTGAGGTCTCTGGAGCATGTGGTGCAGAGGGATTGGGATTTCTTTAGATGTAGCATTTCTAACAGAGCTAGGTCTGACATGGATTTGTAAGTGAAGCAGAGACTGCCTCTTAGTAGACGATTTGAGGCAGAGAATAGCTGGAGTTTTTTGAGTCTGTCCATGCAGGACATGTGTTTAAGGCCTAGGATCCGCTTCATGAGGTACTTTTGTGGCCTTCCCAGCTATTGCATGTTTCTAGTGAGTTACATGCCAAATGGAGCATTATACTCATTGATTGGCCTGGTGCGGGAAGAGTAGAGAGAGAGAGAGAGACAGTGACCTCTTTCTTCCTGGATGTAAAACCCTTGGTAATGAGATGTGCCACATAGAAGGACTTTCTGACCACCGTGGCAATGTGGTGGTCGAAGGAGAGGTTGCTGTCAACCTGTCTCCCCAGATCTCTTATAACGCTTTCAGTGTTCAGTGGGCTCCCATCAATGTGGTAATTAGTGGGAACTGAGTTTTTCCCAAAGGGGATGACTACGCATTTTTGTCATTAAGCTTAAGGCTTAGAAGACTAAAGCTAAATTTGAAAACTGCCTTAACATGTGAGAATAAAATCCAAGCTGTAATTTATTTTACTCTCCCTGTTTAACTTGAGCTTTGGTGTTACTGACTGGCCTCAAACAGCATTGAATCAGATAAGCAAGAAAATGCTTCATGCTTATCAAATAATGTTTAGAAAACAGTGCATACAAAGATTATACATCCCTCACTCTGAAGGAGACATGGCTGTCTCCAAAACTGATTATTTATATAGGGCTGCAGTCCTGGGACTGCATAAATATTTGCTGAGCTCATCAGATCCATAGTAGAAGTTCTAAAACATGAAGAAAAGAAGACTAAGGTGACATCTTTGCTTTTTTTTTTAATAACAAGAAACATCTTTATTAAGTTATCATGTATGACATAGGCCATGTTGCACATATGTAAATGACAGTAAACTATAGCGACACAGTCTCAGCTGCAAACATTATACATTCCAAACAGTGCAACACAACTGTAGCTGCAAACATTGTACATCACTTTTAATATATCCAGTCATTGTTAGTGAGCCATTGTATAGCTCATTCAAATCCTGTCTTCTTTTAAACCTCATTCCTCCTCTGTATGTATTGATCCCACAGTTCCCATTTTTCCTATGTAATTTGCTCTTACCCTTTTCTAAAGATCCCAGTTCCAGTTGTTTTTAACTCTGTTATTATCTTCACTACTTCTAGTAAAGTTAGTTTAGACTTTGATTTCCATTTTCTAATAATTTTTTTGGTAGCCATCATAATTAGACTCAGCAAGGCTTTACTATGCCTAGGCAATTCCGAGTTTGTATCACAGCTCAAAAAAATAATTTATCTAGTCACTCCAACTTGCTCACTCATCATCTCCGACAGAGTAGTCTGCAGGGAGTCTTTAAAGTATACCAACTCATTACACTCCCAGGAAGTATGTTTCCAGTTACCTCTTTCTGCCTCATCACACCTCACATTTGCTGTCTACCCAAGGAAAAATTCTTTGAAGTCTGCTTCGGGTATAAAAATACCTATGTCATCACTTCCAGGCAAAAATCCAAAATCTTCTAAATTTTGTTGCATATTTGGAAGACATACATTTATCCCCCTGTTGTTATTTTGTGAATAGCTTATCTAATCTCTCTTCCCAGTCCTTCCCAACCTTCTTTGCTTAATTCTTATAGTTATCATGCAATATTTTATATGCTTTACTAATTATACCTTTCTTAATGGCAACTTCTGTTCTAAAGGTGACATCTTTGCATAGTTTAGCTGCAACATTTTGGAACAAAGTGGAAATGGAATTCATATCAGAAGTAGGTACGAATCAGGCAACTGAAAGCCCCTCAAAAAAGAATATATATAAAAGGACCAGATGAAAAGGAAAAAAAACTGAAAAGTCTACAGGTATGTTAGCAAGTAGAGAGAACATTTAGAATAATCACATGATGACCAAGTTTTGGCACAGGAATGGTTAAGAAGAGGTGAATTTAAGCCAAAAGATGAAAGGATAAATAATGGTGGCTCAAGACAGTGGACTTATGCACATGTCGGTTTATGAAGTCTTTAGCAAAAAATGGTCGAAACAGATAAATACAAATTCTGTAACACAAAATTGGAAACAGTTGTACATTTCATTGATCTGATGTTGTCATTTTCATTCATTCCTCAATGGATGGGTCTCTGATCCAACATTAGACCTGGCTTGGCCACTTTTATTAAGTGCACAGATCCAGCTGTCTTACCCATATTGCCCCACTAATCTAATATATCTCAGATCTTGTTTGCTGCCATCTCTCAAGCCTTTGGGTGTTTTTTCAGTATTTCGAGGTTGTAAGGTTTCTTCTTTTAACCTTCTTTCACCCCTCCCCTCCCCCTCCTTACTTTCTGTACAGTTTTCGGTTTCTGTCCATTAGGCAATTCATTTTCCTACCCTTTTGTAGTTTGGGTATTGTACGGAATACAATTAAGACTTTTATTTCCTTTCTTATCTTCCCTTTTCTACTCTCTAGAGGTATTCTTTGTTCCATTGTTGGTATTTTCTGTCCTGTAGTTTATTTTTTTGTCCTGGAAGACCTTTTTCCTACTTGCCATTACATCAGCTAGACAAGTATCTGAACAACAGGCCCTTTCTTCCAAGTCTCCATACTTGATGTTTCATAAGGATAGGGTGTCTTTATGTACTAACCCATCCTTTTTACCTAAGGTGGCTTCTGAGTTTCTAACTTTAATCAGGTCATTAGCCTCCCAGTTTTCTTCCCCAAATTTTTTAAGAAAGATGAATACATATTGCATCTTTTGGATATACACAGGCAACTTTGTTTTTATCTTCGCTGAAACAAAGATTTCAGGAAATCTGACCAGTTTGTATCCTTTTCTCATAACAGATTGAGCATGGCAGTTTCCAAAGTGACTTTAAATGGTTGACTGATTTGCATATTCTCTGTGTATAAGTAGAAAGATTTGTGTTTGCCTAAGCCACCAACAGCACATTCATGGAGATCTATAGAGACCTCTTCAGCTTTTTGGTCAAGCACTTCAGTAGATGACATTTGTGCAGCTACCACTTGGTCCAGTGCTCATACCTTGATTGCTCATTATAAATGGATTTGATTTCTAGGAACAGAGCTGCTTTTGGCTCTGTAGTACTCTGAAATATCCTTCCACAAGGACCACCCAGGATTCGTCTAGCTGGGAACTCTCTCCCATCAGTTAAGGAATGAATGAAAGTGACAACATTAGATACAAAAGATATGTACTTCCCATAACAATGCGTCTGTATTGTCCATTTTCATTCTTCCTCAACTTCCCACCCCCCTTCCTTCCTTCCTGCCAGGAAGATACCTAAGGGATTTTTCTTGGGAACCTATCATTACTTTTTTGATTTTAAGTTTTATTTCTGCTGTTTCTTCTCAGTTCATAGGTTCATAGGTGTGTACTAGGCTAATGGCCCTGGAGCATTTTTACAAGCCTAGCCCATGGGATTACCCTGGCATTGTGCCACCCGACCTTAGTTCCCAGTGCCTCTGTCGAGTAGAGCCACTGGAGTGATCCCCGGGGTGAATTTTCTGTTTCCCATCCAGTCATCAAGATTTATCTTGAAGAGGGCCAGTGAGGTTCTCTGTTTGACATGTATGGGAAGTCTATTCCATAGCATGGGCAGTCTCTAGGTTATGAACCTGTCCCTCCAGCATGTTCTGTTGATTGTGGTAATGAGGTATAGGTCTCTGGAGCATGTGGTGCGGAGGGATTGGGATTTCTTTAGATGTAGCATTTCTAACAGAGCTAGGTCAGACATGGCTTTGTTAGTCAAGCAGAGATTACCTCTAAGTAGGCAATATGAGACAGAGAATAGTTGGAGTTTTTTGAGTCTGTCCATGTAGGACAATTGTTTAAGGATTAAGTTAATTCTGTATAGAGAAAACCATTGTTAGTGGGGGTGGCAAACTCGATCTGAGGTATATTAGGTTAGTGGGGAGTTATGGGTAAGAGAGGAGCTCAAGTGTTGGATCCGTGAATCTAGTAAAAGCAGCTGAGCCAGATCCGAGGTTGGATCTGAGATCCATCAGTTAAGGAAGAATGAAAATGGACAACGTGGATGCATCATTAAGTTGAGTACATAACTTTTGTTTTAGAGTCATGTACTCGTAGCTATTGGCCTGTGTACTGAAAGACGCAGTAATGTAGCAAGGCTGTTGCACTGCACTGGTGATTGTACAAATGTTACAGTATTGAAGTAGCTGTGAAGCATTGGAAACATGAACCACAAAGCATTATTGACAGTGATGATGTCCATATCACTAGTTCACTCGATTCAAGAAAACCGGGTTAGTTAATCTTTGAAATTGCAACACCCAGCCGTTATAGTGTCTTATGTACTGAGAGACATAAAACACCAGGATTTGCAAGCAGAAATGAGAACAATATGAAGAAAGATACCTAGACATTTCCAGTAATTGTAAGCAGCAGGACTAATGAAACCAAATTTGTAACCATACTTAAATGTGATAAAAATACATGTAACCCCATATAAAGTGCAGAAGGAGGCAATTCAGGGTATATTTCTGGTGCTGAGAAGAGTATTCTTGGCAAACATCAAAGAGTGAAGCAATATTAATTACATGAATTTTAATCGTACCCCAACGTAGAAATGGGGTCCATTCCCATTGTGGTATTAGAAACCCAAAACATTTGGAGAAATAAAAAAAAATACAGAGAGACAGAGGTCTAATAGTGGTAGATTTACTGCACATCATCAAGTCAAATGACATCAGAAATACCTGGTCTCAGGATCTAAACCTCTTCTGCGACATCAACAGAATGGTTTGGAGGGATGGCTATATTTTGCAGAGGATGCCACTGTAGAGGATGCCACATAAAACAAAGTTCATCCCTATCCATTTTCAAGAGCAACTTATATCTGTGTATGGGAAATATAACATTTACCCCAGGCCTACCCCTGTACTACTAATGGACAGAAGCAGCTCCTGAATGCTTTATCCCATGCTTGGGTACACTCAAATTGTCTGTGGTAAGATCCCATTTATTCTTGTTAGGGATAATATATAATTGTCAACCATGGGATGGGTAAGGCCAGTCTATAAGCAAATGGGATAGGTTATTTCAAGCACAAAAAGGGAAATTAGCTATGCTTAAAGTGACCCGCAAGGGCATCTAACCTAGTACTTACCTATGAACCTGTAATTGTGACTGTGTTAGATTCTAAAGATACTTAGACAGAAGGGATTATACTTATAATTCAACCTTGGCAAATCAGTTCCCATGCCACAGCAGTGATTTTGTTTTTAGCTGCTAAGACTTAGCTATACATATCACCTGTCCCTGGTGATCAGCTTACCAAAGCTAGTAATTTAAATTTATTATAGTGTTTCATTTTATTATGTAGGGTCCATGAATACCTTGTTGACACATAGAGCTAGCATTCCTTACCTGGATGATTCTTTCTACTGTACTCTGCTCTACAGTTTTACAGAAATTAACACTTTTTTTCTATTTTTTGAAGTCTTCTCAAGCAGATATCAAAATATTGCATCATGCTTCTAAACTCTAAGACAAAGAAACATGTACCTCACCTGAGTTTTGATCCTTACACATGCCTACTGTATGTTCTACATTGCTGCTCAGGGTTGGTCCCATAAGCCCACCCACAACCATTTCAGCAAACCTTTTCCTGCCATCCCCCAGTCTTACTTTCAGCTGCCTGTACACCTTGATACCCCACAACAAAAGTTCTCTTAAGATATACTGTACCTTACCCTAACAAAAATATTACCTTACCAGATCAGAGAAAAACTAGCAGAACAAATCAATTGGCAGTTGCTTGCTGAAGTTCTTACTACTAAACCTACTAATAGTCATCTTTGATTGTGTACAAAATACTCCAACATCGGTGTGTCTGCATAACTACAAAGAGTATTTATATTGTCAGCTCTCCTACAATTAAGCTATACAAAGAGCTAATTAAATTTGGATGCATATAAACTAGTAAGAGTAATAAAACTATAAATTGACTTAAAACCTATACTAAAATGTTAATATAAAATGTTGTCGCATTGCATGTTTGCAGAGATGTACACTTCTACCCAGGACGTCTTTGTAACAATTGATACCCTTTATAAACCAAATATCCCCCATTTTGCACAAAGCTGAATTAATGTCCATACCCCCTCTAAAAATTACAGACGTACAAAGCTGGATAGTAGCATACTTCCCAAACATTCTCGCAGTATTGGAGATCTGGGTAAAACACACAGAAACATGGAAATACTGCCCCCAGGTTACCCCATACGTAAAATGAGAAAAGGGGTTGAGCATGGATGGATGTTTTGGTATACTTCATAAAGACTGCACATCTAAATGAGTAGGAAGCTTAATCCTTATCTATTCAAGTAATATAATCTGCACATTCCATATTTAAAAAATGTCACAGTTCCACAAGGTTGAACTCTTACCAACCACAAATCCTCCTGTATAGGTGCTGTTTATATACCACTTTGTGCAGACAAGTCAATATCAGGAGATTATATATTGTCATAGTTTATAGTAGGTTACAGAAGCTATACTTGGAGACCTAATTATTGACTGGTCTAGCACAGCTTGTACCTGTTAAGCTGTTTGACCTAGTGCAACAAATACAGAAACTGTTAGAGCAGACATAGCTTCTAAGAAAGTATACTTAATGGGATAGTAATATGAGACCCAAAATTGGATCACCTATGCAGAAATTTTGCCTGATTCTATCCATGGTCATAGTCCTACTTTTCTGTTCTGGAATTGTAACAAAATCAACACAAGTGCAGCTTACAGTACATTTGGGATAAAAATCAAGTCAGAATCAACTACCTTTGCAAAACTGTAATGGGAGTCTCTAAAAACTTGGGACTGAAAGAATTTATCAGCTACATTAATAAAATATTCCCCCTGCATGCCCACAAAAAAAGAGGGTAATAACTATAACTGCCCCTTGGCTAATGCCTGAAACCAGTGTATGGAAAACCTCAAGCGTGATAAAAATTGCATTAGAATAAAACATGGCAAAATCTGCACCAGTATCATCAACTGGAGAAACGTGCCAGAAAAATCATTTCAAACCAATTGCAACAAGAAAATGGTGAAAGCCCCTAAGCAGTCTGGTTGGCCATGAATCCCTCTTAAATCCAGAGAAGAACAAAAACTCACCAGATTACAAAGCCAGCAAAAAAATGCCACAAATCTTATATTAAATAGTTTATTCACACTGAATAACAGTCTGGTGCCACTGCACAGCCTTCTGGAATTACAAAATATTCAGCACCATACATCCATATATACACACACTTATAGTCACGTAAATGCAGTTAATTAAACAATCATCTTATCAATTAACCATCTAATTAAAATATTCATATATACATTTTAAAGGAACACCCTCCAGTTACATTCACTGTTTAAACCTTCTGGAGATAGTGTATTAAATTTTAAAATATATGCAGTTTCTTTATACAATAATTTCTTTTTCATTAACACTTCATCGGTTTCTGAAATATGTTCCAAAGTACAAGCTTTTAACAATGAAAAATCACTACTATGACAAGTAAAAAACAGTAAAGCTATAGAGCTCATAGCATTGTTATTCTTTATGTCTCTGATATGTTCTTGCAACCGTAGCTTAAATATTCTTTTAGTCTCCCTTATATAGAACAAATTACAGGGGCAAGATAAAGCATATATCACTGATTTAGTCATACATGAAAAAACAGAAGTGGATCAAAATTTTACACCATTTATTTTTTCAAAACATTTAGTAATATTCAGGCAGACCGAGTACCTTCCACAAGGGAAGGTGCCACATTCCAAAACCTGTAAATTTAACTCTTCACCTGGTAAAACAAAACCATTGTGTACCACCATGTCTTTGATATTCCTACTTCTCTTAAATGACATATTTGGAGTTCTACAAAGATTTCTTACCCCTTTCATATTAATTAAATAAGGCCAATAATATCTAATGGCATCAATAATTTTCTCACTTAAGATATTATATACAGTAACAAAATAAACTTTTCTACACTCCTGCACTATATTCAATTCTCTATTGCTGTTTATCTTCTTCACTAAAGGCCTGTCATAAAGTAAGCTGGTATCAATTAGTTTATGAAGGGCATCTAAAATTACTTTTTCATCATACCCCCTTTGTTTAAAGTTAATACATGTTTTTATTATTTCCTTTTCTAAACCCATTTCATCATTACACAGCCTGCTAACTCTCAATAATTCATTGTAAGGTAGTGCTTTCAAAGTATGTGGTGGATGGCAGCTGCTACTATCCAAAATATTATAATCTCTAATTCCCTTTCTATGTATGTTAGTTACTATGTTATTATTCCTAATAGTCAAATTGACATCTAGATAATTAACTCTTTTTCCTGTCTGTAAGCCATCAAATTTTATCTGAAAACGTTTTCTATCCAAATCGTTAATAAACTGAGGGGCTATTTCAGCACCCCCTTCCATACAAAAATCAATTCATCTATATATCTACAATATAAAACAACATAACTATTAAAAAAATTAATTTATACAAAAACTCAACTTCAAAAAGGCCCATAAACAGATTAGCATACATGGGTGCAAAAGGCCCATAAACAGATTAGCATACATGGGTGCAAAAGATGCAGTATCCTATACTTGATGGTAAATGAGCTTGTTAAATTCAAAACAATTATTCGTCAAACAAAAATATAATAATTCCATCACATAATTGCTGATGGGGCTATCACCCAGAAAAAAATCTAACAGTTTCCATACCTAACTCTTGAGTGATACTTGTATAGAGACTTTTTGCATCTGTAACTATCCAGTAATATTCTTCATCACATTTAACATTCTTTATTTTATCCAAAAAATGGAAAGTATCTTTGATATAAGAATTTAGCTTTACTACATAATTCAAAAGATAGGAATGTAGAACAATTTCCTTATTATGGAGAAAAAAAAATTGTGCTGCTACTATGGGTCTACCGAGGTGGGGGGTGGGGCTCACATCTGTATGTGTCTTTGGCAGACAATAGAACTTAGCTATTGAACTTCCTTCTACATTAAATTTATTTAGAGTATCTTTTCTTGTAAAATAGCCCAATCTTAGACCTTTAGCTACTAATTCTTTAAAATTCATTATAGCTTGATAAAAAAAACATCAATATTTACTGTCCTATATAATTGGCCATCAGATAAATGGTCCATACACATTTTCAGATATTGCTTCCAGTGCATAACAACAATTTTTCTATTTTTATCTGAGGGTTTTATAATTGTCTGATCTTTTACATAAATTTAATAAAGATAACCATTCATTCTTATTCATATTCTACAAAATGTCTTTCTTCTCAGAAGAAAAATCTTTCAAAACTTTCTCTAGTGCAAACTTAAGCATCTTAAAAAATTGCAAAGTCACCTGATTATTAAATGTAGGTATAAAAGTGCTATTATAGGTAACCATTTCAGTATTTAAAGTGCAATATGCATTAACATTTTCAGCTATTTCAAATTAAGTCACAGGAAAATAAATCCAGCAATTCATCTTCACTTGCAGGTACACTTTCTTCATTGGCTAACATAGTTCCACTATTAGATTCATAATAATTAGCCAAATGCAGTTTTATTATTAACTTAAACACTTCTGGTTTAATAAAATGTGCTCTAGGTAGAGCTGTTGGTATGAACTTTAAACCATATTTTAAAACAGATATTTCAGTTTCACTTAAATCAACCCCAGATAAATTCACAATGCAGTTATTCAAATCACATCTTTTTATACTATTAACTACTGTGCTAACATATTTAAAATTAATATTTAGTCCTTTTCTTTTGTTGTTTGAACTGTTGAAAGTCTTTGTTACCTTCATACCGTCGTTTATAGCCATTTTGTTGATTATCGCCATGTTGTCTTCCCTTGCCCCCAAAACATATTATTTATGTAATTAGGTTGTTGTGGAGCAGGCAGAGGTGGATAGTCTGTATTTTCGTTATCAGAGCCTGAAGAAGTATTAGATGCTCTTCGTGTTTCACTGTTGCAGCCGTCACACTTGGGTTATCTGCCTGCAGGTAGCCCTCAGTCGGCCCGAATACCAAAGTCTTGGAATTTCTGTGTTGGTTGCTGTCGCCTCTTCCATGATGTCAGGGGTATAAAACATTCAGCCGACTCCATTACATCAGTCTTTCTTGACGAGAAGGAGCCCGAAGCAGAAGCAGTTCGCAAGTGCCGGTCGGCCGCTACCTGAAATTTTCGTTTTTTTTTTTGAGTTTCATACCTGAAGTCTTCTAAAGCTAAGTACTCCGTTGGGGATTCTTTTTTTCTTGCTCTAACCGATGTCAGAAACAATTAACAATTGTCCTGCCTATGGAAAGCAAATACCTCACAGAGATTTTCATTCTTACTGTGTCACCTGTTTAGGCCCAGACCACGACGTCCCTCGCTGTCGGTTTTGTGCCTTGTTTAATGCCCGAACCATTCGTCATTGGGCTATTTTTGTAGCTAAATTATTTTGCTCTCGATGTTCTTCGTGTTTCACTGTTGCAGTCGTTACATTTGGGTTATCTGCTTGCAGTAGCCCTCAGTCGGCCTGATTAACAAAGTCTTGGTTCCTGCGTTGGTTGCTGTCCCTTCTTCCATGACTTCAGGGGTATAAAACATGCAGCTGACATCATTATGTCAGTCTTTCTTGCCGTGCGGTGCCCGAAGCAGAAGAAGTTCGCAAGTGCCAGTCAGCAGACTCCAGAAATTTTCATTTTCGAGTTTCAGAACCGAATTCTTCAACTAAAGCTAAGTACCCCATTGGGGAAACCTTTTCTTGCTCCTTACTGATGTCAGTAAAAGTTAATAATTGCATTACTTGTGGAAAGCAAATACCACACAAAGATTTTCATTCGTAGTGTATTCCTTGCCTAGGCCCTGACCACGACGTTCCTTGCTGTCGGTTTTGTTCCTTATTTAATCAGCGCACTATTCATCGTCGGTATATTTTTACCTCTAAATATTTCAGTTCTCTGTTCAATTATCCAAAGATGTCGTCGGTTAGCCATCCCAACTACCAGTATTCTGAAAAAGCACAAAGATAAAGACAGAGGCAGGACACCTAGGTCCAAAGCTGCAGACGACGCTTCTCCTAAGCCAGTCGCCAGTTCACCGGTACTCGGTGAGGCACTTTCACAGCCCCTGATACCCTCTACTTCTGATTCGCAGGCCTCTACTGAGATCCATTCGGAGTCGGGTATGCTGTGAGATGCTTCAACTGTGGAACCTGCGGATGTCTCTACCTTGGATGGGTCTGGAGCTGTTGTGCAGGCACTGGCTTCTGAAGGTGTATTCAGGCCTGTGGACTTGCATATTAAACCAACGCCTCCTTCTTGATTTAGGCCTAAACCTCGAACCATGCCTAAGAAACTGATGCCCAGGCCGCATGCTCAGGCCTCTATGCCTAAAAAGCAAATGATAAGAATGGCTGAAGATCTTATAACTCTAATTAGGGGAAGCCAACCACCCGTTCTAAGAGACCTAGGACTGAAGTTGTTTATGAATCTTCTGACCAGGATTCTGATTTTTATGATGATCTGGATTTACCCTTATCTACTTATAAGGATTCTGATGCAGAGGACTGTATTCCCTCTGCTTCCCCTCCAGAGGATTTTTCTTTTGGTGAAACCTTACATACTCTAAGGGAGCATTTCCACTGGGAAAGACAGGATTTTTCTGATTCAAAAAAGAGGCTTAGGGATTTCTTACTCCTGCCTCAGCATAGGCCTTTAGCTATACCTCCTGTACTAGACATTGTTGATGATGCCTTTTCGGAATCCAGTTTGGCCCCTGATTCTTTGCCTCCTGCTCCCAGAAAACCTGACAGATATTACAGGGTTCCTGATTCACACAAGTTCCTTTTTAAAAATCCTATTGCAGATCCAGAGACTATTTCACAGGGATCCAAGGGCATTAAGGCTTCTACTGCTAAAAATCCTACCCCTTCTGATAGAGACTCCAGGGTGCTGGATAGATGGGTAAGAAGGTTTACACTTCTGCAACCTTGGCTATTAGGGCTTTAAACTGCCAGTTTCATATGTTAAAGTATCAACAACATGTTATTGGATTGCTTAAACAGAAAATTATGTTGATTCCTGACTGTGCTGAAAACAAAGAATTACAGGATGTAATGCATTCTGCTGAACAGGTTGGAAAACATACTTTGCAATGTGGATTTGATTCATTAGAGGCCTCTTGCAGGGCTGCTGTTACTGGGTCTGTGCTCATAAGGCATGCTTGGCTTAACAAACAATCTTTGCCCGATCATGTTAAAGCTAAACTGTTGAATTCTCCCTTAAATCAGGACCTTCTGTTTGGCAACAAAGCTGAGGAAGTTCTTAAAAAGATGGAAGATAAAGCTAAATCTATGCAAACTGTTAAAGATTTCTTACACGTTCAGCCTCCAAGATTTAGTAGGCATTGGCCCTCTAAGAATTGGTCCTTTCCAGCCCCTTCCAGGTCTTCTCAATCCAAACCCAGACACGGAAGAAAACCCAGGTTTCAGTCCCAGGGGATGCACAAGACTAAGCAGTGGGGGGTTTCCGCATCCAAATCAGGGAGCAGTAAGACTCCCCCCCCCCCCCTATGGAAAACTGTCTCAATGACTTGCTTTTAAAACTTCCAAGCACTTCCCAACTGAATGCTCCTTTAGGCGGAAAGATTGGTCTGTAAGCAAAAAACTGGGAACTCATTACCCAGGACAAATGGGTTTTAAATGTAGTGTTCCAAGAATACAAATTTCACTTCCACACATTACCAACACCAAGCGGGTGGCCAGATCTACCCCCAAATCAGTGGGTAGAGGCCCAAAATCAAGTACTCTCCCTCTTAAGCATGGGGGCTATTCACTTGGTACCAGAAGAGGAAAAGGGACAAGGTTTCTATTCGTCACTTTTCCTGGTACCCAGAAAAGACAATTTGTTGTGTCCTATCCTGGACCTTTCTACTCCAAACACCTTTCTGGTGATTCCAAAATTCAAGATACTGACTCTTCATCAGCTGCTTCCTATGCTAGGCAAAGATTGCCCGGTTGGCAACACTAGACTTAAAAGACGCATACCTGCACAGCCCTATCAGGGAGTCTCGCAGAACTTACCTA
Organism: Protopterus annectens; assembly: GCF_019279795.1. Taxonomy (NCBI): domain Eukaryota; kingdom Metazoa; phylum Chordata; order Ceratodontiformes; family Protopteridae; genus Protopterus; species Protopterus annectens. The sequence goes on along the minus strand of NC_056731.1, from coordinate 1,094,828,055 downwards.
CGCTTCAAAGCAGGCTACATGCACTATCAGTTCTCTGCACTGCCCTTTGGCTTATCTACTGCGCCCAGGGTATTCACAAAGTGCCTAGCTCCAGTCATTGCATTTTGCAAGCAAAGAAATATTCAGATATACTCATACCTGGACGATTGTCTAATTCAGGCAGAAAGCCAGGACATACTTTTGAATCATCTGGCTTTTGTTCAAAGGGTGCTGACTTGTATGGGGTACACCACAAATGAAAAGAAAATCACACCTGGTACCCTGTCAACAAATTATATTCCTGGGAACAAGCTTGAATACAACTTCCCAGATGGCTTTCCTCACGCCAGAGAAACGGATTCATTTGACAACCTACTTCAAACAAGTGGCCACAAAAACCCAGCTATCCGCAGGGCAAATACTGCAAGCCTCGGGGTTCATGGCCTCCTGCATTTTTCTAATTCCATATGCAAGGCTGCATATGAGGAAATTGCAGTGGTATCTCAAAAGCTTATGGTGCCAACATTCTCAGGATCTAGAAGCAATGATTTCTATCATGCCTTGCCTACACCTATAGTTCCTTTGGTGGGCAGAGGCCTGCCAGCAAAACAAGGCTCTACCATTCACACTACCCCCTGTCGCCCAAACCTTAACAACAAACACATCAGACCATGCATGGGGGGCTCACCTGGCAAGGAAGTAAATTCAGGGCAAATGGAAACCAAGTCAAATGCACCTGCACATAAATCAAAAAGAAATGTTAGCTATACAGAATGCTCTGACAGCCTTCAAGGACCACATTCTTCCAGGACAACTAATGGTAAAGACAGACAACAACACTGTCATGTGGTACATAAACAAGCAGGAGGGGGCACACATTCTTACCACCTCTGCAGACTAGCCATGGCATTGTGGAACACAGCCTTGAGCTACCAAATGAATCTACAAGCTCAGTTCCTGCCAGGAAAACTAAATACTCTGGCAGACGGACTAAGCAGAAACCTCATGGACCCACACGAGTGGTAACTGGAACCAAGGATTTTCAACATGTTGACAAGCAAATGGGGGAGCCCAGATATAGACCTGTTTGCCTCCCCCCAGAACCATCAATTGGACAAATTTTGCACAAGCTAGCTTGGAAAGTGGATGCTCTGTCCTTTAGCTGGACGTAACTATCAGTTTATGCCTTTCCTCCTCTGCCTCTGCTCTCCAAAGTACTACTAAAGATCAAACAGGACAAGCCAAGGACGATTTTAATTGCACCAGACTGGCCCCGCCAACACTGGTACCCCCTCTTGCGCAGTGTGTCACGCTTGGCCCCATGGCACCTGCCTCAGACTCTTTCCCTGTTGTCTCAGCAGGAGAACCAGATTCTGCACCCTCAGCTGCAACCACTGAACCTTCCAGCCTGGCTAATTACCTAATCTCTCCTTTACCATCCCTCAGCAAATCAGTGATGGATATCATTTTAGAAGCAAGGAGGCCTAGTACTAGAAAATCTTATGCTGCAAAATGGAAAAGATTCTATGCCTGGAACCAATCTCAAGGGATAAGTGCAGCAGCGCCCAATTTACCTCAGTTTCTACAATACTTGACTGAGATGCTTCATAAGGGCTTGTCCTTTTTCCTCCATCAAAATTCATGCCTCAGCTATTTCAGCTCATTATAGCACAAAGCCTCCCCTTTTCTCCCTCTCACTGCTCATGCAGTTCCTTAGAGGGGCCAACAATTTAAGGCAAGCCAGGAGAGCTCCACCTCCAGCCTGGCACCTTAACTTTGTTTTGGAGAAACTCACTCTTCCTCCTTTCGAGCCAGCTGCTACTGCAGATTTAAAATTCCTTTTTTTGGAAAACAGCTTTCCTTTTAGCAATCACTTCAGCAAGAAGGGTATCTGAATTACAGGTCCTCATGGCAGTGGAGCCTTTCAGCATCTTTCATGTGAACGGGGTGTCCCTCAGAACCAATCCCTCCTTCATGCCCAAGGTGGTATCCAGTGTGGCTCGTAATCAGTCCATTCATTTGCCTACCTTCTTTCCTAACCCACAGAACAAAGGGGAACGGATACTGCACTCCTTAGATGTGCACCGACAACTTAGATTCTACTTGGACAGGTCTAAACCTCAAAGGAAATCTGAACAACTGCTGGTGGCATTTGCTACAGGGACAGAGGGGAAAGCTATTTCAAAGCAAACCATTTCAAAATGGATGGGCAACTGCATTCATTTGTGCTATAAGCACCATGGAAAACCTATCCCACAGGGCTTCAGAACCTATTCAACCAGGGCTGCATCTACCTCTGCAGCCTTTCTCAGAGGCGTCCCTACCAGGGACATCCTAGAAGCTGCTACTTGGAGTTCTGTACATACTTTCATCAAGCATTATCATTTTCCAATTTTCTCTAAATCCAGAGCTGTTTTTGCCACTGCAGTCTTGCGGGACCTTATAGCTGGTCCTAATTCTTTTTAAATTCCTCCTCCCAACCTTAGCTTTGGGAATCTACCCAAATGTAATGACTGCAACAGTGAAACATGAAGAACATAGTATAGTTGTGTACACTTACCATAAATGTAGATGTTCGAGTGTATTCACTGTTGCAGTCCTGGTTACCCTCCATCCAGCCCCCTTTCTTCTTTGGCTATACCTCTACTTTCCCTCACTATGCTCAAAAGCTTTTTAGTGTATTTGCTTTTTTGTTGGAAGTATATCCTTGTATTTATAGATTTATTTGCTTCCCATTGGAGGGGCACCTGACATCTGGGGCAAGAAAAACTGACATAATGGTGTCGGCTGCATGTTTTATACCCCTGACGACCTGATGTCATGGAAGAAGGGACAGCAACTGACACAGGACCCAAGACTTTGTTAGTCAGGCCGACTGAGAGCTACTGCAAGCAGATAACCCAAATGTAATGACTGCAACAGTGAATACACTCGAACATCTACATTTATAGTAAATGTACACAACTGTACTTTCTCCGTATTCCGAAATCTCTTCGGTAAGCCATCTGACTACCGATCTTCTGAAAAATCGCAAAGACAGAGACAGACCGCATAGGTCAATAACTGCCGACAACACTTCCGCTAAGCTAGTCTCCAGTCCACCGGTACTCAGTGAGGCGCCTTTGCAGCCCCTGATGCCAGGTTCTACAGATTTGCAGGCCTTTGCTGAGACCCATTTGGAGTCCGGTATGCCGCGAGATGCCTTTTCAACTATGGAACCTGTGGATGTCTCTGCCTTGGATGTGTCCAGAGCCGCTGTGCAGGCACCGGCTTCTCAGGGTGTATTCCGACCTACCGATATTAATATTAAACCGACAACTTCATTTCCAACTAAAACTACAGAGTGTCGCAGGCCCAGAGTTCACACTACACCTAGAAAACCGACGTCCAAAGCGCATGCTCAAGCTCCCATGCCACAAATGCTTAGAATGGCTGAAGACCTTATCACTCTAATAGGGGAAGCCAGCCTTCCCCTGCCAAAAGACAAACAATTGAATTTCTTTCTGATTCTAAAGATCAGGAGTCTGATCACTCTGACCCTTCGGATTACCAGGACATACCCTTGTCTACCTATGAAGACTCCGATGCAGAGGAATCCATTCCCTCTGCCTCCCCTCCAGAGGATTTTTCTTTTGGTGAAACCTTGCATACCTTAAGAGAGCATTTCCACTGGGAATGCCAGGACTATCCCCAGTCCAAAAAGAGACTCGGGGAATTTTTAGATTTGCCTCAGCACAGGCCTCTAGCTATACCCCCTGTCCTGGATATTGTAGATTATGTCTTCTTCGAGTCCAGTCTTACTCCTGATACCTTACCACCAGCTCCTAGAAAACCTGACAGGTACTATAGAGTACCTGACTCTCACAAATTTCTCTTTATAAATTCTACTGTGGATCCAGAGACCATTTCCCAGGAGCCTAAAGGCATTAAGGCTACTACAGCCAAAAACCCTACCCCTTCAGACAGGGATGCTAGAGCTTTAGACAGATGGGGTAAGAAGTTATATACTTCTACAACTATTGCCATTAGAGCTTTGAATTGCCAGTTTCACATGTTGAAGTACCAGCAACATATTATAGAACTAATTAAACAAAAAATGGTGTTACTTCCAGATTAAGCAGAAAATAAAGATTTACAAGAGTTAATGCATTCTGCAAACCAAGTTAGTAAACATACAGTGTGGGTTTGATGCCATAGAAGCATCTTGCAGGGCTGCTGTCACTGGGTCTGTACTGAGAAAAGGCATGCTTGGCTAAAAGAACAAGTCTTGCCTGATCATGTTAAAGCTAAATTACTAGATGCTCCATTAAATCAGGACCGTTTGTTTGGCACAAAAGCAGAAGTTCTTAAAAAGATGGAAGAAAAAGCTAAATCTATGCAAATCATCAAAGATTTCTTACAGGTGCAGCCACCTAGATTCAGTAGGCATTGGCCTTCAAAAAACTGGTCCTTTCCAGTCCCTCTCAGGCCTTCTCAGTCCAAACCCAGGAGAAGCAGACCACCAGGACTACAGTCTCAGGGTATGCAGAGATCTAAACAATGGAGTGTTTCCACCTCAAAATCAGGGAGTGGTAATCCACCCCCATATGGAAAAAGTTCACATTGTTTTTCCAATTATCCTCCCCAGCCATGCCCAAGTACTTGTGCCCGTAGGAGGAAAACACGCCCTTCATGCAAAAAACTGGATGTCCATTACTCAGGACCGATGGGTTCTAAACATTGTATCCCAGGGATACAGATTCTGCTTACACTCACTGCCAACTCCAAGTGGGTTGCCAGACCTTCCTCCAAACCAGTGGGCAGAAGTGCAAAAGCAAGTACTTTTCCTTCTCCATATCAGGGGTATTCAACCTGTTTCAGTAAAATATAGGGGACAGTGTTTCCACACCAGTCTGTTCCTGGTGCCCAGAAAAGAGGGCTCTTGGCACCCTATCCTGGATCTAGCTATTCTCAACACCTTTCTGGTGGTCCCAAAATTCAAAATACTTACACTGCAACAGCTTCTTCCTTTGCTAGCCAAAGATGCCTGGTTAGTCACCCTAGACTTAAAAGAAGCTTATCTGCATATCGCCATAAGGGAGTCTTGCAGGAAATATCTACGTTTCAGGGCAGGCTCTATGCACTATCCATTCTCTGCACTTCCCTTTGGCTTATCTACTGCACCCAGAGTATTCACAAAATGCCTGGCTCCAGCCATTGCATACTGCAGGCAGAGAAATATTCAAATCTACCCATACTTGGATGATTGCCTGATTCAGGCAGATAGTCAGGAATTGCTACTTCAGCACCTAGCATTTGTAAAAGGACTTCTAACTTCACTGGGATACACCATCAATGAAAAGAAATCACAACTGGTGCCCAGCCAACAAATTGTATTCCTGGGAGCAAGCTTGAACACAACTTCCCAGATGGCATTCCTCACTCCAGAAAAGCAGGTCCATTTGACAAATGTTTTCAAACTAATGGCCAACAAAACCCAGTTCTCTGCAAGGAAAGTACTGCAAGCCCTAGGGTTCATGGCCTCATGCATTCTGTTAATTTCATGTGCAAGACTGCATATGAGGAAACTTCAGTATACTTAAAAAATCTCTGGTGTCGACATTCTCAGGACCTGGAAACGGTGATTCCTGTCATACCTTGTCTAAGGGCAGAGTTCTTTTGGTGGGCAGAAGCATGCAACCACAACAAGGGACTTTCCACTTAACCCCTCGCCGCCTAAGACAACAGACACATCAAACTATGCATTGGGAACTCACATGGCTGGCAAATGCATTCAACGCAAATGGAGCCCAGAACAAATTCCCCTGCATATCAATCAAAATGAGATGCTAGATGTACAGAATAGTCTGACAGTCTTCAAATACCTTATGCTTCCAGGACAGCTCCTGATAAAGACAGACAACACCACAGTTATGTGGTACATAAACAAGCAGGGAGGAACTCATTATTACCCACTCTGCAGTTTAGCCATGGCTCTGTGGAACACAGCCTTGAGCATCCAAGTGCAACTACAAGCTCAGTTCCTGCCAGGCAAGCAAAATTCAATGGCAGATGACTTTAGCAGAAATCTACTGGACCCCAGCTCATTCAAACTTCTAACCCGGAGGTGAGGAATACCAGAGGTGGACCTTTTTGCCGCACCCCAAAACCACCAATTGAGCAAAATTTGCACCAGGAACCCTCACAACAGAGCCTGGAAGGTGGACGCTTTATCCTTTACATGGGAAAACCTCTCAATTTATGCATTTCCTCCTCTGCCAGTCCTCTCAAGAGTACTACTCAAGATCAAACTAGACAGGCCAAGGGCAATCCTTATTACACCAGACTGGCCATGCCAGCACCGGTACCCACTCCTATGCAGTCTGACAGCAGTGCCACCCTGGCACTTACATCACACACCTTCCCTGCTGTCTCAGCAAGAGGGACAGATTTTGAATCCACAGTTGCAAACCCTAACCTTGCAGCCTGGCTTATTCCCTAAATGCACCACTAGCATCCCTCAGCAAACAGGTGCTGGACTTCATCCTTGAGGCCAGAAGGCCTAGTACTAGGAAATACTATGCTGAAAAGTGGAAAAGATATTGTTCTTGGAGTCAGTCTCAAGGAAATAACACAGCTGTGCCCAACTTACCGCAAATCCTTCATTATCTAGCAGAGTTGCTCCACAGAGACCTATTCTTCTCATCCATTAAGATTTGTGCCTCTGCCATCTCAGCTTATTATAGTACTGAGCATCCTCTCTTTTCTCGCCCTTTCATCAAACAGTTCCTGAGAGGAGCTAACAATTTAAGGCCCCCTAGGAGATCTCCCACCCCGACCTTGGGACCTTAACTTTGTACTGGAGAAGCTCACACTTCCCCCCCCTTTGAACCTGCTGCTTCAGCAGAGTTAAAATTCCTCTCTTGGAAAACAGTCTTACTTCTAGCTATTATTTCAGCAAGAAGAGTGTCTGAGTTACAGGCACTAATGGTGGTGGAGCCCTTCATTATTTTCCATGCTGACAGGGTTTCCCTTAGGAACAACGCTTAGTTTATGCCCAAAGTGGTATCCAGTGTGTCTCTAAATCAATCCATCCATTTGCCAACCTTTTTCCCTAATCCTCAGAATAAAGGGGAAAGGATCCTGCACTCCTTGAACGTGCACAGACAGCTCAGGTTCTACCTTGACAGGAGTAAGCTTTTCAGAAAATCTGACCAGCTGCTAGTCAGCTTTGCTACAGGGGCAGAGGGCAAGGCCATTTCAAAGCAAACCATTTCCAAATGGATAGCACACTGCATCCATTTCTGCTACAAGCACCATGGAAAACCTACCCCTCTGGGAATCGGAACTCATTCCACTAGAGCTACTTCAACCTCTACAGCATTTCTCAGGGGAGTCCCTACCAGGGACATCCTGGAAGCTGCAACCTGGAGTTCTGTACACACTTTCACCAAGCATTACCACTTACCTATTTTTCTAAATCCAGAGCTGGATTTGCTACAGCAGTCTTACAAGGCCTGCTAGCCAGCCCTAACACCTGTTGACTGCCTCCACCCTTCCTCAACTTTTGGAATCAACCCAAGTGTGATGACTACAACAGTGAAACATGAAGAACATAGTACAGTTGTGTACACTTACCATAAATGTAGATGTTCGAGTGTGTACACTGTTGCAGTTCTGGTTTCCCTCCCTCCATCCCCCTGTTTTTTTATATCTACCTAGCCTCTTTCTGGCCATATTTTATGGCAGGGGTATTTACTTTTTACTGGAGATGTTCCACACTAAGTAATAGCTTCCTAATTTGGGGGGTCCTGACATGTGGGGCCAGAAAAGCTGATGTAATGGAGTCTGCTGCATGTTTTATACCCCTGATGACCTGACGTCATGGAAGAGGTGACAGCAACTGTCGCAGAAATCCCAAGACCCTGGTATTCGGGCCGACTGAGGGCTACCTGCCGGCAGTTAACCCAAGTGTGATGACTGCAACAGTGAATACACTCAAACATCTACATTTATGGTAAGTGTACACAACTGTACTTTCCATTTGTAGAGGCAAAAGAGACATTCTGGTGTCTCAGATCTCCCAGAAGCATTTTTAAAGCCTCTGGTACCATTCTGATTGGTTGCCTTCTTAAAAGCCAATCCTGAGTCATAGTCTCTAATGTCTCTTTGTAACTTAGTGATTTTATGTTGTATAATTTCACTAGAGTTTTCCTCTAGCTTGATATTTAAGGAGCATAACAATTGTTGAAACTTAGAGCCACCCAGCTGCCCAGATAATTCATCACAAGCAGCTGCAATTTCAGCCTTCACTTTACGCTGTTTTAGGGTGTCTCGTTCTATCAGCATAAACAGCCATTCCCTTACACATCTATGGGAGGCAGCAATCTATCTTTTTTCAAACTCTAGTTTAGTTACATCCCCCTAGGGGTAATGTCTTTATCCAAATACCTCTGCAAGCCTAGAATATTGTAATGTAAGACATTTTCTCTAAACAGCAACCATTCAAGTGACTCTAAGTTAGTTCAGTCAGCTGTTGACAAATGTACTATATTAGCCTTACCCACTTTGTTTAAAGGGTTTATAGATCTTTTCCCTCTTCCTTCTTCTAGCAGGGGCAACACTGGATATAGAGGTGGTCGGCTCCATCTGGATGAAAAGTAGCAGAAACAGATGCATCATCTCGAAAAATACGTGTCAATTGTTGCAGCGATCCACTGGCTATCTCTCACCATATAAAAAAACACCAAGCAACTGTAGAAAACACACCTGACTACAAAGCCAGCGAAAAAATGCCACAAATCTTATATTAAATAGTTTAGTCACACTGAATAGCACTCTGGCGCCTTGGCGCAGCCTTCCTGGAGTTACAAAATATTCAACAGCATATATCCATATATATATATATATATATATATATATATATATATATATATATATATATATATATATATGTATATATATATATGTATATATATATATATATATATATATATATATATACACACACACACACACACACTTATATTCACTTAAATACAATGAATTAAACAATCATCTAATCAAATAACCATCTAATCAAAATATTCATATATACATTTTAGAGGAACACCCTCCAGTTCTGGAGGTAGTGTATTAAATTTTAAAATATATTGAATTTTTTTATACAATAATTTCTTTTTCATTAACACTTCCATCTGTTTCTGAAATATGTTTCCAAAATGCAAGCTTTTAACAGTGAAAAATCACTATTATGACAAGTAAAAAAAAAAAAGTAAAGCAATAGGGCTCATAGCATTGTTATTCTTTATGTATTTGATACGTTCTTGCAACCGTAGCTTAAATATTCTTTGTCTCCCCTATATGGAACACATTACAGGAGCAAGATAAAGCATATATCACTGATTTAGTCATACACGAAAAAACACAAGTGAAACAAAATTTTACACCATTTATTTTTTTCAAAACATTTAGTAATATTCGACAGACCGAGCACCTTCCACAAGGGAAGGTGCCACATTCCAAAACCTGTAAATTTAACTTTTCACCTGGTGAAACAAAACCATTGTGTACCACCATGTCTTTGATATTCCTACTTCTCTTAAATGACATATTTGGAGTTCTACAAAGATTTCTTACCCCTTCCATATTAATTAAATAAGGCCAATAATATCTAATGGCATCAATCATTTTCTCACTTAAGATATTATATACAGTAACAAAATAAACTTTTCTACACTCCTGCACCATATTCAATTCTCTATTGTTGTTTATCGTATTCACAAAAGACCTGTTATAAAGTAAGCTGGTATCAATTAGTTTATGAAGGGCATCTAAAAGAACTGTTTCATTATACACCCTTTGCTTAAAGTTAATACATGTTTTTATTATTTCCTTTTCTAAACCCATTTCATCATTACACAGTCTGCTAACTCTCAGTAATTCATTGTAAGGTAGTGCTTTCAAAGTATGTGGTGGATGGCAACTGCTACTGTCCAAATATTTTAATCTCCAATTCCCTTTCTATGCATGTTACTATGTTATTATTCCTAATAGTCAAAGTGACCTCTAGATAGTTAACTATTTTTCCTATCTGTAAGCCATCAAATTTTATCTGAAAACGATAGAAACTGAGGGGCTATTTCAGCACCCCCTTACATAAAAAATCAAATCATCTATGTATCTATAATATAAAGCAACATAACTATTAAAAAAAATTAATCTATACAAAAACTCAACTTCCAAAAGGCCCATAAACAGGTTAGCATACATGGGTGCAAAAGATGCATCCATGGCAGTACCCTGTACTTGATGGTAAATTAGCTTCTTAAACTAAAAAAAAAAATTATTCGTCAAAAAAAATATAATAATTACATCACATAATTGCTGACAGGGCTATTACCCAGAAAATAAATCTAACAGCTTCCATACCTAACTCATGAGTGATACTTGTATAGAGACTTTTTACATCTATAACTATCCAGTAATCACATTTAACATTCTTTATTTTATCCACAAAATGGAAAGTATCTTTGATTTAAGAATTTAACTTAAGTACATAATTCAAAAGGTAGGAAGGTAGAAAAATTCCCATATAATGTTGAAAATAATTTTGTGCTGCGTCCCCTCTCAAATAATTTAGTAGATTGGGTCTGTTATGTCAATAGCCAACTCAAATGCACAGACACTCAGAACTAGGCTGCAGCTTGATAATGTTCTAGGTGTTTGAAAGCTGTCAAACATGCCATACATTTCAAATGCTGGAAGGGTACTCTGCCAGATCCAGAATCCATTACAGTAAAGATACGTCAAGGTAAAATACTAGGTCCCCTACTCCAGTGTTTCATTAAGTAGACACACGCACAACCTCAGACCCAGGTACTTTATACACTATGCAGATGAATAAACCTTCACATTCTTACCTAAATTCATAAAAAATTAGTTGCAACCTCCAGCTGTCCTTCAAAAAAATATAAAATTGGCTGACAGGGTCCACTTTGCTACTAAATGTAAACCGGACAAAGGTATTGTTATTCCCCCAACTAATCAGCCCAGCTCTTTGATGACCTTACCAAATGTGAAGAAACTGAAAACATTCTCATCTGTGTTAGCTTGTCTGGCAGAACATTTGTGTGTGTTCTCAGATTGACTTGTATTGTATGCCAGCATGTCTAGTTGTGAAGATAAGTTTTAAATGTTAAGTATTTCCCTGTTTATGCAAAATGTTCAAAGAATCTGTCAGTGTTTTGATACATTTTTAATTGTGCATGTTTGACAGGGAGATTCCAAAGTATTGTGGAGAATCAGCTGAACAGTAGGTGATGTCATTAGAATAGTCCTGGTTGCTAGGTGATTATTTGAACAGTTGACAGAAAAAAGAACATTTTCAAGCAGCTTACTGTTATTTTTAAAATAAGACAGTTGAGATTGTTAAGCTGTGCAGTTAGTCAAGTGCTGAGCAGTTTATGAAGAGCAGCAGTCACTTGCAGTGTTCTGCAGCGATACCCGAAGAACAGAGAACACACCAAAAACTGAAGCCTGCCTTTGCATTGCTGTTATGCTTTAGATTATATCAGGGACAGTATTCTCTACTTAGACTAGGAAAATTTTGTTACTCAGCATTTTTCTAGAATGATGAACTTCTGACAGTTTAATTTTATATTTCTGGTCATCGAATTCTGGTGTTTATCGAAAGTTATTGATTTACATTCTTGTAATAATTTTACTTATTATTAAATGTTTTTCATTACTTTTGTATTGTTCTTTAGAGATTAGAGAGTGCTTGTACTTGTTTGATACTCCCCAGGTCACTTCGAAGGCCCGGTCACAGCAATCATTTATTTTGATATTTAATTTTCATAATTAGACAGCCCTTTAGAAGGGCATGAAGACACTGTGATTGGTGTCAGCATTACAGTATTATTTTGGGGAAGGGACACAGTTGGAAATCTGTGTCAGGCTTTCCAGAAGTGGTTGGATGTGTGAGATTTAAATTTACTTTGAGTGTATCAGAGGTCTTAAACTGGGACACATTGCTCTGAAGTGTGTCATTAGGAGTTGCATTGGGGTGGACATAAGAATACAGTCCAGTCCCAGATTGTAGAGCGTGTTCCTGTTGTGCTGTTAGGGGAAAATTTTGAAATATTACTCCTGTTTAAGTAACAGCCTCACATTGGAGTCAGTAGTGAGGATTGAAGCTCCTTAGTTACTGACCCAGGATAGTAAGGGACATCACATTTATGGCTGGCAGTCCGGTAGGATATTGGCCGGACATCACATTTAATTGGTGGCAGACTTGTGGGATATAGCTGGATATCTCACCATCATTCAGCAACAGTAACAAGACTAGAACTAGTGAGCAGTATAAAATTGTTAGTTCTGGCACTGGACCAAGATCTGAAATTTGACCAGTATATCCAAAATGTGATATGAAGAACTAACCAAAAGCTTGGACTACATTACAAAATTAAACCTCTTCTTGCTGAGCAAGTCTAGCTGATCACAACCAAAGTTGCTTTTTTGTTGCCAAGTGTCCTCTATCGGTTCATAGGTTGATACTAGGCTATCTGCCCAAAGGCATTTATAAGCCTAGCCAGAATGTGTTGGCTTTTGCCACCCCCTTAGATTAGTTCCCTGTGCCTCTGTCCAGCAGAGCCGCTGAAGTGATCCCCGAGGTAAACTTTCTGTTTCCCATCCACTCGTCAAGGTTTCTTTTGAAGAGTGTTAGCAAGGAGCTCTGCCTAATGTAGCTTGGGATATTGTTCCAAAGCATGGGAAGTGTCTGGGACAGGAATCTATCCCTCCAGCACGTCCTATTTATTGTTGTGGTGAGGTTTAGATCCCTAGAGCATGTGGCTCGAGTGGATAAGGTTTTCTTTAGGTGGAACATGTCCATCAATTCTGGGTTGGACATGGCCTTGTATGTCAGGCAGAGATCACCTCTGAGTAGGCGGTATGCAACCGAGTACAACTGGAGTTTCTTCAGTCGAGCTGCTTAGGGCATCTGTTTGAGGCCAGTGATTCTCTTCGTGAGGTACTTCTGTGGTCTTTCCTGCTGTTGCAGGTGTCTTGTAAGGTACATCCCAAATGGGGAGTTGTACTCTATGTTGGGTCTGATGAGTGATGAGTAGAGGGGCACAATGACCTCTTTTGGTCTGGATGAGAACCCTTTTCTGATTAGGTGGGCCACGTAGAAGGATTTTCTAACCACTTTGGCAATGTGATTATCAAAGGTGAGATTACTATCTACTTGGGTCCCCAGATCCCTTATTACGTCTTCCATATTTAGGGGACTACCACCTATGTGGTAGTTTGTGGGTACTTTGTTTTTTCCAAAGGGGATGACTGACTGTGCATTTTTTGGCATTTAGCTTGAGGCCGTGATTTTAACACCAGGTATCAGTCTCAGTGAGACCTTTTGGAGGATGTTTCTGTCAGCAGGAGAGTCAATTATAGCCCCTAGTTTGCAGTCGTCTGCGAACTTGGTGAGCCATAGTCCTCCTGTGCTTGCCTGTACCTCTGAGAAGTATATGCCAAACTTGAGGGGTCCTAGGACTGAGCCCTGGAGAATGCCACTTGTAACCGGTTTAGAGTCGGACCTAGCTCTCGCAACTCTCACCATGTGGGTTCTGTCCGTGAACCAGTTGGCAACCCATCTTGTGACGTAGGGGTTTTGTGTTCATGATGGTGAGCTTGTTTATAATACCAGAATGGGGAATCGTGTCGAAGGCCTTAGCGAGGTCTAGGTAGGCTATGTCTGCCACTTTTCCCTCATCTATAGTCTTGATAACTGTCTCAAAGAAGTCCACCAAGTTTAGGAGGCATGATCTGCCCTTAACAAAGCCAAACTGGGTAGGGTCCAGTGTTTGGAGGTTCCCAATGTCTCTGTTAATGAGTTCCATGATGATGCGCTCCATAGCCTTGCAGACCAAGCTGATCAGGCTTGTAGGGTGATTGTTCCCAGGGTCTGTTGTGGCTCCACTTTTGTGGAGCGGAATAACCACTGCTGTGCGCCGCTCTATGGGTATGTAGCCTGTGGAGAGGTTGAGTTTGAACAGTGCGATTAGGTGAGGGGTTAGTTTGTCTTTGAGCTCGTGTAGGACGCAGCCTGGGACACCTTCCGGTCCTATTGATGCTGTGTTTTTGGCTTTGGAGGGGGCTGTTTTATCCTGAGTGTCTGTGATTTCAGGGACTCTACATTCTTCTGGTATGATCATGGGCTCTTTTGGGGGGAGAGGGGGGTGAAGTTTGTGCTGAATCTGTCTGCCAGGATGTTGGCGATATCCGTTGGTTCAGTGTATTTTATGCCGTTCTGCACCAACTCCGAGCAGATCTGAGCATTGCCACTTAGATTCTTGACATAGCTAAAGAATGCCTTGTGGTTATCTTTGGAGTCCTTGGCAATTTTTCTTTCAAAGCTCGCCTTGGGTGATTTTATGAGGGATCGTAGTTTCTTGCTGATACTGATCAGGGATGTCTTTTTACTCTTTTCTGTACTAGTTTCCTCCTGTTGTATAGCTTGCTTGTGGCAGGAGTCCACCAGACTTGTTTCCTTTTCTTGGAGGAGTGAGTCTTGGTTTTGCTTGTGATGGCACGGTCCATGCATTCTTGTAGCTGCCCGTAGAATGCATTAGTAAAGGATTTTGCAGTTTGGACAGTGTTATCCTTCAGCATGGGGGCTTTGAAACTTTCCACGTTGGTCTTAAGTAACGTGAAGTTTGCTTTTAAAAAGTTTTTCACAGTGGTTTTCTTGTCCGGGGGTGGGGGAGGAATATGGATATCCAAAATGATTTGTTTATGGTCAGATCTAACCAGTGAGGGTTTGACCTCTGGTGTGGAACACCGGTCGCCCATGTTGGTGATGACCAGGTCCAATATGTTGTCACCTCTGGTGGGAGTGTTGACCAGTTGAACCAGGGCTTTTGAGTTTATAAATTCTAGGAAAAGTTGGGCAAGGGAGTTAGTACTTGAGTAGTTCCCCCAGTTAATGTTTGGTTAATTGAAATCACCCAATATTAGGGTGTTTGGTAGGACCTTTATGTTTCCCAGTGTTTCCAGAAACGCGGAATGGGGGTCCTGGGTCATGGTGGGTGATCTGTAGCAAGCTACAATTTGAATTGCAGTTTTGCCCATTGTTAGTTGCACGTGGATGATCTCTAAAGCATCATGCTGTGCCACTAATCTGGGGGTGTGGGTATCCCTGATGAATATGGATACCCCCCACCTTTTGTATTTCGGTTTGGGTTCTGTGGCCGAAATGTATGGCATGAGTTGTAGCCTGGTAGTACTGGGGTGCTCTCTAGAGCCTTAAACCAGGTTTCTGTTACTGCACATATATCGATTTTCTCCATACTGAGGACTACCTCGAGTGCGTGCATTTTGAGGTTTAGACTTCTGGCATTGAATAGCATTACCCACAGTTTTTGTTACTTGTGCTATTTACGGCAGTGGGTTTGTCTTTTGAGCTTTGCCTAAAAAAGGCACTATGGGGGTGGCAAGAGCCTTGGCCAATATTCGAAAGCCTAAGGGTGACATCATCTCTGTTCTCAAATCTGCAGTTATGCCAAACAGCCAAGTTAAAATGGAGTTACAGTAACATTTCGAAAGTTACAGCAAATCTTACAAATAAACAAACCATACTTGACTATTAAAAAAATTGAATTGTGTCGACATACCTATCTTATACTTAACCTCCTATCCTATACCAGCTACCTCATTGCTTATTCTCACTAAAAATGCCTCACAATATGCTGTATAGTCTCACAAATTGTTATGCTGTAAGTTCTGTTCTGTAGTGGTATATCGCCCATAGGTAACTGCAGTTTCAAGAAGAGGAAATTATCTTTTCTTTCAAATCAAATAATCACCAGAGACTTGCTGTGTATATAACGAAACAATTAAGTTCCATTCCAGCCACTGTCAAGCAAAAACATCACAAAAAAATCTGTAAACTCTGCTCAAAACCTACCTCACAGTAAACCCTACAACACATGCTGTGTTAAACAGGGTTAACCCTATTTAATGTTAGTCCAATCTGTCTGCATATATGCTGTAAATGTTAGCAGATCCATAACTAGGGCAGGGCAAAAGGCATAGCTGCCCCTGGCGCAAGTTGTCAGGGGCTATAATTCGAAGTTACTGATGAGGCATAAGAGCAGTACCAGCATTCATTTAAAAGGCACTGCTGATATCATGGCATCTTAAATAAATGTATTTATTATCTTAGTGCATTGTTAACAGTAGATATAGAATTTGGTAGAGTAATGCCCTCTGTGCTACAAATTAGACTCCTGGGAAACTTTTATTATTATTATTATTTTATGTTAGAAGACTTTTTTTTTTGCCCTCAACTTCAGGTAAAGTTCATGGGGGCTGCTAGTGTGAAGACTGACAAAGGTGTTAGATCAGATGATCTATCTACAGTTTTGAATCATAGCATACTGTTTTACCATCACATGTAAGTTGAATTTCATGTGTACTAATTATTTATATGATCTGTATTTTTTTATAA
Source organism: Protopterus annectens (assembly GCF_019279795.1). NCBI lineage: Eukaryota > Metazoa > Chordata > Ceratodontiformes > Protopteridae > Protopterus > Protopterus annectens. The sequence goes on along the minus strand of NC_056731.1, from coordinate 1,094,811,587 downwards.
GTAACTGAATAACGAGTGCAGTTTTGAAGGCCATATACGGAAAAATATATCTTACTACTAGCAGGAATTCAAAGGAAGGCTACCAGAAAGACCCATGGGATGAAGGTGAAGGAATATGACCAGTGGCTAGAAGTGCTAGGTCTCTTCTCAGCTGATGACATTAGAAGAGTTGAGGGTTATGATATTGGTGCACAAGAACTTGTCAGGGAGATGTGAAGGGATCACTCTGAACATAAGGGACAGAAGATGAAGGACAGTGCACAGGCAGCAGATTGTACGTTTCATAGAGCGGGTTATCAACCCATTGAATGGACAACTGGAATAGGTGGTGGAGGGAATTCATTGAGACATTCAAAGGGACATGGAAAAGGAGAAAATAGGTGAAAGGAAAGGTAAGGATAGAAGAAGGTGAGGTAGAATGTAAGAAAGTAGACTAGATAAGATTATTGTCTTCTGCAGTTCGGAGAATGTAATGTAAAAGTGTTATCCATTGTGGCATTGGTCTTTTATGAATGACTAACTTATACTGACCCATCAGTGGTGTCTTATAGTGTCTTCTGTTTTCGGTGCTGTCTTGGTTGCACTCACTGAAAGTTTCCTTAAGTTGAGAAAACTCCTCTGATGTCTCATCTCAGAGGGTAACTTCTGTGAGTTCAGATCAGACCTGCTCCATTTTCTTTTAGTCCTGCACATGGATAGAGTAAAGGAAGTATTGCCCTTGGCAGCATGGATGAGGACACATTGGAAAGTCCAGAACCAGCTCTCCTTTGCTTTTTTATTTTAATTGCAGCCACTGTCTTCACAGTGCCTTTCTTACCACCTTAGGATTCAGGTGTTACACTGGACTGTGAGAAGTTGCTGGCTGCAGAGCCACTTCACTCTTAAGGATCTTATAATTTGAGATGCTTGTCATTGAGCCCTGTGGACAAGTTCCACCAGCCTCGATGTGGGCCTTTTTTTCCTGCATCTGTACCCAGTACTTGTTTGTTTTTCCTATGGATGTTTTGTTGGCAGAGTGAGAACCTCATACCATCGTCTTCACAGTGAAAGTAAAGTAGGCTATACATAAACTTGCAGGTACTGCAGATAGTGCTCTTGAGCTGTGATTTGGTCCCTCGTAATTCTGTCCAGTGACTAAACTGTTTTTGCTATGTAAAAAAAATATGTCTAACAGTATGCTAAGAACAGGGCATAATTCTTTCACCCCTGCATAGACTTGTGGATGTGAATGTATTCCCTGAGATGCCACACCAGTTGTCTTCTGGAGATGAAGATTCAGGGGAATTGTTTGGTAACAGTCTTCTAGGTGTGGGACCCAACAGAGATTGCCTTGTTTGCCATATCAGAGAATTCATTTCTTCCTCTCTGATGCATTTCAAGGAAGAAGTCATGATGGATACATTTTGTCTTTCTGTCACACATAGTAATTGAAATTTCTGCATGCTTTGCTACTGTTCTTTTTGAGTCTGTAACTAGCCACATGATTCAGATGTGACAGAATGAAAAAGTTATCATTGCTGGTCCATTATTAGTGAGATGGAACCAGACTGCAGACCCAGCAACTTGTCTTTCATATGTGATTTTGCTGCAGAAGAAGCCAGCCTCAGTCTTACACGTGAGCAGCAAAAGTCATCCCCTTAGTTGAATAGGGAGTGGAAGCACATCAGGTGTTGTACAACTTACTATTTACAGTGTTGACCAATTGTTGTAGTAACAGGAAAGGATGGCCATTGTGAAATGTGCAAAAATACATTGTTAGGCCCAGTATTGTATGTCTTGCTTTGGTATAGTGCCTCCAGTTTGCTCATAGGAGGGATGCACAGAAGAAAACACCCTAGCTACTCAAATAGTGGCCCTTCCTCAGTTGGGTATCTCCCATGCTATAGCTACACAACAGAAGATAGGATGAGGAAGCAAGAAGACCGATCTGTTGCTGGTGTTGGGAATGGGAGTAGTTAACAAGGAAAAATACACAGAGTAAATCTCATTATTTTTTTTTGCCCTCTGTTGTTAGAGGGGTTGTTTTAGGCTCTTAGGCCCCTGGCAGTACAAGAATATGATTTGGTTACCTGGCAGGTATTACGAGTGGTGCTCCTGTTTTTGAAGTTAGTTCAATGAATATTTTTTTAGGTAATGTGCTAGAAAGTTAATGTTTATTCTGCATATTTATATGCAGATGCTGAGATGAGCAGTGATACGGATGTGGAGGTTTGCCACTGTGTTTTGGCAGCACCAGTCATTGTGTGTGTTAGAATGCAAACAGTACAGCAGCATTCTACAAACTGGGGTCATTAGTTTCTTCAGACTGCCGCAATGTTTGTTTTTATCTTTTCTTTTGCCTGTATTTGGGATGGTGATTGGGGTGATGACTGGTGAGAAGCCACCTGCATGGCATACATGTGGTCATAGCAATATTGGGGAAGTCTTGTTGCATGGTCTCAGGTAGTAAAGGTAAGCCATAGTTACTTGTACTGTTGCAGGAAATAGGGGAACACCAAGACCTATTGGTACTGTTGGAGGAAGGGCCCAGTTGTCTTGTACAGTCTGTGATAACAAGCACTAACTGCTGAACGCAAGTCTAAAACCACCCCTCAGAACCTTTGCACCACCCCATTTACACTGACACTGGCCAACATCAAGGATGCAACTAGCATGAGCAGCCATAGTCCAATTGCATTTATACAAGAACATAGTGTGTACATGCCTTTAGAGTAGTCATTCCCCTTGCCCAAACCCAACGCTGTGGCACAGGTTACAAAATGTAAATAAGTTTCAGTACAACTAGACTTCTAAGTCAAGGAGCTGGATTTGAAGCCTGAGGTTCTTACCTTATACTATGGCACTTTTTTCTGTAGCAGATACAGGATGCATCTGTACTTGTCAACCTAAGTGGAGAATATTTTAACCGTAATCAATGTGTGGTTAAATTCTGCATGACCCATACACAGGATTAGATTACTGCTGTTATTCAAATTCATTATTTAAAAAAAAAGAAGAAATACTTAGCTTTTTAAGTAACCGCATTCTTGGAGCAGTTATTTTCCTCACAATCTTCCATGGCTGGGGCCACCATTGTAGTGCACTGTGTATATGTTGGACATGCATGTTGATGCATAGTGTAAGAGGTAACATGCAGTTTGTATATTCTTTTTTTTGTTTTTGTTTTTTTAATGAAAATGTTTGTTTTTATCTTTTCTTTTGCCTGTATTTGGATAAGTCTGTTATTCACTCTCTTGATGGCCATTTTATTTTCTATTAGGTGAGGAGAAAAAAAGTAATGTCATTAGCTTTTATTTATAACTACAACTGCTCAAAGTTATTCCTATCAGTAATGCCAGATTACAGTGGCCACGTTTGTCCAGTCATCATGCAGATTTTAGAGTACTAATGAGATTTTGTTGTTTAATAAGAGATCTGTGGACATTAGACTTATGGATGATGTGTGGCACATTTAGGACTATAGCAGGTACATGCAGCTTTACTTTAGCTTTAACTGTGTTGTTTGTCCCACAAGTAACCATATATGGTACCTGTGTGTTCACTATGAATAATCATGTTTCATTTAATCAGTACTTAGATATTCAAAAACAAAGCATTTAAAACACTGGGAGTTTGACAGCGACACTTCCAGTATAGTAAAATACAAACACATTGTCCCCTAATGTAAGGAGAAACACCTGAATGCTCCATACACATTCTCACACAAACACTCTTTGTAAGTACTTATGCCATCTTTGAGATTTCGCAAACTCTGGAAAGTGGGAGAAAGAGAAGAAAATGCAACAATCACCTTCTTGCTGTTTTCCAAGTCTTACCACTATGGTAAGACTTCAGAGATTTTTAAATGATTATGTTTTGAATGTCAACCAGTTGGCCAGTAGCAAATATGGCTCCCATTTCTTGCTGTTTGCCTTCACGTGCCGTCATTCTGAGGCAACAAATAGAAAATAGCTTCTGATTGCATGAATGCTGCTGTTCATATAAGCATCATTCTGGACATCACATTACATACTGCCTTATTTTGAGAAAATGTCTTTTCTGGTTTTATGAATAGAATTTCCAGTCACTTCCATGTAGGATGACATTTCTGTCTGTCAAAGATCCGTTGAATATGTGTTCACTATAATGGCTTGCTGACAGTACTGGAGAGAGTGTTTAACTGCCATATTGGCAGTTTGATTGCAGTGGCATAACTGTTTCCCAAAGAGATCTGTGCAACAGTGGATCCCTACAACAGTGGAACTGCTGCTGAATGCTATTGCCCACCATTGTCTGTCATGCACTGGTTTGTGGATAAATGTGTTTTTGCCCATGGGTGCAGATCCTGTTGATGGGCTGAAAAGAAATTGTCAATTTTCACAGAAGGTATCTGAAAGTAAGAGGATAACTTAAAAGACACTGCCATGTAACAGTTATGGAAAATATAGATTGGGTATAACCTGATAATAGTGAAAGTGCCAAAAACAGCCTGGCAGTTTTAGGAGACAGATGATGCAGTAGATGATCAGAAACAAAGATCTAGAGAAGCAGAGCTGACACAATCCATTATAGGATAACAGGAGGTATGTGGAAGCCAGTGAAGTCTGGAGCTCCATTTGATCTGTAGACTTTTATATCATGTAAAATACAGCATCATTCCTAAAAACCTCTATAATGCTGACCTTGACTTTTGTTTAGCTGCTTGGATTTTTTCTGGATTAAGTTTCTGTCCCTCTGTCATTAAAATGAACCATGTATTTCAGATTTATCAATTTCTTTGTAATGTTTGCTCTGATTTAACTAGAAATGTTGCTGTCTTTATTCAACAGCTGTGGCTATCTCTTGTCATACTGCTTTGTCTGGCTCCAAACTAATAGATGCATCTATTACTGTGAAAAATGTAGTGTTGCCATTCTTAAGACCACTTCTTCAAGTGTAAGCAGTTATATGTTGCCTTTTAATCATTGTTTTCAAATCATGTAGATCAGTACAAATGCAAATATTCTCTTTCACTTCAACACTGAGCATACCGTTCATTCTTTATGTTGGATCTGACTGCTTCATAATAACACCTAAAGTCTTAATTTGCTTTAGCTCCTAAGAAGCTTTTCTTTGGTGTGTTATGGGTACTTTTCTAGGAGTACTTGACTCTGGCACTGCATCTTGTTTTGTTTATGTATGGTATTCTTCTGGCAAGCTTCGTAAGCTTGTAAAAATCATTACAGTCATGCAAGATATAATGTTGGGGTATTGTACATTGTCTGGGGCATCACTTTAACTGCATGCTGCAGATTTTGCTCTTCTGTTGTAATCCAGTAGTCTGTGTTGTGCTTAACATTCCTGTGACTGTTGTCCTATATAGTAGTTTTGGTATAAGGAGGACTTGTGCAGCTACACACCCACCCACCCCCATTACCTCCTCCCTGACTTAACTATGAGGTATTGCTTCATAGGTTCATTTGAGATTACTATAATAATGGCGTAAGGGCCCTTACAAGCCTAGCATATCAAACCCAATGTTACCTAGTATGTGGCCCCTAGGGATAAGAGGATGGCATAGATTTCTGCCTGTGCATTAAGCATCTTACAGATTGCCCCTCTCTGTAAGGGACATAAACAATATCCCAGGTGTGATTTGCAATTCCCCAACCTAAATATTGACAGACCCTGCTTAATGTGAATAGGAAGCCTGTTGCAAAGAAGGAGTAATCTCTGAGACACATATCTGTCTCTCCAGCATGTTTTGTTTGAGTTGCTGACTAAGTTTAGATCCCTAGATTTGGTGACCCTTATGCTGTTTGACTTGCGAATGTGTAGCAGCTCCATCAGGGCTTGATTTTTGAGTGACTTGTAGGGCAGGCATAGGTCACCCCTTAATAGATGGTAGGAGACATAGTAAAGGGACAGGGCTTGTAGTCCATCCACATAGTTCATGTTGTTTACATCCTGTATTTGCTTTGTGAGAAACCTTTGAGGTCATTCCAGTTCCTGGAAGTGCCTAGTCAAGGACATGCTATTTGGCACATTGTTCTTGATTATTGGTCTAATGAGGGCTGAGTACAGTGGGACTATAATTTCCTTGCTGTTTTTCCAGTAACAGTGATTTCAGGCAAATCTTAGTCTCCTCTGTCAACCCGTAGCACTTAACTTGAATTACTATTGCATTGAATACTAAGAGGTTAATAAACTCTGTATAGTCACAGAAGGCTGTATGTTGTCACAGTTTTGTGTACTTAAACAGGCGTGGCACTTTGCCTTTCTATTCTGTTTAGCCAAAAACATCAGAGTAACTTGCCTAACAAAAACATAAAATATTGGAAAGTCACCACCATGTCCTCATATAAATTAACCTTTATGAGACATGCCATTACCTGCAGACAGCTTCATCTGCCCATTTGTATGTCTTATGCCAAGTCTTGTTTTACTGTTGTTTGCTTGTTATTTACTGTAAATACTGCCGAGTCTCTCATAGCAGCTGCTCATTTTCTTGGCATTCTTCCATTAAAGCCTCAGTTGCTAGTCACTGAATTACATTTTCCACAGAGAAAAAAAAAAGATGCCCACTTTACTCCAACAGCACCTAGTAATTTCCCTTAAACATTTCCACAGTCTGGGTTCATGAAAGTTAATTTCAACCATTCCTGTAGCAAACTGCACCCAGGTTCCTCCATTGTGTACACACATGAGAGCCTTTATAATAACTTTTGTAGTACCCATAATATATTAAGCTCAGATGACTACAGTCCTGTCTTTCCACTCAACAGTACTAGCAAGTTATCATTTTTCTGTCATCGCCTCTATTTTATAACAAATGCATTTCAAGTTGAATGTACAAAGCTTGCCAGTTTTCATAAATAACCCAGTTATTTCATTTGTGCAAAGTATTATTAGCTTTTTTGTAATTCTAACAGCTGCGGTCAGGGGAGAGAAAATCCAACATCACTTTAAATTCTCCAATGTAAGGCCACTGCAGTAGTCTAGAGGGATAAAGCCCTGACTATGGCCCAAGCAACCTGGATTCGATTAATGTCTCAGGCATCTGATGGAGTGGCAAGGAGGGGTGGGCGTTAACATCCCTGGTGGGTTAATAGTTCTGTGAGTGTGTGCTGTGACAATCCCTGGTAGAAGATGGAGACTTCACATTAGGAGTCATAGGGCAAAAGGCAAAATAGAGTTGTGAGAAGGCTGAGCTGCAGCAGAGGTAGGGCAGTATGCTGCATGTTCCTATTGCATGCTCACCCCTGTCATACTATAGGGTGCCAGGGTAGGGTGTAGAATAAATACCTCCCCCAACATATGTGAACAGCCAGACTCCCAGGATGCTTTAAGTTCCATTTTAGCCCCCTGTCCTACCAGAGCTAGTCTGGCTTGGGTAAAGGAGGTGGCTGGCAGACCTGATGATGAATTTGGGGTACTGAGTAGGAAGCAATAGGATGATGCGAGATAGAGGTGAAAAAATCCTCAGGAAAAAAATTCAGCAGTGTGACCCTTATCTTTCCTGCATTTATTATGGGGAACCCTCTTATGTATACCTACATCTGCATCCCCTTAGACTTACTATGATTCTCCACCTGTTAACTCTGTTTAGATAAGCTTACCACACACAGATTTCAATGAGTCATCCTCTCTGTATTTGTATTTATGTTTGTGTTTGCATTGCTGAAGAGCCCTGAGATCTGTTTTTAAATATTAGACCACAAGGTTTCCCTCTCGTCTCTATCTAATCAAAATGGTACTTCTGTATGCACACTTTATGAAGTTATACAACCATCCACTTTTGCCAGTGTGCCCAGTTGCATGAGGAACCCAGTCAGTTAGTATTTCAGGGCCAGTTATATTATATTAAGGAATCAGCCATCATTCCTTTTGAGTTATGTTCCAGAAGGTTCTTCCTGTGAGAGTAGAAGATCATGTGTGCCGGAATTGTCTAAACATCATTAAAAAGCATGGGTGTGTTTCCCTGAAAACAGCATTGCTTATGATGTGCATTAAATATATAGCTTCCACTGTATATTCTAATTGAAGTTCCCCATCCATAAGTTGCCCTGCACATTAATACACATACATGTAAAATTATCAAATCATTCTCAGCTTGTGCAACCCTGGTAGAAATGCCTGGTATGTGAATGCCATTACTGACTTAATCTCATTCACCAGTGAAGAACCCACTGTAATTGTGTTGGTTTACACAGTTTTAAGATGCTTGACCTGGTTTACCAGGCATTCTGTCCTCATCATAATCGAGCAGACATCCACTCAGTAAATAACTTCTGGGAGACTGCAGAAGAATGAAGATTGTTAGTGTTGCATATGTACCCCTCAGCAAGTAACATATTGCTGTTGTAGAAGTTAGACATTTGAAAGATGGGTTCAGTGTTAAAGCAACGTAATAGTCTCGAAGATTAGTTTACAGTCCGTAAAAGAACACCTAAATCTTGGGAATGTTTAGAAAGGAAACAATTATTAGCTATTCATATATTGCATGCAGTTAACATATTATCAGCATGCGACATTACAGTTTTCAAATCTCAGTATGTTAATGTTTGAAAAGCTTATGGAATCACATACACAAATACACAAAACTGTGCCCCACAATAAAGATTCAGCACTCTGTGAGCATAAAATAATTATTGGCTTTCATTTTTAGTCCAGTAGAAGAAAAAGAAAATTGATCTTGCGCCTTTGGTTATCTATGGTTTATCTTTTAGTATCCATCCTCCTAAGCGTCTTTAGTGTCCTGCAATGTTAAGTCATCAGTCTTGTCCCTGTACTTCTGCATTAAACTAGCACCATCCTATGAACTATTGAAAATAATTCAGTGCATCTTGTGTATCAACAAAGATTTTCACTGCTGGTGTGAAAAATATCTTGACAGGAGGTACAAAATCTTGAGCTTTTAAGTTCTTAACTTTACATTCATGCATGGCCTCCAGAAATTGAGCATGTTGTTTGCATGTCTAAACAAAAAGGATGATTTTTTTTCTTATTTTACAGTCTTTTTTGTTCGCTTCAGAATAGAGGCAAATGTATTATTTTGCATTGCACCAGAATATGTCAAGGCCACCCATTAACCATCCATGGCTCTAGCTGAAAAATCAGATGTGCTTCTGATTATTTTGATATAGTTTACCTGCAAGTTAGTCTAGACTGAGACTGCCAGATGATCCTTCAGAAGTTCAGCAAAAAATGCTTGTTTTGTCCCCTGTTCTTTTTCTGGGACTCCAATCATGCATACGTTCTTTCTTTGAGGCCTGTTATTTACCTTCAAACAAATTATTTGATCCCTTACTAAATTATTCTTCTGTTACAGTGCCAAAAAAGCATCCACGTGGTCATAGGGTATCTCATCCACTTTATTTCTTTTAGAAGACAGCTTTCATTAAAGATTGACTCTAAAGAAGCCTTCATGATCTCGTAATCGGATACAGTCCAGCTTTGTTCAGTAGTAGCTGCTTCTGTCTCTCACTCTATCATATGGTTGGCTAAAGATTCCAGGATGTAGGCAATCATGGACTGCATTATGTGCCTTTCTTCCACTTTTTCAACTACTTTCATCACATATATCAAGTGAGATATATTTTAAACATCATATTATTATCTTCTGTGAGGTAAAAAATATGATTTTGTAGTCAGTTTAAAACAAATATTTAAGGAAACTGCAGAAGACACCTTTCATCTTAAGCACCATGAAATCTGTTCTGCAAGTATTATCTTTGAGCTGCATTGAATCTTGTGTTATTTATTAAAAAATTCTGTGGCTCTGCCAGCTGCAGTTAAAGCAGAATTGCATAAGGGGTCAGGCATTACTCATTCTTTAAGGTCACTGCCCCTAGAAGAAGAAAAAGTTCATCATCATTAGATGTCCTTCCATATCACTGTTGTAGTATTCATTACACTAAGGATCCCCTGCCAAGGGTAGCCCGACATCTGGCCAGAATACCAAAGCCTTAGGCTGTAATAGTAGGTTGTATGTCATACTAATGCTCCCTGCTCACGGTATAGGGCATAAAGGTGACATTTGAATGTACCTTCTTCAGAACTTCTTTGCAGCCAGTCCAAATGCCATCTTCGATCGTCGGTCAGAATGCTCCTTCTTTTGCTGGCTACAAGGCTATTTCAGATAGGTGCCCCATTGGGGTTTTGCTTCTTTTCATTACCTTTTCTTTTGGTTTTAAGGTTACGTATCATCCAGGAAGGGAAAATGCCATTGTGGGAGACATTCCCCATAAGGACCCCGTCACAAGCAGTGTTTTGCTTAGGTGCATCTCATGACTATACGTTGTGCCCTATTTGTCATGCATTTGTCCTTAAAACTCTTTGTAATAGTTTTTCCTCCTTATGTATCTACCTGGAAAACCAGCGTCTTAAATTGTTGGCACAGGGTTTAATGGCTGAATTGTCCTGGCCGGGGGGGGGGTTCAGACGTCTGCTGAGAAGAAGGCCAAAAAAGTTAGGTCAGATTATGCTGCTCTAATACCTCACCTGGTGGAGCGCCCGATTTGTTCTTCAGATTCCTGAGCCGCGACTGCTTCATAGGCCAGCAATGATGTGGCTTCTTGTACATCCTGAGAGACTCTACAGATGTCTATTTTGGATGTTCAGGAGAACCATGGTTGATAATATCTGTGGGACCGAGTGGTGTTCCACAGATTCTTGTTAGAGAAGAGATTCCCACTACATTGGTTGAGTGTCGGCAAGGGTCTGAACCTCCTAAGATGTTTATGGCAGACATTCCTTTAAAGAAGAAACAGAAGACAAAGCATATTTTCCCAGCTTCTAAGGATCCTCCACATGGCTGGCGGGATTTTACACGGGTTATTTAATGCTGTCATGGCTTTGAACTCTCTCAGGGAGTCTCTCTTCCTGACCCTCCTTGGTCTTCATTCCCTCTCCATTGGATTATGGTTCTGACCAGGAAGACTCTGTTAGTCCAAATTCAACTCCTCGTATGGTGGAATTGTTTAAGTGGGACTGCATCCGGTTTCTGATGTTCAGAAGAGGTTCTATGAACTCCTCCAAATGGAGTCTCCTAAGCCCTCTGCTGTTCTTCCTGTTTTGCTGCTTTGTTGGACACATTTTCAGCAGCTTCTCAGGTTCTTGATTCCCAGCCCTTTGCTCCTAAAAAACTTTTAGGTTTTATAAGGTGCCTAATGATTGTACATTTCTTTTTAAGTGTCCCTCTGCTGACTCCTCTGTTATTTCTGTTACTTCCAACAAGCCTTCCAAGCTTCTGCCTTCTACTAAACTGCTTCCTTCTGACAAGGACAGTAGAACCATGGAAAGATTGGGAAAAAAGGTGTACATTGCTGCTACTCTGGCCTTTAGAACTGTAAATTATCAGACCCATATGACCAAGTATATTTTAGCCATTCACTCTTGGGCTTTTCAACTGCAGTGGTGGTGCTGCGGTAGAGTTGTCGCCTCACAGTTAGACGTTGCCCATTCGATTCTCAGTTAGAGCGTCTTGTGTGTGGCGACATGCGTGAATGGGCATTCCTTCGTTGAAGGTTGTGCGTTAGGCCCGGCAAGCCAGCGCGTAAAAATCTACTGCCAATCATTAGCGGACCGGAGTTCCGCTGTGGCGAGCCCTAACCAGGAAAAGCCGAAAGACAAAAACAAACTCTTAGGCTTTTCAAGTTAGTTTGGACCTTCCAGATTCTTAGGAGAAAGCTTCAGCCCTCTCTTTATTGGGGTCTTCTTCTGAAGTAGCTCACCATTCTTTTAAATGTAGTTGTGATGCAGCTGGTGCCTCTTCTATAGCTGCTGCCTTTGGTTCTGTGATAAGATGTTATTCTTGGCTTCACCTTCAGCCTCTGCCTGATGATTTTACAGCCAAGCTGATAAATGTTCCTCTTGACAATAAAAATCTCTCTGGTTCTGCAGCTGCTGAACTTTTTAAGTCTCTTCAGGAAAAAGGTACGGCTATGCAAAAATTAAAACATGTTTTTGTTTTTCTGTTCCCAAATTTCAGAGAAATTATACTACTAAAGTATCCAGAGTCTTCCTTTGTATGTAGATAGTCTTGCCCTCCTCTGAAGGATAAAAATGGTACTAGAAGGGCTCCTCCTGCAAAATCTACTCAGATTCCTACAGCAGAGAAGCCTCCATTTACAGACAAACCAGTTAATGTCTGACTGTCTTCTTCCCTCTCTCCTAAGTCAAGTTCCTAAATCTGTTTGTCTTTCTTTGTCCCTTCAGAGTTGGTTAAGGATCACTCAGGATTCTTGTGTTCTTTCCATCATTCATCAGGGATATTACATGGTATGGAAGTCCGTTCCTCCTTTTTTGGGCATTCCTCAACCTCCTCAGAAATAGTTGTTTTTTTTCCCCTGAGTTTCTTCATAGTTTTTTGTCACAAGACAACATCCAAGCAGTAACTGCCCCTGAAAAGGGGAAGAGGTTTTACTTTAGAATGTTTCTGTTTCCCAGGAAAGAAGGCAACTGAGACCCATTCTGGATCTTTCCCAGCTCAAGACCTTTTTAAAGGTTCCCTCCTTTCAAATGCTGTCCCTTCAAACTTTGTTACCTCTTCTGCTGTAGGCTTTCTTTGTCTTTCTGGATCGCAAGGATGCTTATCTCCATATTTTTATTCACCCCCTTTTCAGGAAATGTTTATGTTTCTTTGTTTCTTCTTTGTATTTCAGTTCTTTGCTTTGCCCTTTGGCCTCATCATTGCCCCAAGGGTCTTCACCAAATGTAAAAAAAATAATAAAAAGATAAAAATATCCATGAAACCACTCAACAGGGTAAAGTGTTCTCGAACTCCAAACACCTGTAATAAGCAGAGGAGCGAGGCATTTGGTGACGAGCAGAAAACTGAATACGGAAAGCAAGGATGGCTAAATTTACTTTAATAAGTGATAAACAACATGTAAAAGTACAAATAAAAATGTACGGTTAAAAAGATAGATGAGCACTTTCACTCCATACAAGCCACTTCTTCAGATCTTAAAACCATCCTAAACGTAATTGCATAAATACACTTGATACCAATGAGCAAACAGATTCACAGTTAATGCTGAAATTAACAGCCAATCATTGAATGAAAAAAATTATACAATGACCCCGTCGCCATTAATATTCCAAAACGTGCACACTGATTGGCCAGCTTGCCCATTATAAATCCCACAATACACCAACAGAAATAGGTCCGGTCGCCATTGGTATAAAGTGCTAAAAACATTTTTTTAACAAAGAAAAAAGAAAAAAACGGAGCAATGGAGGCTTTCTTTTCTCCGTTGCTTCAGTTTCAAAACATTGATGTACTGGGTATGTGTGGGACACAAGTCCCGTACGCATGCTCAGCACATCAAAACAAGGAAACAGTGTACCACAACCAGCAGAAGAACAGTAATGCACCGTTATACAAAGACATTACTTAAGAAAAGTAAGTATTTTTTTTTCTTAAATAATGTCATTGTATAATAGCAGTAACCGACTCTGTGGTTGTGGTATATTGAAATTTACCCAGGATTGGCTTTATTTAATCACTCGGGCTTCGCCCTCATGATTAAACCACACCAACCATGGGTAAATCTTCAATATACTACACTACATTGTCGGCTATTGCTTAAATAACCAGTGAGTAAACAAATGCTTTACACAAGAACCTATCAAAAATGAAAAAAGGAAAGATCAATCATTAAATTATTAATTGGTTCGTCTGTCTTTTTAACTGTATATTTTTATTTGTACACATCCCATATCCTGTGGCTTGGAAGGTGGATGCCCTCTCTTTCTCTTGGAAGGGGATGTCTCTTTATGCCTTCACTCTCTTTCCTGTCATACCAAGGGGGTCCTAATCAAGATAGAACAAGACTCTCCCAAAATCTTGTTGGTGATCCCCTTTTGGCCCAGGCAGCATTAGTTCCCTCTTCTTTTGCACTTAGCCAAGGGCAATCACAGCAACTAACATCACAGGGTGGACCTACTCACACAAGACAAGGAGTCTCTCATCCATTCCCACTTGTCCACTCTTCAACTGATACTGTGAGTGATAAGGTTTTGATCCTTTTTAGGCACCTTTTTTCAGAGAACATGCTTTGGGTTCTGTGGGAGGCTAGGAAGCCACTACCAGAAAATCTTATTTATCCAAATGGAAGAGATGTTTTTGTTTGGTGTCTTGCTCGTAACCTGGATCCACTTTCTGTGGAAGTTCCTTTGGTGTTCTTATTTGTGTGATACGATTCTGGGTTGACATACTCTTCAGTTAAATCCCACATTTCAGCTATTTCTGCTCGTCTGCCTTTAACTCCTCCTTTGGCTTCTAGCTTTGAGATCAAAATTCTTTAAATGCATCCTTCATAGTAGGCCTCCCAGGAAGCCTATTCCTCCTTCCTGAGACTTTAATTTTTGTTCTTGAAAAATTGAATCAGGCTTCTTTTCAGCCTGCAGCTTTAACCTCCTTACAGCATTGTACTTGGAAGTATGTTTTCTTTTGGCCCTTACTTCAGCTAGAAGGGTGTCTGAGCTTCAGGCCCTTATCGCTGTATGTCCTTTTTTGTTTTTCTTAGGGACAAGGTGTTTCTTCATGCAAATCCTTCTTTTGTGCCCAAGTTGGTTAATGAGTTGTCTCCTAATCAGTCTATTCATTTGCCCACTATTTTCCCTTTTCCGCAGTCTGCTAGTGAGAAGGATGTTCTTCGTGTTTCACTGTTGCAGTCATTACATTTGGGTAATCTGCTGGCAAGTTGCCCTCAGTCAGACTGAATTCCAAAGTCTTGGGTCCTGCATCGGTTGCTGTCTTTTCTTCCATGACGTCAGGTCATCAGGGGTATAAAACATGCAGCCGACGCCATTTTCTTTAGTCTTTCTTGCCGTGCGGTGCCCGAAGCAGAAGCATTTCGCAAGTGCCGGTCGGCCGACTACTGAAATATTCGAATTTGAGTTTCAGAACCGAAGTCTTCACTAAAGCTAAGTACCCCGTTGGGGAAACTTTTTTCTTGCTCCTTACCGATTTCAGAAAAAGTTAATAATTGTATTACTTGTGGGGAGCAAATACCTCATAAGGATTTACATTTATACTATATTCCTTGCCTAGGCCCTGATCACAACGTGCCTGGCTGTCGGTTTTGTGCTATATTTAACCAACGCACTATTAAGCATCGGTATATTTTTGCATCAAAAAATTTTGGAAACAGATTTAACTACCCAGAAATGTTGTCGGATAGCAATCCGACTACCGGAGTACATAAAAAATGCAAAGAAAAGGACAGAGAAAGGCAGTCGAGATCCAAAATTGACGACAAAGCTTCTCCTAAGCCAGTCACCATTTCGCCAGTACTCAGTGAGGTGCCTTCGCAGCCCCTGATACCCACTAACTTTGAGTCGCAGGCCTCTACCGACACCCACGTGGAGTCCGGCATGCTGCAAGATACTCAAGGTATTGGACCGACGGATGTATCTCCCTCGGATGGATCCAGAGCCGCTGAGCAGGCACCAGCTTCTGAGGGTGTATTCAGACCTCAACATTTGTATATCAAACCGACGACACCTCAAAACCAAAGACAAAAGCAACTTCTAAAACTAAAAAAGCGACGCATGAGCCATGTGCACAGGCCTCTATGCCTAAAAACAGATGATCAAAATGGCTGAAGACCTCATTACCTTGATCAGGGGTACCCATCACCCTCCAGATAAGAGGCCTAGGCAAGACACTGATTATGAATCTTCAGATCAGGTTTCTATTTCTTCTGATTCCTCTTCTGATCAGGAATTATCTATACCTCCTTATGAGGATTCTGATGCAGAGGAGTCTATACCATCTGCATCTCCTCCTGAGGATTATTCATTTGGAGAAACCTTGCATACTTTGAGGGAGCATTTTCACTGGGAGAGTCAAGACTTCTCAGAATCAAAAAAGAGGCTCAGGGATTTCCTTCTTCTCCCTCAGCACAGGCCTTTAGCCATTCCCCCTGTTTTAGACATTGTGGATGATGTGTTTTCGGAGTCAAGCTTGACCCCTGACTCCTTACCGCCGGCTCCCAGTAAGCTTGACAGATAATACAGGGTCCCTGACTCATATAAATCTTTATTTAGAAAACCTGCTGCTGATCCTGAAACTATTTCACAGGGTCCAAAGGGAGTTAAGGCCTCAACAGCAAAAAATCCTACCCCCTCTGACAGAGATTCAAAGGCACTGGACAGATGGGGAAAAAAGGTTTATACATCTGTAACCTTGGCAATCAGGGCGTTAAACTGTCAATTTCATATGCTTAAGTACCAACAACATGTTATGGGATTGCTGAAACAGAAAATGATGTTAATTTCAGAATGTGCAGAAAATAAAGAATTGCAGGGATTATTGCATGCAGCTGAACAGGTTGGAAAGCATACTTTGCAATGTGGTTTTGACTCCTTAGAGGCCTCCTGCAGGGCCGCAGTTACTGGATCCGCGATTAAGAGGCATGCCTGGTTAAAGGAACAGAATTTGCCTAATCATGTTAAAGCTAAATTGCTAGATGCACCTTTACAGCATGATTCTCTGTTTGGTATTAAGGCAGAAGAGGTTTTAAAGAAAATGGAAGACAAAGCTAAGTATATGCAAACTGTTAAAGACTTCTTACAAGTGCAGCCACCTAGATTCAGTAGACACTGGCCTACAAAAAATTGGTCCTTTCCTGTGTCAGACAGAGCTCAAAGGTGCAAATCCATACGCCCTAAGGGTTCCAGATACCAGGTGCAAGATTCATACAGGTCAAAGCAATGGGGCGCTTCTACTTCCAAATCTGGAGGAGATAAAGTGCAAACCTACAGACAACAATCCCAATGAATTCCCTCTGCCTACACCAAGCACTTATCTTTTGGCAGCACCCTTGGGGGGAAAGTTAGCACTTTTTGCTCAAAATTGGCAGTTAATCACCCAGGTCAAGTGGGTACTAAACATAGTATCACAGGGATACAGATTCCATTTCCACACTCTGCCAATGGCAAAAGGTTGGCCAGATCTGCCAAAAAATCAATGGGCACAGGCACAAAAACAAGTTACATTCCTCATGGATATGGGGGCCATTCAGCCAGTACCAGAACAGGAAAAAGGACAAGGTTTTTACTCAAGACTGTTCTTGGTACCCAGAAAGGACAAAGCCTGGCGGCCAATACTGGATTTATCAATTGTGAATACATACCTGGACATTCCAAAATTCAAAATGCTGACTTTACTGCAGCTTCTGCCCATGCTGGCTAAGAATGCTTGGCTGGTGACATTAGACCTATAAGAGGCATACCTGCATGTCCCAGTAAGACAGTCGTGCAGAAGATACCTCAGATTCAAGGCTGGCTTAATGCATTACCAATTCTTTGCACTGCCCTTTGGTTTATCTACTGTGCCCAGGGTCTTTACAAAGTGTCTGGCACCAGTAGTTGCATTTTGCAGACAAAGAAGTATGCAAATTATATCCTTACTTAGACTGTCTCATTCAAGCAGGGAACAAGGACATTCTTCTTCGACACCTGGCGTTTGTGAAAAGGCTTCTAACAGGCTTAGGGTACACAATAAACAAAAAAAAAATCACAAGTTGTACCCTCTTAAAAGATAACATTCCTGGGTGCAAGCTTGAATACAACTGCCCAGATGGCTTACCTCACGCCAGACAAGCAAAGTCAACTGACTACTTACTTCAGTCTGATGGCAACAAAAACCCAGTTATCTGCAAGACAAATTCTGCAGGCTTTGGGCTTTATGGCATCCTGCATCCTACTGATTCCATATGCAATACTGCATTTGAGGAAACTGCAGTGGTACCTGAAAAGTTTATGGAGTCAACATTCACACAGTCTGGAAACAATGATTCCTTTCATTCCCTGCCTACAACAGGAGTTTCTATGGTGGGCAAAGGCATGTCACCAAAACATGGGATGGGCCTTCACTCTCCCCCCTGCCAGCCATACCTTAACAACAGACGCATCGGATTATGCCTGGAGTGCCCACATGGCAGGAAGATGCATTCAGGGCATATGGACCCCAAAACAAATGCATCTACATATCAACCAGAAAGAGTGCTAGCTGTTCAAAATGCCCTAACAGCCTTCAAGGACTTACTTCATCCAGGACAACTACTGATAAAGACGGACAACACCACAGTCATGTGGTATATAAACAAGCAGGGGGGCACACACTCATACCCCCTTTGCAGATTAGCCATGGCACTGTGGGACACAGCTTTGACCTACCAAATACATCTTCAATCTCAATTCCTGCCAGGAAAACAAAATACACTGGCAGACGATTTAAGCAGAAACCTTATGGATCCTCACGAGTGGAAACTAAATCCACAAGTTTTCAGCATGATAGCAGAGAAATAGGGGAGCCCAGACATAGATCTCTTTGCCTCTCCTCAAAATTATCAAATGAAAAAATTCTGCACAAGGACTTATCACAGACAAGCATGGAAAGTGGACGCCCTATCCTTCAGTTGGAAAAACCTTTCAGTTTACGCCTTTCCTCCTCTTCCTCTTCTCCCCAAGGTCCTCCTAAAAGCCAGACAAGAGAAACCAAAGATGATACTAATTGCCCCGGACTGGCCCCGCCAGTACTGGTACCTAATCCTAAGAAACTTGTCTCAACACCCAGCTTGGACCTTACTTCAAAGACCTCAACTACTGTCCCAGCGAAACAATCAGATCCTGCACAATCAACTACAGACACTGAACCTGGCAGCAAGGCTGATCATGTAGTTATACAAACAACACCTCTCAGTAAAGTTGTGATGGATGTCATTTTGGAAGCCAGAAGGCCTAGTACGAGAAAATCTTATGCTGATAAATGGAAGAGATTCTGTGCTTGGAATCAAGCACAAGGAACTGATACAGCAGAACCAAATATTCCTCAGATATTACAATACTTAACTGAGATGCTTGACAAAGGCCTATATTTCTTATCAATTAAAATCCATGCCTCTGCCATTTCGGCTTATTACAATACAGAGCCGCCAATCTTTTCTCATCCCTTACTAAAGCAGTATCTTAAAGGATCCAAAGATTTAAGGCCTCCTAGAAGATCACCACTACCTGCATAGGACCTCAGTTATGTGTTGGAAAAGCTCACCCTGCCTCCATTTGAACCAGCTGCTACCGCTGATATAAAATTCTTATCATGGAAAACAGCTGTGCTACTAGCAATTACTTCAGCAAGAAGAGTTTCAGAGCTACAGGCCCTCATGGCTGTAGAGCCTTTTATCATATTTTACCCAGATAGGGTGTCTCTGAGGACAAATCCTACTTTTATGCCTAAGGTGGTTTCCAGTGTGGCTCTTAACCAAACAATTCATCTGCCAACTTTTTACCCAAATCCGCAGAACAAGGGGGAGAGAATTCTGCATTCCTTGGACGTACACAGACCGCTAAGATTCTTCTTGAGCAGGACTAAAGCTCTAAGAAAAACTGAGCAATTTCTAGTGTCATATGCTGCAGGATCAGAAGGAAAGGCTATTTCAAAGCAGGCAATTTCAAAGTGGATAAGCCACTGCATCCGTTTCTGCTACTTACACCATGGTAAACCTGTGCCCATGGGCATTAGGTCTCATTCCACTAGAGCTGCAGCTACTTCAGCAGCCTTTCTCAGAGGAGTACCAACCAGAGACATTCTAGAGGCTGCTACTTGGAGTTCTGTTCACACCTTTACAAAGCATTATCATTTGCCTCTCTACTCTAAGTCCAGGGCAGGCTTTGCCACTGCAGTGCTGCAGGGCCTTATAACCACACCTAATGCTGTTTAGCTTCAGCCTCCCAACCATAGCTTTGGGATTCTACCCAAATGTAATGACTGCAACAGTGAAACATGAAGAACATAGTACAGTTTTGTAAACGTACCATAAATGTAGATGTTCGAGTGTATTCACTGTTGCAGTCCAGGTTACCCTCCCGCCATCCCCCTGTCATTCTGGAGTTTATCTTTCTTTCTCTATCTTCTACAACCTATGTGGTGTATTTGCTTGTAGATGAAGGTAAAGCTCATTTTGATGCATGTATGTGTGTGTGTGTGTATATATATATATATATATATATATATATATATATATTTTTTTTTTTTTTGCTACCATTTTGGGGGCACCTGACATTGGGGGCAAGAAAAACTGAAGAAAATGGCATCGGCTGCATGTTTTATACCCCTGACGACCTGACATCATGGAAGAGAAGACAGCAACTGACGCAGGACCCAAGACTTTGGACTTCAGGCCGACTGAGGGCAACCTGCCAGCAGATTACCCAAATGTAATGACTGCAACAGTGAATACACTTGAACATCTACATTTATGGTAAGTGTACACAACTGTACTTTCGTCGCACCTTGGATTTGCATAGACAATTAAGATATTGTTGTGAGAAAACTAAAGAAAGCCATTCGTAAATCTGAGCAACCTTTCTCAGGAGCAGGCCGACCGGCACTTGCGAACTGCTTCTGCTTCGGGCACCGCGCGGCAAGAAAGAATGAAGAAAATGGCGTCTGCTGGTTCTTTTATACCCCTGTCGCACTGACTTCAGGGAAGAAGCGACGACATCCGACACCGGACCTAGACTTTGGAATTCAGCCGACCGAGGACCCGCCTGATGGCAGGATAACCCATCTGTTATGACTGCAGCTGTATGCACGATGAACATCTACATTTATGGTAGGTACAAAACTGTATTTTTCTTTTCATCCTAGGTCTTTAGGTTTGCCTGTTTCTAAGATAACTATTTCTTCTTGGATCTCTAAAACCATTTCCTTTTGTTTCATGGGAAAAGCCTTTCTTATTCTGTTAAGGCTCATTCTGTCAGGGCTGTGGCATCTTCTGATGCCCTTTTTCAAAGGATTGGATACCCACTCCATCCTTGAGGCAGCTATTTGGACTTCTGTGCATACTGTAAGTTGGATATGGTTTCCAGGAGTAGAGCCTGATTTGCCAAAGCTATCCTACATGGCTTTTTTGAGAGCTCTGCTGCACCTTCCTCCTCACGTTTCCTGTTGACCTTTTGCACTCTCCCTAGTGTAATGAATACTGCAGCAGTGAAATGGAAGGACATAGTACAGTTGTGTAAAGTCTTACCATAACAGTAGTCAGTGTTGCAGTATTTGCTCCCATCCCCTTTTCCTTCTTGATGCACTTGTTCCTTTTCGTACTCCGTGAACTGTTGTTCCTCCTGGGGCTTTTCAGTTCTGAGGAAGGTATGTATGTCTGTACGTCACCTTTATGCCCTCTGCTTAACAGCGTAGGGCATACGTGTGATGTACAATGTCGTTGTTACAACCTATGGCTTTGTTATACTGGCTGGGCTTCTAGCTACCCTTGGTGGGGATCCCTAGTGTAATGAGTACTGCAACAGTGAAGGGAAGGACATCTACTGTAATGGTAAGATTTTACACAATTGTACTTTTTTGTCTTTTACCAGCATTTATTTGTCAGTCCCCTGGTTGCAACCAGGTGACTTCTAGAGTAATAAGTACCCTTTTAGTTATTGTTTTGTTTGTTTTTCCTTTGTAAACACTTTATTATCATTAAAATGATAAACATGGGTACTTCATGATATTCTTTTCATTGTGTGTTTGGAGATTCCAAGGCTAATGGCATTGTCTGCACGAAGCAGATCCCAGTGACAGACTTCCGCCTTCAGTGCCTCTCCTGTTTGGAAGGATCACCCCGTTTGACTTTTAAAGGCCTTAAAAAGTAAGACTAAAATGTAGAATCATTTTCAGAGCACTAAAATCGTCTTATCTAAAGTCAAAGGGCACATTTCCGTTTGACGTCTTTGTCAGGAATGTCTTTTCTTGCAGGCCTAGAAAACTTAAGCCAATAGTCACCTTAAGGTTGATAAGCCAAAACATTTGGTGTTTCTACAAACAAGTTGGCAAGACTGCAAGGCGTCAATGAGACCCTATCAGCCTCCCAAGGCCAGAGAGTACTGGCTTCTGGAAGCTACTGCCTGGCAAGCCCCCAGCTACTGCACCTGTTTTGGCTATGCTGCCAGTTGTCAATGAAGGCTGATAGTGGGATAGCTCTATTTTTCAACTGGTTTCTTTTGAAATTAAGGCTGTATTACATATGGATGCTAGTCCAAAGGTATCCTCTGTTGGTCAGCATGTGGCATAGATCCCAGAGGAGTGGCGTTCCCCAGGAAATGTCTCTTCTAGTTTTGTATTGCATCCCTCTCTTCCAGTAGAGACAGTTAATTCTGAACATAAAGTTATAGTTTGGTAATCCCTAAAGCAAATATTTCTGCAGAGTAGATGTTCAACCCTGCTTTGTCTGTCCACTAGGGACCTTTCTTGGCCTTTATTTGCTACAAGAGATTTACAGAAGAGTAGGTAGTGGTCTGGCAAAGGGCAGGTACCCATTACCTTACTGTAGAGCCTAGTACTTCATATACCTCAGGCCTAGCCAAGTGGAAGAGAGTCCGCTCACAGGATCCTTTCTCTGACTTGCATGTTAATGTGAAAGAGGATCAAGACTTAACTTACTCCTCACAAATGTGTTCATCTTTTGAATGTGATATAGAAGAGAAGAAATCCCTTTCTTTGAAGTTACCACTGCAAGATGTCTCTTTTGATGAGACCCTCAACCTAAAACATTTCAAGTGGGGTTTTAAAGAAGTGTCCATTTCCCACCAGAGATACCTGATTTACTAGATAATCTTGAGCCCTTCCTGATTGTTATTTCAACAGTATTCCAGTTTCTCAAGAATATAGTCAGAAGTGCCTCTTAAAGCTAGACTACAAACCTTCAGCTCCCTGGAAGCTTGTTAGATTTTATCATGTGGTAGACAGGGTTAAGTGCCATTACAGGACTCCTGTTGTGGCTCTGTCTGTCTTCTCTCTGCACACGGTGAAAGGATCACAGTTATCCCCTATATGTATTACTCTTGACAAAAAACGCAGATGATTAGGTATGTCAAAAAAGTGTAAATGTCAGCCACTTTGGGTATCAGAGCTGTCAGGTGTCAAACAACCCTTCTTTTATAGGATGTCAGAGATGTATTAAAACAAATAGAAGAGATGGTAGACCCTATCTCAGATATGTCCTTAAGTTTGAGGTCATCTAAACTCATTCAGACAAATGTTAGCTTAGGAAAACATACTCTTAGATGTGGCTTTACTGCTGTAGCTGCAGCTCATGGAGCAGCTGCCTCTGATACAGTGATTAGCTGGCATCCCATGATAAGGATCCAGCCTTTTCCCGAAGATGTTAAGGTGCAAATTCCTAGTGCCACTTTAGACAGTTACCTGCATTTTTGTCAGCTTTTGCAGAAAAATCTTTAATAGGCGTAAAGAAAATAGCAAAACTATTCAAATGGTGAAGTAAATGTTTTCAGCCCAGATACCAAAAAACAACATAAATTTTCTGACCAAGCAGCAGCTCTTTTTTATAGAAAAGAGAGCAAGGCTGAATTAATTAATTAAATGAAGAAAACATTTGAAATAAGTTGTCAGAGAGGAGGGAGAGACCTGGGCAGGCAACAGGGAAAGAGGTAGGGACAGTGGACATTCACACTGTCAGCACAGTACCTCTTAGTACTGTCTTATAACTTCTCTTACCCAGTCCCCTCTGTACCGTTCTCTCCCATCTAACTGGAAAAAGACTAATGTTTTTGATTGCAATCACCTGGATGAGGGATCTGGTTGTGTGATGAAGGACAAAGTTCAAAAGATAATCACTTTTATTTGGGTAATGTGATTGAACTTCCAAAGGACTATATGACACTGGTAGTTCCACTACTAAAACATATGTTGACATCCACAGCCACAGAAATATTTCTACCAGAAGATGAAGGAACAAGGTTTTAAAAATTTCCTAGTTCCCTGAAAAAGAAAATGGCTCTACACTTGTCTGGCAGTTTGGTACAAAGATTTAAGACTGTGATTGAAATACTAGTATCTTGCAGCAGTCCTGGCTTTGAGTTGCACAGCCTTCATTTGCTTACTTTGTAACCCTGAGCAAATCGTTTAACCAGTGATTGGTCCCAGGCTGTTTTTTAGCCTAAATATATTTTTTCTTTGTTTTCCTTCAGGGCAAGGTTATATTGTAAGAGTTAACAACTCCTTTATGTCCTCAGTAATCTCAGAACTATATGGATGGGGAACTGAAAATTCAGTCCGGGGGTGGCACTCATGTCCCTTATGGACAGGGGCAGTCTATAAAATACTCACAGGCATAAGCACAAAACCTAAGCCATCGTCTAGCCCTTAGAGACTGAAAATAACAGCTAGGCTTGTAAGGGCTTTTGACCATTGTAATCTCCTATGAACCTGTGTTAACTAGACTTTCCAGTTACAGATTTGTGTCATAAAACATCAGAACAAATGGAAGAAAGTAATGTTTTTAGTGGATGTGCATATGCAACTCATAATACTTAGCCAGAAATGAAAGTGGTTGGCAGGTCTGACCAGCTGTTTTTTTTTTTTCTTTAAGTTAGGGTGATGGTTTTCCAGTTTCAAAACAAGCCATCTCCATATGGCTAGCAAGTTGTATTGTTTGTCTGTGATTACCATAAATACCACAGCAAGGGTAAGTGAGGGCTAACTCTGTGACAGCTGCTCCATCCTTCCTTAGGAATATGTTAGCCAGTAGCATCTGTGAAACAGCTACTTGACACTCCAAACACTGCAAGCTAGATTCCGTTTGCAGAAGCAGAGCAAGCTTCCCCACTGCAGTATTGCAGAGCATGTTATCTCTCCTACCCTGGACCTGCAGTCAGGGTAAGTATGGATTTGGTTCTCTTATTAGTTATGAATATTGATGCAGCAGTGATCCATATGATGAACATAATACAGTTGTGTGGCAATTCATCCTAGCAGTAGATATTCAGATACACCAGTCACTGCTGCAGTAATAGATTCCCAGTTGGGGGTTAGAAAACATGTTGCCCATGCTTTCAGAGACAACAGCTGTGTTGTGTAAGGGCTGGATTTCTTTAACAGATGTTGTGGAGCATTTTTCCCACAAAAAAAATAAGTGAAAGTTGTGCAGGCTGATAATTTGTTACTTTACTGCATCCTCCTAATGTATGCAGCATGAGAAGTTTAGGTCTACCCTGTGGATGTCCTTAAAACCAACCTGACTACCCAAGGTGCTAGATGAGTTTTCACACAACTTTACTTTCCTAACTTCTGCAGACTTTTTTCTCCAGTTGTGGCAAAAATTGTTGACTACTGTCACCATGCTATCTTGATGATGAGGGCCTATATTCATATGGCATGCTGCTTCCTGAATCTTGTTTAATAGTTTTTTGAGATATAATGTACCTCATGTCTTATATTAGTAGCTCTTTGGAATACCAAATCTTGAGATTAAACATAATTATGTAGAGGCATGCTCTTGTTTTTTTTTTCTCCCCTCCTGGTGCCACCTTCTGACTGGTCTCCTGCTTTTCATGCTCACCCAATCTTCAGCTGATACTTCTTTTACCACTAGCGTAAGCCTTTTACAGTTGGACCTTCCAAATCCTTATGAAGTCGGTCTTGATGATATCTTATCTTTAGGCCCAAAGAGCAGGGGAATCATCATGGAACTACATGAATGGAACAGGTAACTGCCACGATTGATAGCTGCCTTTCCGTGCCTCTACTTTAGGGAGACGCTAGTTCAGTGACATCAGAGATATCATCACCTACCCCCTCTAATCTGAGTGGCTGACCTGAGACACCTGGTCTGCACTAGAGATCACACAGGCATCAGGCTTCTCCAGACTCTTCTCCTAGGATAGGCTCAAGTCTTTTCCCAAACTCGGGTTGCAGGTGGCACAAATGACACCTTGCCCCTGCATCATAGAGCTGACTTATGATCCTGGTTTCTGCAGTTAGTATCAACACATTCGTAATTAAAAAAGCATTTAGTGTTCAGTTTGGAATTCACAATTCAATTTCAGCTGCTGTTATAATTGTTGCACAGTTTTACGGCATATGGTTAGTGACAGGATGTCTTTGAATCCAGAATGCTGTAGTCATTTAGGTGAAATTGGTTATGATAACATAAAATAATTTTACAAATGCCTTTTTAGCACTATTACTAGTAAACAAAATGTCTAATTTATTGTAATCAGTTTTGCAATAACAAGAATTTGTGGCAGAGCAATAGGAGTGTCATTTTTGCTATGCACTGCTTACACAGCAGGTAAGAAAATGAGCCCTGACTGTTAATAACCCTGGTATATTACAAATTTAACTTCATCTGGAGACCTTACATAAAAAGTTAACTACTTTGGAATGGCTCTCTAAATGCAAAAGACATATACTTCATTTATTTATTTCCTAAAAACATGCTGGCTATGTCCTTGCAACTCCCTCTCTAATATCACCCACCCATCCAACCACTACCTTTCTTTTCACTCCACTAACTACCTTGATTATAGCAAGCTCAGATGCTCATAAGCCTAGTACTTATTATACAGCAGGAACGTCTTATTGTAACATTTGTTAATGTCTGTTATGTACTTCACAGATAAAGATTCTAATTGTCTACTGATGTACTATGTTCTTCATCTGTAAATATGTTGTAAGTAATTGCTATGTAAATTGTTAATCGCTATGTAATCCAATGTAACTACTGTCTGTTTATTTTAACTGTGGAGTTTTTCTCCCCGGGCCTCCACTAAAAATGAACCTACGTCCAGTCGGACACTCCCGGTCAACAAATATAAATAAATAAAATAAATAATTTCTAACTCCCGGTCAACAAATATAAATAAATAAATAAATAAAATAATTTCTATCATCAGAGTACAGGCATCTATTCTAATTTTGGGGTAACTTTGCATGGATGACACCATTTCAGCTACCTCACCTTTTTTCTTAACTGGTAAGTACACAGAAGATACAGAGTAAACCTTTCTTCACTACATATTGCGGGATTGTTTGGATAATTATCCTGGATTTAAAATGGATTAGTTGAGCCCAAAACAAAGATGAAGGGAGCAGTAAAAGTGCAGCAGTTCTGCATTACACTTATTGGGGCAGCATTTGAATTTTAACTGTCTGTATGTAGAGCACTAGTACACTTGTGCTCTTTTTAGCTCTGGCTGTAATTTCACAAAGACATTAACTCCGTATCCTCAGGAACTGCTTATTTGCAGTTTTACCATAGTAGATATCATTAAGTACAATCTTTAGCTTTGTGCTGCTTCTGTGGCATTGCATCACTTAACTGTTTATTTAACTGTAGATTCCTACTACTGCTGGTTTAACTTCTGCATTTAAGGAAATATATAGAAAGAACTTATTAGGTGAAATAATAGTTTCAAAGTAGTAATTTGAGTGACAGATTATTGTGAGTTAAATGTCACTTGATTGTTCACCAGAAACTTCTCGATCTGCTCCTTTATTATTCTTGACAGTAGGGGAATGCCATGCCAGGAATATGTGATGTTGCTGTGTACAGAAGTCATTTGTTTTCCCAGCTACATGTGAACACCTGACCTCTAATTACACCTGCTGTGAGTACATTTAGTATATATCCTGAGTTTTTGTTTCAACTTCAGATAATCTGTATCTTACTACAGACTACATCGGCAGCATTTCCTGCCATATGCATAGTAGCCACCTGGAGCCTGTTTGGCTTTTGTGTCACTTTCCATCAGAACTCCTTAATCAGTACTTGCATGAATGCACACTACTTATGGAATGTCCTTGCTATTTAATTCAAGGCAATCTTCAGTCATCTAAGCTAAATGCTTCTACATTTTATTTATTTTATTTATCATACTTTGAGGACTTACAAGCTGCAGTGATTCTATAGTTTGGTGACTTGAGTACCTAATATTGAGATGACCTGCATGCAGAGATCATTTTTTTTCTTTTAATTTTTAGTTTGGTCCTTGTACTTTTTCTTTAATGTGTACATAGTGGTCTCATTTTGCTATCTGAGTTGCTTTAGAATTATTTTGCATGCGTAATATCTACAAACAAACATAATTTTCATTTCATCTTACGTTGCTGCTTACAAGGTGTGACCAGGATGCAAGCTGTTCTTTCCCCTATTTTGTGGTATAACACCTTGGCGTATAGACACCATCCATCCACAACTCCTTTTTCCCATTTTTTGCACATGGGGTCAGGGTGTCACTTTAACAGTGGCAGTTGTCTAGAGCCAGGGATTGCACTGCCGGGTGGCTAGCCCTGTAGCAGTAGTTCTTCCACACCACACACTCAAACCTATGGCTAATTTAGAGTGTCCAGTCCACCTACTGCATATATTTGGAATGTGGAAGGCAATCAGAGCACCCAGAGGAAATCCATGCCATCACAGGGAGGGCATACGGACTCTGCAGAGAAGGCAACCCACCCGACCATCTAAATGGGGAATCTCTTGCTTTGAGGCAACAGTGCTATCTACTATAGATACTACATAGCTTTCTAATGCTGCACTACAAATACTTTAGGCACTTCAAATGGAAACATTAGCCTGTTGCACATTTTAATAAATCTTTAGCGTTAAAAGTGTCTGTTTCTTGCATATTTCTCTTAATTAGAGTGCCTGTAAGGGGATGTCCTGCATTCTGAAGGATAAGCCTGGACTTCAGTATATTTGAGAAACAGAAAGCTATTCAGCAAACCTCCCTTCTGCAGTAATAAATTTCATCATAGATGTGTTGTTGTATTTCATCTGTATTTCTCTCTTATCAGCCACTGCCAATTGTAGTGAATACATTAAAATTTTAGGCAGCATGTCCTCAAGATAAATTCAGCAGATTTCTGCTAAATTTATGACATGTAAAAAAAATACATTTGCTGGTATGTTTGAGAGTTTGTCACCAGTGACACGTTATTTTTTGGCATATGTCTTCCACGTTATTTTATATATATATATATATATATATATATATATATATATATATAAATATACATATTTGGGATATGTTCAAGATATAATCAAGACTCCAATGCTGAAATTCTTATTACCAAGCTTCAACTTAACAAATTCAAATCCGTTTATATTATCTGTACCTATCTTCCGCCTGGTAATAACATTGCTACCATACAGAATATCCTTTGTTGGCTATCCCAAAATTTACCCCATGAAACCATAATCCTAGGTGATTTTAACATCGATTGGAAGTGTTGTAGCAGTACCCACCTTACAAGCCATATTAACCTTTTTATTTTTTCACAAATCATTACCTCCCTTACCAGGATAAACAAGCCTAATAAGAAAGAAAGTACCTTAGATTGGATTCCCATAAATAATCATCCCCAGACATATGAATCTGGAACCCTCCCTGATGATGTAAGTGACTACTCACTAACCTACATCATCAGGCTTAATACCTAAAAATCTACCTAATCCAACCATATCTAGGACAATTAGAACCAAGAAAACTTTCAACCCCGATCTCTTCCAAAGGGAACTAAGAGCATGTAACTGGTCTCCCTTAAAATACCTAACACTTGAGGAAACTGTTAATTACTTTAATTCTAACTTCCTAGCCATACTAGACCACCATGCTCCAACCTGCTCTATTAGAATGAGAACTAAATCTACCCCAAGGCTTTCAAAAGAAACCAGGCAAAAAATCGAACTCAGAAATAAATACTGGAATAAATCTCACTTAACTAAAAACCCAGTAGATCAACAAAACCTCAGGCAGTTAAGAAATGAAACTAAAAAAGCTGTACTGTCTGACAAAAGAAACTACTACCTACAATTCCAGCAGGCTCACCATAATAAACCACAAAAGTTCTGGGCAAGTATTAATCAATTACACCCAGGCCGATCCATCACACCAAACCCACAAGGCACAGACCAAGAGAATCCCAAGCAGACTGCTAATGCCTTTAATACCTTTTTCACTGAGGCCATTCAAACCCTTGCCAGTCAGTTATCTACTCAGGACTTATCTATATCTAACTCTACCACTAACCCACTCCCTCCATTTCTCCTCCAACCAGTCCCAACTACATATATTCTTGCCCTTATCCAAAAACTGAAACCATGCACTCCTTCAGCAGACCACCTTCCCGCTGAATATCTACAAAAAGGAGCCAAATCTATTGCCTACCCCATTTCCATTCTTATCAATAGAACCATCAGTGAAGGACACATCCCTAGAATATGGAAGATCTCCCATATTATCCCCCTTCATAAGGGAGGTAACTCTACTGAACTCTCCAATTACTGTCCCCCCTAGCAAAGATCATGGAAAAATCCATCCATAGACAATTGCTAGACTACCTAATCCAAAACAACTTACTTTCCAACTCTCAACATGGTTTCAGACCTTCCCACAGCACTACTACTGCCCTCCTTTACTTCACTGACTGTATCAACAAAAACCGTAACCTCAATATGCTTTCCTCTGCACTGTTTATAGATCTGTCTAAGGCATTCAATATGGTAAATCACCAGATACTTATAAATATCTTGAAATCTCTGTCACTAGATACATTAGCTATAAAATGGTTCAAATCCCATTTGGCCAACAGACAACAGGCCGTTCTTTGGCATAACACTCTATCTACCAATCTGCCCGTTAACATAGGTGTCCCTCAAGGGTCCATATTTTAGGACCTCTTTCTCTCTCCTCTCTCCTATTTTCTTTATTTATCAACGACCTTCACCTAGCAATCCCCCAAGCTACATGCATACAATACACAGATAATTCCACATTTATATGCTCAGCCACATCCATATCTGAACTGCACTCCCTTACCCAAAAGGTCTTTAACACAGTTGAACAGTGGTTTACTCTATGCCTTCTCCTTCTGAACCCCCAAAAAACTAAACTCCTCCTTTTCACTCCTACGTGTAAGTCCCCCCCAATAGACTTCACAGTAACATCCAATAACAGTACTCCCATATCCCCAGACCCAACTACCAAACTACTAGATATCACCATAAATAAGCTTAACTTTGACATCCATATTAGCAATACCCTAAAATCTGTTAATAGAAAACTAGGCTCTCTCTACAGGATCAAACCCTTCCTCTCACCTGCAGCAAGAATAACTATTGCTCACACTCATTTAATGTCTACTCTCCTCTATGCCTCACCCATATATACTAATCTCTCTTAAAAACAACCTTAATAAAATGGAAAAGTCATACAATAACATAGCCAGATTTGCTACAAGTAACCCTTTCAGAACCCACCACTGTATTAACCTAAAGCAACTAGGGTGGCTTGAATTACAAAATCAGCTTAAATTCCACCAACTTACCATTGCCCACAAAACCCTTTACCATCCTACCAATACCTCTATACTATCTACCCTCATTATCCCCTACAACAATCTAAAGACCTTACGTTCATCACATAGACTTCTTGTAAATATTTGTAAGTCAAATAACAGGGCCGGGGACTCTCTTTTCTCTAATACTGTTGGAAAATCCTGGAACCTTCTTCCTAGCGAACTGTCCTCTCTTCCCTCTATATCACTGTTTAAAAACAACCTGAAACTTTTCCTCAGAACACACTGATTGTGCCCCTGTACTAAACCTGACTGATCTACTACTGCTCTTACTTGGACCTACCTACCCTCCTCTTCTCAGTAGTCTTGTTCCTTTCCTTAGAAACAACTGACCTAGTCCTTCAAGATATTTTTACTGACATCCTCAGAATTTATTAATGGAGACTACTTTTACTCATATACTGCATATTTCAGCTCCTACTTTTTCTTTATGACAACTTGTTTACTAATACATTATATAACTCGGCTGCTATCTTTTTACATGTTGTATTGCAACTAAATTTTTTATTGTACTAACTCTATCTGTATATTTAGCACTATGCTATAAACAAATGACCTCTGTGATTTTTCTCTGTTCTGTACCTGCAATGTTCGTTGTACACATTAATTTTTTTGTATAAGTGATTGTATTTTGCTTCCTCGGAGCTTATCTCCCGGGCCTCTACTGAAAATGGACATATATCCAGTTAGACTAGCCCGTCAACAAATGTAAAATAAAATAATAAATAAATAAATGTTTTCCACGCTGTTATATATATATATATATATATATATATATATTATATATATATATATATATATATATATATCTAGTACAGTATTCTGTCCTTAAATTCTGCCATGCCTCTGTGTACAGCTGTCCCTTAGCTGGCATTTTCACTATTTATGGGGTTACATCACATTCTGCATTTCTTACTCCACCTATCTGTTCAGTCTAGCCTGGCAATCAGTAGAGAACATAGCTGCAAGTATTCACAGAGGCAGTCACCTGGGTAGGATCATTTGACCTCCACGGAAGTTACATTTGTGGAAACAAATGCAAAGGGTGGGTGGTTTTGTATGGTTGTTGCTAACAGGCAATTAAAGAACTGGATATAACAGTTCATTATCATTGTAGAAGCAAGGAAGTAATGTTACTTAAGGTGAGTGCCCGCTACTATGGGTCTTTACATCTGTATGTAGGTAATTGGACCTTCAACATCAGAAGTATAATTCTGCAGTGTATCTGCCCTTTCTTGTGTGGAATTTCCCTTCTCCAGGTTTGTGTGTAGGTAATTGACAGAATTTAAAAATATGGTTCTGCAGTTACTTTAATGGGTATACTTGCCTGCCTGTTTCGCTGCTCCTGACCTTAATGAATGACTGACATTTAGAGAATATTCTTACATGGACATTCTAAAGGAAAATCTGTCACTTTTCTTGAAACATACTGGTCATCTGTATCATTTTTGTATCATGCTAGTAGCCTTTTAGGCACAGTGACATCATCCATCATCATCATTCATAAAGAAAGATATTTTGCTGTATGGCATCTCAGTAAGTACATTTTCTGATACATACTTGTCTGTTCCTGCATTTAGAAAGGGAACAGTGCTTCTTAAAGACCAGTAAGATGTGGAGGGGTGTACATTAAATACATTCTACCATATACGCAAAAACTGATGATAGTCACCCTTTGTGATAGAATGGATTAAATAAATATGATTGGAAGTTTATGTAGAACATGTTGTCATGTCAGTATGTACAGCAGCTAATAAACAGTTAATCAGGCAAAGGCAAACCAACACTCTTGAAATTCACTTCTTAAATAATAGCTGGTATATTTTGAGTCTTGTTTATAGCCACATTCTCAAAGTGCACACAAACACATACATACATAAATAGGTTCATAGGTTCATAGGTTAGTATTAGGCTAACTGCCCTTGCGAGCCATTGTAAGCCTAGCCAATTATTCCTTGTGAGAATTGAACCCTGCACCTTGTGTTTCTAAGGCAAGCACCTTAACCATTAGGCCACCCTCCCAACCCTATAGACTTGTATTGCTGCTTCACTTTTTAATTGCTTGTCTTGTATGGTGATGGCATTTTCAGTAAATTGGAAGGACTACTGTAATATAAATTAACACTTGAAAATTACAGATGTGCACAGTATTTTTTCTGATTTACTACAAAATAAAATGCTAGGGATGTGTGTCATATACACCTGATGCATGGTCCACAGGTAAAGGTACTCATTTGTTGATCTCATGTCTCTATAACCTCCTGACTGCGTTTTAAATGTGTCTAATTACATTCTCTCAAACTTTAATAGTTGGATTAAAGCTGTGTTATTAATATTCAGTTGTGTGCTAACTCTTTGTAGAGGTGAGATATGTTGTATAATACTTTTTCTTTTCTCTTTCTCTGATTTCTAGCTT
Organism: Protopterus annectens; assembly: GCF_019279795.1. Classification (NCBI taxonomy): domain Eukaryota; kingdom Metazoa; phylum Chordata; order Ceratodontiformes; family Protopteridae; genus Protopterus; species Protopterus annectens. Next base: position 1,094,778,039 of record NC_056731.1, on the reverse strand, counting down.
TTATTGCTGCACTTTACATTGATAAGGATTTGATGTACGTTCATACATTCATGAATGTTTGTTTCTTCCCACGTCTCAAGGTTTGTGCTCTGCTTGGTAAAAGTCTAAGCTAACTTTTTCCGAACTTAAAATTTTGTTTTTCATTAAATTCATAAGTCTAAATAATGTAGCTTATGCATTGCTGAATTACAGTTGAGATAGTATTGCTATATTACTGATTGGATCTATAGGTGGTTATGTACTAGCCACCCAGTGGTTGAACATTGGCTGTAGGTGATGGTCAGTGTTGATATGACACTCCAACTCCATGTACAGAATGGGAAAAAAGGAGGTTGATGCCGATATTGCCTGTGAACAGAACAGTGTTACCATTGCTTGACTGTAGTTACTGTTCTTATTTCTGTGTCTCAGTATTTGATAGAAACTTGTAATTTTCCTTGAATTAATTTGCAGAACTTTTTGTGGATGTTCATTTGTCTTAACATTCTGATGATACAGACTTGTAGAATCGCTGTAGTGCAGTGCTTCAAGCTGTAATTGGCAGCCAAGTAAATGCAAAGGTTAAAAGGGTACAAGGTATTACACAGTGAAGACTCTGGCTTGGCTGAGTATTTTTGCTTTTTTTACTGGGATGTAATTAAGGTTCAGCAAAACACTTGATACAGAAATGGTTATCTGTAGGGGTTAGCTAGCCATTAGATTAAAAAAATGGAAGTTAACCAGGTAGCCATTGAGGGCCCAAGGAAGATATCCAGCAGATGGGTGGTGCTCCTTACCCAGTCCCATTTGTTTATAGCTGTGTGACGTAAAAGTGCAGACTGCAAGACATTGTCTTCACTACTTTTACTCTGTTAATCCTTTTTCTTGATACCCAGAAGAACTCTGGTTCATCTGTGCCTTTGATTTTTTTTTTTAATTCTTATATACAGCATTTGCATTTTTTTCATTTTTATGTATAGAATAATTGTTTCTATGTCTCATTTCTGTCATTTTTATTTTATTTCGATCTGTTTGTAACCAGGTAAGTGGAGTGGACCAGTATTGGCCGTCTTATCAACCGTGGTCAGAAAATTTTAGAAAAATAAATGCATACAGGTACAATTAAAAGTTATCATCACCATATCTAGTTACCTGGGGTGGTTCTACTGATGTGGAAAGCATACCTGATTTTGCAGAAGTCACAACACAACTTCATGTATACATCTACAGTAAGATGTTTTCAAGGTAAATATCTGCTGAGTACTTGTCGAAACAACTAATTACGTAGCTAGAAGTTGATGATAGCTAAGTATGTTATCCCCACCTACTGCATAGATTTTTAGGGCATTAGAAACATGCCTGGAAGGTACTTAAAGCTTGAATACTAATAGGAATGGTATTCTTTAATTTAGGATCACTGATACCAGGTAATTTGCTACCACAATGATGTTTATATATAAGAGATGTGAGAGGGATTGGAGAGATTTAAATGAGACCTCCAAAGCTCCTCTCCCATATCCTTTGCACACCTAAATCTTCTCAGTTGTCATTTGTCATTCTTCAGTATTGGATATGTTCTTCTGAAGCTCCTGTACAGGTAAATACTAGTGGCTGTGCTATATTTTGATCTCATAGTTTCTTTTTCTCCAACTTGTTAGATATTTCCTGCTCTTAAAAATCTCTCTCTCTCTCTCATATATATATATATATATATATATATATATATATATATATATATATATATATATATAAAATCACAACACAAATAAGAGTCTTCTTTCTTATTCTTTAGTGTTCGTTTGTGGTTGTTGAGAGTATGAGCCTTGCTCCTACCCTCCATCTTACTGTGTTTTTTTAAGTAGGAAGTCAGTTCTTTCCAGTTCAGCTGTTTTACTTGCCTTATCACTATATAGTTAAATTTCTTATGAGTATTGATACAGTGGTATCTCTGCATTTTCTGAGTTACTACAGTCCCAATAATGTTTTTCTAGTTGTGTGCTGTGCTTTGTAATGTTACCATGGATAAAACTTCAAGTATTCAAAAAAAATATTTCAGGTGCGGGCATAAACTGCAAATTTCGATTCTGGCTACCAGGCCTGCACTTCATTCAGGGCCGGGACCTTGGTTGACCATAGAGTGAAGCTAGTCATGGAAGGCATGTTTCCTGTCTCTTCTACGGTGACCTCCCAGGCTTCTCCTTCACACTCTTCATCAAAGAAGTTGGTGGAGAATAAGATTGACAAGGGAAAGAGAAGGATAGAGACAGGAAGGAGATAAGGACAAGGAAAATAGTAGAGAAAAAGAAAGGTCAGAAAACTGCCCTTTGAGTCTTCCCTTGAGTATGTGCCGGAGCTGAAGCTCCCAAGGCCCTCAGCTTCTGTTTTGGAAACTGTGTCCGTAACCCCTCGGTACTGATCACCACTTTTGCTGGTTCCATTGTCAGAGCCACTCAAGTTGCCACAGTTGGACATCCAGAAGTGAAAGTTGACTGCACTTTTCATGAAAAAAGAGGAACTATGAGTAATTTTTATGGATCAGTGATAAGTTTTTGAGAAGAATGTCAAGTTGCAAGTAGAGTAAAAACTGAAACATTTGTAAGGAAGTACACAATACATGTGGATGAGGCAGGTATAGGAGATAAAGGTGTTAAAGTCTTCCTCACTAGAGGAATTAAGTACCTTATTCCACTCAAGAAAAAAGTACTAAAGATTAAAAAGGTTTTTGTTTGTGTAGAGACATGGTTTCCTTCACTACTGAGGTTTGATTTGAAATTTTTTAAATAATTTTCAAGGCTTTGGGTAACTTTTTAAATCCTATCATGAGGTGTACATTATATGAAACAGGGTAATTAAGAGGAAAGGGTTGCTACTCCAGGGTGTTCCTGGTCCCCAGGAACAAAGATACCTGGAGACCCGTCTTGGATTTGTCCCACCTCAACACCTTTCTCCAGGTCCCCTCCTTTCAGATGCTCACACTTCCAACTCTCTTTCCCCAAATCCTCCCTCAGACCTTCTTGGTGTCTTTAGATATAAAAGACGCCTACTTGCACACCCCAATCCATCACCTTTTCAGGAACTTCCTCTGCTTTTCAGTGGGTTCTGCATGCTTTCAGTCCTGTGCTTTGCCATTTGGTCTGTCTACGGCCTCAAGAGTATTCACAAAGTGCCTAGCCCCAGTCATTGCCTTTGCCAGATTGCAGGGGATCCAACTCTTCCCCTGTTTGGATGATATCCTGATCCAGGCCCCATCCATTCAATTGGCCTTGCATCACCTAGACTTTGCCATCTCCCTCTTGAGAGGTCTAGGATTCACTATAAACCTTTAAAAAGTCATCCCTGACACCCTCACAGGATCATGTGTTCTTCGGATGCAGGATTTTAACAGGACAAATGATGGCCTATCTTTCTCCAGACAAGATTATTTCCCTCAGTTCTTATTTCAAGGGGATACTTCGTCTCCAAGCCCTGTCATCCAGGGAGTTTCCTCAGGGTCCTGGAATTCATGGCCTCCACTATTCCCATGGTAACCCTAGCAAGGCTACACATGAGAAAATTCCAGTGGTACTTAAGGACAGTCTGGAAGCAGCACCTGCACTCCCTGGAGTTCATGGTTCCCCTGTTACAGTGCCTTTCCAGGGAACTGAATTGGTGGATAGCCCAGATATTGGCCAACCCAGGCCTGCCCCTACAACCCCTGCCCCCCAATGAGGACCTGTATACAGATGCTTCAGACACAGTTTGGGGAGCAACCTTAGGAGAATGGAGAGTGAGAAACTCTTGGACCCTGAACCAACAGAGGGAGCACATCAATATTAAGGAAATGAGAGCATTGATATTGGCCATCTAGATCTTCAAGGATCGACTCCTGCCAGGAGTGCTGAGGTGGTACACAGACAACACCACTGTGCTGTGGTACATCAACAAACGGGGAGGGCAAGGTCCTATCTCCAGTGCTGATTTGCTCTGCAGGCGTGGGAAATCGCCCCAGAGAGATAAGTAAACCTTCTATTCATCTGCATACCTTCTGCAAAAAATGTGATGGCAGATACTCTAAGCAGGACCATGACTCAATCCCACAAATGGATGCTAAACAGGGATATGTTCTTGGACCTGGTCCATCGATGGGGTATACCACAAGTGGATCTTTTTGCCTCCCCCGTGAACAGACAACTCCCAAACTTCTTCTCAAGGATACCTTCTCCCGAAGCATGGAGAGGTGGATGCTCTTTCATTGCCCTGAAAGGAGATGTTCACCTATGCATTCCCCACCTTCCCTTTCATTCAAAATGTTCTGCTGAAGATTCTGAGAGAACAAATCTTGTCGGTGACCCCTATTGGCCAAGGCAGCATTGGTTCAACCTAGCACATCATGTAGCTAAAGGCGATCACCACAAGCCACCCCACTGAATGGACCTGCTCACACAGGAGAAGGGAACTCTCATACACCCCCAACTATCCACTCTGAACCTTACATTGTGGGTGATAGGGCTTTAATTCCCTTCAGTCACCTTTACGTAGAGGATGTGCTTCAGGTTCTGCAGGAGGCCAGAAAACCAACTACCAGAAAATCCTATCTATCCAAGTGGAAGAGGTTATCTGTTTGGTGTCTAAAACAAAATATCCAACCAATGACAGTAGAAACCCCCCAGTGGTTTTGTCTTACCTGTGTGATCTGATGAACTCTGTATTGTCTTATTTAAGACACACTTGTTTGCCATCTCAGCATCCCTTCCTCTCATCCCACCTCTAGCTTCTAGACTGGAAGTTAAGCTTTTTCTGAAGTGGTGCTACACCTTAGACCTCCAAGCATGCCCATTCCACTCCCTTGGGATCTAAATTTTGTTCTGGAAAAGTTACCCCTTCCACCTTTTGAGCCAGCCAAGGACTGTTCTCTCCAATACTGCACATGGAAAATTATCCTCTTGGTGGCCATTACTTCAGCCAGAAGGGTGTCCGAACTACAAGCCCTCATGGCATCTTATCCTTTTACAGTTTTACACAAGGACAGGATCTGTTTACGTACTAACCCATCCTTCATGCCCAAAGTGGTCAATGAACTTTCCCTGAATCAGGCCATCAACCTTCTGACCTGCTTCTCTTCGCCTCTAAACTCTGCTGAAAGGATCCTTCACTCCTTGGATGTACATAGACAACTGTAATACTTTTTGGCTAAGACCAAATCCATCCATAAATCAGACAGGCTCTTTGTCTCCTACCACCCAAGGGCCCTGGGTCTTCCTGTTTCTGAGCAAACCATCTTCTAATGGATCTCTAAGACTATTTCCTTTTGCTACACAGCCCATGGCAAAAGACTTCCCTTCCCAGTTAAGGCACATTCCACTAGGGCAGTGTCCCCCTCTGGTGCCTTCTTCCACTTCGTAGTCACTGGTTCCGGGGGCATTCAGTTCTAAGGTAGGTGCGTGCTGATGTCCATTTTATACCAAACATCCGTTTATGGTCGACGTTCGCTGAGAGACGCAGGATGTCACACATACCTTTGTAGCAGCAACTAACTTTTGTAAAATGGCCAGACTTACGAGTCGACTAGAGGCAGACTCCCTCGTGTTATGGATACAGCAGCATATAGAAGAGAAGGACATCTGAAGTTATGGTAAGACTTTACACAACTATACTTTCTTCCTGCTGGATACCTCTCCTTCTCTTTTGGTACAGGCAAACAAAAAAAAAAAAAAAAAAAACAAAGAGAAGACTTTGCATGTGCTGTTCTCCAACTGTGAATCTGGGGAGGAGGATTTATTGTACACAAACCAACTGCAGTACCCATAGCCTACAGTATGGATATGGAGGACTCCATCTCTTCTGATTTCTTGATGGAGGTTGTTTCATTTAATGAAAATATGAGACTCGTGAGAGCATTCCATTTCAAACTGCGGGATCTTGTGAAAGAGCAATTTGCAGCAAAGAAAAGATATTTTGAGCTTTATACATTAAAGCGGTTCATTTGATAAAAGTATGAGACTCTTGGGAGCATTCCATTTCAAACTAGGGGACCTGTTGAAGGAGCTATCGTTTGAAAGGAAAATATATTTTGAGCTTTAGGCATTTAATCAGTACACACAATTTTCCCCCATCAGTCCAAGCTTTCAGCGTTTTTGAAAATGTGTCACTGCAACCAGACCCTTAACTATTTGCCACCAAAAAGTTAGACAGGTTTTACAGGGTTCAGAGATGGTGCATGCAAACATCTGTATAAGAACCAAGAGGCAGATCATGCAGTGGTTTCTTTATATGTTTGAGTGTATTTAAGCTAACACCTAGCCCCAACACTCTACTTAAGAATGAGGAGAGCAGAGTTCTTCATTATTTATTTATTTATATTTGTTGACCGGGAGTGTCCGACTGGACGTAGGTCCATTTTCAGCGGAGGACGGGGAGAAAAGCTCCACAGTTAAAATAAACAGACAGTGGTTACATTGGATTACATAGCGATTAACAATTTACATAGCAATTACTTACAACATATTTACAGATGAAGAACATAGTACATCAGTAGACAACTAGAATCTTTATCTGTGAAGTACATAATAGACATTAACAAATGTTACAAGAAGAAGTTCCTGCTGTATAATAAGTACTGGCTTATGAGCATCTGACCTTGCTATAATCAATGTAGTTAGTGGAGTGGAAAGAAAGGTAGTGGTTGGATGGGGAGGGTGATATTAGAGTGGGAGTTGCAAGGGCATAGCCAGCATGTTTTTAGGTGGGCTTTTAGTAAAGTTTTGAAGTGGGTGCTTGATGGTATGGAGGTAATTGTGGGTGGGAGGGAGTTCCATAATTTGGCTATGGTGCAAGAGAATAGTGCTTCACCAGCAGAGTTATTGGCTTTAGTGATCTGCAAGTGATTTTTGTTGCTGTATCTTAGTGGTCTGGTGGTGCGATAGGTTGGAGTAGATTCTGGAGGGATGGGACATTTAGTGGATGATTTACTAGTTGGTGGGCAAGTGAGAGTTTATACCATTGAAGGAGGTGAGGGAGTTCAGGCCAGCCCAGTTCAGCAAGTGAGAGACAGTGGTGACTACGGTAGGATGCTCCTGTGGCAAATTTGGCGATTTTGTTGTAGCAGGTCTCTAGCTTGTTTAAATCGCATTGCCTTAGGTTGGTATATATTGGACAGGCATAAAGTAGGGTGGAGATAAGGTGGGAATTTGCTATTGAAATCTTTGCTGCTTTGGTGAGAAGTTGCTTATTTCTGTATAGCGCTCCTAGTTTTTTGTGGACTTTTTTTATGGTCAAGGATATGTGAATGTCAAATTTTAGTTTATTGTCTATTTTCACTCCTAGCAATTTGGTGTGTTCATTTGGGTATATAGTGGTGTTGTCTTTTGCTGTGATGTTAAAGTGAGAGTTGTTTTGAGTATGTTTGGTGGGTTGGAAGATGAGTAGTTGAGTATTAATTGGGCATCGGATAACCAAGTTACAACAGAGGAAAAGGCTTCCTGTGTGACTTTTTGCAGTTTGGGTAGGGGCTGGGCTGAGCAGATGATGGTTGAGTCATCTGCGTATTGTATGAGTGTGCCATGTTTGGTGGCAGAGGCTAGATTATTGGTGAAAACGGAAGAGTAGGGGTCCAAGGATGGATCCTTGGGGAACCCCCTATGGAGACAGGTAGTTGGGGAGATATGTCATTCTGCCATACAACGGATTGTTGACGGTCAGACAGGTAACTCTGAAACCAGTTGGTGACCGATTGTGAGAAGGATAGGTTATTGAGGACAGAGATAAGTTGTTTGTGTGGGACTATGTCAAATGCTTTAGATAGGTCTAGGAAAGTAGCAGAGGAGAGATAGCCATTGTTTTTATGCTAAAGGATAGTGTTAGTAAAGGAGAGTAAGGCAGTGGTGGTGCTATGGTTTGGTCGGAAACCATGCTGAGTATTGGAAAGGAGATTGTTAGTAAGGAGGTAGTCTGAGACCTGAGAGTGTATGCATCTCTCTAGTATTTTGGAGAGTGGAGAGAGAATAGCTATGGGGCGGTAATTGGTTAGTTCTGTGGGGGGTCCGCCTTTGTGGAGGGGAATTATATGTGATACTTTTCACAGTGTGGGAACATAACTTTCTGACAGAGATCGGTTAATCAAGATGGATACTGGGTAGGCCAGAGCATCAGCTGCGATTTGTAGGTATTCACTTGGGAGGTTGTCTGCTGCTAATCTGGTGGTCTTAAGTTTAGTTAAGAGTTTTTTTATGTTGGAGGTAGGTACAGGAGAAAAAGAGAAGGCAGTGGGGAGATTACTAGTTGAAGGTGTGGGTTGGAGGGGGGGGTTGTGTTGTTTAGCTAGTGATAGTATGGTTTGTGTGAAGTGTGTGTTGAATGAGGTAGCAATATTTTCTGAGGAGTGAGGGATGTTAGGAGGAGGGGTACTGACTTTATCTGGGTGGAGGATGGAGTTTATGGAGGACCAGAATTGTTTGGGGCTGTGTTGAGAGGAGTCTAGGGCAGACTGGTAGTATTGGAATTTGTCCTGTTTTATTAGCTTTTTGACTCTGCTGCGTAGTTATAGGAATTTCTGTCTAGTTGAGGGGGTTTTGGTTTTGCGCCAGTGCTCCCAGGTTTATCCCTGTTTTTCATTTCTGACTTAGTGGTTTTCTGTAGCTATGGGGAGGGTTGTGCTTTGATTCTGGAAAGTCTTATGGGGGCATGGTAATTAAGGATGCTCAGAAAGGTAGTATTAAAAAATTCAACTGCGTCATCAAGACTGAGGTACTTTAGAAGATGCCAGTAACATTCTTTGAGGGATGAGATGAATGTGAGTGGGTTAAAGTTTAGTTTTTTATGTATTTGACGTTAGATGACAGGTTTAGCTTGGTATAGGTATTTTTTGAGTAGGAATGTTGGGGAGTGATCACTGAGGCTGTCTGATAAGCAGCCTGTTATATATGACTGGGGGCTCTTACTGACTAGTATCCAGTCCAGGGTAGTGTGCTTGCTGGAGTTTTTATTTATCCTGGTTGGCGACTGGACTAGTTGGTTGAAGCCATGAAGGTTTACATGATCGGTTGGATGGTTGCCAGAACAGGATTGCCAGTCAATATTGAAATCACCTAAAATGATAGTTTCTTGGGGGAGATGGTGGGTAGACCAGCTGAGGAGGTTTTCTAGTGGAGGAATGTTTTGGCTAGGTGGGAAGTAGCATCCAATTATATTGATGGTTTTGTTTTGGTTTATTTTGAGGTTGGTATATATTATTTATTCATTGCCTATTTCTGGAGCTGATGATTTTAAGATCTGGATGTTTAGATGCTGTTTAAATATTATAGCTACACCGCCTCCTTTCTTGTTTAGCCGGTCTACTCATAGTATGCCATAACCTGTGGGGAATATTTGCTCACTGGTAATGTGAGGCTTTAGCCAGGTTTCTGTCAGGATGACTATATCTGGGGAGTACAAGTCTATGGTGGCATGGAGTTCATGGACTTTGTTGGATATACTTCTAATATTTAGGCTTAGTAGAAGGAAGTCACTTGGGTTTCTATTGGCTGTAGTATGGGAGAAGTTGTGGTTTCTAGTCTGATTATGAGGATTGGGGTTGGAGATGGTAGGGCCAGGGTTGGGGTGGATATCTCCACTTAGGGCTAGTTTAGATATGCATGAGGTTATTAGTTTTCTCAGTTTTTGAATGTGTTTGTTTATAAGGGAAACTTTATGATTGTGCTCTTTGGGTAATAGGTATGGTGGGAGGGTTACTGTGTAAAGTTGTAGGGATGCTTTATGTTTGAGTAATATAGTTGGTAGAATATGTGGGGGGTATATAGGGATGTTTCTTGAGTTGGTGGGAGGGGAGCTTAGTGAGGGTGAGACATGAGTGGTGGTGTGAGTAGTAGTACAGTGGTAGTGGTTGAGTGGGGGAATGATGGAGCTTTGGTAGGATGTAAGATATGCAAGGAGAGTGCATGCCGTGAGCATAGGTAAGGTATGCCTGTACGTGTTAGTTGAGGAGGTGTGATAGTAGTGGGAAGATGGAGGAGGTAGTGTTGGGTTAGTGCTGTGGTTGGCTACTGGAAAGATGGGAGGGGTTTGTGAGTGTAATAAAGGTGGGACCACTGGGGGGCGGGAGGGAATAGAGGGCAGGGTGGGGAGCGAAGCGGGTAGAGACCCTGTTAGTTGCTCTTATGAGGGGGCTGGAAACACTCAGTTAACAGAGTTAACTGATAAATGAACATATAATAGTGACAAGGGTGGTTGTAGTTGTAAAAATGGTGCCTGCCACAGGTAATATTTATTAACTTTGGGATTGTCTTAAGGTAATAAACAGGGGAGGGGAGAACAAGGGTGTGAGCAGGCAGTTCTTTGTACTGCTGCTAATGAGCCAAAGCAAAGACAAGCTTGTGTTTAAGAAACAATCACAATTGACCAAGGACTGCTCTGAAACTGTAAGTCATTTCTTAACCATTTCCCAGGTGGAAAAACAGGATAACCTTGTATCAGTAGGCTACTGTGGTCTCAGTTTAAATTAACAAACACACAGTATTGATCAGTTATGGATACTATTTGCTAATAGAAGGGAATAAGAGAGAAAGTGGAAGATGAGTGTGTGTGTGTGTGTGTGGGGGGGGGGGGGGTGCTTACAAGCTAAAGCAGAGTGCTCTCCAGGGGAAAATGAATATTGGCTCAGATAGGTAGGCACATACTCAAAGTTAACTTTAGCTGTTTGCAGACAGTTCAGACCTGGACTGCGCTTTTCTTATAAGAATGATAAAGGTGGTACCGCAGTTGAATACTTAAGAGTGGTGTTAGATTCAAAGTTAACTTTAGCTGTTTGCGGACAGTTAAGACCCGGACTGCGCTTTTCTTATAAGAATGATAATGTGGTACCTCAGTTGAATACTTAAGAGTGGTGTTAGGTTGGAGAGACACTGAGCTCCTTCATGGGGCCTGTAGCAGAGTGGATTGTAGTTGTAAAAATGGTAGGTCCACAGGTTTGGTCCACCTGGGTGATAGAAACATTAGTTGTCAATTTCATATGATCTAGTACTAGTAAATATTCTGAAGCATTTCACAGGGATAACACTGATTGTCTCTGGTGAGACTACCAGGCAGAGATTATTAAGGCTCACACAGCAGCTAATGTGGGCAAGCACTTAATGAAATGCAGTTATTAATGCTGTGGATTTCTTTGTATAGGCATGAGACATGTTTAACTTAGAATCTAGACCCTTCTGGAAGATGACAGGTAACAAATATTTAACAGTCTTGGATAAAGAGTTATTTTCTGGAGCTTCCTCCCATGATGTTTTTAGAAATCTAAAAGAGAAAAGTAAAACCCTCCAATAATTAAAATGACCATGTCCTGTAGTCCTGTCTCGCCTTCATTCTTACATATGGGATCGGAGCCGATCCTCTGCTCCGACTCGGCCTATTTACAAGCTCGAAGTCTGCTAGTTGGCTCGTGGCTAAGTAGGTATCCCATGGTGCACCAGTACAATCCCCAGATCTCGTTTGCCTCGTCGATGAGTTCGGATGTGCTTCTTCTTGGCTGTGGCTAGGTTTTACACATTTTCTTCAAAAATTTGGATAAATCTTCTATTTTCAATTTTGAAAGTGTTATCTAGCATTTTATAGCTATAGTTAGTGTAGCATTTGCATTTAGATAGTTAGCGTTTAGTAGAGCGCCTTTTTTGTGCATTTTAAGTACAGTTGGCCGTTGGTTTTATAGTACTTGGTATCCTGTGTGCCAGTTATTACTTCGTTATTAGTTGTTTAGACTAATATATGACTGTTTTCATACCTTTGATATTAGTAGTTGTAGGCGCCTTTTGCGCTTAGTTTAGTTTGTGTGCGCTTGCTTAAATACTGTAAATAATAACTTTTTGCGGAGCTTCCGCTTGCTGATATTTTTTGTTAGTAGTGTTACTGACAGAACGAGGTTCTGTTGACCTTGTTCTTTGTGTTTTCCTCAATTCAGACTGTATTCCTGTTCCAGTGTGTGTGCGAATCTCTCTACTGGTTTCTGTGCCCCCTAGGTCTGTTTTAGTTGGAGGACCTAGTTTCCCTTTCTTTCCTACCCGGGCTAGGCCCGTTTAAGTTAGAGGACCTAGTCCTCGTGGTGTTTTTTTACTGTTCCTGTAGGGCTAGGCCCGTTTAAGTTAGAGGTCCTAGTCCTCCCACTTTTTTCATGTGTGTGTGTGTGTGTGTGTGTGTGTGTGTGTGTGTGTGTTCATCTTTTGTGAGATGTCTAAGGAAGGCAAGGACCATAAGCCATCTGGCATTTAAAAAAATGCATAAAATGCTCTCAGAAGATGTCCATAATGGATGGCCACAGTAACTGCGTTTACTGTCTTGGGGCCATCCACTTACAAGAAACTTGCTTATTTTGCCAGTCTTTTAGTGCTAGAGTGTTGCAAGAAAGAAAAAATAAGCTCATTCTAAAAGGTCTCTTAAAGATCAGGCTAGCTATTCCTCCTCTGCTAGATCTCAGGGATCTAAAAAGGAAAAGTCCAAATCCTCTAAGAGGTCCTCCCCTGCACTGGCTGGTGTCTCGGAGCTGCCTCTTAAAATTACTAAGCCTGACAAAATTACTGCCTCATCGGGTACACTGAGTTTGGAGCCGATCAAGAGTGTTACTTCTGTGGTTACAGGGTCAGCGCCAAGTAGTTCAGAGCCGACCACTGAGAGTATTCAACGGAGCCGGTCTATGGACCCTTTACCGGTCTCTCCTACATTAAAGTCACCTATACTGCAGAGATCCCGTTCTCCTACTCTGTCCTCCAGGAGTTTATCGGAAGATGATGTGGAGAGGGTAGTGCTGAGACTGCTGAAGTCATCTGCCTTACCTAAATTGTTGTTGGCTCCAACGCAGTCGGTTCTGGGGTCACTCGAGCTTGTTCCCCCCTTTGGTGATTCCTCCTCCGAGCCATGCTGGCCTTTTGGAGCCAGAGCGTTTGGTACCACTGGTGGAATCCTCGGTTCCAGCTCCCCCTGAGGTTGTTTCGGAGCCGAGTTCCGCTCCGACACACTCTGTGCCCTCCGTGGTGTCTAGGAGCTGAAGCTCCCCGATCGGCCCTGACAGGGACACCTGGAACCGAACCTCTTCGGTTCCGAGCCTTCCTCTCGGCGTGTCAGTGAGGGTGAGCTCAGACCCTACATGTATCTCGGAGCCGATGGCATCCTCGGAGCCGAGGATGTCTTCAGAGCCAGAGAAGTCGGCATTCGAGATGATGAGTGTGCTGTCCCAATCATCAGCTCCTACCAAGGGTACCGACACTCTTCCCCCTAGGGCACCTAATTCTGTCTCAGCTCCTACGCTCTCTCTCTGGACAGCAGAAACCTGCAGCATCAGGAGCTACCGGCTGGTGGCCCCCACTCTTCCGAAACCTCCCCAGAATATCCTTCTGAGGAGCCTCCATGGAAGAGAACATGCAAGAGGAAGCATGTAGACTCCCAGGATGAGTTTCTTACTTCGGACACTGACCTCGAGGAATCAGAAGGGTCCCCCAAGTTGTCCTCTGATGATGATTGCTTCGTAGACATCTTGGAAATCCTTAAGCAGAGGTGCAGCTGGCCCACTGTCACCCCTTCTGATGAGTCTGTGTACCTGAAGGCTTTCGGATCTCAACCTTCAGCCACTTGGGTGTCTCCACCCTTTGACAAACTGATGGAGCTAGCTAGTTGGAAGGTGTCGGATACTCCTCATGCCATGGAGCCAGTCCCCAGGAGACCAAATAAGTTTCTTTCTGTGCCCAGGGAAAAGAAATTCTTGTCTAAACGTGTTCCCGTAGATGCCATGGTGGTGGCGACGGCCACTTAGAAGGAGCTAGCGGAAACTTCTTCTGTCCATCCGCCGAATAAGGAGTCTCGAACAATGGACAGATACGGGAAGCGTATCTTCTCGTCAGCGGCATTTACTCTTAGATCACTGAACTACTTTACACATTTCACGAGGCTTCAGAGAGATCTATTTAAGGAATTAGGAAATTCTCTACAAGGTACAAGTACTGAGGGAGACAAGGTGTCTGCCCAGATGTTCATCGTAATTCACTGTTGCAGTCATTACATTTGGGTAATCTGTTGGCAGGTTGCCCTCAGTCGGCCTGATTAACAAAGTCTTGGGTCCTGCGTCGGTTGCTGTCTCTTCTTCCATGATGTCAGATCGTCAGGGGTATAAAACATGCAGCCGATGCCATTACATCAGTCTTTCTTGCCGCGCTGTGCCCGAAGCAGAAGCAATTCACAAGTGCTGGTCGGCCGACTCCTGAAATTTTCATTTTCGAGTTTCAGAATCGAGGTCTTCAACTAAAAGCTAAGTACCCCGTTGGGGAAACTTTTTCTTTCTCCTTACCGATGTCAGTAAAAATTAATAATTATATTACTTGTGGGAAGCAAATACCTCATAAGGACTTTCATTTGCACTGTATTCCTTGCCTAAGCCCTGACCACGACGTACCTTGCTGTTGGTTTTGTGCTTTATTTAATCAGTGCACTATCCGTCATCTGTACAGTTTTGCTTCAAAATATTTTGGTTCTCGGTTTAATTATCCAGAAATGATGTCAGTTAGCCATCCGACTACCAAAATACCGAAAAAACACAAAGAAAAAGACAGAGACAGGCTTTTGAGGTCCAAAACTGCCGACAACGCTTCTCCTAAGCCAGTCGCCAGTTCGCCGGTACTCAGTGAGGCGCTTTTGCAGCCCCTGATACCTGCTACTTCTGATTCGCAGGCCTCTACTGAGACCCATTCGGAGTCCGGTATGCCGCGAGATACTTCACATATGGAGCCCACGGATGTATCTGCCTTGGATGGGTCCAGAGCCGCTGAGCAGGCACCGGCTTCTGAGGGTGTATTCAGGCCTACAGACTTGCATATTAAACAGACTCCAACTTCAGTGCTAAGGCCTAAATCTCGATCTTTGTCTAAAAAAATCAATGCCCAGGCCCCTATACCTAAAAAGCAAATGATCAAAATGGCTGAAGATTTAATTACTGTAATTAGGGGTAGTGAACCCCCCCCCCCCCAAGAGGCCTAGGATTGAATTTGACTATGAATCTTCTGAACAGGACTCTGTTTCTTCTGACTCTTCTAATGATCTGGATTTGTCCATACCTACTTATGAGGACTCTGATGCAGAGGATTCCATTCCTTCTGCTTCTCCTCCTGAGGATTTCTCTTTTGGGGAAACTTTACTTACGTTAAGGGAGCATTTCCACTGGGAAAGTCAGGATTTCTCTGAATCCAAAAAGAGGCGTAGGGATTTCCTTCTTCGTCCTTAGCATAGGCCTTTGGCTATACCTCCTGTACTAGATGTTGATGTGTTTTCGGAATCCAGTATGTCCCCTGATTCCTTGCCTCCAGCCCCTAGCAAACCAGACAGGTGCTACAGGGTTCCTGACTCCCACAAATTCCTTTTCAAAATCCTGTTGTGGACCCTGAAATCATTTCTCAGGGGCCCAAGGGCATTAAGGCTTCTACTGCTAAAAATCCTACCCCTTCTGATAGAGACTCCAGGGCGCTGGATAGATGGGGTAAAAAGGTTTAAACTTCTGCAACCGTAGCAATCAGGGTTTTAAATTGTCAATTTCATATGCTAAAATATCAACAGCATATCATGGGACTGCTTAAACAGAAAATGATGTTGATTTCTGACTGTGTGGGGAATAAAGATTTGCAGGATTTATTGCATTCAGCTGAACAAGTTGGCAAACATACTTTGCAATGTGTTTTTGGTTCTTTAGAGGCCTCTTGTAGGGCTGCTGTTACTGGGTCTGTGCTTAGAAGGCATGCTTGGCTTAAGGAGCAATCTTTGCCTGGTCATGTTAAAGCAAAACTTTTGGATGCTCCTTTACAGCAGGACTGCCTATTTGGCAGTAAGGCTGAAGAAGTTCTAAAAAAAATGGGAGATGAAGCTAAATCTATGCAAACTGTGAAAGATTTCTTATAAGTGCAACCTCCTAGATTTAGTAGGCATTGGCGTACTAAGAACTGGTCCTTTCCAGCTCCTTTCAGAGCCACTACGGCCAAACCCAGACATTCCAAAAGCACCAGGTTTCAGTCCCAAGGGACTTTCAGAACTAAGCAATGGGGTGCTTCCACTTCCAAATCTGGAAACAACAAGGCACCACCCTATGGTAAACAGTCTCAATGACTTTCCTTTGAAATTACCAAGCACTTACCTCTTAGTCGCCCCTTTGGGGGGGAAACTGGCTCCTCATTCAAAGAACTGGCAACTTATAACCCAGGACAAATGGGTTTTAAATATAGTGTCCTAGGGATACAGATTTCATTTCCACACACTGCCAACTCCAAACAGGTGGCCAGACCTGCCCCCAAATCAGTGGGCAGAGGCTCAGAAATAAGTTATTTCCTTCCTAAACATGGGGGTTATTCAGCTAGTACCAGAAGAGGAAAAAGGACAAGGTTTCTGTTCCAGACTTTTCCTGGTACCCAGAAAAGACAAATCATGGCCACCAATTCTGGACCTGTCTCCTCTAAACACCTTTCTGGACATTCCAAAATTCAAGATGCTGACTCTTCACCAGTTACTTCCTATGCTAGGCAAGGACGCCTGGTTGGCAACTCTCGACTTAAAAGAGGCTTACCTGCATATCCCAATCAGGGAATCTTGTAGAAGATTCCTACGCTTCAAAGCAGGCTGCATGCATTATCACTTCTCTGCACTGCCCTTTGGGTTGTCTACTGCGCCCAGGGTATTCACAAAGTGCCTGGCTCCAGTAATTGCATTTTGCAAGCAAAGAAATATTCAGATATATCCATACCTGGATGATTGTCTAATTCAGGCAGAAAACCAGGCCATTCTTCTAAAACATCTGGCGTTTGTAAAAAGAGTTCTAACCTGTCTAGGGTACACCATAAACGAAAAGAAATCTCAACTGGTACCCTCTCAAAAGATCACATTCCTGGGTGCAAGCTTGAATACAACTGCCCAGATGGCTTTCCTTACGCCAGAAAAGCAAATTCATTTGGTAACTTGCTTCAAACAGATGTCCACAAAACCCCTGCTATCTGCAAGACAAATACTGCAAGCCTTGGAGTTCATGGCCTCCTGCATTCCTCTAATTCCATATGCAAGACTGCATATGAGGAAACTTCAGTGGTACTTAAAAAGTTTATGGAGTCAACATTGTCGCAGCCTGGAAACAATGATTCCTATCATACCTTGCCTTCACCTATAGTTCCTGTGGTGGGCAGTGGCCTGCCACCAAAACAAGGGACTGCCATTCACACCACCCCCTGCCGGCCAAACCCTGACTACAGACGCATCAGACTATGGGGGGGGGGGGCTCATCTGGCAGGGAAGTGCATTCAGGGCAAATGGAGCCCAAATCAAATGCACCTTCATATCAGTCAAAAAGAAATGCTAGCTGTACAGAATACACTGACAGCCTTCAAGGACTACCTTCATCCAGGACAATTGCTGATAAAGACGGACAACACCACAGTTATGAGGTAAATTAACAAGCAGGCGGGTACACATCCCTACCCCCTCTGCAGACTAGCCATGGCATTGTGGAACACGGCCTTGAGCTACTACGTACAACTACAAGCTCAATTCCTGCCAGGAAAGCAGAATGTTCTGGAAGACGAACTAAGCAGAAATCTCACGGACCCTCACGAATGGAAACTGGAACCACGGATTTTCAACATGTTGACATGCAAATGGGGGAGCCCAGACATAGATCTTTTTGCCTCACCCCAGAACTATCAGTTGGACAAATTTTGCACAAGAACTCACCACAAAAAAGCCTGGAAAGTGGATGCTCTGTCCTTCAGCTGGAAAAACCTATCAGTCTATGCCTTTCCCCCTCTGCCTTTGCTCTCCAAAGTTCTACAAAAAGTCAAACAGGGCAAAGCAAAAATGATTTTGATTGCTCCAGACTGGCCTCGCCAACACTGGTACCCACTCATGCGCAATGTCTCACAGATTTCTTTGTGGCACCTACCTCAGACACCTTCCTTACTGTCTCAGCAGGAGAACCCAATTCTGTTCCCTCACCTCCAAACATTGAATCTTGCAGCTTGGCTAATCAGTTCCCCCTTAGCATCCCTCGGCAAACCTGTGATGGATGTCATTTTGGAGGCAAGAAGACCTAGTACTAGAAAATCTTATGCTGACAAATGGAAATGATTCTGTGCCTGGAATCAATCTCAGGGGATGAGCACAGCAGTGCCCAATTTACCTCAGTTTTTGCAATGTTTAACTGAGATGCTTCACAAGGGCCTGTCTTTTTCTTCCATAAAAATCCATGCCTCAGCCATTTCAGCTCATTGCAACACAGACCCACCCCCTTCTCGCAACCTCTTCTGAAGCAGTATCTCAGAGGGGCCAAAAACTTGAGACAACCAAGGAGAGCTCCAACCCCTGCCTGGGACCTTAACTTTGTAGTGGAGAAACTCACTTTATCTCCTTTCGAGCCAGCTGCAACTGCAGACTTAACATTTCTTTCCTGGAAAACAGCCTTCCTTTTAGCAATCACTTCAGCTAGAAGGATATCTGAATTACAGGCCGTTATGGCAGTGGAGCCTTTCATCATCTTTCATGCGGACAAGGTGTCATTCAGGACCAATCCGTCATTCATGCCCAAGGTGGTATTAAATGTGGCTCTTAATTCATTTGCCAACTTTCTTTCCCAAACCACAGAACAAGGGAGAGCGGATTCTGCATTCATTGCATGTACACAGACAACTTAGATTCTACTTGGACAGAACTAAATCTCAAAGAACATCTGAACAACTGCTGGTAGCATTTGCTGCAGAGGCAGAGGGGAAGGCTATTTCAAAACAAACTATTTCTAAATGGATAAGCCATTGTATTCATTTCTGTTATAAGCACCATGGAAAACCTATCCACCCAGGGGATCAGATCTCATTCCACCAGGGCTGCATCTGCTTCAGCAGCCTTTCTCAGAGATGTTCCTACCAGGGATATTCTAGAAGCTGCTACCTGGAGTTCAGTTCATACTTTCACCAAGCATTATCACTTACCAATTTTCTCCAAATCCAGAGCTGGCTTTGCCACTGCTGTTTTGCAGGGCCTTATAGCTGTTCCTAATGCTGTATAAATCCATCCTCCCAACATTAGCTTTGGGAATCTACCCAAATGTAATAACTGCAACAGTGAAACACGATGAACATAGTACAATTGTGTACATTTACCGTAAATGTAGATGTTCGAGTGTATTCACTTCCTGGTTACCCTCCCTCCAACCCCCAGTTTTTCTTTTACAATACCTCTTCTTTCTTTTACTATGCTTTAAAACCTTTTTGGTGCATTTGCTTTTGTTTGTAGATATATTTTTGTGTTTCTAATATATATGCATTTTGCTCCCCATTTGGGGGGCACCTGACATCTGGGGCAAGAAAAACTGATGTAATGGCATTGGCTGCATGTTTTATACCCCTGACGTCATGGAAGAAGAGACAGCAACCGACGCAGGACCCAAGACTTTGTTAATCAGGCCGACTGAGGGCAACCTGCCAGCAGATTATCCAAATGTAATGACTGCAACAATGAATACACTCGAACATCTACATTTATGGTAAGTGTACACAACTGTACTTTGTCCACCTTGAACTCTATTGTCAACTCATCCATGAGGCTTATATCATATGCAGCCGATGGTGCGAGTAGAGCAGCGGGTTCAAGAATTTCCCTAAGACGTCATTCCTGGATGCGTTTGTGTAATTTTGCAGAACCGTTCAAGTCTACCTTTACCATCTCCCCCTTCGACAGTTCTTCACTGTTTGGACCCAAGGTAAAGGACACACCCGGTGTGAACAAGAAGGGAAAACACTCTCTGCAGTGGGAGTACGTTTTACTGTCCCCTCTAGACCATACCCTAAGGGTCAGAGAGGTGGTAAAATGTTGTTCAAGAAGTCCCAGAGGTTTTTCCAAGATGCACAGGGTGACTCCTCCTTCAGAGGCAGAGGAGGAGGAAATGGTAGACGTCGCCCTAGAGGCTGTGGCAGACCGCAAACCCAGGGAGGCCACAATTCGTCTTGGGGCCGGCCTTACCAGCGCTCCTGATGTAGGGACCGACTGTGCTTCTCTGGAGTTGGTCGGGGGTCACATTTCTTTGTATCCAGAAGCCTGGCTAAGTATCACTCAAGACAAATGCGTACAAAGAATTATTACCAGAGGTCATGTCATACCATTTTCTCTGCCACCCTATGTTCCCAAAAGGATCCCGGATGTTCCACCCAATCACAGGGATCAGGCAACTGTGGAGGTCAACAATTTGCTGGTAGAAAGAGTCATCCAAACCATCCCAGCAGACCAAATAGGATCCAGAACTTACTCCAGATATTTAGTGCCAAAACGTTCAGGGGACTGGAAGCCCATTTTGAAACCTCAGCAGATTGAACAAATCAGTAAAGAACGACAAGTTCCAGATGGTGGCACTGCAGTCTGTACTCCCATTTCTAGGGAAAGACACTTGAATGTGCTCAATAGACCTCCAAGACGCTTACTACCACATAAAAATGGACAGGGCGTCGAGGTGCCATCTACGCTTCTGGCTGGGAGCCAGACATTACCAGTTTCGTGCTCTGCCCTTTGGTCTCACCACAGCCCCCAGAGTGTTCATCAAGTGTATGGCAGTAGTGACAGCTCACCTGAGACATCTAGGATTCCAGGTGTTTCCATATCTGGACGACTGGCTCCTGACCTTCCCCCACCAGGCATCTACTTCTTCAGACCAGGGATGCTACCATTCAACTTTGTGCCCAGTTGGGGATTTCTATCAGTTAGGAAAAATCTGCCTTATTGCCCTCTCAATTTGTGAATTTTATAGGCGCAGAGATAGACACAGTAGACATGTTGGCTTGTCTTCCTGTAGAAAGAGCACAGAATCTGGTTCTTCAAATTCACCGTCTTCTCCCCCTATGAAAGGTCAAGGCCAAGACTATTCTGAAGCTTCTAGGGACCATGGCTTCCACCATACTACTAGTGCCGCTAGCCAGACTACACATGAGGGTTTTTCAGTTTTCTGCTGTTGTCCCAGTTGTCCTTTCAACACCTACCATTATCTCATCACATACTGCTGACAGGCTCTTGCAAGAAGGACCTCATTTGCTGGACTCTACCCAACCAGTTAACCAAGGGTACTTCATTTGTCCCTCGCCAACCCGTTGCCACTGTGACCACGGATGCCTCTCAGATAGAGTGGTGGAGCATTATCTAGGCAGGACTGTCCAAGGCACATGGCAAGATCATGAAGCTCAACTGCATATCAACGTTCTAGAGATGAGGGCGGAGCTGCTGGCATTGCAAGCACTTCACGACCTTCTGCCTCTTGGGACGATTGCGATACAATCAAAAGACATGTCGGTAGTATGGTATATCAACAAGGCAGAACCAGATCATACCCACTTTGTCGAGAGGCCTTTAAAGTTTGGAAATGGGCGATATCTTCCCAGCGTTTCATGGTGGCAATGCACATTCCAGGGACAACCAACATGATAGCCGACAAGCGCAGCCGGGCAATCTTGATGCCTCACGAGTGGTCTCTGAAACAGGAAATAGCAGAGCAGATTTTCCGCAGATGAGGACAGCCTTGCTGAAATCTCTTTGCCAGCCCGATCAATGGCAAATGCAACTGCTGTTTCTTCCTCATCCCCCCTCCGGGGGAGTCACCGAGAGATGCACTTGTTCACGATTGGCCCCTGGGTCTCTTTTATGCTTTTTCTCCTTTTCCTCATACCCAAGGTGATTCAGAAAGCGAAAGAGCTGGGAAGTAAACTGATCCTCATTGCTCCTTACTGACCTCGTCAGGTGTGTCCAGATTTTTGATATTTTCAGGTTGAGAGGTATGATGGGGTGAATGACCTTAGATGTTCTACCCAGAGGGACATGCAGAAGGATATGATTGAGCATTGCTATGTATGTATATGAGGCAGGGAAGATACTGGTCTTGAATGGCATTTTGCCAACACCCAGAATGATGCTCAGATTCAAAGGCAAGATAATTGGCTTTAATAATTGGCTATGTGGCTGGTGTCATTCTAGAGGGGATCCAGTATGTCTTATCTTGGGAAGAGATGACTAACAAGCCTTCCTGCTTTGAAGGGCGGCCTGCACATCTCTTCGCTTCCCCCGTAATGCCTTTCTAAACAGAGTCCATTTAAAGGACCTTCCAACCTAGTTAATTCTGATTTGGAACACTGTAATATGATATTACTCAGTGCTAGGAGTCAACAAAAATTATTTATTTATTTTATTTTATTTTGCATTTTGTTGACCAGGCTAGTCTACCCGGATATATGTCCATTTTCAGTAGAGGCCTGGGGAGATAAGTTCCAATGAAAAACAATGACAAAAATCATATACAAATTAAGGTAAACAATGCATAGTGCAGGTACATTAGTAAGATATAATCGAGAGATCAGAAGTAAATAACTTAGTGGAAAATAATCAGGTATAAGTGGTATAATGCACATGATATACAGGTGAGTAAGGCAGTTGATTATATACAATTAATTAGTTCAAAAATATTCACATTGATGTCTTTAAGAAGATGTAAGGAATAATATGTAGAAGAAGGATTGCTGTTATTTAGATAAGGAAGTTGATTACTGAGAAGAAGATGAGTAGGCTGAATGTAGTAAGAGGAGCTAGTTAATCAGTCAGGTTCAGTACAGGAGCACAGCCAGTGTCTTTTGAGGAAAAGTTTCAGTTTGGTCTTGAAAAGTGATATAGAGGGAATTGAGGAAAGTTCACTGGGGAGAAGGTTCCAGGATTTTCCAACAGTATTAGAGAAGAGAGAGTCCCCAGCCCTGTTGTTAGATTTACAAATATTGACAAGAGGTTTATGTGATGATCGTAAGCTCGTGAGGTTATTGTAGGGGGTGATGAGGGTAGATAGTATGGGGGTATTTGTAGGTCGGTAAAGAGTTTTATGGACAATGGTCAGTTGGTGGAATTTAAGGTGATTTTGAAATTCAAGCCATCCTAGCTGTTTTAAATTGTAACAGTGGTGGGTTCTAAAAGGGTTGCCTGTAGCAAATCTGGCTATGTTATTGTAGGAGTTTTCCATTTTATTAAGGTTGTTTTTAGATAGATTAGTGTATGTAGGTGAGGCATAGAGGAGAGTAGAGATTAAGTGGGTCTGAGTGGCAGTTGTTCTAGCTGCAGGAGAGAGGAAGGGTTTGATCCTGTAGCTAGAGCCTAGTTTTCTATTGATAGTTTTTAGAGTATTGTTGACATGGGTGTTGAAGCTGAAGTTATCTGTAGTGTTACCTAGTAGTTTGGTAGTTGGATCTGGGGATATGAGAGTACCATTATTGGATGGGATAGTGAAATCTATAGGGGGTACTTGCAAGTAGGTGTAAAAAGCTATGTACAGCGCTATGTAAACCATTGTTCAACTCTGTTAAACACCTTTTGGGTAAGGGAGTGAAGTGCAGATACTGATGTGGCTGAGCATATAAGTGTGGAGTCGTCTGCGTATTGAATGCAAGTAGCTTGGGGCATTTCTAGGTGAAGGTCATTAATAAATATAGAAAACAGAAAGGGTCCTAATATGGACCCTTGGGGGACACCAAGGTCAACAGGCAGGTGGGTAGATAGAGTATTATGCCAAAGAACAGCCTGTTTGTTTTGTAAGTAGGACTGGAACCATGTTATAGCTAGTGCATCTAGTGACAGGGAGTTGATGATATTTAAAAGTATCTGGTGATTTACCATATGGAATGCCTTAGACAGATCTATAAACAGTGCAGAGGAAAGCATATTGAGGTTATGTTTTTTGTTCATACAGTCAGTAAAGGAAAGCAGGGCAGTAGTAGTGCTGTGGGAAGGTCTGAAACCATGTTGACAGCTGGACAGTAAATTTTTTGGATTAGGTGGTCTAGCAATTGCTTGTGGATACATTTTCCATGATCCTAGCCAAGGGAGAAAGTAGGGCTATGGGACAGTAAATGGAGAATTCAGTAGAGTTCCCACCCTTATGCAGGGGGATAATATGGGAGACTTTCCAGATTTTAGGGATGTGTCCTTCACTGATGGTTCTGTTGATGAGAATGGAAATGGGATAGGCAATGGACTTGGCTGCTAACTGTAGATATTTAGTAGGTAGTTGGTCGGCTGAAGGAGAGCATGGTTTCAGTTTTAGGAGAAGGGTAAGAATATATGTTGTTGGGATAAGTTGGAAGAGAAATGGAGGGGGGAGATAGTGTTAGAGTTAGAGTGAAGTTTTGAGTAGATAACTGACTGGCAAGAGTTTGAATGGCCTCAGTGAAAAAAGGTATTAACTCATTACATCCGAGTGACACCTCCACGTGCATCTGCAGTTACCTCCTACTGACGCCTCTAGGTGTCAAACATTGCTTGTTCATATTTGCATTAATACTTCCCAAACCATGCTACATACAAGGTATCAGACGATTTTACGTTGAAGCATACATGATGGCAAACATAAGTGTATTGATATTTGACCTCTGTCAATGAGTATTTGTTAGAACTGTAAGACGATAACTTCATTTTTTTAAAGGCTCAAGCCGCACCCACTGGGAGTTAAAGGTACACACTCAAAAGAGCTATACTGGAGCGAATGAGTTAAAGGCATTAGCAGTCTGCTTGGGATTCTCCTGGTCTGTGCCTTGTGGGTTTGGTGTGATGGATTGCTCTGGGCGTAGTAACTGGTTAATACTTGCCCAGAACTTTTGTGGTTTCTTATAGTGGGACTGCTGGAGTAGTAGGTGGTAGTATCTTTTGTCAGACATGATAGCTTTTTTTAGTGCTGTTTCTCAGTTGTCTGAAGTTTTGCTGGTCTACAGTGTTTTTACTTAAACAATATTGATTCCAGGATTTATTTCTGAGATGGATTTTCTGCTTGGTTTCTTTTGAGAGCCATGGGACAGATTTAGTTCTCATTCTGATAGAGTGGGTTGATGCATGGTGGTCTAGTATGGTTAGGAATTTAGAATTAAAGTAATTAACAGCTTCCTCAAGTGGGAGTTTTTTTTAAGGGAAACCAGTTATATGCTCTTAGTTCATTTTGGAAGAGATTGGGGTTAAAGCTTTTCTTGGGTCTGATAGTCCTATAAATGGTTGGAATGGGTGGATTGGTTTTAAGTCTGGTTATATAGGCAAGTGAGTGATCACTTATGTCATCAGGGTGGGTTCCAACTTCATAAGTTTGGGCATGGTTATTTATGAAAATCCAATCTAAGGTATTTTCCTTCTTATTAGGCTTGTTTATCCTGGTAGGGAAGGTAATCATTTGAATAAATCCAAATAGGTTTATATGGGTGGTAGGGTGGCTACTACTACAGCTCTTCCAATTAATGTTAGTCACCTAGGATAATGGTTTCTTGGGGTAAGTTCTGAGATAACCAGCATAGGATGGATTCTAAGGTGGCAGTGGTATTACCAGGAGGAAGATAGATGCAGATAAGATAAATAGATTTGAATGTGTTGAGTTGCAGCTTGGTAATAAGGATTTCAGTGTTAGAGTCTTGAGGTAGTTTAAAGTCATAGGTGGCAATCTGTAATCCAGATTTAAATAGGATAGCTATCCCACCACCCTTTTTGGTTGCACGGTCAAGTCGTAAAATATTATAACCGGGTGGGATGACTTCTTTGTCTTTTGTTACAGGTTTGAGCCAAGTTTCTGTTAGACAAAGGATGTCAAAGGAGTAGACTTCTAAGAGAGCATGTAGTTGTGCAACTTTGTTATTTATGTACGTATATTGAGGTGTGCTAATAAGAGTGAGTTTGGTGGTTTGGTAAGTGAATGCATAGTAGAAGTAGTGGGGTTGAGGAGTAGAGTAGTTGTGCCAGTTGTTGGGCCTGGGTTTGGGTGAATGTCTCCATCTTTTAAAGATAGGTGTAGTACTTTCAGTCTAGGATTTGGGAATTTGGAATATGGATGTAGGTATTTTCTAGAATTGGGAGAATTATATTTAATGTGGGCTGCTCTATTGTATTTTGCTAGTAAATAGCTGGATATGGATGTTATGTTAAAATGGCTAGTGAAGATAGGTAGAGAAGGAGAGGTGGTTAGCTTATTGGGGTAGTGAAGGTGTGGATATAATGGGTGTTCATAGGAGGTTAGGAAATAGGCTAATATTAAAGGAGTTAGAAGTGTGAGTGTGAGTAACATATGTAACAGGGTTGGGTTTGGTAGTTTATACATTTTGAAGGGTGAGTTGTAGGTATCGGCTGTGGGCAGCAGGTATAACAGGTGTGGAGAGAGAGAGGTGATGGATGAGATAGGGAGTGGTAATTGAAAGGAGGGAATTGCAGTGGTTGGCCAATGGGAAGGTTAATGTGATAGATGGGAGTGGGAAGGGGTGTGGTTAGATAGTATAAGAGTAGGACTACTGGTGGTGGGTGGGAATTGGGGGTAGGGTAGGGGAGCAGAGTGAGCCCATAGAGCGAACGGAGCTGGTAGAGACAAGTAAGTGAAGAAATGTCAGCAAAACCAATCTGTGAGTAGGTGACTACTGAGGTACTTTCAGTTGATACGGGTAAGTAAGGAGGGTAGGAAACAGTGGCAGTGATAGTAAAGAATACCTGAGTGCAAGTATGTAGTAAAGTATTAGAGTGGGAAATACAGGGCTGGAAAGAGGTCCTAAGACTGGGCAGTAGAAAGTTCCTTAGGCTTCCTTGATAGTTTAGGGTTCAATCACTATTTCAGTTTCAGTTCAATTTTGGGGAGAACAGATAGGTGTACTAGGAACTAGCCTAGTGCAGAGTGCCATCTAGTGGGCAAAAAATATATTACAGCCAAAAACTTGAGAACAGGGATGGATGGTAAAAGGTTTGAGAAGGTTTTATAAACAGTTGCTGGAGATAGTGCAAGGATAGGAAAGAGTATAACTATTAAGGGGTAGAGGGAGGGTATGGCTGCTGGGTAACCTGACTAGGTAGCGTGCTTGAAAGCATGCACAAGTTACAAGGCAAGTGTTCAGCTTTTACCGCTAGGTTTAGATAAACGTGTACTTTCTTGCCTCCTTGGTAGCAGGGTTCCTAAGCAGGACGGCAAGTGACTTTCTATATGGATCAGGTGATTAGAATAGTTTGCAGGGGTCCTTTCACCAGGTAGTTAGACTCTCCAAACCCTAGTGCAGGATAGCTGAATTGAACCTAGGAACGGTGGGGAGAAGAGACATAAAGATGGGGTAAGTAAACAGCCATTTACACAGAAATTAGGGTAGTGAACACAGTATATTAGTTCAACAACACACACATACATTCATTGCTAAGAGTTCAGGCCATTGGCAAAGGCATGCTACTGTATCCGAGTCTAGAGGCATTAGTACATTTTAATCTTACAAGAGATAGGGTAGAGTTCAAGTAGATTAATACAGTCTAGCTAAGAATGCCTTTTACAAAGTACAGCTATGTTCAACTAGTCATAAAATAGTATACACAGTGAGCTCTGAGGCTATTTGTAACATAATATTCAGGTGGTAGCAACCCTTGAGATGTTACATTTGAATTGTTTCCCTGCTAGCGACAACAATAGTACAGGAATATAAAATAGCTTTACAGGTCAAGTAAATTATTTCCACATTGCATAGAAGAAAATTATGCTTATTATATTAAATGGCGTCAAATGCTAATATCAAGTAGCAATCGACAGCAACATGTATCACCGCTCATGCAATTCTGAGGTACCGCAAGCACTTCACCACTTCTATAGTTACCTCGCTTGTGTTGAGAGTAACAAACAGGGAGGCAGCAGCTTGTTGCTTCCAAAACACGGATCTAGGCTAGCATCACCGCTAGGACATTGTAGGCTCTAAAGCTTTATTCAAACGCCGAGCTACCACGGGCAATGTATACGTTGCAGTGCTACCCTAATCCTGACGATGCCCTGGTTGTTCACTAGCATGAGTTCAGCACAATGTGGTTAGGGGAGATAATTTTATGCCCAGTTCCAGTTATTGTGGGGAGATTATAATAGCACTAGGAGAACTGTAACTTTAGCAAAAAACGCAGATCGAGGCTAGCATCACCGCTAGGACATTGTAAGCTCTAAAGCTTTATTCAAATGCTGTGCACCATGGGCAATGTATACATAGCAACGCTACCGTAATCCTGACGATGACCCGATTATTCCCTAGCAAGAGTTCAGCACAATGTGGTCAGGGGAGATAATTTATGCCCAGTTCCAGTTATTATGGGGAGATTATAATAGCGCCAGGAGAACTGTAAATTTAGCAAACTAGAGTTCAGTGCACCTTTGCTCAACACTCAGATCCCAAAGGAGGTATTTAGTACCTTATATTTGTTGTTGGGAGATGATCCTTGACACGCAATTAACTTAAGGCTTTAGGGCGCTACAGTTCAAAACAACAGCTAGACCCTAAAGTTCACTCAGGTTAAAAACAATCAAATAGCTTAGTGGAAGATTGCAAGCAATGTTCGGACAGCCAATAGGGAGTTAGAGCAAGATAACATGCTCGTAACAACCTGAGGATATCTAGAGACTGCTATCACAGCTAAGAGGTTTACAGGGTTTGACCATATTAGCAGGCTGGCTCTGTGCAAGATACATCCAACAAAGTAAGAGCCACGACTACTAGTAAATACCCTTTAAGTGGAATGAGTACCTTAAGGAATAACACAGCTAATTCTAACAGAAGTGGGATAGCTTGCTACAACTCCACATGGTCCTCTCAGAATACAACTGAGCGTTTCCACAATGCGTTCATCAGTACATACTTTAAAACATGCTAGAAATTTAAGAATCTATATTCATTAATGCCATCCAACAGCAGAGCAGTTTAATTTAGCCTGTACAATAAACAGTAATAGTAACAGAAAATAGCTTACAGAGTCGAGAACACTGGGGCCAGGTACGCAGAGCAGCCAGGGGATAGATTCCAGTTACTAAAGATGGCGCCTCGCAGGGCAAGAAGGCTTTATGGGATTAGAAAGGATATGAGGTGGGAAGGGGAGAGGAAAAGAGAAGCGGACAGGTAGTCCAGGAGGGGCTAAAGCCTGAAAGGTTGATAAGTTGAAAGTGGGACGACCTAGGAGAAATGGTAAGAAGGGGAAAGGAAGAGAAACAAACGAGATACATATAGGGTGTGGGGGTAAGGGGAAGAGTTGTATGTGGAGTATGAACAAGAGGCAGATAGGCAGTGGGAAATAGTAGCAGAGCTAGGTCAAGTAAGTGAAGAAACGTCAGCAAAACCAATCTGTGAGTAGTTGACTACTGAGGTACTTTCAGTTGATACTGGTAAGTAAGGAGGGTAGGAAACAGTGGTAGTGATAGTAAAGGATACCTGAGTGCAAGTATGTAGTAATGTATTAGAGTGGGAAATACAGGGCTGGAAAGAGGTCCTAAGACTGGGCAGTAGAAAGTTCCTTAGGCTTCTTTGTTAGTTTAGGGTTCAATCACTATTTCAGTTTCAGTTCAATTCTGGGGAGAACAGATAGGTGTACTATTAACTAGCCTAGTGCAGAGTGCCATCTCGTGGGCAAAAGATATATTACAGCCAAAAACTAGAGAACAGGGATGGATGGTAAAAGGTTTGAGAAGATTTTATAAACAGTTGCTGGAGATAGTGCAAGGATAGGAAAGAGTATAACTATTAAGGGGTAGAGGGAGGGTATGGCTGCTGGGCAACCTGACTAGGTAGCGTGCTTGAAAGCATGCACACATTACAAGGCAAGTGTTCAGCTTTTACCCCTAGGTTTAGATAAACGCATACTTTATTGCCTCCTTGGTAGCAGGGTTCCTAAGCAGGACGGCAAGTGACTTTCTATATGGATCAGATGATTAGAATAGTTTGCAGGGGTCCTTTCACCAGGTAGTTAGACTCTCAACACCCTAGGGCAGGATAGTTGAATTGAATAGAGTCAAGAACGCTGGGGCCAGGTACGCAGAGCAGCTAGGGGGTAGATTCCAGTTACTAAAAAAATGCACAGACTTGAGGCTTTCCTACAGCTTGATAGCTGGATTGACGAGGCAATCCTGTCCACACCAAACAGAATGAGAAATTTAAAAACAAACCCCAGTGGTGGGATACCCGTATAAATAAATTTTGTAGCAAGAGAGAGAAACTGCTTAATGCTTATAAGAAGTCTCATTTAACCTACCTTAAGAGAACACTTAAGCAAATTAGCAAAGAGCTTAGGGGAACTTTTAGGAAGCTCTACTTTGAGTATGAACTGAAAATAGCCACTAAAACTAAAAATATGTACATTTCTTTCTTTAGCTATGTCAAAAAGTTGTGAAGTAATACTCAACAAAATGTTTGGATTTAGTCCATTATAATATTACACTCTCAGACCCAAAGGAAGTAACTAACACACTAGCTAACAAATTTAGTGCAAATTGTAATCTACACACAGTCATAGCCACCTCTTTAGTCACTGTGGAACAAATACTCGCCTTCTCAAAAAATAAGAATACTTCATCCATAAATCCTGATAATCTGCCAGGTTGCCTGATTAACAATGCCAAATGTGACCTTTCTAAGCCCATACATAATCTCTTTAATCTAAGCTTCTCCACTGACTACTTTCTTGAAGCCTGGAAAAACAGTCATTGTAATGCCATTACATAAGGGTGGCCCAACCACAGACCCTGGTAACTATATATACCCATTAGTCTCTCAAGCCTCATTTGTAAAGCTATAGAATGCATTATCTTAGACCTCATTAATCAAGACATTGAAAATCTCTTAACCCTGGACCCTCATCAGATTTGTCAAAGGAAAGTCCTGCCTCTTTAACCTCATTAATTTCTTTGAAAAGGTAACAGAAGCAGTGGATAATGGTTATGCAGTTCATATAGCATATACATTTAGCACTATTCCTGTTGCAAGCATTATTGACAGACTTGTATATCTGAATGTAAATCCTTATATTGTGTGATGGATAGCTAACTGATTGTCTGAAAAAAAAAACTCTGGTTAGAGTTGTAGGTGCCATTTCTTAAAGCAAAAAAAGTTACCAGTGGTGTACCACAACACTCGGTTTTGAGACCTATCTTATTTGGTATTTATTTCTCAGACCTTCAGGCCAGTAAGTTTGCAGACTGTAAATTGGGTGGTATTATTCAATCTTCATCTGACTCACAGTTGCTCCACCATGGGATAGATCATGTTAACAATTGGTGGAAGGAAAATGGTCTCAAATGAAATGAAAAATGTGTCATAGTTCATTTTAGTAAACAAAGCACTTTTACTTAACATATAGTTGATGAGCCCTTGATGAGCCCTTGAATCAGACACTTTTGTAAGAGATTTGGGCACTGTCCTTGATAATTCTTTATTTATTGGACCATCATGTCTCCACTGTAGTTCAGAAAGCCCTTTATCTGGCTCATTTGATTTCCAGAGGCATCTCCACTAGAAACAACGGAGTCTTACTTCTCATTTACTCATATCTTATCAGACCCATGATTGAATGTAATGGGTCTTTTGACATCCATTTGTGTAAACAAAGCACACAGTTTGAGAGACCTCAGAGATTCATAACTAAAAAGATCAGTGGCCTAAAAAATCTTAGTTATCAGGAGAGATTGTCAGTCCTTTCTCTGCACTCAGTCTCTTACATACTGTTCTCTGGAGATCTGTGCCTAGTATTTTGAGCCATGATAGATTCAGACCTATTTGACCTCCTGTTCCTTTGTAGAACTAATTGTGCCTCAAATACTCAGTTAAAGGAACCACCATATTTCCTGTTTGTGAAATGGGCTGCCCATATATATTAAGCAGAGTACTTCCCTAGCAGTCTTTAAAATCAGTCTAGATGACTGGATGGGGATTACAAATTTCTCCTTGAATGTGTGAGGAAAGTCTACTAAATGGGGAACACTCTAATCAGTACAGGGTGATGTGGCTGAGCTTCAGGATAGTCTCCTTGGCCCTAAGCTTAATAAAAAGCCTATGAACCTATAAAGGATGCTTACATTTGCCTGTTGTGAAGTTTGTGCTATACCTAGGTTCTTCAGCAATTGTGTGATAGTAGTATTTACCCATCTAAGACTTGGGGGGTATCCACAACTGTCCTTAATTCAAGACTGTCTTATTCAAGGCAGCACTTTGGATGAACTGCAGGAGACAAGCAGGATGCATCTCTTTCTGCTTGGAAAACATGTGAATGTAACTGAGCATTCATATGTATTGCATCATTCCATCCACTTACTCCTAGGAACAGTGTTGGATACATCATCTTGCGGAATGTCTTTCTCAACAGAAATCACATCTCATACAGCCAGTTCTTCCTAACATGTCACAGAAGCAGACTGTTATAGCAAAAGCCTTCCTGAGGGGTCTGGGCACACTTCAGCCTCTATTTTGTTGATCCTTTTAGCCAGACTGCATGTGGGAGAGAGAAATCCATTTGTATGTTAGAAATGTTTGGAAGCAGCACAGCTAATTGCTGGATTAGGAAATCCCCATGATCCTATACATCAAGTAGCCTGTAGTCCAGGACTGCCTGTTATAATGCTAGACACAACTCCGGAACTAACTGCGAATGCCTTAGATGTAATGTGGACATAAAACTGGGCCTCATCATGTTTCAGGGTTCCTGGTCCTTAGAGCTAAGGTACAGAAACTTCATTGTAAAGGAGGCTGTGGCAGTACAGTATGATCCCAAGACCTTCAGTGCAGTCATACAGTCAAGAGTGCTCAGGATAATGATTGACAAATGCTACAATGATGTAGTAGGGAGATGAAATGTGTTCCTTCTCCTTCAGTAGAAGCAATGAAAGCATGAAACCTGAACATCCCCATGAATATACATCTTGGGGGGGGGGGGGTGCATCTGTAGCCAACAAAATTTTGTGGCAGATTATCTGAGCTGGAAAATAGGCAGTCTGCACAGATGGAAGTTAGATCAGACAGCCTTCTTACCCATGGCAAAGAGTGAATGTGGTGCCAGAAGCCTTAATACATAATATCCAAATGCAGGAGATGTTGGCTGACCTCCATGAAGTCTGTATTCCAGCTGATTTCTTTATAAACAAGGGAATACCACATGGCATGCTATTCACCGCATCTAGTATATTAGAAATTAGCATTAAAGCTGTATACCAAGGTGTGATATATTCCCTTTTTTAGTTAAAAATAAATCTTTACTGTTTGCCTGTGTGGTATCTTACATTAAGTTAATGTAGTTGTGTAAAATTAACCTTAATGCTGCATACTGTATGTAAGTTGTGGACTTTTTACTTAAAAATGAAAACTTTAGTGCATATTTTAACACATTTTAATAATGCAGGTTTTCAAACTTTAGAATCTTTTTTTTAAAACTCTGGAACAGTCTTGTGTGGTTTACCAGGTTTGAAACCTTTAATAGGAGTATTCATACTAGACATTTGATTTTTCTTTTGGAAGAGTTTTGGCTGCACTAAAGATTCACTTGGAAGTACACTCTGCAACTGCCACCTGTCAGTTTTCACAATCTATTTTATTGCAACTGGACTGGTTGTGAAACTTCTGGCTATTCATTCTCCTGTCATTTTGACATGGATACATTTGTCTTGTACAGATGCCTGCAGTTTTTTTTTCTGTACAGCTGATTATCTTTCTTAAGAACTAGACAGGATCTTGCTTCATTTGCATTTTTGCCATCCTCTGTGAGATAGCAAGGGTATAGATAGCACCATGGCTTGGCTGCTTTACCAAAAACTTCAGCTGTAGGCTGTGGTTTCCTCATTGTTTTTAAATGTTTACTTTCCAAACTGTATGCCTGGTAGTCTTATTTAATTGCTGTTATATTAGTATTTCTGTCTGCACTGGTTTTCTGCTTGGGCAGGGTTACTTCATACACTGAAGTGTGACTGTACCACACCTGATGATCTATGCCACCAGATCCCTCTCTGATTCCTTCTGCAACCTGGTGCAGGTACTGAGAACAGGGGTCTCTTTGCTGTAGTAGTGCTTTATTTTCTCAACTTGGTTCAAGTTAACATAGCTTGTATTTTTTTTAAAAAGATAAAATCACACTCCCATGCTGCCTGCAACTGGTTATATTTAACAGGAATAAGTGCCATCACCTGTTGCCCACCAGAATTATGTCTTGCTCTGGCTGTCATGTCATACCAAGTTGATGCTGAGCATATGCTAAGTGCCTTTGGGACATCCCCTTGAGCTCCCTAAGCCTAGACCTGAAGTTTAGGATTTATTTGACTGCAGACTAATTGTGTGAATCACACTCTCCTCCCCACTCATATAAAATAGAGTCCAGAAAACATCTCATCCTTTAACCATGCATTAGCTCAGAGGTGAAAAAAACTGTGGATTTTTAGGGCATCTTCCTCTGTTCAGGGACAAGAATGGTGTAGATACCTGTCCCACTCCCTGTTGAACTTGTCTGCAGAATCTGTCAGCATGATCATAAGTGTAGAATTTAGCTGTTACACGAGACCATTGATCTGTGGATAGTAGAGGGGCATCCTTTAAATGCTTTACCCCACAGAGCTTCCACAAACAGGCTAGCCGGTATGACGTAAAGTTAACATGTTTGTCAGTATTTCTGCTGGAAAACCTAAGCTGGTGAATATGTGTAGCAGAGCCTTTCACACATTCTGTGCTTTTCAGTGGGGAACAGAAACATTGCCTATGGGTGTCAAGTGGCATGATCTACCACCACCATGATATAGTTCTTATTTGTAGAGCTTGAAATACTAAGAGGTACCATGGTGTCCATAGCTAGCCCCTGACATCATTCCTCAGTAACAAGCAAAAGTATCAAAGTTACTTTGCTTTGTGTCCAGTCTTGCTAGCCTTTTTGGCACTCCTCACAGGTCTCTCAGTACATTTGCATCCTTTGCAGTACCTGGCCAGTAAAAAATTCTGCATGAGTTGACTTTTAGTATGTTTCATGCCCATA
Source organism: Protopterus annectens (assembly GCF_019279795.1). NCBI lineage: Eukaryota > Metazoa > Chordata > Ceratodontiformes > Protopteridae > Protopterus > Protopterus annectens. The sequence continues at coordinate 1,094,743,284 of NC_056731.1, read as the reverse complement.
ATGACCTGTAAAATATATATTGTGGGATATGGCCAGAAGTGCCTTCCTGTAGCCATTGGCATTTAATAGTTCTAACTTTATTAAAACAGTGTAAAATCAGATGAGAGACCGTAACTCTGTGAGTAATTCACACAACTATTGAGAATGGTCCTACATCTTAATGTACAGTGCAGCTTGCATTTTCCATAAGACTGTTAACTGCTTATCTGGGGTGTGACAGATACCAGTTGGGTAGGATTGATCCCATCTTAGTGTGTGTTTGTGCATGTGTAAATATGCAGGTAATGTTAATTTTAATACACCATGATACAGTATAGAAAGAAAATGGCCTGGCTATTTGATAAAATTAACTGTAGACTGCTAGCATTCATATTAAAAATCAGTTTGCCTTGTAAATTTTCTTTTTTTAAGGAGTGTAGGCTGTGGGCTAAAACAGATGGCAATTTGTTTGGGCAGGACTGCTATTTATAAAAACTATACCACCATACATTTGAAGGAATATAATGTATTTTGGCTTGCTATCAAAATCTCGATGTTAAAAACAAAAAAAACATGTTTAATGTTGAAAGACAATGTCGAATTCATGCATACTAATGAGGTGTAAATGTCAAATCTGATGAACAGATTTATCAGATTTGGCATTAGCATCGAATATTGAGCAGGATGTCCATATAGGAGCTAAGGTAAATCTTGCTCCTACCCTGGAGCTCCCCACACCCCCTGCTAAATATATATTCCACCTCCAAGATCACACTACAGTGAGGAAAGGGATGAATTTCCCAATCCGCACTGTACAGTGATCTCTACTCATAACATCAACCGCTAATCAGTGAATGCACAGTGGCATTCGCTGATAAGGACTCTCTCTCAGTTACTGTTTGGCAACACGGAAATTGACCAATGGTTATTCGACATTCCCATGTTCGCCGAACATTAATTCTATCTTTTGATAGTAAACCATGTATTTTATTATGATGGCCTTCAGCAAGTATTCGTTCCTCCCCCTCTCCCAAAAGCACAGGACTACTGTGTATATGCTTACTTCGTTTTATTAGAGAAATGGCCTTGCTACCCACCATGAAAGTGAAAGGGCAGGTCTAACACTTCTAAATTACAAGAGGGTGTACATGTTTATTTGCGTATCTGCTTGATTTGTACATTTCTGTTTTAGGAGAGGACACTGTCTTAAAGCTAGCAAATGGCACAGTTAATCCTATAATGTACTATATTATAATATATATAATATAATATTCGTATGTTCCCACATTCAGATAAGCTACTGCATCATTTTGTTATTGTCATAAAGTTCTTTGAATTTCCTTTACCCCTTTCAAATACGCATGCAAGCTAGTTTTCAGTAACAAATGTACATTTGCATCATTTAATTTGTTAGGTAAGCTTTAGGAGATTACGGACAGCATTTGACCTCAAATAAGTGCAGGTCCAGAATAACTAGTAACATGGCTTTGTGAACATACACAGCTGTCTTATGCTTGGTAAAAGCATCAAGATTATTTTTTTTTACCATTGCTGTCTGTTATTATCTTATACACAGAAATATAGAAGACATGCAGACAAGTCAGCTCCAGAGAAAGTTAGACAGATACATCAGTAGACATAATAAATGAGATCACATAGCCAGTTTTGTTAGTAAGAGAGTCACCATCCCAACCCCTTGCACTTGAGGGATGTCAGCCTACCTTTCAGATGGAAAGCAGTTTACGAGTGTCATGGCTAGTAATAAATCCAATGCATGTTGACTTTTGACAGGTATCTAGTACTTATCCAGTCTTCTGTGGCTCTCAGAATAACACGTCAGTATCATATTATGTTCTGAGATTAACATATTGACACTCTGGTGATATATTCTGCATTATTACCGATATACATTTATTCATTCATTGTTCTTCTGTACCCAGTTTGTCCATTTCATGGTAGTAGAGAAGTTGGAAGATATGTCAGCACTCAGTGGGCACAACGCAAAGAAATTTATCCTGCATAGGACATCAGATACTGGACAATATTTTTCATTTGTGAGTGAGAGGATGACATAGAAACTGGAGGATTTTCACCACGTTTCCATACTGCTGCATCTTCATAAAGTACTTAGTGCAGTAGTGTACATTCATTGTCTAGCTAGAAACTTTTAAGTGTGTTACTAGTAGCAGGGTAGTCTTAGCTAACTCTGGATACAGTCTTTCTTTTCTGAACCATTTAAGTTTGAAGTTGTAACAGTTGGTATACGTGGGTTGGGCAGCAAACTAGTCTCACAGCTTACATTGCGTATATTTGCCTGCACCTGAGTACATGAAAATACTGTAAGTGACTTGGCTAGATTTGTGTAGCCTGCGTCTTTGAACTGATGCAATTTGTACTGAAGCAAGTGTACAGTTTTGCACTTGGACATATGAGCCTATGCCACAGCAGATTTTTTTTCTGAGTGTGTTTTCCAGGAACTTAATTTGCCCTTTATTTGGTCAGATGCTTAGAATGGGATGCTAGCAGTGCTGATCTGCTTCATAGAAAAACATCTAAGACTTTAAAATGAAATGTTCTTACTGAGTTGGTGGTTAATTCAGGCGGATGTAAAAAGACCCATGGTGCTTATCAAAAAGAGTAGTGGTGTTTTATTGTCATTCATTTATTGTAATATATTACACATTATTCTTCACATAAACTTTACACATATTTCAGCTTTATCATCTTTTTTACCCATGTCTTTAACCACCCCACCTCATTTGCCACACCCATTTTTAATCCTATATAACACATCTTGACTATTGAATGTCTTGTACAGAAAATCTTTCCACATACATCTCCTTATAGGCAATATATTATAGGTAACGCAGCCTTGTCCACAGTATAAACGTAAATCTTGTGCTCTGTTTTGTGTTTCCTGTACAATTCTATAGTTGTATTAATGAAATCGAAATGTTTATCGTTAAAGTATTTAAATGAATCCCAAAAACCTTCAGTTTCAGTACAGCTCAAGAGCATATGCTCTGCTTATATTTCATCTGTACCTTCACAATTAGCTTATTTAATAGTAAGCTCCACAAGAAAATAATAGCTGTCATGCATTTTTTTCAAGTCTCTGTCTTTTCTTTTATCACTTTCCTTATTCACTCATTTATTTGTATTTGTGGCTCAATATAAAATCATTCATTAAGTATTTTTATACTGTTGTTTTCTTTCTCCGTAGACTTCATTCACTTTTATATTCAAAATTTTAATTGCATTCAAATAGTCATTCACTTCACAGGTGTCAAATTCTTTTTTTTTCTCCTTACCATACCTTCTAACTGTACTTCTTCATATTTATTATACAAACATTATTTACTACTACATGTAAAAAAAAAAAATAAAAAAAATAAAGCCAACTATGAACCCTGGCTAAATAGGGACACCAGCTTACTAAAAGCTAGAGATAAAGCCTGGAAAATCTGGAAAACTGACAAAACCCCTAGCTCCAGACATTACTATCAACAGCTTAGAAACAAAGCCAAAGCTGAATCCAAAATAAACAAACAAAACTATTTTCTTAGCACCCAAAGGAAATATTCAAATAGTCCTCAAAAATTCTGGCATGCCATTAACTCCCTATTAAAGCCAGGCAAAACCACAACCCCAGCACCCATCTCTACTAACAATACCCTAGACATAGCTTCTCAATTTAATAACCATTTTACTAAATCCATATTAGCCCTGTCCAGTCAAATAACCAAAAATAGTCTACCTCAGTCACAACCTAACCTATCCCACACCACCCCCTCTTTCAGCCTATCACCAGTGCCCACCTCAACTATCAAAAAACTCCTCCTAAAACTAAAGCCAACCACACTAGCAGCTGATAACATACCTGCTGCATACCTAAAAATGGCTAGTGACTCCCTATCATAATCTGTCTCCATCCTTATCAACCGCTCCATACTAGAATCCTACATACCCAAACTCTGGAAAGTATCTCACATCATTCCTCTCCATAAAGGAGGTAATTCTTATGAATTCTCCAACTACCGACCTATTGCCATCCTTTGCCCCTTATCCAAAATTCTTGAGAAATGCATCCACTTGCAAGTGATGACATTTCTTAACACACACAATCTACTATCTACCACACAACACGGTTTCCGTCCATATCACAGCACTACCACAGCTCTTCTATCCTTCACTAATTATATAAACCTTCACAGGAATGATAACAAATATGTATCGGCCATTTTCCTAGACCTCTCAAAAGCATTTGATATGGTCTCCCACTCCATTCTACTAGACTCGCTAACATCATTATCCTTCACCTCCTCTACTATAGCCTGGTTCAGAAGCTACTTGTCTGACAGGCAACAATCAGTCCAGTGGAAAGGAACTCTGTCTACACAACTTCCAACCACCATAGGAGTCCAACAGGGCTCTATACTGGGCCCGCTATTGTTCACTATTTTCACAAATAACCTCAAATGCTCTACACAACATGCCACACTCATACAACATGCGGATGATTAAACCCTGATCTGCTCCGCCTCATCTCCCACCACCCTACATACACTCACTCAAGATACCTTTATCTCAGTAGAAAAATGGATATTGGGTATCCAACTAATTCTAAATCCCAAAAAGTCAAAACTGCTACTATTTACCCCTAATAGATAAAAAAAAACCTCTCCTTTACCATAACATCTAAGGACGGCACCACCATCTCCCCTTCTAACCACACCAAACTTCTGGGCATTGAAATAGACAATAATCTCCACTTTGATGTTCACATCTTACATACCATAAAACTAGTACACAAAAAACTAGGCTCCCTATACAGGCATAAGTCCTTTCTCTCACAAAAAGCAAGAGTCACTCTTGCACAAAGCCACCTCCTCTCAACTCTATTATACGCAGCACCAATCTTTACCCAAATCAGACAGTGTGACCTAGACAAACTAGAATCATGCTACAATAAAATAGCCAAGTTTGCTACTAATTCAACCCATAGAACCCATCACTGTGCTGCACTAAAAGAACTAAAATGGCTTGAGCTGCCACAGCTCCTTAACTATCACCAGCTGGGCACAGCCTACAATATTCTCAAATATCCTGAAAAAAAACCCTCATTATCCAACCTACTTACTATCTATAATGCAAACCGGTACCTAAGATCCAGTGAAAAATCTCTCCTCTCCATCACCAAGGCTAGCAATAATGCAGGGAAAGCGCTCTACTCCCACACCGTTGCCAGAAATTGGAACTCTCTTCCCCTATCCGTGTCCACTGCCCCCTCCACATCCATATTCAAAAACTCCCTCAAATCGCACCTTCTTAGTACCTGGTTATGCCCTTGTATCACGTAACCCTACCCATACTACTATTAACTCCCCAAATTCCTCTCTGATCACATGCTGGTGCTCTGATCCCCTGTAGGCTTGGTCATCTGAAAGGGTACTTTTAACTGTAAAATCTTACTTGATATATTTTCTTTTCTTACCAATGTATGACTGACATTGTCTTTTTACCCATGTTCTATATCTTCTTTTACCTGGAGTGTTTTTATTAATTCTTGTTATATTACTATGCTCAGCATACATTATGTAACCTGTTTTGTGTATTATGCTGGATGTACTGTATTTGTATAAATTGATGTTGGAGCTTTTCTCCCCGGGCCTCTGCTGAAAATGGACCTGGTCCAGTCGGAATTTCCCAGTTAACAAATGTAAAATAAAAATAAAATAAATACAATAATAAATGTAGTTCCTATTTTTAACACCCAAAACAAATGTAGGGAAGTCTTATAAACCACAAGATAAACTAAACTAACAACACTTTCTTTAACTGCACTAGAAATGTATGCACATCTGTATGGGATTTACTTTGTTAGACTGACAGACCCAAATGTTGATGTTGCTAACAGACACAGCAAAACGGTGACAATGCAAATGTCAGCAAGTTACTACACATGCTGTGAACAATAACCTCAGAACATGCAAGACTGAAAAAGCAAGCAACCCCTCTAAATTATTTTTTTATCTCCGAGGTCTCACAATACTGGAAAGGACATAAGCCCCAACTCTGGGGATTGTGCAGCCTTGCACACCTGTGGCCATCTGTTTTGTTAACCAAATCGTGTTGACAAAACAGATGTTAACTAAACAAATTTGATCAAATGTGATTTAAAAATAAATAAATAAATAATATATATATATATATATATATATATATATATCAGGCATATCACATCAACCCCTGGGTTCTCGAAATTGACAGAACAAAAAAAAAATCAAGAGAAGAATGAATATTGAACTCGTCTCCTTTAAACTTCTGTTTTATGCAGAGGACAACCCCCCCCCCCCGACTTTATTATACCAACTCAAAGATCACCATACCTTGGAAAAAAAGGGAATATTTTGAGAGCTCACAGTCTTGGAACTGGTATATGTAAAGCCATTTTTTTCTGTCTTTCACTCTTCACATTTCAGGACTTATCAGTCCGACTCCAAACATTTGAAATAGTCAACTTTTGTTATTTTACACCAGTCATACACAGCTAATCTGTCATTTTTGTACTACTGCTACAACATTTACATTAACTTTTTTCCCTTTTTTGCACCCTTGCAACATTTTGCAATTGTTTTTCTCTGTGGCATACTCTTTTACCTATAAAAGTTTTTCCTTGTCCTTCAGATACTATTTATAACCCTCCATCTCCATTCCTCTTCATCGGATTCTAACTGATTTCTGCCTTATCACAGTGTTATTTTCCACATTTAACAATGTCATCGGTTTTCTTTTTCACACATTTGCATTTCATTGCCTTGTATTTCTTCTGTGTATCTAATAAGATGACTTCTTTTTGTATATTTATTTCAGCATTATATTTCCTTCTTCCTTCCTAATTTTCACCATCTTCACTAACATTTTCATTCTTGTTTTCATTATCATTTGTATCATCATGCTGCAGTTATAGACAGTCAAACCATAGATGTCTGATTTCCCCAGACTTTCTACAACTTACTCTGCTTTTCTTATTGAATGTCCAGATTAAATGGAGTAGTATTTCCCCAATGAATACATGATTTTGATTGGTTCCAGTACTTCACACTTCGTTATTTTTCCTATTCATTATAATTACATTTAACAAGTGTAGGACTTTATTAGTTTTTACATGTAGTAAAACTCGCACTTCTCATCCCTTGGCCCATACTTTGTGGTCAACCATCATTTGTTAATGCCGTGCAATTTTTGATATTGCTCTGAAAAAAATGTCTTAACTCACTTAACTTCTTCTAATTGAACTAGTACTTTTTGTTTAGTCTGTGCATTCATGTTATGAAATACATACTCATTCCTTGGATTTCAGCAACTTTTTTTTTTATTGCATCCATTCACAAATCATTCAGCCAGAGGAAAAGACTCAAATGTTATCTCCCAAAACATTTCAGAACCTAAATGAATTAATGTTCGGTACTTTTCCGTTATCGGGGCAACACATTTGTAATGCGGCAGGTAGTGGTTGAAATCTTCGCATGGGTGCTGGAGTATCTTGAAAGCTGCTGTGAAAAGCAATTCTCTTTCCAAACTGTACAGATTATCTGACAATGCTCAGAATTTTACTTCATGTGTTTGGCTTGTTACTCATGTTGTGATTTCTGTGGCGGATGCTTCTCAGAATCCTTGCAGAGCTGCTAGCCGTGATGCACTTCCCTTTCCGATTCTTGAAACAGCTGTTGTGTGTGAAGCGTTTCTTTTTTTTTTTAAAGCGGCAGCTCCTGCTTTGAAAGGGTCGGTTTCACAAAGTTAATACCTTTTTATGAAGTAACGCATAAAACCACGACATTATGAATAAAATTACTATAACCATAAGGGAAAATTCAGGACATTTGCCAAAGATATGTACAGTGCAGAAAGATTGCGGCTGCAGCCTGTTCAACAGTGTTTGTGTTCAGAGCACTGTGGCAGCGGTAGAGCCGATGTTTGCAACCTCCCATATGCAAAATGTGTCATGAAAGGAATATGAAATGCCCCCTCCACCTAATGTAGAATAAATGTCCGGAATGTAAAAAAAAACTTAACTAAACTTCAATTAAGAAACTCGGACATATGAGAATACCTATTTATAGTACATACTTCTCATTGTAAATGTTGCCCCGATAACGGAAAAGTACCTAATGTTCTAACATCTTTAGCTTTAAAACGTTGTGGTCATCCATCATTTGTTAATGCCATATAATTTTTGATATTGCTCTGAAAAACATTTCTCAACTCTTACTCATTCACTTCACTATTTCTAATTGAACTAGTACTTTTGTTTACTGTGTATATTCATGTTTTGAAACACACACACACTCCTTGGATTTCAGCAACTTTTTTATTGCATCCATTCACAAATCGTTCAGCCAGAGCTCAAATGGTATCTCTCAAAAAATTTCAGACCCTAAATGAATTAATGCTCTGACATCTTTAGCTTTAAAACTTAATGGCAAAACAGTTTTGTCCCATATGCCATAACTATTAATATCAGCACCATTCCTTTAGTTCTCACCACTGGATGTATTCTCCATGCTGTTTCCATTGCAGGCTTTTCAATATTAGCATCTCTAATATTTCTCCTCACAACCAGCTTAGAAGCTCTTTGAACATTATCCGTTACTGTCTCACCAGATGCCTTTGCAGTGTTAAGCATTTTTTATCAGTTGATTGGAAACTGTTGTTTTTATTAAATTTGAACATTAAGTCTTGGACACAGATTATTTCCTTCTTGGAAGAAAAACAAGACTGATTTTCTTTACTTACTAATGATTTTTACTCAGACCAACCTTTAATTCTAACATTTTTTTTCAAGAGTCACAGTTGGCTTAACATCTTCTGTCATAAGGAATTATGATATTATCAAAGGAATATTTAGTTGTCTCTCTAGCAGTTCTTCATGCATTGTTTGTAAATGTAACATATTCAGTAAATCTCCTGTTTGCACTTTTTACGTCTGTAGATTAAGTAACATCAACAGAAGTCTTCTAGGTACCATGTAGAAGGACATCTTGAATATGCTTCACAAGGGTTTATGGTCTGTTTCCACAGTGTAGTTTTTCACCATCATTATATTTCTGGAATTGTTTTCACATTCAGCTGTTGGTAAATGTTCCTTTTATATACGAGTATATTCCTTTGTGCATCTGGAAATTCTGTTGAACAATAAGCAGTTAGCTGATTTTCATAAAGTCACAGCTCCCATGCCAACATAATGCAACACAACTGACTTGTTCACATCCTAGTTTTAGTTGATGTATTTAAAAGCAGACTGTAAGCATAGCTCCATTTCCAGGATGCATTTTGCTTTAACAAATTACTTGGAGGGAACTATATCTTAGACATATTAAGTACATGAACACTATTTTTGAGTCACTATTTTTTGTGGTTGCCTTTTGGCCTTGATATTTCCACTGTAGTCAGATTATTTTTAGGATCTTGTGTCAGTTCTTCTGATATTAGAATGTAACTTATATTCCAGACTTTCTTTCCTGATTTTGCATTTGCTCTTAATTAAATTGACTGTTTTCTTAATATGTTCAGCAGGTTTATCAGATTATTCCTGCTTTGTTCTGTTGATTGACTAAACATCAATGGATCATCAATTGTTAATCTTCAGTTAAGGCAACACTTGTGTTGCTGATGAAGTCCCAAACATGGTCTGTGGAATTACATACCTTCCTAATGATGTATTAAATGTGCACAATATGAAGATTTATTCATCCAGCTTTCTTTAACAGTAAGTAATGGGTAATACTCTCTCTTATTTATCCTGTTCATTTCCTGTGGTCCAATAGAATAATCTGTCTTTACATCAGTTACCATACTGCTCACTCATTCTGTTGTCTGTAATTGCTTCTTATGTGAATTGTTATCATGTCTAGCTTCTCAAAAAACATAGAACACAAAATATTAGGAAAACTCAATTTTTAAGTGCAGATTAAAAAAAAATATTTGACTGTATCTTTTAATTTTGTATTCACATGTGAAATATTTCTGACTTATTGGTGGCACCCTGTGGCCAGAATAGGTTAATGATGTACACACAACTCACTTTCTCTAAAATTGTCTATTTCTAGCTGTTGCCTTCTGACAATATATTGCACTCTGCGCTTGTGCATAGTTTAAATTCTTCATTACTTCCATTAATTCTCAATCTCTCTTCTAACAGTCTGACCTACATTCCTGTCTCAGTGTTTCAGATATATTTTCTAAATTCACATCATGAAGTTTTTTTACTTCCCCACTACCAATAGGTACTTTCCGTTTTCATATTTTGGTTCAACAGCATGCATGTTGTTTTGAACACATTTGTTGTTGCTGTTATACAACCTGTGAAAGTGTCTCTAGCACACATCCTGAAATATTTACTAAAAACTTGGTAATGTATATGTATTCAATCATGTTTCTAGCCAGACATGCTGCAAACTTAACATTCATTTACCTGAGCAGCTTTTTTTCTGGATCTCATCATTGTTACATTTGTATTACTGTATGTCTGTCTCTCTCTTTCATATATATTGCTTTTATAACACATCCTACCTTCTTTTCTTTCTGTTTTTTCAGAATGCATCTGACAAGCTTTCATTTTCTCAGCAGAGATTCACAGCTTTTGATAAAGCCGTGTCTTTTTTCTGCAAATACCTTGGCCCTTGTTTCACTTTTTTTTTTATTCACATATTATTCTGTCACATTAAAGAACTGTATAGCAATTATATAGCTCACCAAATTCACATTCTTTGGTTGTGTTCTTCAGCTCAGTCACATGAACATCTATAAAATGCTGAAATTTTCTGTAAATGCTGCTGTTTTGCCTTTCTTATCAGGGAAGGTCTTCTTCTTTCGGCTTTTCCCGATTAGGGGTAGCCACAGCGGATCACCTTGTCCGCTCATGATTGGCAGTGGAGTTTTACGGTGTTGAATTGCCAGCCTGGCGCCCAACCTTCCACAGAAGGCACACACCTGCACGCACTCACTCACACCTAGGGCCAATTTAGAGTGTCCAGTCAACCTACAGCATGTCATTGGGATGTGAGAGGAAACCGGAGCACCCGGAGGAAACCCATGCGACCACAGGGAGGACATGCAGACTCCACACAGAAGGCACCCCAGCCAAGAATCAAACCGGAGAACCTCTTGCTGTGAGGCGGCAACGCTAACCGCTGCACCACCGTGGCCACCCATACATTATCAAATGTTAATAAATAGTTCAAAATCTGTCACTGTGTAGAAACTTGCTCAGCTGTTTTATGAAAAATTTTGTTAAATATTATAATTTAATGTTATGGTTGTAGAATTTACAGTCCGATATTAGTTTATTGTGTAAAGTATGATCTACATGTCCCACAACAGTTAACATAACAATTTAATGAGGGTTTGAAATAACCTATCTTAGTATGTATGGAACACCAGATGCTTCTACAAGCTGAGAGGAAAGCTTGCTGAAGACTGACTGTACATCTTAGCCTCTTTGTATTCATGTTTCTTCAAATTTACATGACTAAGGTATGCTTCTGATAATGTAATGACAGACCATTTGACTGCCAGAACAAACTACTCAAGATTTCTTTTGTGACTTAAGAGCAGTGGTTGAGCGAATGTGGTCTAAAGGCTAATACCTCCCAAATTCATAGTGTAAGAAATCTGGTAAAGCCTATCAGGGAAGGTAAACGAGTTAAATACTTTATGGCTTTTTTTCAGTAACATGTGAAAAGTTAGTACCTTGTACTTGTGTAGTCTCTTCTGGCTTTTTAGCTGATCCTTTTGCAGTGAAAAATAAATCTTAATTCTGAATCCAGACCCTCCCATTTTTAAATAAATTTCTTTGATGTACAAGCATTCCAGGAAGATACAGTTGAGCCATATTTCCATTATGAGTTATATTTCTGTGTTTATGGAGACCAGTTGGCATAATGGTTAAGGTCTTAGCCTCCCAGGCACAAGGTACACATTTCAAGCCTGACCTCAAGCCAGTGCCTATATGGAGTTTCTGTATTCTCCATGTCTCTGTGGAGTTCTCCCACTTCCCAAAGAACATGCTGAGCCGAGTGTTTCCATCTCAAACTCACTGCGACTCCTCTCTTATTGAAATCTGTCCTGCTGGCAAAGGTGGTGTTATAATAATAATAATGGATAAGAAGTTTTATTCTGATTGTAAGTCCACAGTGCTGTCAAATAGGTATAGTTATAAAGTTTTAACTATGTATGAAGTTAATACAGTGATTAGGAATGTATATGATAGCTTGTATGATTTTTTTTTCATGAGTGGACTTATAAGAAAGCAAATATTTGATTTCTTTATTGGGGAACATCCTTTGACAGCAGTAATCTGTGGTTTACCAAAATTCATAAAGATAGTTTGAAACCACCTATAAAACCAATTGCGTCTAGTAGAGGTTGGATTTGCAGAATTTCTATCCATTTACATAGAGAAGATGCTACTTCCACTATTATATAGCATTGATACAGTACTGAAGGATTCCAAGCATTTTTTTTTCTCAACTATACTCTTGGTGTAGAGATTATATGTGTAATGAATATTTGTGTGTCACAATGAATGTTAACTTTGATTCCTAATTATACTGATGTAGAATATATTAGATCTTATTTATCACATCACTCTAATGATAGGAATGCTAAGAGCAGTTTGATCTGTATGCTTTTAGTTTTATTCTTGAAAATAATGTTTTTATTTTTAATGATATTTTTTATTTACAGAAAATTGGCATAGTGATGGGCACATTTTGTGCCAACAACTATGCAAATATAGTTTTAGCTTTATAGGAAAATACTATGGTACTGGAAGCACATTCTTTTAAAGAATATATTGGATATTATGGTTGTTTTGTTGATGACATTTTTATAATTTGGACTGGCTCAGTTACACTGTTAAGATTTTGTTAAATATTTACGTGAGACTACTTCATTCTTAAAATTTAGTATTAAGTATTCTTACGATTCCATTGAATTTTTAGATTTTCTTGTAAGTAGAGATGCTGATGGTTCGCTGTGTACTACGATGTTTAGAAAAGAGTGTAAGACTAACACTATTTTACATTGTTCTAGTATGCACTCTCACCATGTCATAAAAACATCTTAAAAGCTCAGTTTTTTATAGCTGCTAGACTTAATGATAAAGATGCTATAATGATTAGGGCTTTTAATGATATGCATCAAGATTTTATTGATTAAGGGTATTTTTTGAATGAGGTTGATTAAGCAATTATAGATGTTTCCTCACATAAAAATGATTCTGCAAAACCATTTTTTCTAAGATCTTTGAGTCAAGAGGAATGTACTAATGAGAGTAAGTCACTATAATAATACTAATCTTATGATGAATTTAACATACTCTTCGAGGTTTAAAAGGTGGCAAGACTAAAATGTTTGACTGAAAAAGATTGAGTAAATTATAAGTGATGTATAATGTTTGCAACTGGGAGTGTAACAGAATGGTTTGTTATATAAAATGCTTACAAGTAAGTTTGTGTCAGTGTGGTTTGTTTTTATTTATATAAATGTATGATTGCCAATGTAGTAAGTTATGGTTTAATAAAGGTGTTTCTTGTTTGGAAAAAAAAGGCAGGAATTGATTAATTTATGTAATGTTGCTTAGGTTATATGTTATATATAGTAATATATGTGAAGTAAGATGTTTGTTATGTTAATTATAGTGTGATTACTTTTATATGAATGTAAGTTTACCCATGTCACAAGTGATAATTCAATAAAGGTGTTTCGAAAAAAAATAAAAATTTAACATACCAGTAACTGATGTATTAGTCACGGTCTCAAACTAAATGTAAAGGAATGCATCATCATTTCCTTTGGCACAATGTCCTCTCACACTATCAAATCAGCAACAGTACCCATGAAGTGGTAAGGGACCTGGGATGGCAAGTTGACTGCAACCTTAACTTCAGTCACCATGTGTCTACAGTAGTAAGGTCACCTTTCTAAATAGCACACTCGATTAGTAAAGGCATCACCTCGAGAGCAAAAGAAGTTATAACCCCCGTGTACTCGGCACTTATCTGGCCCATAATTGAGTATAACTCCCCATTTGGCATGTGCTATACTAAGCCCCTCCAGCAATTAGAGAGACCTGAGAGGTTTCTAACAAAGAAGATCAGGGGCTTCAGCATGTCTTACACAGACCGACTAACATCCCTGTCACTATACTCCATATCATACAGACTTCTTAAGGGAGACTTATGCCTGGCCCACAGAGCAATCCATGAAACAAAACTAATGAGTTTCTGTGTTCTCTGTGTCTGTGTGGAGTTCTCCCACTTCCTAAAAACATGCTGAGTGTTTCCATCTCAGACTCACCCAAGAATGGAGTTATGGGCAGCAGCACAGACTCTAGATAGTGCCCCACAGGGGGAAGAACCCATACTAATGGTGGAAGGGGTGTATGTGCCTCTGTTGGCTAGTTTGTGCCCAGCAGCCTTAGGTCAGTAAGCTACTGGCCAGCTGGTGTCCAGTTGCCTAGCTTGAGTTACCTGGGTTAGCTCTGTTGAGCGAACGTTAGATGTAAAACCAATCAATATACCAAACATGAATTAAGAATTGCTACACTTAATTAAGAATAGACCTTGGAAGTGGATGACATGATGGTAAGGAGGAGGCTTGGACATCATTTGTATCCAGGAGGCAAGATGTAAGGGCAGTGAAGCAAAGCCACTTGGCTTGGGATTCTTAATCTCAGTAGGAGGTTTGTCTAGAAAGGTGTGAGAATTGTGCAGAGGGAGTGGCACCAGAAGACCGTTAGGGATGTCATTAGAATCATGGCAGTCATACTCCAGTGTAATGATAGGGCAGTATTCATAATCTCAGCCTTTGCCCCACTGAAGGGTTGTGACAGTGAAGAAAAGAGTGCATTCACACAATCGTTTCAGGACTTTCTAGTTAAGATAAGACTACATGAGTTAGTCTTGATAATGGGGGACCTGAATGTTCTTATAGAGGCAGAGAAAACAGGATATGAGGACTGCCTGGGTCCTCATGAGTGGGGCAGCAAAGATAAAGAGGGAAAGTCCATTCTAGACTTCTGTCTGGCAAATGGCTTTGTGGTGACCAGCAAATGGTTCAGGAAGAGAGAGAGAGAGAGTCACAAGATTGCATGGACGAATGGCAAACATGCAACTCAGGAAGACTTCCTCCTGGTAAGGAAAGGGTAGAGAGAGAGAGAATCAGTGATTGCAAAGTCATCCCCAGTGAAACAGTCAGCCCACAGCATAAGCCAGTGGTTGCCAGAATCAGCTGCAAGCACTGGTCCTTGAAACCTGCTGGTCGACAGAAACCAGGCTGACGACCTGGAAGTTGACTGGAGACAAAACACATCAGTTCAAGGAATTACTCAGGGTTCTAGAACCTCAAGAAGAGGAAGAAATAGGTGGAGTTGAAGAAGAATGGCACTGCCTTAAAATAGCATGTGTGAGGACTACAGAGCAGATATGCAGCCAAGCCAGGTTTGGAAATATGGTACGTAAGGAAAGCTGGTAGTGGGATGCAGAATTCCAGGAAGTCATCAGAAGAAAGAAGGAGTGCAGGAAAAAGTGGGAGATAAAAAACACAGACTAAGCTAGGAAAGAATAGTGGTTGGCTAAAGAGAGGAGTTCCAGTAGCAAAGAACAAGGCATCAGAAGTCCTCTACCAGCTTCTGGAAAGTGACTTAGTAGATGGCACAAAGAAACTGTATCAGGTTGAAAAGCAAAGACAGCAACAGCCTTCTCACCAGTACACAAATCAAAGGCAAATGGAAGGAGTAATTCCACCATCTTGTAAATGAAGAAAACTTCACAGAAGCTGTAATGCCCCAGGAACAGCATGTGATGAAAGAAGAGGAGGAGCCCACCAGAGAAGAAGAATGGCACTGAGGAAAATGAAGTCACGGAAAGCAGCAGGCTCAGATAAGGTCACAGCAGATATGATAAAGATTTTTGGTGCGGTAGCACAGAAATTGTTCCTGGGTGTACTTATATCAATATTTAGAGAAAGGCGTATCCCAGATGGCTGGAGAATATGTATAGTAATGTCAATGTTCAAGTTAAAAAAATGGACATCCACAACTGTGGGCAGTACAGGGATATCAAACTCCTGTCACAGTGCATACAATTTCTGGAAAGGGAGATTAATAAACGAATACACAGATTAGTAGAAAGTAAGATGGGAGATGAGCAGTTTTTATTTAGATCTGAATGCGGCACAACTGACCCAACATTTGCGGTGAGATAGATAAGTGAGAAGAAGCTAAAGAGGGGCAGATTTATCTCCCAGTGACTGTCACGTCTTTGGAACAGGCTACCAATTCATGTGAAACAGAGCACCTCTATGATACTGCTTAAGAGGAACCTGGATGAGTGGATGGGGCAATGTAAGTTCTTACTGGGTATAGAGCCCACAACCCTCCTGAACATGGACAGTCATCACTAAATTGAGTCTTGAGTATTGAATAGCATTTCTGTGGTATTACATTGAGATGAAACAGCTAGGCTTAAAATGACCTTCGGGTCGATCGCCTAATAATCTCCTGTGATCCTGAGATATTCTAGTAATATTGGTTCTGTCTGTGATGTAATTAGAAAGAATTGGCTGTTATTGACTAGTTATGATAAACTTAAAAATTTGTTGGGTGATCGACCTAAGTTATGTTTCAAGAATGGTCCATCACTAAAGTGGAAGCTTTGTTATAAGTTTAATAGACTTTTGTTTCAGTCTGTGAGTGATAGGTTAGGTACTATTGCTTGTCTGATGAAGCACCAACTAGCATGAAAGCGCTTAGCTGTATTTTAATATTTTTTTTTTTATTTTATTCTTTGGCTGTATTAACTGGTCTACATTTTACTTATTCTACTTCTTGGCTGTTGTGGACCATTTTTATCCGCTGTGGTTACACTCTTTATTTGTGAGTTAGTAATAGGTCTGTGTCTCCTCCTTAAAACTTGAAATTTGAAACAGAAAAAAACACCCTTTCTCTTGCTAAATTATCCAGGCTAGTCATTCTCATATACTTATCTTGGAAGACTAACTTCTTAATAGCCATCATGTTAAATAAGATGATGTGTTAGTACCAGGCAGTGATGTACAGGGAACTGTATACAATATTCCACTATGACATAGTTTCTCTGTTAGGATTTCCTTACTGCCCATATTGATTTTTAAACTTGCACTCATTTAATCTTGTCAGTTACCAGTGTTACAGCCTAATCCAGATCATAGCAAAAATGATTTTGCTTGCCCCGGGTATCCACAGCCAACAAAAATACTATGTTAATAAGACCAAGACTTCAAGCATTCAGAGCAATTCCTTATCTCAGTGGCTGGCAAACTTTAAGCTTTTGTATGATCGCCTTGTGAATACTCTCTGCACAGGTCAGAGCCCACTGTACCAGAGCAACAGATACCACTATAGTCTTTTTCAAGAATGCATTTGCTCAGAGCATTTGTCAAGCTGTAGCTTGGACTTCTTTTCTCCTACCGTGCTTGCATTATGTGCTAGACTTCTCATCTAGAAACAAGGTAGGATTTACAGATTCTGTTATGAAAGGCATATTGCAACCTCCTCACTAGGTCTGAGGTAATCTCCCAACCCTTTAATGCTTTGCATTCTGTTATTAGAGTGTCCTTCAGCAATATGCCTTATATTTCACAAGGTACTCAACATACAGGTTTTCTAGTTTAAGTTGATTGGTGCAGTAGAAGAACTCAGCCTCCATTCTCCAAGAAAAAGTTTGGCTTGACACTAGAATTCCACCATAATACACTAGCCACCATTATAGAGGATGGCGTTCCTTCTTTTATATATTTGTATACATAGGAACAAGGATATCTCAGTGTTTCCCTTCAGTGTTTTGTATTTTTCAAGGGTCTCCCCTACCAGCATTTATCTGCTATGATAGTTGGAGTGTGATAGTTGTCTTACTTATATCTTTCTTCTTATGATAAACAGGGTAGATTACATCCCTTGTGTAGTAATAATCAAATTGCTCTGTACACAAGGACTGAGATGTATACTTTTAGCGACTGTGGGGAAAGAAATTAGGCAAATTTTTGATTACCTTCCCACTAAAAAAATAAAGTAGTAAAAGAAAGAAGATGACATGGATTACTCTCCCCTTTACAGTTGTGTTTGTGGTTGACATCCTGTATGGGACATTAGGAGGGGATAACCACAGCCATAGCAATATCAGTTGTCACTTTAGGTACTCCCGAGAGTTCCACCCACATAAAGGACCTTCTGAAACTGAAGCAAAGAACTTGTACTAGCTCCATGCTGCATTTACTAACACACACGCATACTACAAGTTAGCAAACACATTCATATAAGCAACTACATTATCAGCCACAGCTGCATAAATGAATGCTGTAACTGCCATATGTTCATCGTGTTTCACTGTTGCAGTCATTACACTTGGGTTATCCTGCTGACAGGCTACCCGCAGTCGGCCTGAACTCCAAAGTCCTGGTCTGGTGTCGGTTGCTGTCGCCTCTTCCCTGACGTCAGTGCGCCAGGGGTATAAAAGATGCAGCCGACACCATTTTCTTCAGTCTTTCTTGCCACGCGGTGCCCGAAACAAAAGCAGTTCGCAAGTGAAGGTCGGCCAACTCCTGAGATTTTCAAAACCGAATTTCAGATCCGAAGTCTTCATTAAAGCTAAGTACACCATCGGGGAAACTTTTTTCTTGCTCCAGACCGATGTCAGAAAAAGTTAACAGTTGTAGTTCTTGTGGGAAGCAAATACCTCATAAGGATTTTCATTCTTACTGTATTCCTTGCCTAGGCCCTGACCACGACATTGCTAGCTGTCGGTTTTGGCTAGATTTAACCAAAGCACTATTCAGCGTCGGTACGATTTTGCCTTTCATTACTTTGGCCGAAGATTTAATTATATAATGCCGTCGGAACAGTTTATAAAAACGGAGTTTATAAAAAGCGCAAGGAAAAGGACAGGCATCCGAGGTCCAAAACCGACGACAAGGCCTCCGCTAGGCCAGTCGCCGGTTCTCAGTGAGGTGCTTTCGCAGCCCCTGACGCCTGCTACCTCAGAGCCACAGGCCGCTTCCGACTTCCATGTGGAGCCGACTAGGCCTCTGGATACTCACGGTTTTGGACACTCGGAAACTATTCCCTCAGATGGGTCCGGAGCCGCTGAGCAGGCATCAGCTTCTGAGGGTGTTTTCAGACCTACACAGTTATATGTAAAGCCAACCTCAGCTTCAAAGGCAAAGACTAAAGCAGCTCTAAAGACAAAGAAACAAGTGCAGCATTCTCCTGCACAGACTTCCATGCCTAAAAAACAAATGCTTAAAATGGCCGAAGACCTAATTACTTTGTTCAGGGGTTCCCATCCCCCTCCTGATAAGAGGCCTAGGCAAGAGACAGAATATGAATCTTCAGATCAGGTTTCCATTTCCTCTGACTCCTCTTCTGAACAGGGATACTCCCTTCCTCCCTATGAGGATTCTGATGCTGAAGAGTCTATTCCTTCAGCCTCTCCTCCTGAGGATTATTCTTTTGGGGAAACCCTTCATACCATGAGGGAGCACTTTCACTGGGAGAGCCAAGATTACTCAGAATCTAAGAAAAGGCTCAGAGACTTTCTTTTACTACCTCAGCACAGACCTCTTGCTATTCCACCTGTTCTAGACATAGTAGATGATGTATTTTCAGAGTCCAGCCTATCTCCTGACTCTTTACCCCCGGTTAAGCCAGACAGATACTACAGAGTTCCAGATTCCCACAAATTTCTATATAAAAACCCTGCTGCTGACCCAGAAACTATATCTCAGGGTCCCAAAGGGGTCAAGGCTTCCAATGCGAAAAACCCTGTCCCCTCTGATAGGGATTCTAGGGCACTGGACAGATGGGAGAAAAAAGTTTACACTTCTGCTACCTTGGCTGTAAGGGCTTTAAATTGTCAATTTCATATGCTTAAATATCAGCAATATTTAATGTCACTGCTAAAACAGAAAATGTTGACAAATTCTGAATGTCCAGATAACAAGGAAATGCAGGATTTATTGCATGCAGCTGAACAAGTGGGAAAGCATACTTTGCAATGTGGTTTTGATTCACTGGAGGCCTCTTGCAGGGCCGCTGTTACGGGTACTGTCATTAGAAGGCATGCTTGGTTAAAGGAAAAAAAATCTGCCTGATCATGTTAAAGCAAAATTATTGGATGCTCCTTTACAGCATGGTACTTTGTTTGGTGTTAAGGCAGAAGAGGTGTTGAAGAAAATGGAGGATAAAGCAAAATCTATGCAGATAGTTAAGGATTTCTTACAGGTACAACCACCCAGATTTAGCAGGAACTGGCCTTCAAAGAATTGGTCCTTTCCAGTGTCAGACAGGCCACAAAGAGGCAGATACAGACGCCCTAGAGGCAGATCCCAGCCCCAAGGCTCATACAGGCCTAAACAATGGGGTGCTTCTACCTCCAAAAGCGGAGAAGACAAATCACAGCCATATAGAAAACAGTCCCAATGACTTTCTTCTGCCAATACCAAGCACTTATCTTTTGGCAGCCCTTTTTTTCACAAAATTGGCATATAATCACCCAGGACAAATGGGTCTTGAATATAGTGTCCCTGGGCTACAGCTTCCACTTTCACACCCTGCCAAAGGCAAAAGGAATGCCAGACCTGCCACAAAATCAATGGGCAGAGGCACAAAAGCAAGTTACATCCCTCATGGGCATGAGGGCCATTCAGCGAATACCACAGCAAGAGCAGGGACAAGGATTTTACTCAAGACTATTCCTGGTACCCAAAAAGGACAAATGCTGGAGACCAATACTGGACCTGTTTATTCTAAACACTTTTCTGGACATTCCAAAATTCAAAATGTTGACTCTGCAGCAGCTTCTGCCCATGCTGGGCAAGAAGGCTTGGCTTGTAACTTTGGACCTAAAAGAGGCATACCTGCATGTCCCACTCAGACAATCTTGCAGACGATACCTCAGATTCATAGCTGGATCAATGCACTACCAATTCTCTGCACTGCCCTTTGGCTTATCTACTGCGCCCAGGGTCTTAACAAAATGCCTGGCACCAGTAATTGCTTTCTGCAGACAAAGGGGAATTCAAATGTACCCTTACCTGGACGATTGCCTTATTCAAGCAGAGAACAAAGACATTCTACTGAGGCATCTGGCGTTTGTAAAAAGATTACTAATTTGCCTAGGGTACACGGTAAACGAAAAGAAATCAAAACTAGTACCCACTCAAGAGATAATATTCCTGGGTGCAAGCTTAAATACAACTGCCCAGATGGCTTATTTCACGCCAGACAAACAAAGGCAACTGACTTCTTACTTCGAAATGTTGGCAACAAAGACCCAGTTATCTGCAACAAAAATTCTGCAGGCTTTGGGCTTCATGGCATCCTGCATTCTACTAATTCTATATGCAAGACCGCATATGAGGAAACTACAATGGTATCTAAAAAGTGTTTGGACTCAACATTGGCACATCCTGGAAACATGAATTACCCTCATTCCCTGCCTGCAACAGGTGTTTCAATGGTGGGCACAGGTCTGTCACCACAACAAGGGACAGCCATTCACTTTACCCATGGCCAGGCAGACACTAACAACAGATGCATCAGATTATGCCTGGGGGACCCACATGGCAGGAAAATGTATTCAGGGAGCATGGCCAGCAAGCCAAATGCATCTTCATATCAATCAAAAAGAGATGCTAGCTGTTCAGAATGCCCTGACAGCCTTCAAGGATCTGCTTCATCCAGGACAACTGCTGGTAAAGACGGACAATACTACAGTCATGTGGTACATAAACAAGCAGGGAGGCACACATTCCTTCCCCCTCTGCAGACTAGCCATGACTTTGTGGAACACAGCATTGACTTATCAAGTACACCTGCAAGCACAATTCCTGCCAGGAAAAACAAATACTCTGGCAGTCAAACTAAGCAAAAATCTTGAGGATCCTCACGAGTGGAAACTAGATCCACAAATCTTCAGCATGATAACAAGGAAATGAGGATGCCCAGACATAGATCTATTTGCCTCACCACAGAACTGCCAACTACAGAGATTCTGCACAAGGACTTATCACAAACAAGCATGGAAAGTGGATGCCCTATCATTCAGCTGGAAAACCCTTACAGTATACGCCTTTCCTCCACTGCCTGTCCTCCCCAAGGTACTCCTAAAGGTCAGACAAGAGAAGCCAAAACTGATACTGATACCCCAGACTGGCCACGCCAGCACTTGTACCCAATCCTAAAGAACTTGTCTCAAAGCCCAGCCTGGACATTACCCCAAATTCCTCATTTGCTGACCCAACAAAACAATCAGATCCTGCACAGCCAACTCAGAACCCTAAGTCTGGCTGCATGGCTGATAATGTAACCATTCAGAACACACCTCTCTCTAAAGCAGTTATGGATGTTATTTTGGAGGCCAGGAGGCCCAGCACCAGAAAATCTTATACAGAAAAATGGAAGAGATTCTGTGCTTGGAACCAGGCACAAGGAATGGACACACTTGTACCAAATATTCCTCAGATTTTACAATACCTAACTGAGATGCTAGACAAAGGCCTATCCTTCTCATCAATTAAGATGCATGCCTCTGCCATTTCAGCTCATTACAATACGGATCCACATATTTTTTCACGTCCACTGCTAAGGCAGTACCTCAGAGGGGGCCAAAAACATAAGACCTCCAAGGAGAGCTCCAACACCTGCATGGGACCTCAATTTTGTCTTGGAAAAGCTCACACTGCCTCCTTTTGAGCCAGCCAATACAGCTGAGCTAAAATACTTATCATGGAAAATAGCTCTGCTCCTAGCAGTAACCTCAGCAAGAAGAGTCTCAAAGTTACAGGCACTAATGGCTGTGGAACCTTTTAATATTTTCCATCCGGACAGGGTTTCTCTAAGGACAAACCCAACATTTATGCCTAATGTAGTGTCCAGTGTGGCTCTTAACCAAACCATTCAGTTGCCTACCTTTTATCCAAACCCACAGAATAAGGGGGAGAGACTTCTGCATTCTTTGGACATACACAGACAGTTACGCTTCTACTTGGACAAAACTAAAGCCTTCAGAAAGACTGAGCAACTCTTAGTGGCATATGCTGCAGGATCGCAAGGAAAAGCTATTTCAAAGCATACTATTTCAAAATGGATAGGCCACTGCATTCGTTTCTGCTATTCACAACATGGCAAATCAGTGCCGAAGGGCATTAGGCCACATTCAACCAGAGCAGCAGCCTTCCTCAGAGGAGTACCAACCAAGGACATTTTGGAGGCTGCAACTTGGACTTCAGTGCACACTTTTACAAAGCACTACCACTTACCTCTTTACTCTAAATCCAGAGCAGGCTTCGCCACTGCAGTTCTGTAGGGCCTCATAGCCACTCCTAATTCTATCTAGGCCCAGCCACCCAACCTCAGCTTTGGGATTCAACCCAAGTGTAATGACTGCAACAGTGAAACACGAAGAACATAGTACAGTTGTGTACCTACCATAAATGTAGATGTTCAAGTGTATTCACTGTTGCAGTCCAGGTTACCCTCCCTCCATCCCCCTTTCATTGCTGGGACTTATCTGTACTTCTCTATTCTGTACAACCTATGTGGTGTATTTGCTTGTAGATGAAGGTAATGTTTATGTTAGTGCATGCTTTTTTATGAGCAGAATTTTTAGCCTACCCTTTTGGGGGCACCTGACATCTGGGGCAAGAAAAACTGAAGAAAATGGCGTCGGCTGCATCTTTTATACCCCTGGCACACTGACATCAGGGAAGAGGCGACAGCAACTGACGCCAGACCAGGACTTTGGAATTCAGGCCGACTGTGGGTAGCCTGCCAGCAGGATAACCCAAGTGTAATGACTGCAACAGTGAATACACTCGAACATCTACATTTATGGTAGGTACACAACTGTACTTTGTAAAATCCCCCAACAGATTATGTCCAGGTCATCCACCCCTTTTGCCCACCCTAGCTACAGTACCGGGAGTGACCCAGTTCCTGAAAATGGATGTATACACTGCTATGTAAATTTGAGCATGAGGCAGATGTCCACCTGTAGCCAAGGTCTCATTATTAATAACGTACTCCAGTAATGATCTTGTGCTCAGATGTGTGCAGTTATGTTGAGACCCTCACACAGCTGTATGCTTAATTACATTGTGTCAGAAGATGCATGTACTGAGAAAAAAAAGAGAAGGAAATAGAGTGGTTAGGGTATACAGGTGAGATCTGGATTATGATACAGAACTTCCCTACCCCTCTGTTCATTGTGCTTGCACAGGTTTCTTTCCTGCGTAACCCCCCACCCCACCTGGGATTAACTGCATAAAGCAGTATCTACCTTCTCCACTGAAGCTGGCTATCTTAACCAAGTAAAACCTCTGGGAAGCAAGAACCTGACTCCCTCCAGCTTTTCTATTGTAATAGGTTGCACGGGTTTCTTTCCTGCGTGACCCCCCCCCCCCCCCACACACACACACACACACACACACACACCTGGGATTAACTGCATAAAGCAATATCTACCTTCTCCACTGAAACTGGCTATCTTAACTAAGTAAAACCTCGGTGAAGCAAGAACCTGTCTCCCTCCAGCTTTTCTGTTGTAATAGGTGAATTACAATTTAGTTTTTGTAAAGTGTTGAGGCTTAAAGGTGTATGCACAACAACAGTGAAGGGAT
Source organism: Protopterus annectens (assembly GCF_019279795.1). NCBI lineage: Eukaryota > Metazoa > Chordata > Ceratodontiformes > Protopteridae > Protopterus > Protopterus annectens. The sequence continues at coordinate 1,094,718,588 of NC_056731.1, read as the reverse complement.
CCAGCCAATTGCCACTAGACTGAGCCATAATACTTTGAGTCAGCCTTACACTCGCACAGTGTTCCAGTCCCAAGCATTTACTGTTTAATTTGGTAAAGTTTTGCTTTTACTTTCATTATAGTTTCTATACTAATCACAACTCTCTCCATAACTGCCAAACAGCCCTGTTTGTGTGCTTGCAGTGATAATTAAAGTATTCCACAGCTACTCGGATCAGTCTTTTGTTAGATGCTGATATTTTTAAGCTTATTCCTCACCTTACACTGATAGTTTTTCAGTCCATCTCCACTCCCCCTACAACATCATCCTTATACCTAATCTTACCCCTCCCAAACCTCCCTTACACCTATCCTATAACCTCTTTAATTATTTCCTACAGTCATTCCATACCCCTTTACTAATCTGCCTCCCCACCCATTCTAAATAGGGCCACATAGTGTTATCACACTACATTCAGCCACCATTATGTCCCTCACTACTTTTTCTATGCTCTCACTTTTCTCACGCTCTCTGTCCTAATAATAATCATAACCTTCCAGATACCCAACATACCTCCTACATCCACCTGTACAACCACCACACATAACCCACATTTACCAAGTTACTCAAACATCCTCCCTAGCTTATTCACAGTTAATACCTCTGTACTATCCAAAGTAAAAATTCTACATCTCCACAGACACCCCCATTATCACACCACCAGCAACAACTGTACCATTTTCAAGAAAAAACTAAGTATGGCTCACATAATTTGGCAAAGCATTATGTCCCAGTGTGGTGATGTACATCCCAACCCAGGTCCAACCCTCCCCAGCCCTAGCAAACTTAGCAAATTTCTCTTGCTGTCAACCATGACTCTCCAAAGCCTTAGATGCAAGATACCTGAACTCCAGGCATGGATTTCACAAAACAGCCCTGATATTATAGCAGCTACCGAAACCTGGTTGAAATCATATGTAAAAGACACTGAGTTTCTTCCCCTAGGCTACTCATGCTTGAGAGACGATCAGACGAACATTTCTTCCCCCAGGCTACTAATGCTTGAGAGACGATCGGACGAACAAGAGAGGAGGAGGAGTAGCAATACTCTTCCCTAGTAAATATACATTAATTCCCTACTCAAAACCAACACCCACCTTCTCCCCAGCCGAAGTACTAATCTCTGTATTAAAACTTAACAATCATAAAAACATTTGCATAATTGCTCTGTATATTCCTCCAGGAAACAACATACCAATATTAGAAAACATACTTGCCTGGACTTCACAAAACATAGATAATGAAACCGTCATCTTAGGTGATATAAAAATTGATTGGCAATACATTGCCCACAACAATCCCTCAAAAAACATAAACCTTTACAACTTCTCCCACCTAATTGAAGACATCACCAGACCCCACAAAAATAACATTTGGGGCTCCACAATAGACTGGATATAAGTGTCCCACCCTAACAATATCATCACTGTAGGCATACTACCTAATACCATTAGCAACCACCTCCCAGCATATTATATCCTATGAAAAACCACCCCAACCCCAGGGCAACACCAATACAAATCAACCAGAAATTTGACTAAGTTCCAACCATCCATATTTAATGAAATCTTAACTAAAGTAAATTGGGAACCCCTCAAATCCCTTCCACTTAACAAGGCTGTTGAGTTCTTTAACTCAACATTCCTAGACATCCTAAATAGGCAAGCACCCACCCGACAAAAACGAATAAAACATAACCACTCAAGCTGGCTCTCAAAATCCACCAAAGAAGTCTTGTCCACAAGGGATAAAATCTGTAATTCATGGCAGAAAAACAAAGACTCTACAACTCTAATACAATATAAACAACTCTGTAACCAGGCAAAACGTCTAATAACCAAAAATCTGTAATTCATGGCAGAAAAACAAAAACTCTACAACTCTAATACAATATAAACAACTCTGTAACCAGGCAAAACGTCTAATAACCAATGATAAAAAGCCCACTGCCTCCACCTACAAAGCCAACATAAAAATAATCCCAAAAAATTCTGGTCCTCAATCAACCATCTATTACACCCAAGTTCTCAAAGCAACCCATCCCCTGACTCACACAAAACCTCTACCAAACTTGCCACCCTTTTCAATTCCTACTTCATTGACACCGTAGCTAACCTAACCACCACCTTTCATATGGTTACCACCACCACCACCAAGACAGCTAATGACCAAACCATCCTAGCAAACAATCCTACACACAGCTCTAACTTAAAATTATCCCCCATACTCATTGCCACAATAAAAAAAAACTTTTACATAAGCTTAAACCCTGTAGTCTAGCCCCTGACAATCTACCCCCACACTTCCTGCAGCTAGCTGAAAACTCTATAGCTTATCCCATCAGCATACTCATTAACAGTTCAATTAAAGAGTCCCTTGTCCCAGACATCTGGAAAAAAGCATTCATTCTCCCCTTACACAAAGGTGGCACCAACAGACACCACAAACTTTCGACCCATAGCTATTCTGTCACCCCTCTCTAAAATACTGGAAAAATGCATCCATGCCCAACTCCTCAACCACCTGCTTGAAAATCAAATTTTGTCACCTACTCTGCATGGTTTCAGACCAAGGCACAGTACCACTACAGCCCTCCTCTCCTTCCTTGATACAGTTATCTGGGCATGGGATTCTGGTAAAATAATCACTTATCTCTTCCTCGACCTCTCCAAAGCCTTCAATACCATTCCCCACACTATCCTCCTCTCTAAACTATCTACCCTCCACATTTCCCCACCTACCTTACAGTGGTTCAATAGCTATCTCTCCAGTAGGCAGCAGTCCACCAAATGGCAACAGTCTTACTCTCCCTTCCTCGATACTTCCACAGGGGTACCCTAAGGCTCCATACTTGGTCCTGCCTTATGTATCATCTTTAGTAACAACTACAATGCTCAGTAATCCAGTATGCTGATGACTCTACAATAATATGCACTGCAAATTCCAGCTCTGAACTCTAGCAGATCACCCAGAATGCCCTCACCTCTACTGGATCTTGGATGCTTAACAATCATCTTGCCCTAAATACAAAAACAACTAAACTAGTAATTTTTACCCCTAAGAAAACCACTTCCCTAGATAAAAAAACTCTTCAGTATACAAGCCCAAGACAATACCACTATAGAAGTTGTCCCACACACTAAATTACTAGGCATTGTTATAGATGAAAACCTAAACTTTGACCTACACATGAACAGTAACATCAAAAATACACACCAAATGCTCTGTATGCTGTACAGGCACCAACACTTTCTTAGCCTCTCTACTAGACAAACCCTTGCAACTACATTTTTATTACCCTCTCTCTTTTATGGTGCCCCTCTCCTCACTAATGTCCAGAATTCTACAAAATCCAAACTTGATATGTGTTACAACAGAATAGCCAAATTCGGTACCAAAGCCAAATTCTCATCCCACCACTGTAACTCACTGAAACAGTTAGACTGGTTGGAACTCCCCTACCATCTGTCATTCACCCAGCTAACTACAGCACACAAAATAATCTACAGACCCACAGACTGTCCTGCTGTCTCAACTCTACTTGCCAAGTACCAACCCAGCAGGCAACTAAGATCTGAAAATCATCTACGTCTAAAAGTAGAAAAGCCCACCTTACCGGCTGGTAAACTGCTCTACTCCTTCACTGTCGCCAAACTATGGAACTCGCTTCCTTCTTCTATAAGAAACACGGGCAGCACCACCACCTTCAAACAAATACTGAAAAATCATCTCAACTCTTCCTGGCTATGTACCTGCTCTATAACCTAACCCCTTCCTTCTCCTTATATTATAACTAAATTCCTATGTTTTTTGCTACTAGTGACTGATGATAGTTTCTCCATATTTATTTATTTTTTTTTTCTTTCATCACTTGTTGATACTGGTACAATAATGCTGATTAATTTATCTCCGTTTTTACCACTCTGAATTAATCTGGCAACCAACTAAATTCCTGCTTTTATGTATATATTCTGTATATGTTACTGCAATCAAACTAACTAAATTCCTGACTTTTGTATATATTCTGTATATATTACTGTAACTACTATGTGTAATAATGTTCCTACTTCTGTATCAATTAATGTTTAATTTTTTTTTCTGCATCTGTGTTCTTGTCGGAGCTTTTCTCCCCGGGCCTCCACCGAAAATAGGCTCTTTTAGGCCCAGTGGACTTTCCTGGTAAACAAATGGAATAAATAAATAAATATGCCATGTGACTGATATTCTGTGTCTTTCTTCTTTATTATTTAATATCCCTATACTAATTTTTTTATTGTTTTTTTTTTTTTTTTTTTTTTTTTTTGGTAAAAATCAACCCTGCTCTTAGTCAACAAATGCTGTGGTATCTTTAGCATCTACCAGATTGTGTTTAGGGATATTGGTTTATTGTCTCTTATGAGATATTGCACTTTAGGAACATCCCATACCCCCCACCCCCCCCCCCACACACACACACACACACATACACACTGCTTTGCTGTATCCATATTGGAATGTGAAGCCAAACACTAGGTTTGGGGCTAGACCCCCCCCCCCCCGCCAAACAGCTGGTCTTCCTGATATCAAAGGCATGTGTGTGCCACTTACTGATCTACTACTCATATGGATACTTTGTTCTGTGTTTTTAGTTTTAAGACTTTAATTGAGCACTTGCGATACATAGTAGTACTGAGTTGGCTGTGAGAAGGGAAGTCTTTTCTTTTAATCTGATGTATTGATCTGGTGATATCAGTACTAAGCTGCAGTATCCTCAGCCAGTTTAGTATCGGCATTATTTTCTGTACTCCTCTTACAGTTGTCATTATGGGATCAACAGAAGCACTGCTGAGTTTTCTGAGTCAGGTGTGGGACTATGTTTTTAAGCTATGCATTCACTGTTATTCACCTTCTAGAAGATAAATTTAAATAAGGCTTAATAGTGTGTTTGCTTATTTTGTATCACTGATTAATAGCTTTGATACAAGAGCAGGACTGGTTAAATAGCACTATATTTTTTGTTTTGTCGTTTGGTGGTTCATAGGTTAGTACTAGGCTAACTGCTCTTGCGAGTCATTTTAAGCCTTAGCCAGTTATCCCTCGAGAGACTCAAACCCTGCACCTTGTGTTCGTAAGGCAAACACCTTAACTATTAGGCCACCCTCCCAGGTGTAGCATGGTTTGACTTGCATTCCAGATTTAGCAGTTTTGTTTTGAGCATATAGAATGTGTTTGTTTTGTAGTAAATAAACCTGTTTCTGGGAAAACAAGTAAAAGGTTTCTTTCTCGGTATATATGTTGATCTGAAATGTTTAATATGTTACTGCCCTGCATTTATTCTGTATTGCTTATTGTGACTCAGCAGTTTAGAAATATTAAAAATGACTGCCAGAAGTTATTGTAAAATTTTAAAATTGTTATTGCATTTGCATGGTCCTTAAACCTTTTCCCTGCACTTCTGCACTTTTGTTTGGTCCTCTTGAGTTTTTGAAAGCTGACAAGAACATTTTCTGTTTGTTACAGGAGTTTATTTTAAATCAGGACTGGAATGATCCAAAGTCTCAGCTTCAGCAGTGTTGCCTCACCCTGCGGACTGAAGGGAAAGAGCCTGATATTCCTTTGTACAAGTAAGAAACTACCTCTTTTTTCCTAAATTAAAAAAAAAAATCATCTAGTAATTTATTGCTTAAACTGTTTGAATTGGTAGAGTGAGAAGTACACATCTGATAGCCCAGTATTATAGACCCTCCTTGACTGGTTATGTCTTCTCCATTAATCTGAGTGCAGCTATTTTCCATAAAATTCCATGGCCAGGAATGTGTGCAGGCCCATATCAGTGAATGTTGTGACCAGGGATGGCTCTTGCACTGTTCTGTTATGCTCCATATAGTCATTTTTATTTATTGTTTTTTTAATGTTTTCTGTTTGTTTTGTACATATGTACATTTCATTTTACTTCTCAAAACTTACACTGCAGTTCATACTGCGCTTGCGTAGAGTTCCAAGTTATGACTTAAAAGTTATCTGGGCTATAGATCTAAATGGACTTTCCAGTTCCATTAGTCCATCTCTAACATCAACATCAAGTATACTTACACATCTTGAGTAGCCACTGTTGTAGTGTATATAAGAGTTAGAAAATGTGATTTCTTAGGAATGCTAGAATTTATTAAACTAATGTTCTCCATATACTTCTCTGTCTAGAAGTAGCAACATTTAAGTAGTTGATTAATTCCTATAATTCCTGCATATTTGCATTTGGTATGAAAAATAAGTTGTCAGTAAATCTGTAAAATGTTATCATATACACAAAAATGTTTTGGTAAATAAATCCATCTTCCCGGTCTGCCGTTTCAAGACTAGCAAAAATGAGGGCAATAACATTCCCCATTGCTACTCCTATAATTTTGCTGAACATAACTTTTGTCAAAGTAAAATGAGCTATTGTTATGCATAGTTTTTATTAAGGTACAAACAAGATCTGTGTCACTGGTAGGCATCTTGGAGATGATACTAAAATAATTTTAGTTCATGTGTACATTATTCCTGTGATATTGAAGAGTACAGAACAACTGTGCACACTGTACCCTTAGGGAAAGTCTCAGTGTCACATAATTCTTGTTTGTTTACTATAGGTTGGTACTAACTATAGGTTGGTACTAGGCTATCGGCCCTAGGGCCTAAACAAGCCTAGTCATAACAATTCCCTGGCTATTTCTTTCCACAGTATTTACTTCCCTGGTCCCCTGTCTAGCAGGGTGACTGACGTGATCCCCAGGGTGAATTTCCTATCTCCCATCCAATCATCAAGGTTCCTTTTGAAGAGGGCCAAAGAGGCGCTCTGCTTGACATGTATGGGCAGTCTATTCCAGAGTCTGGGGAGTCTCTGAGTCAGGAACCTATCCCTTCAGCATGTTTTGTTCATTGTGATGATAAGGTTTAGATCCCTGGAGCGTGCGTCTCTGAGGGATTGGGATTTCTTTAAGTGTAGCAAGTCCAACAGCTCTGGGTTTGACATGGCCTTATATGTTAAGCAGAGATTGCCTCTGAGTAGACGATATGCGTCAGAGTATAGGTGATGTTTTTTTAGACGGTCAGCATAGGGCATCTGCTTTAGGCCTCTGATTCTTTTAGTGAGGTATTTCTGCTGCCTTTCCAGTTGTTGCAGATGTCTTGAGAGGTACATACCAAACGGGGCATCGTATTCTATAATGGGACTAATGAGGGATCAGTACAGTGGGACAATGACCTCCTTTTTTCTGGATGAAAAGCCCTTAGTGATGAGATGTGCCACATAGAAGGATTTCCTGACTGTTGTGGCGATGTGGTTATCAAAGGTGAGACCACTGTCCACCTGTGTCCCTAAGTCTCTTATCACACTTTCGGTGTTTAGTGTACTGCCACCTATGTGGTAATTCATGGGTACATGTTTTTCCCCAAAGGGGATAACTATACATTTCTTGGCATTGAGCTTGAGCCCATGGCTCTGGCACCAAGCATCTGTTTCTGTAAGACCCTTTTGTAGAATATCCACATCATTTGGGGATTCAATAATGGCTCCCAGTTTGCAGTTATCTGCAAACTTTGGTAACCAGAGTCCCTTAGTGTTGGCCTGTACTTCAGAGAAGTAGATGCCAAACAAGAGCGGTCCCAGGACTGAACCCTGAGGTACTCCACTTGTCTGGAGCTGGATTTAGAGTCGGCTACTTTTACAGTGTGCAGTGTGAGTTCTGTCATTAAGCCAGTTGGCAACCCAGACTCTTCAGGTATTTGCATCAGTTACAGGGAGGAGCAGTTTTTGTGGCTCCTGACTGCAGTTATAGGAGATGATTAGGAAAGTAGACATATTAAATATACAGTTATGTTTAAGGGTGGAAGTGCGAGTATGAGAATCTTAGGTGTAGCTGCAACAGAGCTTGTTCTGTGGCCTGCAACACCAGCTCTAAATGTATAAAATACATTATTTAGATTATTAAATAAAACTATGAAATGCACAAAGTATTGGGTGATGAACCAATTTTTATTGATAAAAGTAAGAACATTTAGACATTATTGGAGAGGAACATAAAGTAGAAGCAGACACTTAAGTGTTTTTTGTAAAATATGCTGATATATTCACAAGGAACTTCTGGTAACCTTTGAGCATTTAAACAGGTGTTGAGGTCATTTTGATTAATTCCAAATTTCAGAAAAAAATGCATATGCTGCTTTGTGCAATGCATGTAATGTTTTTTATTTAGACAAAGCAACAAGAAATTTATTTCAGCTTAAGTACACTCATCAGAGTACAGTCTGAAGCAAGTTGAATGTAAATACTGTGTTTAGACACTATATTACCTGATGTTCATTGTGTTACACTGCTGCAGTCTTAACACTTGGGTTATCCTGCCGTCAGGCAGTCCCTCAGTCAGCCTGAGTTCCAAAGTCTTGGTCCGGCGTCGGTTGCTGTCGCTTCTTCCCTGACGTCAGTGCGACAGGGGTATATAAGATGCAGCCGACGCCATTTTCTTCAGTCTTTCTTGCCGCGCGGTGCCCGAAGCAAAAGCAGTTCGCAAGTGCCGGTCGGCCGACTCCTGAGATTTTCATTCCGAATCCAGAACCGAAGTCTTCTACAAAGCTAAGTACCCCGTTGGGGAAACTTTTTCTTGCCTCAGACCGATGTCAGTAAAAGTTAATAACTGTATTTCTTGTGGGAAGCAAATACCACATAAGGATTTCCATTCTTATTGTATCCCATGCCTAGGCCCAGACCACGACGTCACAGGTTGTCGGTTTTGTGCTAGGTTTAACAAGCGCACTATTAAACGTCGGTTTGATTTTGCCCGACATTATTTTGGTAGAAAATTCAGTTGTACCATGCCGTCTGAACTACCGACGACCGGAATACACAAAAAGCACAAAGACAAGGACAGGCATCTGAGGCCCAAAACTGACGACGAAGCCTCTTCTAGGCCAGTCGCCGGTTCTCCGGTTTTCAGCGAGGCGCCTTCGCAGCCCTTGACGACCGCTTCTTTAGAACCTCAGGCCGCCTCTGACTCCCACGTGGAGATGGCTGGGCCTTCGGATACACCAGATTTACAGCCTACCGAGACTAACCCTTCAGAGGGATCCGGAGTAGCTGAGCAACCCATAGCTTCAGAGGGTGTTTTCAGACCTACTTAGTTAACCATTAAATCTTCTGCTAAGTCTAAAACTCCTTTGAAAACAAAGAAACAAATTCAACATTCGCCAGGACAGGCCTCCATGCCTATGAAACAAATGCTCAAAATGGCTGAAGACTTAATCACTCTGATCAGGGGCTCCCATCCCCCTCCTGATAAAAGGCCTAGACAGGATGCAGACTATGACTCATCCGACCAGGTATCCATCTCTTCAGATTCATCCTCAGACCTAGGATACTCTTTACCCCCCTATGAGGATTCTGATGCTGAGGAATCAATTCCTTCAGCCTCTCCGCCAGAGATTACTCCTTTGGGGAAACCTTGCATACCATGAGGGAGCATTTCCATTGGGAGGGCCAGGATTATTCAGAGTCCAAGAAAAGGCTCAGAGATTTCCTTTTATTACCCCAACACAGACCCCTTGCTATTCCACCTGTATTAGATATTGTGGATGATGTGTATTCTGAATCCAGTTGAAATCCTGATTCTTTACCTCCTGCTCCAGTTAAGCCAGACAGATACTACAGAGTCCCTGACTCTCACAAATTTCTTTATAAAAGCCCTGCTGCTGACCCTAAAACTATTTCTCAGGGCCCCAAAGGGGTAAAGGCCTCCTCAGCAAAGAATCCAGCCCCCTCTGACAGAGATTCCAGAGCATTAGACAGATGGGGGAAGAAAGTATATACATCTGCAACTTTAGCAATCTTTGATGTCTCATTTGAAACAAAAAATGCTTCCAAACTCAGATCCTCCTAATTATAAAGAAATGCAGGATTTATTGCATGCAGCTGAACAAGTGTGAAAACATACTTTGCAATGTGGTGTTGATTCATTAGAGGCCTCCTGCAGAGCAGCAGTTGCAGGATCTGTCATTAGAAGACATGCTTGGTTAAAAGAACAGACGTTACCAGATCATGTTAAAGCAAAATTATTGGATGCACCTTTGCAGCAGGATGTTTTATTTGGAGTTAAGGCAGAAGAGGTATTAAAGAAAATGGAGGATAAGGCAAAATCTATGCAAACGGTGAAATATTTCTTACAGGTTCAGCCTCCTCGATTTAGCAGAAATTGGCCAACAAAGAATTGGTCCTTTCCAGTTACAGACAGACCTCAATGGGGCAGATACAGACATCCAAGAGGTAGAGGTCAACCACAAGGTCCTTACAGGCCTCAACAATGGGGTGCATCAACTCAGAAAGAAGGGGAAGACAGGCCTCAACCTTACAAAAAACAGCCGCAATGACTTCCCACTACAGCTGCCAAACAGTTCGCTCTTGGCAGCCCCCTTGGGAGGAAAACTGGCACTTTTCTGTCACAATTGGCATATGGGTTCTGAACATTGTATCTCAAGGTTACAGGTTCCACTTTCACACACTGCCACGGCTAAAAGGAATGCCAAATCTGCCACCAAATCAATGGGCAGAGGCTCAAAGACAAATTACATAACTCATGGACATGAGAGCTATTCAAAAGGTACCAACACAGGAGCAAGGACAAAGATTTTACTCAAGACTCTTTCTGGTTCCCAGAAAGGACAAAGCCTGGAGGCCCATTTTGGATCTTTCTTCTCTAAACACTTACCTGGATGTTCCAAAATTCAAAATGTTGACACTACAGCAGCTTCTTCCCATGCTGGGCAAGAAAGCTTGGCTCGTAACTTTGGACCTCAAGGAGATATACCTGCATGTCCCTGTCAGACAAAACTGCAGAAGATACCTCAGATTCATAGCTGGTTCAATGCACTACCAATTCTCTGCACTGTCCTTTGGCTTATCTACTGTGCCCAGGGTCTTCACAAAGTGCCTGGCACCAGTAATTGCATTTTGCAGACAGAAAGGAATTCAAATTTATCCGTACCTGGACGACTGCCTGATTCAAGCAGAGAGCAAGGACATTCTTCTAAAGCATCTGGCGTTTGTAAAAAAGTTATTAGGTTGCCTAGGGTACACAGTAAATGAAAAGAAGTCAAAACTAGTGCCCTCACAAGAGATAATATTCCTGGGTGCCAGCTTGAATACAGCGGCCCAGATGGCTTATCTCACGCCAGAGAAGCAAGGACAACTGACTCAATATTTTCACTTGATGGCAACAAAGACCCATCTCCCTGCAAGAAAAATTCTGCAGGCCTTGGGTTACATGGCATCTTGCATACTACTAATTCCATATGCCAGACTGCATATGAGGAAACTACAATGTTACCTAAAGTGTGTCTGGTCTCAACACTGCAAAGTTTGGAAACAGTAATACCACTACTTCCTTGCCTTCAACAGGAGTTTCGATGGTGGGCTCATGCATGTCACCTCAACAAGGGACAGCCTTTCACTCAACTCACAGCCAGGCAAACACTGATAACAGATGCATCGGATTACACTTGGGGAGCACACATGGCAGGAAAATGTATTCAGGGCAAGTGGCCCGCAGAACGAAGGCATCTTCACATCAATCAAAAAGAGATGCTAGCTGTACAAAATGCCCTTATAGCTTTCAAGGACCTTCTGTATCCAGGACAACTACTACTAAAGACAGACAATACCACAGTTATGTGGTACATAAACAAGCAAGGGGGCACTCATTCTTACCCCCTCTGCAGACAAGCCATGACCTTGTGGAACACAGCTCTAACCTATCAAGTTCATCTGCAAGCACAATTCCTGCCAGGAGAGAAAAACACACTGGCAGACGACTTAAGCAGAAACATCTTGGATCCGCACGAGTGGAAATTACATCCACAAATATTCAGAATTATAACACAAAAATGGTAGAGCCCAGACATAGATCTGTTTGCATCCCCAATGAACTACCAGCTACAGAAATTCTGCACAAGGACTTACCACCCACAAGCATGGAAAGTGGATGCCCTCTCATTCAGCTGGAAAAACCTACAAGTATATGCTTTCCCACCACTACCTCTCCTTCCAAAGGTACTCATAAAAGCCAGGCAAAAAAAGCCAAAGATGATCCTGATTGCCCCAGACTGGCCACGCCAGCACTGGTATCCAATCTTAAAGAACTTAGCACAAGGTCCACCCTGGATTTTACCTCAAATCCCACATCTTCTGACTCAGCACAACAATCAGATACTTCACAGCCAGCTAAAGACTTTAAACCTGGCTGCATGGCAGATTCCTTAGTCAAGCAAACAGTGCCTCTCTCCAAAGCCGTTATGGATGTCATTCTGGAGGCCAGAAGGCTTAGCACCAGGAAAGCCTATTTGGATAAATGGAAGAGATTATGTGCCTGGAACCAGGCTCACAGCCTTGACCCTCTTGTCCCAAATATTCCTCAGATACTACAATATTTAACTGAGATGCTGGACAAAGGCCTCTCCTTTTCATCCATCAAGAGCCACGCCTCTGCCATCTCTGCTCATTACAACACGGACCCACCTATTTTTTCTAATCCTTTGCTAAAACAGTACCTAAGAGGGGCTAAAAACATAAGACTGCCCCGTAGAGCACCAACTCCAACTTGGGACCTTAACTTCGTGTTGGAAAAATTAACTTTACCTCCTTTTGAACCAGCTAACTCAGCAGATTTAAAATATGTCTCTTGGAAAACTGCTCTGCTCCTGGCAATAACTTCAGCACGAAGAGTTTAAGAATTGCAGGCAGTAATGGCAGTGGAACCTTACGTCATTTTCCACCAAGACAGGGTGTCTTTAAAAACAAACCCTACTTTTATGCCAAAGGTGGTATCAAGTGTGGCTCTAAACCAAACTATTCACTTGCCAACTTTTTATCCACACCCACAGAATAAAGGGGAGAGACTTCTGCATTCTTTGGACATACACAGGCAGTTACGCTTCTACTTGGACAAAACCAAAGCTTTCAGGAAAACTGAGCAATTGTTTGTAGCATATGCTGCAGGAGCACAGGGAAAAGCCATTTCAAAACAGACCATTTCAAAATGGATAGGACACTGCATACATTTCTGCTATACGGACCATGGGAAAACTGTACCTAACAGCATTAGGTCTCATTCTACCAGGACAACAGCCACTTCAACTGCCTACCTCAGAGGAGTACCTACCAAGGACATTTTGGAAGCAGCAACTTGGAGTTCTGTGCATACCTTTACCAAGCATTACCACCTGCCTCTTTACTCTAAATCCAGAGCTGGCTTTGCCACTGCTGTGCTGCAGGGCCTTATAGCCACCCCTAATGCCTTATAGAACCAGCCACCCTACCTCAGCTTTGGGGTTCTACCCAAGTGTACTGACTGCAGCAGTGTAACACGATGAACATAGTACAGTTTTGTACCTACCATAAATGTAGATGTTCGAGTGTATACACTGCTGCAGTCCAGGTTACCCTCTCTCCTTCCCCTCTTACTGGCTGGTACATACCTAAGTCATCTACCCTTTACTACCTATGGGGAGTATTTGCTGGTAACTGAATTTTTTTGATTGCTTTTCATATGTATGTTTTATTAGCAATTTGAATTGCCTAACTTTTTGGGGGCACCTGACATCTGGGGCAAGAAAAACTGAAGAAAATGGCGTCAGCTGCATCTTATATACCCCTGTCGCACTGACATCAGGGAAGAAGCGACAGCAACGGATGCCAGACCAAGACTTTGGAACTCAGGCCGACTGAGGGACCGCCTGACGGCAGGATAACCCAAGTGTAATGACTGCAACAGTGTATACACTCGAACATCTACATTTATGGTAGGTACAAAACTGTACTTTTTGTGTGCTACATTATGGGAATGATGGTGGAAAAGGTAAGGACTTAGCTCTGTTGACATAGATGGATGATGTCTCAATTATGATTCCAGGGAGCCCGATATCAGTCAGTGTCTTGAGAATCTGCTTGAGCTGATGTAGGGTTTGGGGTGGGGTGATTAGGTTTTGCCAGCTTGCCTGTCTTCAGGGGGGAGTGTGTGGGGTGTGTGCCTGCAGGAACATATTTCTGTGGTTAAATCACCAACGGTGATGGAACACCCCTCTGGAATGCTGGTTTTTATTGGGAATAGAGCTGTCTTGAGGAGTTGAGTCATTTGTTCAGCAAGTGACACACTTTTGCTGGTGCCTGTTGCATTCTGCAACCTGGGCATGTTAGTCCCTAACATGTCAGGAGAGTCGGCTCTGAGCTTTGCCATTCCATGATCAACTTCTTAGGATTGGGTTAGTCAGCTACATGTTTCAGCTTATCATCTAGGGATAGAATAACACAAGTGCTACAAGATACACTCCCAGGGGTAGAGCTGGGGAGGCAGCACCTCATATCCCTGGAAGATCACTGTGGTTCGTGTAGGGTTCAGACAAAAGCTCTAACTAGCCAAGACTCAAGTCACCATCTGCAGGGATCAAGGGTTTGCTTAAACAATGGATTTATCCTGAGGAGGACTGTGCCTCAAACCATCCTTCTAGTGCTTGTCTTTGTGGTAATATATTGCTTATGCCTGGGATTGCAAGGAAGATACTCCTGCTAATCTTTTCATGAAGAGCGGTCAGTGGCTGCCATAATTTTGATCAGGAAGTAGACCAAAATCATCTGTTTCCTTTGCCTTTGGATATCAGGGTTGAAATTTTGATGCATATAGCAGTTATCAGCATTGTACTCTTCTCAGGGACAAGATAATGACAGTGTGGATCGTAGCTGATAAATCCTTTGGTGACATGAGCAATTATTATGTTGATGTTTTGGAATGCAAACTCAAAGATCTACCAACAATAACATGGTTAAATATATGAACTGTGACAACATCAAAACAAATTGGAATGGAGAGCCTGGGGACACACACACACTTGTGTAGAAGGCATATTAAGTCATAGTCAGTGTCCGCTAATAACTACTGTAGGGACTAACTGAATGGGTTGGAATATTTGAGGGCAAGATTAGTTTTGAGCATGACTAAATATGTTATTTGAATATAACTGGCCATACACTACTGCATGTGTTGAATAGTTTTAAAACAGTAGTCTTCCTGTTCATGTTATGTACTAAAAAGCTAGTCTAAGAAAAAGGTTCTATATCAGACATATGAGATGATTGAATATGTTCCATTGTAATACTTCATTGAAACCTGACATAGGAGCCATACTAGGCAAGCTGTCTTAGAACTATAAGATGCCTTACCATATAAACCTTTAAGTAGATACACTTAAACGTTTATGCTTCCCCTTTCAAGCATTTAATAGTGCTTACTTCTCAAATCAAGCAATCCACGGTGGTAGTGCTGCGGTATAGTTGTCGCCTCCCATTAAGATGCTGTCCAGTTCGATTCTCATCTAGAGCGTCTTCTGCGTGGAGACGTGCGTGAATGGGCGTACCTTCGTTGAAGGTTGTGCGTCAGGGCTGGTAACTCAGCACGTAAATATCAACTACCAATCATTAGCGGACCGGAGTTCCGCTGTGGCGACCCCTAACCGGGAAAAGCCGAAAGACACAACAACAACCTCTCAAATCAAGCAGGGCTGTTTATGACAGTCCAGATGTAAATTTGTGTCTATCCATCCAGTCATCAAAGCTAGCGTACAGGTAATCCAAGTAGTGTTATGTTTGACCATTTGTGTCAGTGTATTGCATAGGCTGGGAATATGTTGAGTCAGGAACCTTTCTCTCCAGTGAGTCTTGTTTACTTGTTGGTGTAGGTGTAGGTCCCTAATGTGGGTATTTGTAGAGCCGTTGGTTTTGCAAGGAAGCAGGAGGTCAGATAGGACTGGGTCATTCATGGCTCAAAAAGTAAGGCACAGATGGCCTTGGAGCAGCCTGTAGGTTACTGAGTACAAGGAGAGTTGTGCCATTCTGTCGGGTAGTTGAAGGATTTAAGACCTTTCATTTTTTCTGGTAAGGTATCTTTGGGGACTTTTAGTTAAGCACTACTTCAGGTTATACATATCAAGGGGACATTGTATTTAATTATGAGTTAGATAAGTGATGAGTACACTGGCAAGATAACCTCTGGATATTGCAGATATTCCCTTGGAAATTAACTAGGCCAGATAGAAGGGCTCCCATACTATTGTGGATTTCCTGACTATATTGGAAACATAACTATATGACAGAGAATTGTCCCATAGGAGTGGATGTGCATCATGGTTCATCTCTAAGTCCACTGCTGTTCATAGTGGTGATGGACTACATTAGCAAATAAAAGGGACTTAACATGTCTAAATAAGGAGATCGTCTAGAATCAGAGGAGCCAGCTGTGCAGAGTGTCAGGGATAGTGTACAACAGAAGAATAACAAAGAAGCTGAAAAGAAATGTATACAAAACAGTAGTGAGACCAGCACTACTGTATGGTATAGAAAACTGGGCGGTAAAGGCAGTGCAGTTGAGGAAGCTAGAGGTGGTGATGATGAAGTGCCTGAGATGGGTGGTAGGATGCACACTGTGGGACAGGCAGAGTAAGGACATCAGAGCAGAAGCCAAAGTATCTCCAATTGCACAAAAGGTCAAAGAGAACAGATTACGGTGGTTTGGGCACATGTAGAGAAAAGCAGAAGCCAAAGTGTCTCCAGTTGCAGAGAAGGTCAAAGAGAACAGATTACAGTGGTTTGGGCACATGTACATAAAAGCAGAAGACAATCAAGTAAAGATTTGGGACTGACAGGAAGAAGGTATGGGGAAATGAGGACAAAGAGATTGATAGATTGTATGAGAGAATACCATTAGGCATGATTCTCAAAGAAGGTAGGAGAGTGACACTGAATAGAGAGAGATGGCAATAGTTGACACCAAACCCTGACCCCATGTAGAAAATGGAATGAAGGAGTTTTATGTCCACAGAAGTGTCCTAGTGTATATCTGAAGAGTAGTACCATTTATAGATGAACAGCATTTTTGCCGATTGCTACTGCACTTTTTTTTGCACTTAACTTCAGACTGTTTTCAGTGCACTAGGTATGCACGTATTCCAGCCCTTGCTGGAGCTGTTTAGTATCAGTAGATGAGCAGATAACACTGCTCAGTTTGCAGTCATCAGCAATCTTGGTCAGCCACATTTTTGGGATATTGAACTGATGTCTGCTGAGTGCATGCCAAACTTGAGAGGCCCTAGCAGTTATCCTTAAGGTGCCCCACTAATTACAGTTTTGTATTCATTGAGTGTGCCAGCAGCTTTCATAACCTAGAATCTGTTGGATACTCAGTATACTGTCCAGGGGCTTACATTAACTTTGTATATAATTATTTTTTAGCAGTAACAGTATGGGGATAGTGTCAAAAACGTTGGCCAAATTAAAATAAGCAGTGTTCACTGAATGACCACTGTCCAAAGCCTCTGTTGCCTTTTCAAAGAAGCTTATTAGGTTCAGGAGACAGGATCTGCCCTTCACAATACCAAACTCGTTGGGGTCTAGATCATCTAAGTTGATTATGTCTGCAGAAATGAGTTCTGTATGTTACGTTCCGTGGCTTAGCATATAAGGTTAATAAGGCTGACAGTTCTATAATTTTCTGTGGGGAGTCACATTTCTCCAGGGATCAGGCACAAACATTGTGGATAGGCTGAGGTTGAATAGTTTGACTTATAGAGCTTGGAGAAGTGTATACAAGTAAAGAGAAGGCAGCCTGGTATTTTGTCTGGTCCCATTGAAGGTATTTCTAGTCTTTGAAAGGGATTTTAAGGCTCTTTCCAAGGTGATTTACAAGGAAATGCAGTGTGTAGGGGTGCTGAGGCAACAATGCTGTACATGGTATAAAGTTAACACTGAATTTTTTTTCTGTTAATATATTGGCTGTATCCTTAGGACTGGAATATTTGATATCATTATGGATGAGCTATTTACATCATTGGACAGTGTACCTTAATTTTTAGTTTCCTTTGGTATATGTAGCGCCTATAGTTCATACTTGGCTTTACATTTTGTAGTGGTACTCTTAAGTTCCTTTTTGACCTGAAATATGGGAGATGGGGATTTCTTACAACTTTTCATCATTTTACTTCTTTAATTGTACAGTTTGTAATATGTTAGTTTCACTTAGAGATTTACTCCAGTGCTGACTTTTCTGTGCAGCTGATTAGATGCTGGTAGAAGCTGAATATGAATGCAGAAGCCCTCTCAGGCCCATTTACAGAAATTGTTGTGAATTTTGCATTTGTCTATTACAAGGTGATGTAGGTTTGCCCCGGCTGTGGTTCCTAATGCTGGTCTGATTTGGTGGTGGGGCAGTTCCACTATGCCTGACACAGAAGATGACTGACTTTTGGTCATATTTAACCAGGGATGAGGAGATGTGGGGTGGGATGGGGCGTAGGTTGATAAGGACCATGGCAAGGATATTTGAGCCTCTAGTGGGTGGTTGTTACAATTTGCTCTAGTGCATTGGCATTAATAAAGTCCAGCAAATGCTGAATATATCCATTCATTGAGGTGCAAGTGTGCCACTTAATGCTTTGTTAACTGAAATCCCCTAACAACATTTTTTTAGTTTGGTATTTAAACCCTCAGTGGCGTTAAGGACATTTCCATGATCTCTGAGGGACGTTGATGAGGAACTGTAACTAACTGTGAAGTGGTAGTTGAATTTGTTAATGATTTATATTAACAGGAGTTCCACGTTACGGTTGTATGGATAACTTGACATGAGATGGTGGTATTTCTGACAAATGCAGATACTCCCTCACAGTTACCCAATGACCTGAAGACATGTTAGGTGCCAAACTTTGGTATAGAGAGAGTGCTGTCACTGTACTGAAACCAAGTATTGGTTACTTCACAAGTATGAATATGTTCAAGTTGCAGGAGGATGTCAAGGTGTGTCACCTTTCTATTTAGATTCCTAGCATTGAGTATTGCCACCGTATTGATTGAATTTGCTATATGGGAATTCCCAGTAGGGGGATTCTGACAAAAAAGGTATTTGAGGGCAGTAAGCCTTTTGGCCAAGATGCAGTAACCCTAGTATGCGTCTAATCACAGATCTGGATTGCACAAAACTACTTTGTCAAGTACACATATGATGTAAACTTGCATACTCTGATCTAAGTGAATTTTACAGTGATAATGCTTGAAAACTAAAGAAGAAAAACAACTCTTCTTGCATCCCCTTAAGTTTATTATACTCAGTTCAGGATCATTCTGCCTCTGAGAAAGTGAGGTGCTCAAGAATTAAATAGATTACATGTGTAGTTTCCCCAAATACAAATGAAATTTTAGTGACTTGCACATTCCAATTGGGAGAAGTTTTAGCCAGTTAAGAGGAATTTGAGCTAGCAAGAAGAAACTAACAGAAGTATGGACGGTCCATATTTCTTTATTCTAAATCCAAAGTCAGTGTAATAGTGAAAAAGGTTACAGTATTATTCAGAGCAGTACAATGAAAACAGATGCTTCAGTAGGGGAATCAATCTCCACATGCATTTCTATGGAACAGATATTGTCATTCCTTTGTCACTGTGGGGGATTAATATATTCAGAAATCACCAACTCCACAAAATTAAATCCAGAGATGTCAGATTTCCATAGCAACACCTTTACAGCTGAGAGGAAATCTCCACCTTTACAAGACTATAGTGCTGAGATTGTCTCTCTAATAACCTGTTCTTATGCATGCCCTGTTGGCTCCCTGTTGAGATGTCATCACTCTAAATGCTGAGTGCCGAAATGCCAAAAAAAAGAAAAGACCAAAAACCCAGAGAAGAGTTAATCTCGAAAATTACTGTCCTTCTTAAAACCTCTTTTTGTGGGGGTAAGTCCCCACATACACATACACATCAGTATGTGGGGTACAAGCCCTCACACACCTCCAAACTTATATGTACCAACTCCAGGATCACTATTTCTCAGAGAAAAGGGAATATTCTGAGAAATGGCATCTAGTATATGCAAGTCTGATCTTTTGGCCGTTCAGTCTCCACATTTTGGGACTTGCTTTAGTGGATCTCAACATTTCAAATGGTTACCTGCCCTGCCACCCAGAAGGCTTAAAAGTTATTTAATTGATGCTGTGTATAGATTCACTTCAGTCCATTATAATTATTTAAGCAGATGACACAACCAGTGTTTGCACTGTGAGATGCTTCTAATTCTGTCCAGTGGTAAACTGCAGTCACACCAGGCAAATAAGCATTCTTTGTCTCGCTGCATTTACAACAGGAAAAGTCCACCAGCTTACTAAAGTTGAGATTTATGACCAACCCACTACTTAGATGAGTGCAGTCTGTTGATCATTGTGTTCAACTGACTGAATTCACTGTTTAGTTGGGTGCAGTCTGATGAGGATAAAGTTCATGCTTTTCTCCCCACACTTTGTTTTCACAAGGACCCCAAATTCTTGCAAGGGCAGTGGACAACTGCAGTTTGGAGTGCTAAAATGTCTTCAGTCTGCAGATTAGTTCTTGGACACAGTTCGTTCCAGCATCCCCTACACTTCCTACTACTACTCTGTACCCAATAGCTATAAGTTACGCAGTAAGGGAATCAATTAGGTTTAAGGCTGTGTTAGTGGTTAAATAACTGGAAAGGAAAAAAAAAAGGAAGGCTATTTATTGCTTCTTGTTGACAGGGAATGAGGGGAAAAATAGTAACTTTATACATGTGATGTAGTTAATTAATGACGTAAAATACAAACAGCAATCAACCTAACTGAAATGCAGTCAGGTTAGAAGGAACTTGGTGTGACTTCATACCCAAACAGTAAATAGCTTAATAGCAATGGAAAAATAAGAAAATGTGAGGAACAATCAGATCTCTGCCTGTCTTTCTATTAATTTATCAATATAATGCTGGAAAGATCTGAAGGTGTATTATTATATAGTCCAGTGTATACGTCACATAATGGAATAGTGCACACCACTGTCTTCTGTATCCACTACATCTGTTTCATGGATAGTTTTTACCCACCTATCAAACCCCCCCCCCCCCCTTTGCAGGTGATGTTTTTTCAAAAATAAACATTCTGACTGGTTGGTCTGATTGAATATATTAACTAACAAGAGTCAGATGACAAACAAGTACCCATAAAGACTAAACAAATTCCATGTGCTAACACCTTGAGTGCAGTTTTCATACTCAAAATGTGATGAGTTCATAAAAACTGATTGTTTTATTGAACAGACAAGAGTTGGATGGGAATGGAGAGTAGCCATTGTTTCATAATGAGGAGAAGGCAGTATTTATTATCTATAACATTCTGAAATCTCAACATAGGTCCATCTGTTGACAGTCTGTAACAAACATCAACAAGAGAGAGTTTCTCCAGGATAGGTCTGCAACTGATAACTTTTATGGAACAACTGTACTTTCTAAAAATGGAAGCGAATACCTTACCCTGCTAAAATTGTCCAGGCACATCAACAGACCCATTACAGTCCATTCATCTGGGTAGTTTACTTGTACTTCAGCTGAAACAAAGTTACACATTACTACCACCATCATTATCCAGTAGCTTTCTGACATTCAGTAAAATAACAGTGCAGATGGTCAGACAGGTTCTATGGTCAGTGCCCCTTTGCTTGCCCTGCCTAATAGATAAAATGCAAAAATGTTGTATATTATAAAGGAAAACAGTTTTAAAACTTTTAATTCTTCGGCACTTGCATTTCACACAGATTCCATCTACAGCACGCTTTTGCCCAGAGCCAGATCCAGCACTAGGCGACATAGGCAGTTGCTTAGGGGCGGTTGGCTGGGAGGTCATCCTAGCCCCACAACATTACGTTAATTAAAATTAAAAATATATATTTTTCCCCACCACATCTTGTATATGTTTCTCTGCATGTGTACTACTTTGGAAGCAGATGCACACAGAAAAACAAGAGAAATGTAATTTCCAAAGTGGAGCCTTCCTCTTCCATTTGAATGGATTTATTTACACAGTTATGGAGCGGTGATCTAACTTGCAAAGTGGATTGTTGATTCTTCCAGCAAAGCAAGCACTTGCGTGCGTGTGTGTGTCGTATGTGAGCGCACGCGCGCATGTGTAATCTCTTTGCTAGAAAGGGCAGTTGAGTTAATTAACTTACTCAGGCTCAAATCCTTAGTTACAAGTGACAATAGCCTTACTCTTCTACACCAGCTATCATTTGGTTGAAATGTTCAAAATGGATACTTATGTTATTTATTGGTTCATACATTTTGTTTCACTGCTTAATGGAAAATATGTTCAAAACTACAAATTCAAAATGCTCTGTAATAATTATTGTTGCATTTAACAAGAAATACATTAAATCAGGAAGGTACCCGCGGTAGTGGTGCTGCGGTAGAGTTGTCGCCTCACAGCAAGACGTTGTCGCGTTCAATTCTCAGCTAGAGCGTCTTCTGTGTGGAGGCATGCGTGAATGGGCGTGCCTTCGTTGAAGGTTGTGCGTCAGGGCTGGTAACTCGGCATGTAAAAATCTACTACCAAACATTAGCGGACCGGAGTTCCGCTGTGGCGACCCTATTATCTATAACATTCTGAAATCTCAACATAGGTCCATCTGTTGACAGTCTGTAACAAACATCAACAAGAGAGAGTTTCTCCAGGATAGGTCTGCAACTGATAACTTTTATGGAACAACTGTACTTTCTAAAAATGGAAGTGAATACCTTACCCTGCTAAAATTGTCCAGGCACATCAACAGACCCATTACAGTCCATTCATCTGGGTAGTTTACTTGTACTTCAGCTGAAACAAAGTTACACATTACTACCACCATCATTATCCAGTAGCTTTCTGACATTCAGTAAAATAACAGTGCAGATGGTCAGACAGGTTCTATGGTCAGTGCCCCTTTGCTTGCCCTGCCTAATAGATAAAATGCAAAAATGTTGTATATTATAAAGGAAAACAGTTTTAAAACTTTTAATTCTTCGGCACTTGCATTTCACACAGATTCCATCTACAGCACGCTTTTGCCCAGAGCCAGATCCAGCACTAGGCGACATAGGCAGTTGCTTAGGGGCGGTTGGCTGGGAGGTCATCCTAGCCCCACAACATTACGTTAATTAAAATTAAAAATATATATTTTTCCCCACCACATCTTGTATATGTTTCTCTGCATGTGTACTACTTTGGAAGCAGATGCACACAGAAAAACAAGAGAAATGTAATTTCCAAAGTGGAGCCTTCCTCTTCCATTTGAATGGATTTATTTACACAGTTATGGAGCGGTGATCTAACTTGCAAAGTGGATTGTTGATTCTTCCAGCAAAGCAAGCACTTGCGTGCGTGTGTGTGTGCGTATGTGAGCGCACGCGCGCATGTGTAATCTCTTTGCTAGAAAGGGCAGTTGAGTTAATTAACTTACTCAGGCTCAAATCCTTAGTTACAAGTGACAATAGCCTTACTCTTCTACACCAGCTATCATTTGGTTGAAATGTTCAAAATGGATACTTATGTTATTTATTGGTTCATACATTTTGTTTCACTGCTTAATGGAAAATATGTTCAAAACTACAAATTCAAAATGCTCTGTAATAATTATTGTTGCATTTAACAAGAAATACATTAAATCAGGAAGGTACCCGCGGTAGTGGTGCTGCGGTAGAGTTGTCGCCTCACAGCAAGACGTTGTCGCGTTCAATTCTCAGCTAGAGCGTCTTCTGTGTGGAGGCATGCGTGAATGGGCGTGCCTTCGTTGAAGGTTGTGCGTCAGGGCTGGTAACTCGGCATGTAAAAATCTACTACCAAACATTAGCGGACCGGAGTTCCGCTGTGGCGACCCCTTACCGGGATAAGCCGAAAGACACAACAACAACATTAAATCAGGAAGGTGAATTAAACAATACATGCATTTACGCATGTTGCTAAAAATGTACGCAGTGGACCCGTGATTTGAAAACAGCTCACTAACCAAGGTACACTTAATCTGCGACTGGCTGGGTGTATTTTCAATGAATGTGAATTTGACTTTCAGTACATTTCCAGTGAATGTGAGGTAAAATTCATTTTCACTGAATGGAGCTTCAGTGGAAGAGAAGTAAACTGTTGCTCATGCTGAGATGTTTTTTTTTTAATGTGCAGCTATTTTGTTTAGCAAATCATTAGTATTTGTACAATAAAAGTTATAAGCAGTATTAGAAGTGAAACAGGTAGCATACTCACCTTTGGTGCAGAAAACTGTGGTTTATTCTCAAACACCATGTAGAGTGTATAATGTATGGATGAAATGTTAAACTGAGACTCCATCTGCCTGCATTTGTGGTAGGTCCTGTGAGATCTTTTACATCCACATGAACTATTGAAAATAATAGGGGGATCTTCCCTAATGCTCTGGCCAAATTTCCCTGAGCTATCAAAATAATTAGGAGGAAGTTTCCTAATGCCCTTGCCAAATTTCCACTAATAGTATAAATACCACCAAGGATCTCCCATGAAAAGAGGCTATTAGCCTAGTAGGACTAACCTAGGAAACAAAGGATAAATTAAAAGTTTTAAATTTAAATCAACATTTCTGCCTTCACTTCAAAAATAAATAGTATGCACACTGACAGTTTTGAACAGTGTTTGTGATATCAGGTTATAAAGACAATGGGATGCTTGGATGGCTGGGGAGGGACCCTAGTCCATTGTCTGGCATAGGGCCCCATTTAACCATCACCTGGATTTGTTTTTATGTCTCAATCACGTCAAGTCAAGCTGCCTGAGGAACATCACTTGGTGCATTCTGACCCAGTGAGGCAGAGGCTGCTCAGTTCTTCATCTTACAGCTTGATCATCCCCATAGCAGTATTGTTTTAACTCCCTCCAAAGTGCCAGGGCTGTTCAGTAGCTTAGAGTACTGATGCCACGTGTATCAAAGTCGTCATTATGAATAAATGGTGGTTATTAAAAGAAGCCCTGGAGAGCACAAAGTATTGTTAAATGAACCTATGAGCATTGCTATAAAGGTAATCATTATTGGAAAGAAACATAAGTGCAAATAACAGTATAAGATCCATAAAGGATTTTGTACACTGTACAGATATATTGACAAGGGACCTGTGGTAATTTTTGATAATTTAAAAAGGAATTATGGTCCCAGTGACCATTCTGATTTTAACTGCAAAAAAGTTGTATATGCTACTTTGTGCTGTTCATGTAATGCTTTTTATACAGACAAAAACAAGAGAATAATGTCAGTATCCTGTGCAAGTATCAGTATACACACAGAAGTAAGTTTGAAGGAAATGCTTTGTTTAGACATACTAATGCATATATTAATAAAAAAAAACTTCACATGTTATTTGCTGAATTACGTAAAGGATTATAGAAAAAGTATCACAGCTAATCTTTTAGAGCAGAAAACATTGTGTGGCACATCAGGTTGAATGCAGTAGGTAGCACAGGTTTAATTACAAATTTTAATACAAAAAGTTTGTTGAAAGCAAGGTTATTAAATTAAACAGTATCAGTAGTTTTACTACATTTGAATGTTGTCACTTTAATTACATATTCTTTATATGATCACATGATGTATGCAGCTATTTTAATTAGATTTTATTGTGTGGTTTTATTCTTGTGAAGTCTTTGTGTAGTAAAAATGAAAATGATGCCGCTTACTATACCTTTGGTGCCTTCTTTTTACGTTTTTGAGTTTTGTTTGCTGGTGGTATGCTTATGATGTTGGAGCCAAATTGTAGCCATTGCCTAAGCTGTTAAATAAACAGCTTAATGGATTAATGGCAAGGCGGAATAGCAACAGTAACAGAGTCACCCTGGAATATCCCCCTTTGAATTTTTATCCCCGGGGTAATAATCTGTCCTTTATCATGGCTTAATTGCAAAGTGGTCTGCCATTGTTTCATGGTTACTGTAATGTAGTCAGTCAGTCAGTGTAGTGTGTATTTTATACATTTTTTATCCATGAATGTGGGATACTCTCAAATGTTTTTTTGTAGTCAATCCATGCCATACTTAGACTCTTCCCCTTTTTACAGTTCTCCACTATAACTTTATTTAACAACAAATGATCCTTTGTTCCATATGATTTTCTTTTATTGCCCTTTTGTTCTACTGCCATAATTGTTATCTTCTAAATGGCCATGAACTCTGTCGGCGTCAATTCCCGTGTATAGTTTGTATGTTGTTGGAAGGCAAGTTGTTGGTCTATAATTTTTAGAGTAGCTTGCAGGTTCACTCTTAAGTAAGAGCATTGTTTTGCCTGTTGTTAGCCAGTGTGGTGTCTGTTCAGGGTGTGCATATAAGTAGTTCTTACTCATGGCTAAGTCCTCGTGCAGAGATATTAATACTTTTAACCAAAAGTTAGGTACTGCATCTGGGCCTGGGGTTTCCCTTCTGGTCAGAGGGAGTCGATGGTCTAGAAGCATGTCTTCTTGGCTCTGTCGGCTTCCTTCTCCCTGGGACATTCTGCTTTTGAGGTAGTAGAGAGAGAGTATTGTTTTCTAGAATTCAGAGAGTTCCACCACCCCACCCCCCTCAGATCTGTGCCATCTGGTTCCCGGATGTCTTTGTGTCATGAGCTTCATCTCACTACTTCACAGAGACAGCCATCCAAAAGTTTCCAGGCCACCCAACAGGGTATCTTTATTTCTTCTGATCCTCCTCCGGAGTACCCCATTGAAGAAGTCCCTAGGAAGAGGAAGTGCAAGAGGAGGCAGTTAGACTCCCCTCAGGAGTCAACAATGAAGGGGAGGGGTCCTCGAGATCACCATCTGATGACGTCTGCTTTGGAGAAATTTTAGAGATCCTAAAGCAAAGGGGTGGTTGGTTTACCGATAACCCTTCCCAAGAGCAATTGGTATTCCTTGAGGTATTTGGGTATGGCCCATCTACATCCTGGTTGACTCCACCTGCCGACGAGCTCATTGAGTTGATCTCTGTGTGGGCATGGAAAGAACCCAGTTCTATTGAGCTGATCCCCAAAAGACCAGTTAGGATCCTGGAAACTCCAAAGGGAAAAGCATTTTGGAGCAAAGGAGCACCAGTAAATGCCATAGTCATAGCAGCGGCCACAAAGAAGGAGATCGCAAAACAGAGTTCATCTGTTCATCCCCCTAGCAGGGAGTCTAGAGCACTGGACAGATTTGGGAAGCATGTTTATGCTTCATTGGCTTTCCAGGTTAGATCACGGAACTATTTGGTGCACTTCATCAGACTTAGCAGTAACTGCTGAGGCACAGACTTCCATTGCATCACAGTTGGCTACCTTACATTCTATTACTAATTCATCCATGAGGCTCATTTCACATACAGCTGAAGGTAAGAGTAGGGCAGCGGGTTCAGGCATTTCCATTAGGAGGCATGCCTGGGTGCACCTGTGTGATTTTGCAAAGCCCTTCAAGTCCTCCTCCTTCAATGCATCTTTTGTCAGCAGTTCTTTTTTTGGCCCCAAATTAGAAGCACTCTCCAGGTGTGAGCAAGATGGTAAGACCCTGCCTGCAGTGGGAGTTTGTTTTTCGACTCCTTAAAGAACCTCCTCTAGGAATTGACGAGATGTTCAGAAAATGTGGTTCATAAAGTCCCAGGGTCCTTTCCGAGATCCATGTGGAGATAGTTCCCCCAGGGGCAAGGGGGGAACTCTAACAGAGGATGCCACCCATGTGGCAGAGGAGGTCTACAGAACCAGGGATCTAAAGATTCTTTTTCTGACAGATCCTAGCAGCAATCCTGAAAGGGGGTCTGATTGTCTGCCTCTGAAGGCAGTCAGGGGTCATGTATCCCTGCAGTAGGGAACCTGGCTAAACATTAAAAAAGGCACATGGGTGCAGAGGATTATTTCCGAAGGCAATATAATTCCCTTTTCTCTACCCCCTCCTTGAACAGTAAACAAAATTTCTGATGTTCCACTTGGTCAGAGGACAGCAACAACTCTAGAAATAAAAAACCTTCTAGAAAAAAAAAAAAAAAAAAAAAGAGTCATCCAAGAGGTCCCACCAGACCAAAAAGAGTCCAGAACTTACTCAAGATTCTTTTTAGTGCCAAAGGAAACAGGGGACTGGAGACTAATTTTGGATCTCCGCAATCTGAACAAATTGGTTTAGTATACAATGTTCTGGATGGTCACAGTGTACTCTGTTTTGCCTTTCCTCCACAAGGACGACTGGATGTGCTCAATATATTTCTAGGATACATACTATGACATAAAAATTAACAGGTGATCCAGGAGATGCCTATGCTTCCCACTGGGAGCCAGTCATTACCAATTCAGAGCACTGCCCTTTGGTCTCAGTACAGCCCTCAGGGTGTTCACCAAATTCATGGCAGTAGTAGTGGCTCACTTGAGACTACATGGATTCCAAGTGTTCCCTTACCTAAGCGACTAGCTCATTACCACTTTGACCTAGCATCTACTGTTCAAAGCAAGAGATTATGTATTCCAGTTGTGCTCTCACGTAGACATTACCATCAATCTCAATGAATCTCAAGTAGAACCAACTCAACTGCTAGAATTCATAGGAGCATTGTTTAATACTGTATCAATGACAGCTTCCCTTCCCTTGCCAAGAGTTCAAATGAATCGATTTTGAGTCCAAAAGATAATTCAAAGTTCCTTGCTGTCAGTCTGACTTATTCTACAGGCTTTAGGGTCAAGGACTGCTGCCATAATTCTGGTTCCACTGGCAAGATATCATATAAGAATTCTTCACTGGACCCTGGCGACTCAGTGGTCCATCCTGTTCCAGCCCTTGTTCTTCTAGATAAGAATAACTCAGGCATGCAAAAGATATCTCAGGTGGTCGATTTGCCAAGAACAAATTTTACAGGGCTGATCTTTCATACTTTATGCTTTAAAAGGGAGCTGATTGAAATATTTTCATTTTATCCTGGCCAGTTTTTTTCATTTTATCCTGGCTAGTTACCTGCACCAAAGTGTAACTGCCAGTAAAGCTCTCTCTTTTCTAAGAGTATGGACCAGGCTCCACCTCTAATGCCTGTCCTTATACTGCCTATTACAAAAAAAATTAAACATATGTTCTTCATTGTCCAATATATGTTTACTCAGAGCATGTTTTGATCTCATAGAGGTGCTCATAAATGCAATTTTTTAGTTTCCTGTCAGTTTTACCAATATTAAAACAGCAACATTGGTTACAAACAGCACAATAAATCACTCTTTCAGAGTTACGGTTACATCTATGATGAATTTTAAAATTAATATTGTTAATATTAAAAGTGTCCCCTTCCTTAATGTATTTACAAAACTGGCACATTCCACATTTGTTCATATATCCAAGTTTGTGCTTAAGTCCACTTTGTTTTGTTTCACATACATTTTTAGGTTCCTACCTTTCTTATAAACTATGGTTGGGACGGTATCAATGAAGGGTCTAATAGCTTTATCTTGTCTTAGGATGGACCAATTCTTATTAAGTATTTGTTTTATTGCAATACTGTTGGAAGAAAAGACAGGTATTAAGGAAGTCCTGTAGTCACTAATACCTGAAGTAGTAGCTTGGATGGTTGTGTTATTGTTGGTGTTAGGGCTCTGGTGTCCTAAATCTTCTCCTAGCAAAGGTAGATAGAAAGCCCTTTTTCTTTTGTTAACAACTTCAAGTAAAATCTCCATGACAAAACTAACAGGATATCCTCTTTTCAGAAACATATACTTGTGTATCACATTCAAACAAAAAATCTTCCATAATAGACACCATCCGTGCAGCATGCACAGATTGTCCCTTCACTGTAGCCTTCTTCTGTTTCAGAACTTGAATAGTGAAGTAAAGAATTTGAGTATGTCTCTTTTCTGACAATTTTTGATATAAATTTCTTATTTTGATAGTCCTTAACAAGGAAAATGTCAAGGAAGGAAATTTCATCTAAATGATGTGTATAAGTAAACTTTAAAAATTCTGTAGTGGAATTAATATAAGTAATGAATTCATTAATTAAGAACTCGGGTCCATTACATAAAATAAAAATATCATCCAGATTTCGAGTATAGTGTTTGATGTAACCATACAAACACGAGGGAAAAAGGAATTTCTTCTCCCACTGTGTCACAACTATATTGGCATACAGACCACCACATGCCGACCCCATAGCTACCCCTTCTTGTTGTAAAAAGATTTAGTTGTTAAAAACAATGAAATTGTTTTTAAGCACAATTTCCATGAGGTGAGTGTAGAGTAATACGTCAGAATGATCAACTTTCTTTGCATAAAGGAACTCACTGAACCAATCAAGACCAATACTTTGAGGAATAACTGAGTAAAGGTCTTTTATGTCAATAGTCAAAAAGACAGAAGTGTCTTTGAAAGGTATCTTGTTGCTAGATTCAAGGAAACTCCAGGAATATTTTACAGATATGAGTTTCATTAAAAACAAAGTGTTTTAGTTTTATGGACAAGATGTTTAGCCAAGGGGTGTGTAATGGATCCCTTAGCATCTACTATGGCTCGCATGGGTAGTTTTGTTAAATTCTTGTGTAACTTAGGTAAGCCAAACATTACTGACACTCTTGGATATAAAACTGATAGATAATTCAGAATTTCAATAGAAATAGAACGTTTTATAAAGAGATTTTGTAGTTCACCCCTTATTTTTATGTAAGCACCATTCAGTTGATTGATGGAAGATTTTGCATAGGCTTTACTGTTTAAAATAAATAGCATCTTATTGTTATAATCATCTAAGTTCATTAACACAACACCACCCCTTTGTCCGGTTTTATAATCCTAATTATGTCCCACACATCCTTCATTTCATTAATGGTGGTAGTCTCCTGAGTATGAATTTCAGTATTCATCCTATGGCTAGTCGGGAGGTTATGTATATCTAGTTCACACATTCTCTCGAATAAGGAAATCATAGGATGTAATGGAGGATTGTAAGTGCTGGAAATGGCAAGGGGGTTAACAAACTGACTAGATAAAGAGTTCTGGAACACAACCTTTAAGATGTTCTTCGTGTTTCACTGTTGCAGTCATTACATTTGAGTTATCTGCTTGCAGGTAGCCCTCAGTCGGCCTGATTAACAAAGTCTTGGGTCCTGCATCAGTTGCTGTCCCTTCTTCCATGACGTCAGGTCGTCAGGGGTGTAAAACATGCAGCCGACGCCATTACATCAGTCTTTCTTGCAGTGCGGTGCACGAAGCAGAAGCAGTTCGCAAGTGCCGGTCGGCCGACTCCTGAAATTTTTGTTTTCGAGTTTCAGAACCAAAGTCTTCAACTAAAGCTAGCTACCCCGGTACTCTGTTGGTGAAACTTTTTCTTGCTCCTTACCGATGTCAGTAAAAGTTAATAATTCCATTACTTGTGGAAAGCAAATACCTCATAAAGATTTTCATTCGTACTGTATTCCTTGCATATGCCCTGACCACGACGTACCTTGCTGTCGGTTTTGTGCTTTATTTAATCAGCGTACTGTCCGTCGTCAGTATATTTTCTCCTCTAAATATTTCAGTTCTTGGTTCAATTATCCAGAAATGTTGTCGGTAAGCCATCCGACTGCTGGGATTCTGAAAAAATGCAAAGATAAAGACAGAGACAGGCCGCCGAGGTCCAAAACTGTCAACGACGCTTCTCCTAAGCCAGTCACCAGTTCGCCGGTACTCAGTGAGGCGCTTTCGCAGCCCCTGATACCCACTACTTCTGATTCGCAGACCTCTACTGAGACTCATTCGGAGTCTGGTATGCCGCGCAATGCTTCAACTATAGAACCCGCAAATGTCTCTACCTTGGATGGGTCTGGAGCTGCTGTGCAGGCACCGGCTTCTGAGGGTGTATTCAGGCCTACGGACTTGCATATTAAATCGACGCCTCCTTCTTTACTTAGGCCTAAATCTCGATCCATGTCTAAAAACCAACGCTCAGGCCTCTATGCCTAAAAAACAAATGATAAGAATGGCTGAAGATCTAATAACTCTAATTAGGGGTAGCCACACACCCCCCCCCCTTCTAAGAGGCCTAGGACTGAAGTTGATTATGAATCTTCTGATCAAGACTCTGTTTTTTCTGATTCTTCTGATGATCTGGATTTGCCCTTACCTACTTATGATGATTCTGATGTAGAGGACTGTATTCCCTCTACTTCCCCTCCTGAGGAGTTTTCTTTTAGGGAAACCTTACATATTCTAAGGGAGCATTTCCACTGGGAAAGCCAGGATTTTTCTCATTCAAAAAAGAGGCTTAGGGATCTCCTTCTCCTACCTTAACATAGGCCTTTAGCTATTCCTCCTGTACTAGACATTGTTGATGATGTTTTTTCGGAATCTAGTTTGGCCCCTGATTATTCCCTGCCTCCTACTCCCAGAAAACCTGACAGATACTACAGGGTCCCCGAGTCCCACCAGTTCCTTTTCAAAAATCCTAGTGCAGATCCAGAGACTATTTCACAGGGCCCAAGGGCATTAAGGCTTCTACTGCTAAAAATCCTACCCCTTCTATAGAGACTCCAGGGCACTGGATAGATGGGGTAAGAAGGTTTACACTTCTGCAACCTTGGCCATTAGGGCTTTAAACTGCCAGTTTCATATGTTAAAGTATCAGCAACATGTTATTGGACTGCTTAAACAGAAAATGATGTTGATTACTGACTGTGTGGAAAATAAAGAGTTACAGGATTTAATGCATTCTGCCGAACAAGTTGGAAAACATACTTTGCAATGTGGTTTTGATGCATTAGAGGCCTCTTGCAGGGCTGCTGTTACTGGGTCTGTGCTCAGAAGGCATACTTGGCTTAAGGAGCAATCTTTGCCTGATCATGTTGAAGCTAAATTGTTGGATACTTTAAATCAGGACCGCCTGTTTGGCAACAAGGCTGAAGAAGTTCTTAAAAAGATGGAAGATAAAGCTAAATCTATGCAAATTGTTAAAGATTTTTTACAAGTTCAGCCTCCTAGATTTAGTAGGCACTGGCCCTCTAAGAATTGGTCCTTTCCAGACCTTTCTGGGTCTTCTCAAGCCAAACCCAGACACAGCAAAAACCCCAGGTTTCAGTCCCAGGGGACTCACAGAACTAAGCAGTGGGGGGGTCTCCACTTCCAAATCTGGGAATAATAAGACTCCCCCTATGGTAAACTGTCTCAATAACTTGCTTTTAAAATTTCCAAGCACTTATCAACTGACTGCCCCTTTCGGGGGAAAGATTGCTCTTCATGCAATGAATTGGGAACTCATTACCCAGGACAAATGGGTTTTAAATATAGTGTCCCAGGGATACAGATTTCACTTCCACACATTGCCAACACCAAGCAGATGGCCAGACCTACCCCCAAGTCAGTGGGCAGAGGCCCAAAAACAAGTACTTTCTTAAGCATGGGGGCTATTCAACTGGTACCAGAAGAGGAAAAGGGACAACGTTTCTACTCGAGACTTTTCCTGGTACCCAGAAAAGACAATTCATGGCGTCCTATCCTGGACCTGTCTATTCTAAACACCTTTTTGGAAATTCCAAAATTCAAGATGCTGACTCTTCACCAGTTACTTCCTATGCTAGGCAAAGATGCCTGGTTGGCAACATTAGATTTAAAAGAAGCATACCTACACATCCCAATCAGGGAATCTTGCAGAAGAATACCTATGCTTCAAAGCAGGCTATACGCACTGTCAGTTCTCTGCACTGCCCTTTGGCTTATCTACTGCGCCTAGGGTATTCACAAAGTGCCTAGCTCCAGTTATTGCATTTTGTAGGCAAAGAATTATTCAAATATACCCATACCTGGACAATTGTCTAATTCAGGCAGAAAGCCAGGACATATTTTGAATCATCTGACCTCTGTAAAAAGGGTTCTAACTTGTCTGGGGTACGCCATAAACGAAAAGAAATCACACCTGGTACCCTGTCAACAAATTATATTCCTGGGAGCAAGCTTGAATACAACTTCCCAGATGGCTTACCTCACGCCAGAAAAGCAAATTCATTTGACAACCTACTTCAAACAAGTGGCCACAAAAACCCTGCTATCTGCAAGACAAATACTGCAAGCCTTGGGGTTCATGGCCTCCTGCATTCTTCTAATTCCATATGCAAGACTGCATATGAGGAAACTGCACTGGTATCTAAAAAGCCTATGGTGTCAACATTCTCAAGACCTAGAAACAATGATTCCTATCATACCTTGCCTACGCCTAGAGTTCCTTTGGTGAGCAGAGGCCTGCCACCAAAACAAGGGACTACCTTTCACACCACCACCCAAACCCTAACATCAGATGCATCAGACTATGCATGGGGGGCTCACCTGGTGGGGAAGTGCATTCAGGGCAAATGGAACCCAAGTCAAATGCACCTGCATATCAATCAAAAAGAAATGTTAGCTGTACAGAGTGCTCTGACAGCCTTCAAGGACCACATTCTTCCAGGACAACTAATGGTAAAGATGGACAACACCACTGTTATGTGGTACATAAACAAGCAGGGGGGTACACATTCTTACCCCCTCCGCAGACTAGGCATGGCATTGTGGAACACAGCCTTGAGCTACCAAGTGCACCTACAAGCTCAATTCCTGCCAGGAAAATTAAATACACTGGCAGATGGACTAAGCAGAAACCTCATGGATCCACACGAGTGGAAACTGGAACCAAGGATTTTCAACATGTTGACAAGCAAATGGGGGATCCCAGATATAGACCTGTTTGCATCTCCCCAGAACCACCAATTGGACAAAGTTTGCACAAGGACTCCCTAAAAAACAAGCCTGGAAAGTGGATGCTATGTCCTTCAGCTGGAAAAACCTATTAGTCTATGCCTTCCCCTCTCTGCCTCTGCTCTCCAAAGTACTACTAAAAAATCAAACAGGACAAACCAAGGATGATTTTGATTGCTCCAGACTGGTCACACCAGCACTGGTACCCCCTCCTGCGCAGTATGTCATGGTTATCTCAATGGCACCTGCCTCAGACTCCTTCCCTGCTGTCTCAGCAGGAGAACCAGATTATGCACCCTCAGCTTCTAACACTGAAACTTGCAGCCGGGCTAATTACTTAATCTCTCCTTTACCATCCCTCAGCGAACCTGTGATAGATATCATTTTAGAGGCAAGGAGACCTAGTACTAGAAAATCTTATGCTGAAAAATGGAAAAGATTCTGTGCCTGGAACCAATCTCAAGGGATGAGCACAGCAGCGCCCAATTCACCTCAGATTTTACAATACTTAACTGAGATGCTTCACAAGGGCCTGTCTTTTTCCTCCATTAAAATCCACGCCTCAGCCATTTCAGCTCATTATAACACAGAACCTCCCCTCTTCTCTCATCCACTGCTCAAGCAGTTCCTCAGAGAGGCCAAAAATTTGAGACCACCCAGGAGGGCTCCAACCCCAGCCTGGAACCTTAACTTTGTCTTGGAGAAACACACTATACCTCCTTTCAAGCCAGCTGCTACTGCAGACTTAAAATTTCTTTCTTGGAAAACAGCTTTCCTTTTAGCAATCACTTCAGCTAGAAAGGTATCTGAATTACAGGCCCTTATGGTAGTGGAGCCTTTCATCATCTTTCATGCGGACAGGGTGTCCCTCAGAACCAATCCAGTGTGGCTCTTAATCAGTCCATTCATTTGCCAACCTTCTTTCCCAATCCACAGAATAAAGGGGAACGGATACTGCATTCCTTAGATGTGCACAGACAACTTAGATTCTACTTGGACAGGACTAAATCTCAAAGGAAATCTGAACAACTGCTGGTGGCATTTGCTGGAGGGTTAGAGGGGAAGGCTATTTCAAAGCAAACCATTTCTAAATGGATAAGCCATTGCATTCATTTCTGTTATAAGCACCATGGAAAACCTATCCCCCAGGGGATCAGACCTCACTCCACCAGGGCCGCATCTACCTCCACAGCCTTTCTCAGAAGCGTCCCTACCAGGGAAGTTGCTACCTGGAGTTCTGTACATACTTTCACCAAGCATTATCATTTGCCAATTTTCTCTAAATCCAGAGCTGGCTTTGCCACTGCAGTCTTGCAGGGCCTTATAGCTGGCCTTAATGCTATCTAAGTTCCTCCTCCCAACCATAGCTTTGGGAATCTACCCAAATGTAATGACTGCAACAGTGAAACACGAAGAACATAGTACAGTTGTGTACACTTACCATAAATATAGATGTTCGAGTGTATTCACTGTTGCAGTCCTGGTTACCCTCCCTCCAATCCCCTAACTTCTTTTGGCTATACCTCTACTTTCCTTTACTATGCTTAAAAGCCTTTTTGGTGTATTTGCTTTTTTGTTGGAGGTATATCTTTGTACTTTTATATTTAATTGCTTCCCATTAGGGGGCACCTGATATCTGGGGCAAGAAAAATTGATGTAATGGCGTCAGCTGCATGTTTTATACCCCTGACTACCTGACGTCATGGAAGAAGAGACAGCAACCGATGCAGGACCCAAGACTTTGTTAATCAGGCCGACTGAGGGCTACCTGCAAGCAGATAACCCATATATAATGACATTTATGGTAAGTGTACACAACTGTACTTTCAGCTTGCGGGTGTATAATTTTAGATCCATCAAAGTGGTGGCTA
Organism: Protopterus annectens; assembly: GCF_019279795.1. Lineage (NCBI taxonomy): Eukaryota > Metazoa > Chordata > Ceratodontiformes > Protopteridae > Protopterus > Protopterus annectens. The sequence continues at coordinate 1,094,682,138 of NC_056731.1, read as the reverse complement.
CATTACACTTGTGTTGGGGTACAAAAGTAAAACCCTTTGCAAAAATGTCACAATGTGAAGTGTCCATACAAACATTAGAAAAATTATAGACTTTAAAATCACCTCAATAATTCATAATGATGTTACAAGGGGGTAAAATACAGTCATGGTAAGTGCCTAAAATGTCAAAAACATCAGTATGTTTAGGGGAATCCACTTCAATTATTTCCTGTTGTTGCGATTGTAAAAGGTTCTCCCTCCCCTGTTGGCCTGTCCCCCCTCCCCCATCGATTGTTCGGGTGATGAGAAGGTGTATACCTGTCTACCCAGTGGTTGTCCTGTGGGGGGGGCTCTGTTCTTTAGACGCTCGGAGTGTCTCAGTGGGGGAAAATCTGCCTGGTCTAAAAAAACTTCCTCTGAACTATTGTTAGAGGCTTGAGCTTCAGATTCATTAGTGAAGGTCACATTTTCAGCAGAAAATGTAGTACCCCATTCTTGTGAGGGTGGGGGTTAGGGTATGCTGAAATTCATACTCTGGAGACTACCACCATTAATGAAATCAAGGATGTGTTGGATAGAATTAGGATTATGACACCAGACAAAGAAGATGGTATGTTAATGAACTTAGATGATTATAACAATAAGATGCTATTTATTTTAAACAGTGAAGCCTATGCAAAATCTTCCATCAATCAATTGAATGGTGCTTACACAAAAATAAGATATGAACTACAAGATCTCTTTATAGAAGGTCTTATTTCTATTGAAATTCTGAATAACCTATCAGTTTTACATCCAAGGGTGTCAGTATAACTGTTTTACTGTATTTTAATGTTATGAGTTTAAGGGGCTGTGTCTTCTTTCATTTCATGATTATGATGCCTTCCGCATGTCTTTATAAGGGGGACTTCACAATTTTATTGTATCTGATGAAGTTCTATTGTTCTGGGATGAAAGTGCTTATCTGTTTTATGTGGATTTAATAAAGCTGGTTTTTGCATTTGGACTACTCCTGGATCGATTTTTTTTGGCTTGAATAAGCATTTTGCAACTTCAGTGGGGATTTTAGCTGCCCTGTTTGGCTTTCTGTCTTTTGATGCATGTCAGTGTCCTAGAAATGAAGAAGTCCTCCAAGTGTTGCAGGCCTTCCAAGACTTACTTCGTTTAGGAACTATTGAGATTCAGATGGACAATATGTCAGTAGTCTGGCACATCAACAAACAGTGAGGAACCAGATCTTACCCCTTATGTCGAGAAGCACTGCGGGTGTGGCAGTGGGCGATCTCATCCATTTGATTTTTGATAGCAATGCACACTCCAGGGAAATCCAGTGTGATAGCACATAAGTTGAGTAGGTCCCTCCTATTACATCACTAGTGGCCTCTCGACAAAAAAAATGCGGAGAATATATTCCATCATTGGGGCCAACCATGCTGCATCCTCTTGCATCTCCCCTCAACAACAGGTGCAGCAGGTTTTTTGTGCCCTGATTCCCACATTGGAAAAGTCACAGAGAGATGCTGTCTTCCACGATTGGGCCCCCCGATCTCCTCTATGCTTACCCCAAACTCCTCTGATTCCCAAATTTCCTCAGAAAGCATCTTGATTGAAGAGCACAGTGATCCTCATTGTCCGTTATTGGCCTCATCTGATTTGGTTCCCCTTACTTTGCCCTCATCTAGTTCATCCTCTTTGGATCCTAGATCCTATTCCAGACCTTCTGTCTCACCTGATAGGCTTGATTCACCCGGACATTTTGGGCCTAAAGTTTACCACATGGTTTCTCCAATTCCATTGATGGCTAGACAGCCCAGGCTCTCCTCCCATGTCTGTCACATTCTTTTGTCTTTCCACAAAGCTTCCAGTAGGAAAGTTTTCAAAAGTAAGCGGAAAAGATTTGTTTTTTTCGGCACAACAGAAAAGCATTGACCTTTTATTTTCAGCACCACTGTCTGTAGTTCTTGAATTTTTGGCTTCTATTTTTAATGATGGTTCCAGTTCATCAACAGTTAAAGTACAGTTGTCCATAGTTTCCAATTTTCATGTTGGAGTTGACCGTTCTAACTTAACTTCATTATGACTCTGTAAGGCATTTATAAAAGGAACCCTTTTACTGAAACCTCCCTTTAAAGATCCTGCTTCACTGTGGGATTTGAATTTAATGTTACAAACTCTGACTCATTCACCATTTGAACCAGCTGGAAAATGTGAATTAAGTTTCTAACTTGGAAAACGATACATCTGATGCTGTTAATCTTTATTCCATTCATCACTGATGGGTTCGGTTCCGAGCTTTCTGAACCGAGTCAGCCTTATACCAAAGCTCACACCAGCCAAAAACTCTCGACCTGAGGTTTTACCCATAATCCCCTTCTCCCTGTTACCCAGATCTCGTTTGCCACATTGCCGTAAAACCGCATTCAAGCCAGCTCTCGGCTAAGTTTTTAATATTGTTGGAATATTCGGTTATTTTGATATTTCTCATAACCTAAAATTGTTTAGTGTAATTTTAGCTAGTGTGTTATTTCTTGTAGTTGTGTTTTCACTAAGTCTTTTTACAACTTTCCTGTCATTACCTAGTGGTAATCTTTGTACCATCACAGGTACATTCCCTTCTCTCTATCTGCTGTGGTAATTCTTTTTATACGATCGTTGGTATTTTCTCTTTGCCTGCAAGTTAACTATTGTTGTCTGCTTAGTTGTGGTAATCTGTTGTTTTTTTTTCCTTTTTGCTCATCGTGTGTTGCTGATTTTGTTGATATTAACATGGATAAAAAAGGGCACCTCAGGCTTCAAACAATGCCTGAAGTGCTGGAGAAAAATGCCTAATAGTTACCTTCATGATGACTGTGTTTACTGTTTGGGAGTGCCTCATCTCTCAGTACAACCCCCTTGCTCTTTCTCTCTGGGGTTTAGCTCTTGTACCATGAATGAGCATAAAAATAAATTGATTTTGAAAAGCCTACTCAAATCACCTTTCTCAGAGGCTCTCTCCACGTCAGAGGGTTCACCCCCTCTAGGAAAGACAAAAAGAGACCACACTCTGTTCCCTCCTCACTCTGGTGAGAAGAAAGACTGCCAAAACCAAAAATTCCAAAGCTTTCTGCACCAGAACAAAAATCTTCACCTACGGCACCATCTTCGGTACCGTCTTTGTTTATATCGTCGATGCCAACTACCTCGGCACCGACAACGTCTGTGGCACCTGATATGACTGATCCAAAAACTTTGACCTTGACTCCGGCTCTGATAACTCAGATAGACCCTGCTGTTCCTATCATCTCAAAAATGAAGACTGAGGTGCCAATAGACTTACAAGCACAGACCCTATATTCCCCATCTGTGGATCCCTTCTTGGGACAGGCTTATAGTCCCTTCTTAGATCATCCAGAGTCCCCTTCGGGAAAGAGTTAACTTTGTTGCCAACAGCACGTCTACACATGAGAATATTGCAATGGGCCTTAACAATCCAGTAATCATTACATCAACATTCAGCTGTCCAGTCAAACTATATGAGTGTGCAAAGATTCTCTCCTCTGTTGACTTCTCTCCTCTGAGGTTCTTCAAGAATGCCCATTTGTCGTCATCCCCCCTTGCTCCGTTGACCACGGATGCCTCCCAGGTGAGGGACAATTCCTGGATAGGTCAGTCCAAGGCATGTGGATGTCACAGGAGACAATCTTGCATATCAGTGCCCTGGAGATGAGAGTACTGCAAGCATTTCACAGCTTTCTTCCTCTAGGAACTGTTGCAATACAAATGGATAGTATGTCAGTAGTATGGTACATCAACAAAAAAGGGGAAACCAGATCCTACCCCATGTGCTGAGAAACAATGACAGTGTGGCAGTGGGCGATCTCTACCAACTGCTTTCTGATTGCAACGCACATTCCAGGGGAGTGCAACATTCTAGCAGACAGGCAGAGTCTTACTAATGCCCCCACAAGTGGTCTCTGAATCAGTCAGGGGTGAGCATGATCTTCCACAAATGGTGTCACCCTTGCTGTGATCTCTTCACATCTCCCCACAACAAATGCAGCAGGTTCTTAGCCTTGATTCCCCCTCAGGGACAGTCACCTAGAGATGTTCTGGTCCATGCTTGGCCTCCTGGATTACTTTATGCCTTTCCACCTCTGCCCTTGATCCTGAATTTTTTTCAGAAAACTTCCAGGTTGAAGAGCAAGGTGATTCTCATTGCCTTCCTTTTGGGCTCGACAAATTTGGTTCACCTTCCTTTGGTCTCATCTGATTTGTCCTCCATGAATGTTCGAATCACGTCCAGATCTGTTGTCCCATCCATCAGGGCAAATTTACCCCTATCTCCCAGGCCTGAAACTAACCACATGATTTCTCCATTTCCAAAGATGGCTGATTTGCCAGGCTTTCATCCCCAATCCAAAACATTTTGATCTCCTCCCACAAATCTTCTAGTAGGAGAATCTACAAGAATAAATAGAAAAGATTTTCTATATGGGTTCGACAGCAGCAATTAGATCCTTTACCTCTCCTATTCCAGTAGTGCTGGATTGCCTTGCTCATATTTTTCATGAGGGGGCGAGTCATTCTACTGTAAAAGTACAATTGGCAACCATTTCAAATTATCATATCGGAAAAAAATTCATTATCTTTAGCCTTATCCAGATTGTGTAAGGCCTTTCTTAGAAGTACTTTCTATCCTCCAAATATCCCTGTTTAATTTTTCATAAGGACAGAATAACATTACGTACCAACCCATCCTTTCTACCCAATGTTGCGTCAGAGAACCACATTAACCACTCTTGTATCACTTACCAGTCTTTTTTCCCCAATTTCCAAAACAAAGGGGAATACACTCTTCATCTGTTGGATGTTCATAGACGGTTGCATTTTTATCTAGACACAACTAAGCCTTTCAGAAAAGCCGATCACCTTTTTATATCTTTTTCAGATGTCAAAAAAGTTAAACCAGTTGCCAAGACGACCCTTAGCTGAATGGTTAAGGAACAGCATTTTTTTTGTGTATGAATCCAAAGGTGTTTCTTTACCTCAGCGAATCAAGGCTCACTCTGATGGCAACTTCTCGAGCCTTTTGGGCAAAAGTTTCAATTGATGATGGTTGTTCAGCTGCCTCATGGTTACATTCTCACACCTTCATTACCCACTACAAACTGGATATTGTGTGTAGAAATAGAGCTGAATTTGGTTCTGTAGTGCTCCAGAATATCCTTCCTTGAAGGCCACCCTGGGTTATTGTAGTTGGGAACTTTGTCCCACAGGTAGAGGAAAAATGAAAATGACAACATCAGATAAAGAAGTTATGTACTTATAACGTTCCATCAGTGTTGTCCTTTTTCATTCTTCCTCAGCCTTCTCTCCCTCCCTCCTTCCCCCTGTCCATCTAGTGAATAACCTGATGGATATGCTTATAGGAACCTCTGTTCCTTGTTGAGCTCCTGTTATTTATCTACTGTTTTTAGTAATTTTCAGAATTTATGTACATTTTTTTATATTACTGTATACTTTGGAAATATGGTAGTAGCAAACTCGATCTGAGGTAATCGGTGGGGGTGAGGCATTATGGGTAGGGGAGGAGCTCGAGCTTCGAAGCCTAAGCTTTTGAAAGCAGTCAAGTTGGATCCGAAACCCACAGCTCGAGGAAGAATGAAAAAGGATTACACAGATGGAACGTTAGGGTGAGTGCATAACTATTTTTTGTTTTCAAATCAGTTAACAATTTTATGTGAAAAATAGGACTTGCAAGAAATGTGCTGTCGCAGCCAGTACTCTCCCCTTTTATGCTGTGCGGGCCTTGATGGGTATAACTTAGTTAAAACTGTTGGGGTGGAATTTTCAATTCCTTGCTTCTACTTAGTGTAGTTGCAGTTTAAGAAATGAAAGACTTAAAAGAATTGTTGCTAACATCAATTTCCCATAAGAAATAACAATACTAAAAGGTCATGGAAAGGGAGATATAATTTGTTTATTTATTTATTTTTTTTTTAATTGTGGTCATTGCTGGTAAGGGGCCAGTCCTTCCATTTTAACTATACACAGTAGATAAGTACATTAAACATTAGAAACACAAAGTCAAACACCAGACCCACAGACGACACTAATATTAATGAACAAGTTGTGTTCATTAAATCTTAGATTTGTACAGTTGTCTGGTGTTTGTTTATTTTATTTTACATTTGTTGACCGGGATAGTCTGACTGGATACATGTCCATTTTCAGCGGAGGCCGGGGGGGGGGGGGTACTCCAAGGCAGAACATACAGTAAAATCACAGTATCATTACAAGTTACACACAGTTTACAGGCTCCAGTTGAGCAAGCAGGTGATATAATCATACATTTTTAAAACAGTGTTGACAAATTGACTAGGCATTGTAACATGATTACAGACTATAGAGGAGGATCTAATCGGGTTTTGAACAAGGACATAGCCAGTGAGGTTTAAAGTATAGCTTGAAGCTTTTTTTGAACTGAGTAAGAGAGGGTTCAAGAGTAAGATCAGCAGGAACTGTTGTGTTTAACTTTGTTTCTAATGTTTAACACTTGCCAGGATCTAATCAACAATGGGAGTGCCAGGCACTGCTACTACTGAAAGCACCTTTATCCTCAACCTCATGTCATCACAGTACTGTGTGATGACGTAGGTCAAAACAGGAGTACCAGCAGTCCATCCAAGTAATGTTATTTTATGAAGTAAATGTTCGTAAATTGCTGGTTCATAGTTTGGCAGATTTTTTTCAAGTTAAATCTGACATGAGCAAATGCACAGGAGCAGCACCAAAATAACAGCTTGCCCAGGTAAGACTTTTTTAACACGCATGATCTTTAAAGGAGTGCTTCATTTCTGTCCTTATTTGAAGAATGCTTCCCCTCCATAGAACCAAAACTCTTGGTTGACAATTTTGCTCAGTAGCCATTTCAGCCTGCTAGTTGAAGTTCATTTCTTTGAATGTGTGTGCGTTTTTTTTTTTTTTTTTTTCTGGTAGTTATAATCTCTATGTATAGTTTTTGAGGTCTTCAGGCCATTATGTGTAGGGAACCATATCTTATTTTTCATATGGAAGGATGCTGGACCCACATTTCCTTCAAAAGTCTGTTTGGGCATTGGGGGTAAAAGCCAAAGGAGAGAATGCCCTTCCTCCCCTGATAATGTCCTTTATAACTGTTGCAGTATACTTCGAAGTAGGGATCTCTTGCCAAGGATTGCCCAATGTCCAGCCAGTATACCAAAGCCTTTAGATCTTGTACGCTTTGTATGTCACGTGTGCTCCCTGTATAGGAAGTAAGGCATTAAGGTGACGTACGGATGCAGTTACTCAGAACTTCTTTGCTGCCAGTCTGAACGCCATCATCATTTGTCAATCTGGTAGCCCTTTTTGCTGTACTGAATACATAGCCATCAGATAAATGTTTTCTTTGAACTTATTCTTTTTTGGTTACCTAGAGTTCCTGTTATCCAAGAAGGGAAAATGAAAATGTGGGAGACATATTCCCTATAAGGATCATCACAAACAGTGTCTTTTTTTGTCCGGATGCTTCCCACGATCATATATCCTGTAGCATTTGTAAAACATTTGTGCCTAAGACTCTTAGAAGTCAGTTGTCTTCCCCGGCCATCTATCTTGAGCACCAGTGACTTAAACTGTTAACTTCAAGGTCTCGTTAAGCAAGAATAAGGCCAAAAAAGCTCAGCCAGATTATTTTACTGTCCAGCCTTCACCAGATGTTTCTCTAGAAGCAGGGGAAAGCTCTGTAGGCTGTCCAGTGTCTGAGTTGGATTCCTTTGCCATGACCTCATTGAAAGCCGCCATGGATCCTTCCTTTCACACGTCCTCTGAGGATTTGGAAGGCATCTTCTCCAGATGTCGAGGAGAAACTGCAAACTACAGATGTTCATCGTGTTACACTGCTGCAGTCATTACACCTGGATTATCCTGCTGTCAGGCGGTTCCCCAGTCGGCCTGAGTTCCAAAGTCTTGGTCCGGCGTTGGTTGCTGTCACCTCCTCCCTGACGTCAGTACGACAGGGGTATACAAGATGCAGCCGGCGCCATTTTCTTCTGTCTTTCTTGCCGCGCGGTGCCCGAAGCAGAAGCAGTTCACAAGTGCCGGTCGGCCGACTCCTGAGATTTTCATTCCGAATCCAGAACCAAAGTCTTCTACAAAGCTAAGTACCCTGTTGGGGAAACTTTTTCTTGCCTCAGACTGATGTCAGTAAAAGTTAATAACTGTATTTCATGTGGGAAGCAAATACTTCATAAGGATTTCCACTCCTATTGTATTCCATGCCTAGGCCCAGACCATGACGTCACTGGTTGTAGATTTTGTGCTAGGTTTAACAAGCGCACTATTAAACGTCGGTTTGATTTTGCCCGACATTATTTTGGCAGAAAATTCAATTATACCATGCCGTCGGAACTTCCGACGACAGGATTACATAAAAAGCGCAAAGACAAGGACAGGCATCCGAGGCCCAAAACTGACGACGAGGCATCTTCTAGGCCTGTCGCCGGTTCTCCGGTTTTCAGCAAGGTGCCTACGCAGCCCCTGACGACCGCTACCACAGACCGCATCCGACTCCCACGTGGAGCTGGCTGCGCCTTCGGACGCTACATGTTTTCAGCCTACAGAAACTAACCCATCTGAGGGAACCAAAATAGCTGAGCAATCCACAGCCTCAGAGGGTGTCTTTAGACCTACCCAGTTAACCATTAAACCCTCTACTAAGTCTAACGCCCCCTTAAAAACAAAGAAACAGATTCAGCATTCTCCAGGACAGACTTCCATGCCTAAGAAACAAATGCTCAAAATGGCCGAAGACCTAATCACCCTGATCAGGGAGTCCCATCCCCCTCCTGATAAAAGGCCTGGACAGGATGCAGACTATGAATCTTCCGACCAGGTGTCCATTTCTTCAGATTAATCCTCAGACCTAGGATATTCCTTACCCCCTTATGAGGATTCTGATGCTGAGGAATCAGTTCCATCAGCCTCTCCGCCTGAGGACTACTCCTTTGGGGAGACATTACATACCATGAGGGAGCATTTCCATTGGGAAGGCCAGGATTACTCAGAATCCAAGAAAAGGCTCAGAGACTTCCTTTTATTGCCTCAACACAGACCCCTTGCTATTCCGCCAGTGTTAGATATTGTGGATGATGTCTACACTGAATCCAGCTTAAACCCTGACTCCTTACCTCCAGCCTCTGTTAAACCCAATAGATATTACAGAGTCCCTGACTCTCACAAATTTCTGTATAAAAGCCCTGTTGCTGACCCTGAAACTATTTCTCAGGGACCCAAAGAGATTAAGGCCTCATCAGCAAAAAAAACAAGTTCCCTCTGACAGAGATTCCAGAGCATTAGACCGATGGGGAAAGAAAGTATATACGTCTGCAACCTTAGCAATGAGAGCCTTAAATTGCCAGTTTCACATGCTAAAATATCAGCAATTTTTGATGTCTCAGTTAAAACAAAAAATGCTTCCAGATTCAGATCCTCCTAATTTTAAAGAAATGCAGGATTTATTGCATGCAGCTTAACAATTGGGAAAGCATACCTTGCAGTGTGGTTTTGATTCTATAGAGGCCTCCTGTAGAGCAGCAGTTACAGGCTCTGTCATTAGAAGGCATGCTTGGTTAAAAGAACATACGTTACCAGATCATGTTAAAGCAAAATTATTGGATGCACCTTTACAGCAGGATGTGTTATTTGGAGTTAAGGCAGAAGAGGTATTAAAGAAAATGAAGGATAAGGCAAAATCTATGCAAACGGTAAAGGATTTCTTACAGGTTCAACCACCAAGATTTAGCAGAAATTGGCCAACAAAGAATTGGTCCTTTCCGGCTACAGACAGACCTCAAAGAGGCAGATAGAGACGTCCGAGAGGTAGAGGTCAACCACAAGGTCCTTACAGGCCTCGACAATGGGGTGCACCAGGCCAGAAAGAAGGGGAAGACAGGCCCCAACCATATAAAAAGCAGCCTCAATGACTTCCCATTACAGCTGCCAAACAACTCTCTCTTGGCAGCCCCCTTGGGAGGAAAGCTAGCACTTTTCTATCACAATTGGCATTGGATCAACAAAGATAAATGGGTTCTCAACATTGTATCTCAAGGTTACAGGTTCCACTTTCACATTCTGCCAAAGTTAAAAGGAATGCCAAATCTGCCACCAAATCAATGGGCAGAGGCTCAAAAACAAATTACAGCACTCATGGAAATGAGAGCTACTCCAGAGGTACCACCACAAGAGCCAAGGACAAGGATTTTATTCAAGACTCTTTCTGGTTCCCAGAAAAGACAAAGCCTGGAGGCCCATTGTGGATCTTTCTTCTCTAAACACTTACCTGGATGTTCCGAAATTTGAAATGTTAACATTACAGCAGCTTCTTTCCATGCTGGGCAAGAAAGCTTGGCTCATGACTGTGGACCTCAAGGAGGCATACCTGCATGTCCCTATCAGACAAAACTGCAGAAGATACCTCAGATTCATAGCAGGTTCAATGCACTATCAATTCTCTGCACTGCCCTTTGGCTTATCTACTGCGCCCAGCGTCTTTACAAAGTGCCTGGCACCAGTAATTGCATTTTGCAGACAAAAAGGAATTCAAATTTATCCGTACCTGGACGACTGCCTGAGTCAAGCAGAGTGCAAGGACAATCTTCTAGAGCATCTGGCGTTTGTAAAACAGTTATTAAGTTGCCTGGGGTACACAGTAAACGAAAAGAAATCAAAACTAGTGCCCTCACAAGAGATAATATTCCTGGGTGCCAGCTTGAACACAACGGCCCAGATGGCTTATCTCACGCCAGACAAGCAAGGACAACTGACTCAATACTTTCAATTGATGGCAACACGAACCCAACTCCCTGCAAGAAAAATTCTGCAGGCCTTGGGTTACATGGCATCTTGCATACTACTAATTCCATATGCCAGACTGCATATGAGGAAACTACAATGGTACCTAAAGAGTGTATAGTCTCAACACTGGCAAAGTTTGGAAACAGTTATACCACTAATTCCTTGCCTTCAACAGGAGTTTCGATGGTGGGCTCAAGCTTGTCACCTCAACAAGGGACAGCCTTTTACTCAACCCACAGCCAGGCAAACACTGACAACAGGTGCATCGGATTACGCCTGGGGAGCACACATGGCAGGAAAATGTATTCAGGGCAAGTGGTCCGCAGAACGAAGGCATCTTCACATCAATCAAAAAGAGATGTTAGCTGTACAGAATGACCTTATAGCTTTCAAGGACATGCTGCATCCAGGACAACTATTACTAAAAACAGACACCACCACAGTTATGTGGTACATAAACAAGCAAGGGGGCACTCACTCCTACCCCCTCTGCAGACAAACCATGACCTTGTGGAACACAGCTCTAAACTATCAAGTTCATCTTCAAGCACAATTCCTGCCAGGAGAGAAAAACACACTGGCAGATGACTTAAGCAGAAACATCATGGATCCCCACGAATGTTAATTGAATCCACAAGTATTCAGAATGATAACACAAAAATGGTGGAGCCCGGACATAGATCTGTTTGCATCCCCAATGAACTGCCAGCTACAGAAATTCTGCACAAGGAGTTACCATCCACAAGCATGGAAAGTGGATGTGCTCTCATTCAGCTGGAAAAACCTACAAGTATACGCTTTCCCTCCACTACCTCTCCTTCCAAAGTTTCTCATAAAAGCCAGGCAAGAAGAGCCACGCCAGCACTGGTACCCAATCTTAAAGAATTTAGCACAGGAACCACCCTGAATATTGTCTCAAATCCCACATCTGCTGACTCAGCACAACAATCAGATACTTCACAGTCAGCTAAAGACCTTAAACCTAGCTGCATGGAAAATTCCTTAGTCAAGCAAGCAATGCCTCTCTCCAAAGCTGTTATGGGATGTCATTCTGGAGGCCAGAAGGCCTAGTACCAGGAAAGCCTATTCGGATAAATGGAAGAGATTCTGTGCCTGGAACCAGGCTCACAGCCTTGACCCTCTTGTCCCAAACATTCCTCAGATTCTACAATATTTAACTGAGATGCTGGACAAAGGTCTTCTTTTTCATCCATCAAGATCCATGCCTCTGCCATCTCTGCTCATTACAACACAGATCCTCCAATTTTCTCTAATCCGTTGCTAAAACAGTACCTTAGAGGGGCTAAAAACATAAGACCGCCCCGTAGAGCACCTACTCCAACTTGGGACTTCAACTTTGTTTTGGAAAAATTAACTTTACCTCCCTTTGAGACAGCTAACACAGCAGAATTAAAATATATTTCTTGGAAGACTGCTCTGCTCCTGGCAATAACATCAGCTCGAAGAGTTTCAGAATTACAGGCACTAATGGCAGTGGAACCTTTTCCTCATTTTCCACCAGGACAGGGTGTCCTTAAGAACTAACCCTATGTTTATGCCAAAGGTGGTTTCAAGTGTGGCTCTAAACCAAACTATTCACTTGCCAACTTTTTATCCAAAACCACAGAATAAAGGGGAGAGACTACTGCATTCTTTGGACATTCACAGGCAGTTACGCTTCTACTTGGACAAAACCAAAGCTTTCAGAAAATCTGAGCAGTTGCTGGTAGCATATGCTGCAGGAGCACAGGGAAAAGCCATTTCAAAACAGACTATTTCAAAATGGATAGGACATTGCATATGTTTCTGCTACACACACCATGGGAAACCTATACCTAGCAGCATTAGATCCCACTCCACCAGGGCAACAGCCACTTCAACTGCCTACCTCAGAGGAGTGCCTACCAAGGACATTTTGGAAGCAGCAACATGGAGTTCTGTGCATACCTTCACCAAGCATTACCATCTGCCTTTATACTTTAAATCCAGAGCTGGCTTCACCACTGCTGTGCTGCAAGGCCTTATAGCCACACCTAATGCCTTATAGAACCAGCCACCCCACCTCAGCTTTGGTATTCTACCCAAGTGTAATGACTGCAGCAGTGTAACACGATGAACATAGTACAGTTTTGTACCTACCATAAATGTAGATGTTCGAGTGTATACACTGCTACAGTCCAGGTTACCCTCCCTCCTTCCCCTCTTACTTGCTGGTACGTACCTATGTCTTCTACCCTTTACTACCTATGGGGAGTATTTGCTGGTAACTGAAAGTTGTTGTTTGCTTTTCTTATGTATGTTTTATTAGCAATTTGAATTGCCTACCTTTTGGGGGCACCTGACATCTGGGGCAAGAAAAACTGAAGAAAATGGCGCCAGCTGCATCTTATATACTCCTGTCGCACTGACGTCAGGGAGGAGGTGATAGCAACCGACGCCGGGCCAAGACTTTGGAACTCAGGCCGACTGGGGAACCGCCTGACGGCAGGATAACCCAGGTGTAATGACTGCAGGAGTGTATACACTCGAACATCTACATTTATGGTAGGTACAAAACTGTACGTTGATCATCTTGGAGGGCTCTAGAGGGATTTCACAGATTCTGGTCAGGGAAGAGGTTCCAGGTATTTTTAATAAGTCTCGTCAAGCATCAAAACCTCCAGTGTTTAAGCCTAATGTCCCAACCAAGAAAAAGCAGACGACTAAGTATACTTCTGTATACCCTCTGGATCCTCAAAAGAATGGAAGGAATTTGCTTATGGCTTGTTTAATGCCTTAATTAATGGCCCTGAAGCCTCTCCATGGGGTTTCTCTGCCTTCCCACCCTTGGACTACTACTCCTTCCAAACAGGCTAGGAAACCTGATCCCTCAGATGAGGATTCAGAGTCTGATGATGGGTCCCTGTCCGACTCTTACCAGATGTCTTCGCCGTTGGCTTATGGCTGTGATGAAGAAGAGTCTGAGAGTCCTGAGTCTCCTTTTGAGGAACTGTCTTTTGGAGACACTATAGCTGAAATGATGGAATAATTTAAGTGAGATTCTTGTCAAGTGTCTGTATTGTGAACTGCTTCAAGTGAACACTCCTAAACCTTCTGCAGTACCTCCTATGCTGGTTCCTTTCTTGGACACTTTTTAGCTGCCTGTTAGTCTCCTGACTCTGATCCTCCTGCTCCAAAGGAACCTGAAAGGCTCTATAAGGTTCCTGAGGATTGGTGATTCTTACTTAAGCGTCCTTCTGTTGACTCTTGCTGTGGTGTCAGTCTTCTTTGAGAAGCTTTCTAACTGTTTGCCCTCTTCTAAACTTCTGCCTTCAAATAGGGACAGTAGGGCAATGGAGAGAGTTGGTAAGAAGTTCTATACTGCTTCTACTTTCGCCTTTCCGTACGTCTGTTAGTGGACCCATATGACTAGATATGCTCTGGCCTTGATTGCACAGGCTTATCAGGATATTTCCAACATACCTGATTCTGAAGCAAAATCTTCTGCTCTGTCTGTTTTAGGTTCTACCTCTCAAGTAGCTCATCACTCTATCAAATGTAGGTTTGATGCTGCTGATGTGTCTTCCAAAGCTGCTGCCTTCCCCTGCAGTCTTTACCTGAAGACATTAAGGCCAAGTTGTTGGATGCTCCTTTGGATAATAAGCATCTCTTTGGGACTACTGCTGCTGCTATGTTTAAGTTTCTTTAGGAAAAAGGAAAAGCTTTGCAAGATCTTAAACATATTTTTGTATCCCATATCCCTTAGTTCCAGAGGAACTATCCTACTAGGTTTACTTTTGTTTGCAGGCAGCCTCGTCAGACCACCAAAAGGAGGACAGGAAGGGTGATAGGCGAGCTCCTCCTGCTAATTCATCTCAGACTGTTGTGGCTCAGAAGCCTCCTTTATCTGAAAAGCCTCCCCCCCCCCCCCAAATCCCTTGATTAGGTTCCCTTGTCCCTTCGGCTCTCACTCTGTCTTGCAAACTGGCTTATCATCCCCTTGGATTTTTGGGTTCTGTCTGTCATCTGCCAAGGTTACTTCATGATGTGGAAGTCTCTCCATCCTTTTTCAAGTATTCCACAACCTCCTCTGGAACAACTTCCTCATTTCTCAGATATCCTTGTGTCCCTGGTGGACTAGGGAATTATTCAGCCTGTCCCTCCTTCACAAGTAGGAAAGGGATTTTACTCTAGGATGTTCCTGCTCCCTCTATAAGGTGGCTGTTGGAGACCTGATGTTCTTCATGTTTCACTGTTGCAGTCATCACATTTGGGTTATCTGCTTGCAGTAGCCCTCAGTCGGCCTGATTATCAAAGTCTTGGGTCCTGCGTCGGTTGCTGTCTTATCTTCCTTGATGTCAGGTAGTCAGGGGTATAAAGCATGCAGCCGACGCCATTACATCAGTCTTTCTTGTTGTGCGGTGCCCGAAGCAGAAACAGTTCGCAAGTGCAGGTCGGCTGACTCTTGAAATTTTCATTTTCAAGTTTCAGAACCGAAGTCTTCAACTAAAACTAAGTACCCCATTGGGGAAACTTTTTCTTGCTCTAAACCGATGTCAGTAAAAGCCAATAATTGCATTTCTTGTGGAAAGCAAATACCTCATAAAGATTTTCATTCGTACTCTATTCCTTGCCTAGGCCCTGTACCTCGCTGTCGGTTTTCTGCCTTATTTATTTTTTATTTTTTATTTATTTATTTTTTATTTTACATTTGTTGACTGGGCTAGTCTGGCTGGATACATGTCCATTTTCAGCAGAGGCCCGAGGAGAAAAGCTCCACTATATACTAGTAAATAACATTAAAACAGCCCAGTAAGAGACAAAATTATACGTATTTAAGGAACTATTTCAATATAGCATCGTAACAGTACAGAAGCACTTCAACAAAAGTAAAAAACACAGTGAGGATCCCTAATCCCATATTCTTTGCAGAAGCAGGAATAGTAAAAGAGAAAAAATAATATCACAAGATTCTATACAATATTTACAGTGTTAACAATTGTGATAAACATTTTGTGCCAGGGCACTAGTTTTAAGAAACAGATTTGCACAGCAGGGAGGAACATATAGGTTTAAATAAAAGGTGAGATGACAGGTTGCAGTAATATATCTAGTGTAAGGAGAAAGTGACTTTATAGGAAAAGTAGTATTCAAGTGGAAGCTAGGTAAGTTACGGGGGGGGTAGTACTCGTGAGAGAGACAAGTAGAAGAGTAATGGAGAGAACTGTAAAGAAAGTTGGATGCAGAGGTCAGTCTGGATTAGAGCAAGGGCATAGCCAGTGAGATTTGAAATAGTTCCTTAGTTGTTTCTTGAAAAGTTGTGATGAACCTAAAGTAGTCAATTCTATGGGAAGTTTATTCCAGTAAGAGCCAACCACATTTGTGAACAAAGAGTCACCAGCTTTATTGTGTGATTTGAGAGTGGCTACTAGCAGTTTGTTAGCTGAGCGAAGGGAAGTAAGATTCCTCCTGTAAGGGGCAACAAGGTTGTTAAGTATGAGTGTATTAGTAGGGTAATGGAGAATTTTATAGGTGATAACTAATTGATGTAGGAGAATAAGATTTTGAAGTTCAAGCCAGTCAAGCTTTTTGAGATTAACTCAATGATGGGTACGAAATGGGGAACTTGTGGCAAACCTGACAATGCTGTGGTAGGCTGTGGCAAGTTTCTGAAGGTTAGATTTTGAAAGGTTGACAAAAGATGGGGAGGCATACAATAATGGAGAGATGAGTTTGGGCTAGAGACACCCTGGTGGTTGCTGTAAGAAAGGTCTTAAGTCTATAGAGGGCTCCTATCTTTTTATTAACAGCTTTGATGGTTAGGTCAATGTGGGAATCAAAGTTTAGTTGATTATCTATTGTAAAACCTAGTAGTTTAGTGGAACAATCAGGTGAAATGATAGTGCCATTGTCAGACATAATAGAAAAGGAGAAGGGGGCAGACTTAAGGGTTGGAGAGAAAAGTAATAATTTGTTTTTTTGGGGGGGATTAAGGAGTAGACAGATATGTTGGAACAGGTTTTCTGCTGCCGTAAAGATTTTTTGGGTGGAAGAGTAAAGTTCAGCTGGAGATGCAGCAGAACAGATGAGAGTTGAATCATCTGCATACTGAATACATGTGGATGTTGGGAGTGAAGAAGACAGCTTATTTATAAATATGGAGAAGAGAAGGGGGCCTAAGATAGATCCTTGGGGGACCCCTATAGTGACTGGGATTTATTTAAACCACGAACTATTCGTCGTCTGTACATTTTCGCTTCTAAATATTTTGGTACTCGGTTCAATTATCCAGATATGTCTTCGGTAAGCCACCCGACTACCGACATTCCGAAAAAATGCAAAGATAAAGACAGGCCGCCTAGGTCCAAAGCTGCCGATGACGCTTCTCCTAAGCTAGTCGCCAGTTCTCTGGTGCTCAGTGAGACGCTTTTGCAGCCCCTGATACCCGCTACTTTAGATTCGCAGGCCTCTTCTGAGACCCATTACCCGTCCGGTATGCCGCGAGATGCTTCAACTGTGGAACCTGCAGATGTCTCTACCTTGGATGGGTCCGGAGCCACTGTGCAGGCACCGGCTTCTGAGGGTGTATTCAGGCCTACTGACTTGCATATTAAACCGCTATCTTCTTCTTATAGGCCTAAAACTCGAACCATGCCTAGGAAACCAACGCCCAGACAGGTCAGGCCTCTATGCCTAAAAAACAAATGATAAGAATGGCTGAAGACCTTATTACTTTAATCAGGGGAAGCCAACCTGCATGGGTTTGTTCAGGGCTTTTCCCAGCATTTTACCTATCAATCCTTTTGTTGAGCTTTTTTACTGTCCTTACTGAAAAAATACTACAGCAGTGATATAGAAGAATGGTTTCTTTCTTTCTTTCTTCTTGTTTTTGTTATTGTAGGTATTTGTCTGCCTTATATTGCGGGAGTCCACGTTTTAAACATTTCAACTAAGCTTTTAAGAGTGTGTTGATTTGTTTATAACCAACTTCATATCAAAACAGCTATCTTTGAGTTACTTTTAAATACTGCATGTCATATTGTAACTCTGCTTTTGTTACATTTTAAAATTGAAGCTGGAATATTATTACTGATGATCCCATAACCAGAAATAGTCCATAATCTGAAGCCGGACAGTTTAGATCTTGAGCTGTGAATTGCAACATCTATTAAATTCTGTTTTAACAAAGGCTGGCTTATGTTTTCTGCATGTGGAGTGTCAATAGACATAACTCTGTCATTTGAGAAGCTGTCATCCCTGTGCTCGGGAAACTGCTGTAGTACTTGTCTTGCCCATAGCATCTTTGGCTGAGGGGTTACCTTCATGTACATCCTGGTTCCAGAATGGCTAGGTACCAGCTGTGTTTTTAGATGTTTGCTTAAACTGAAGTAAAATATTTGTAAACCACTGTAGCGTAAGTGGTACTTCAAGAAAAAAAACAGACTTTATTTGCATTCTTGGACTGGAAGAAGTTTATAATTCCTCAGCCCTATACTTTTGAGTGCTCAATGAAACACACACACACACACACATTTTAAATGTGTACACTATATTGTCGTGGTACCAGATTTAATAAATGAGTAACATTTAGTAGTAGTTAAAAAGTGCAAGCAAAAGTGTTGTTCATGTGCATTTAAGCTGTCGGAGGTAAATTATATGTTTACACTGCTTTGGTTTTCTGTTTTGATAACCTGTAGAGTAAAGCTGTTTTATAACGATTGCTTCATTATAACCACTGATAGATGAAATATCTGGCTTCATTCTTTTTTTACCATGCCTTTGAGATGTTATTTATTTATTTTTTTGAAAAACATGTTTTTCATAGCCAAATTTGTAAGGCATTACATGGTCACAGAAGACAAGAGAAACATTATTCCTGAAATGATGAACTTATCTGAATGGTAATAACATCCAATTGTTGGCTTTTCTTCCCTTGTGAAAATTAAATAGATTTGAAAGGCACTATGTATCTAATAATGTGTCTGTTACAGGCATAATAAAATGTAGCTAGAATAAGGAGTAAGTGTTTATTGAGGCAATTTTTACAAGGAGCATTTTACTGAGCCGATTATATATCAGTACAAAATGAATCGTGTTGGTGATGTAACAAGACATAAATAGTATGGTGTCTGAAAGCTGAAAGGATTGCAAATAAACATCCCATTACATTTGTGATGAAGTACAAAACTCTTTGACAGGTAAAGTGGGATATTTTGTCTACAAGCTGCAGTCTGCAAAGCTGTTTGACTTGTTCATTAACCTTCAGATCAAGGGTTCCATTTAATATAGTCAGTGAAAAGAATTTGTTGTGATGTTTGGTATACAATCACTTGGGCAGTACATTAGAAGTTTCAGATTCTAGTGTGTGAGATAGGTTATCATCTGGCATATATGCTGAAGATTTAATGGACAGCAATATGTGGTCACTAGACAATTTCTGAAAGATGGGTTTTACTTAAATACAAATAGGCCATGCATGTTTCCATTAACTTTAATGTGTGCTCTACTAGTTTTGCAGACATTTGGAACATACTCTGCCCTATAAAGCTTTGTATAGGAGGCAAGACGATATCAGGTCTGTTTTTAGAAACATTGTAAATAGTTCAGTAGTTTTGCAGTTTCATAGTCATAATCCTACTAGAATTAGAGCTACATGTCTTACTGATCAATGCAGCCTTAAAGTTAAATATTTTATATCTTCAAAATGAACCTATTATATTTAAAAAAAAATAATGGACACTGATTAAGACCTTTTGTTTTGAATATTGACTATGAGAAAGTGGTTAGCGTAGGGTAGGGCAGGCTATTAATAATCTGGCAAAGTCTAATTGATTTCTAATTTAAGAGAAATTACTGTTTTGAAAGACTAACCCTCCTATGTATTTTTCTAGTTGATGTTAATTCATTTGTCACTGGTGCATGTATTTATGAATGTGTAGCTCCTTGAAAAGACTTAAATAAACCCTTTCAGAAGACTTTTCTTCTTGGCGTTGCCAGTAGCAAAAATGTTTCTCGAGTTGCATTTTGTGAGATCCTTGTGCCAGGAGTTATTTCTCCACTTTTGATCGTTATCGTAATGTTTGGCATACTGTTGTACATCATAGTATGCGCCTGTGGTTGTTGTTTCTGTGAGTATCCTTTTGGTTTATTGTGTAGAATAGCTGTGGAAAACCCTATATCTCAAGTCCATGAACCTTTTGAGTAAAATCAGGGAATGTTCAAAATTTTTTTTAGTAGTTCGTAGGACTACTATATGGAAGAAAAAAAAAAGAATGCGGAAAGTTTGCAATTTTTAACTAAATGGTACCCCCTCCAAAACAGACCTCAGCATCTGGCTTACTGATGTGGCAAACTGTAATCAAGCTTGATAGCTTTGAAGTCGTTCTTCCTTAGATAAATACTGAGATATCCTTATCTGATATCACCCTAGTACAGTTAAAATCTTTGGCTCCTCCTGCTAGCAAATCATATGACCTGCTGGTCTAGGGGGGGCAACCCCGGCTCCTGTGCTCTACATTTTCCACTAATTGTACTGTTTGACTCTTGGTTGTACTTTTAATAGCAAAATCATTTTTCATATAGTAATTAACTTACAGGCCAGGACACACACTAGTTCGGGTATACAGCCTGAAAGAAGTTCATAAAGTGAACTGTGGCTTCCAAACATTGTCTTTTGAGGGTGAGAAATGCATGAGTTGTATCCCTGGCACCACCTTGGCAGAGCATCCCTCAGTGTAATTTTTGACCTATACGTTGAACATTCAGGACATGACTGCAGATGGTCAACCTGTTTGGAATGATCCTTGACTTCTCCAGCGAGGTTCATTGGTAGAACTCTGGTTCAATGAGTCTGCTTCTCTTACTTTCATCTGGGCTGAGAAAAGCGCACTGGCAAAAGAGGAAAAGACTACCACAGACTGTTTCACACCATATGGGCTGCTGGGGTGCTGCCTTTCACATTGGACACGTGTGCTGCCTTTGAGTAGTGGGCTGTGCTCTCGTTGTGTGATCACACTCTTAGGATACATGGCTTTATGCTTATACAAGGCCATTCTTTGGCTTCTCATGACCTAGCTCCATTTTTTGGCATGCACCATTGCCCAGTTGCAGGGCCCTTTTTCCAGACACTTATCTGCCTGATGCTTTTTTGTCTCTTTACATGTCAGGTGAGCATATAGACTGCCTTCCTCTGGAAACTATACAGATGTCCCCACTTCTGCAGTGTCCCCATGTGGAAGGAAATTCTGAGATCCTTGTTTCTGAGATAGACAGTGGCCATAAGCATACCTCTCAACCTGGAAACCTCAAAAATCTGGACAAATGCCCATGAAAAATAGGTACAAATCTGTACACTGATTAACATAAAAATTGCATGCATAATTATTTAACCCGTCCCACTCCAATGGAATTGTGGGATACAACTTTCAAAGGCAAACTGAAGTACAGACAACCCAAATATGGCCCCAGACCCTACAGTAAATGGCAACAATTTTTTTAAAATTTGTAGCAATGATGTTCACTGGGAAGAAGATGACGAACCTTGGGATTTTGTTTTTGGTGACTTGCAGTATGTGGGTTTTGTGGTAAGAGTCAGGCATTTAGTAGTAATTGCTAGTACCTCCAAAAGTCATTCTCCATGGCCTACTGATCAGTGGTGTAGCTAGAGATTGTCTGAGTTTCCCGGCCTTCCCCCCTCAAAATTCATGGTCGAATGGGGCCCCCCATACAAAACCCCTCCCCCCTGCAGCCATTCTAATCTTCCATTACTTGGCTATTTCACCCCATTTACCATAAACACTGTAATGTGCATACTGATTTACTTCTGCAATGATTATTTGGATTTCATTTAAAACTTTTATTTTACATTTTATAGCACATACATTAATGTAATCTGCTAAGCAAAGCAATACAGTCTCACAATGAAAATAGACTTGACATTAAAACTTCTCTGCACTTGAAACTCAAATTCATTGAAACCCATATCAAAGAAAATGCATCTGGCCAGTGGCGGATAAATATTACCTTTGGGCTGTTTTCAAATCATAGGCCCCTTGCACACGAAACATAGATGTGTTCTTTGATACACTTTCCTTATTGTATTAAATTATATTCCTTGTATAATACAGCGCACTTGATAGACCACGTTAAAATTTATTTTGAACATTTTTCCATTAAGCAATGAAACAAAATGCATGAACCAGTAATGACAAAACTGCCCAATTCAGAACATTTCCATCATAAAAGTCTACACAAACTTCTATATTCCACCAGTATCAGTAAATATGCGCAATCTCTGCAGAATTAAAAGTCATCTAAATAATTCCACATTAAAGAGATCTGTAACTAATGAAGATGTTACTGCTAGCAAACAGCTTTATATTTCATTGTTTCATCTACAAATAGTGCCTGTTGCCCTTGAGGAATAAATTGCCTATGTTACATTAAAAAAAATGATAAACTAGTAATATTGCGATAAGGAATAGATGGCAAACTGATAACAGGTTCATAGTTACTATGTATCTCCACCAAAGAGGACATTCTTAGGACTGCAGCATCCACCCCCTTTAAAAGTACAACACAGTACAGTATCAGCAATCATAGGTTCATAGATAGGTACTAGGCTATCGGCCCAAGGGTCTAAGTTAGCCTGGCTTTTGCCACCCACGAAAGTTATTTTCCTGTGCCCCTGTCGAGCAGAGCCACAGAAGTGATCCCCGGGGTGAATTTCCTATTTCCCATCCACTCATCAAGATTTTTCTTGAAGAGTGCTAATGAGGAACTCTGCTTGACACAGATTGGTAGTTTGTCCCAGAGTATGGGAAACTTCTGGGACAGGAATCTATCCCTCCAGCATGTTCTGTTTATTGTGGTGACAAGATTTAGGTCCCTAGAGCATGTAGCTCGGAGGGATTGGGATTTCTTTAGGTGTAGCATGTCCAACAGCTCTGGGTTTGACATAGCTTTGTATGTTAGGCAGAGATCACCTCGAAGTAGGCGATATGCTACGGAGTAAAGCTGGAGTTTTTTGAGACGTTCAGCATAGGACATCTGTTTGAGTCCGATGATCTTTGTGAGGTACTTCTGTGGCCTTTCCAGCTTTTGCAAATGTCTTGTGAGGTACATTCCAAAAAGGGCGTTGTACTCTATAATAGTCTAATGAGAGCCGAGTGTAGGGGAACAATTACCTCTTTTTTTCTGGATGAGAACCCTTTTGTGATAAGTGGTGCCACGTAGAAGGATTTCCTGACCACTGTGGCGATGTGATTATCAAAGGAGAGACTACTGTCCACCTGAGTCCCAAGGTCTCTTATTACACATTCAGTATTAAGTAGACTGCCGCCTATGTGGTAGTTCATGGGTACAGAGTTTTTACCAGAGGGGATGACAATGCACTTTTTGGCGTTGAGCTTGAGGCCATGGCTCTGACACCAGGCATCTGTCTCATTGAGGCCCTTCTGTGGGATGTCCATGTTGTTTGGGGACTCGACTATGACTCCTAATTTGCAGCCATCTGTGAACTTCATTAGCCGGAGACCTTCTGTGTTACCCTGTACTTCAGAGAAGTAGATACCAAACAGTAGAGGACCCAGGACTGAACCCTGTGGTACTCCACTTGTCACTGGTTTGAAGTTCACAGTGCAGTATCCGCAATCATAGGTTCATAGATAGGTACTAGGCTATCAGCCCAAGGGCCTAAGTAAGCCTGGCCAACAAGATTCCCTGGCTTTTACAATGTGGGTTTTGTTAGTGAGCCAGTTGGCAACCCATCTTGTGACATGGAAGCAGGACTATTCGACCCCGGACTGTTCGACCCCCAATGCATTTCTATACAATTTCATGTATAAATTTATATGTATTGTGTATGTGATTTTTTAGTGGATAGTTCGACCTCAGACTATTTGACCCAAAATATATTATTTTAAGTACTTTATCATTAAGTTAATTAATCAATTATTCAATAATAACACTGTTAATATTTCATTGTAAATATATTTTTTATTAATACTTTTATTTTATTTAATTATTACATTGGTTAGTATAAATATAACATTTAAATCTTTAACATACAATAACTAGTGTTATGTTTTAACATATTATGACTGCTGTTAACTTTATGACATGTTTCCATCAATTAAATATATATTTTTTATTTTATATTATGTTGATATGTTAACTAATTTATTATCTACTATAAATAATTTCTTTAAAATTAAATGAAATCAATTTTTTATTCAGGTTAATATGCCTTCTTCATCTTGAAAATGTATACTACCACCAAAGCTCAAGCAGCAACATGCAGTTTTCACCATTTCCCACTGTCTACCATTAAAGCACATCAGATCCTCAGGAAAGTGGATATGGATGTATGAGTAAATGCAAACACTCTTGATTTCTAGCAACACCGATAGTGTGTAGTGCCGCAGAGGACTTGACTTGATTGCAGAATGCAAAGACAAACATACACACAATACAGTCTAATCCATCTACAATGCACAAACATTCCTAAGTAAAACACTGTTTCTAAGGACTCAAGAATTTATTTGTAAAAAGTATCAACAAGTAGTTCAAAGCTTAGAAGTGCAATTCTAGGGCCAAACATCCATTTCACTGTCACAATGCTCAGTGCCTCTACAGCTTACACCCACAGCCCATTAACTTCAGCAGGGAAACAAACAGAACATCAAAACAGACATCTGTCAAAATGACTGCCTATTATGTTTTCATTTTTAAATATAATTTATTTTTAATCCTTACTTGTTTTATCGCTAATTTTCTTTATTTTTATGTAATAATGACATTATCGTTATACGGAAACTCCGGACCAGTTAATGCCGTGAACTTCCGGATTAGTCAGCAAACGTTTTTTTTTTTTTTTTGGCACTTATTGTTTTTGTATATATAATTAAAGTGCGAATTTGCACTTAGTTTAAAGTAAGTGTAGTCGAAGCACATAAATAGAAAAGAAATTCTTTCTAAACCAATTTTAAGAATGTTTTGACAGTCTTTCATTTCTATTTTTGCTTTGATGTGCTTCGGCTTCACTTACATAACATTTTTTTACTGGGGTCCAGACGTCCGGGGGCGAATCGCTGGGGTCCAAATGTCCTTTACCCTGTGACATAGGGATTTATACCTAGTTTAGTGAGTTTATCTATAATTCCAGAATGGGGGATGGTGTTGAACGCCTTAGTGAGGTCAAGATAGGGTGTGTGAACCACCTTACCCTCGTCTACAGCTTTGGTGACTGCCTCAAAGAAGTCAGTCAGGTTCAGGAGGCATGATCTGCCTTTCACAAACCCGAACTGGGTGGGGTCCAGAGTTTGGAGGTTACCAGTGTCTTTGTTTATGAGTTCCATGATGATACGTTCCATGGCCTTGCAGACCAGGCTTGTCAGACTAATAGGGCAATAGTTCCTGGGGTCCGTGTTGGCTTCCCCTTTGTGGAGTGGAATAACTGTTCTGTGCGCCAATCAGTGGGCATGAAGCCTGACTTGAGGCTATGCTTGAACATGGTGCTAAGGTGGGAGCCAGTTCGTTCTAAAGTTCGTGTAAAATGCACCCTGGGATGTTGTCCGGTCCCATGGATGCTGTGTTCCTGTCTTTAGAGAGTGCAGTTTTTACCTGCGTAGTTGTGATTACAGGGACTCTGCATTCTTCCGGTATACATATGGGCCCTTTAGGGGTGAGAGGGGGGTAAAGTTAGCACTGAACCTATCTGCCAGGATGTTGGCAATATCGGTTGGTTCTGTAATTTTCATGCCATTGTGCTGTAACTCAGAGCAGAGCTATAGAATGCGTTGTGGTTGTCCTTAGAACAGTGGTGATTTTGTTTTCGTAGCTAGCTTTGGATGATTTTATGAGGGATCTCAGCTTCTTACTGAGGCTGACCAGGGAGCTCCTCCACTCATGGGATTTTACTCTCTTTTGCAACAGTTTCTTCCTTTTGTTGTAGAGTTTGTTTATGGCAGGGGACCACCAGATTGGCTTCCTTTTTTTGGAAGATAGCGTCTTGGTTCTGTTAGGGATAGCACGATCCATGCACTCGTGTAAATGCTTATAGAGTGCATTTGTGTAGGATTCAGCAGTCATAGCTGTATTGTCCATCTGCATGGGTGTCATGACGTTCGCCACTTCTGTCTTGAGAAGCATCGAGTTCGCTTTGTAGAAATTTTTTACAATGGTTTCCTTAATGGGGGCGGGATCTGGATATCTATGGTGATTAGCTTGTGGTCGAATCTGACCAACGAGGAGTTGACTTCAGGTGTGGAACACTGGTCACTCATGTTGGTAATGACTAGGTGTAGGATATTGTTGCCCCTGGTGTAGATTTGGATAAGTTGATCCAGGGCATTGGAATTTATGAATTCCAGAAAGCGTTGAAAGAAGGAGTTGGTACATGAGTAGTTTTCCCAGTTAGTGGTGGGGTATTTGAAATCGCCCATTATTAGGGTGTTTGGTTGAACCCTAATATTTTCCAGTATATCAAGAAAAGAGGAGTGGGAATCCTGGGGCATGGTGGGGGATCTGTAGCAAGCTGAAATTTGGATTGCAGTTTTGCCCAGAGTTGGTTGCACTTGGATAATCTCGGATGCATTATGTTGGGCAACTAGCCTGGAAGTGTGGATATCCTTAATGAATATGGACCCACCTCTGCCTTTGGTGCCCAGGTTAGATGGCCAAAAGGTGTGGTATGAGTTATAGCCTGGTAATGCAGGGGTGCTCTCTGGGGCCTTGAACCAGGTCTCTGTCACTCCACAGATATCGATGTTCTCCATTTTAAGGAGTGCCTAGAGTAAGTGCAATTTGAGGTCTAGACTTCTAGCATTGAGTAGCATTGCCCTCAGTTTTTGCTTCCTTGTACCTGTTACGGTGGTAAATTTGTCATTTGAACCTTGCCTAAAAAAGGCACTATAGGGGTGGCAAGAGCCTTAGCCAGTATCCTGCATCCCAGGGGCGACAGGTGCAGGCCATCTCTGACAAAGCATTGTGGTCTGTTGACCATGTCGTCCCAGGCAGACAGATACTGGATCCGCTTAGAATGACACCAGAAGTTTAGCCATTGTTGAAGTCAATCATTTTGTCCTTGTACTGTGGTATCATTCTGGGCGATGGCAGGATGCTACTCAGGGCTAGGGTCATACCTGCCTGGGCTACAAGATTGGAGAGCTCTTCCATGTCTCTTTTCATGTAGTCCAGGGAGGAACGTCTCAGGTCGTTCACACCAACATGGACAATGGCAAAGTCATATTTGTACTTATTGTGGAGGAACCTGAGTGTGTGGGTTATGTGGCAGATCCTGGCACCTGACAGGCAGCTGACAGTAATCTTCTCCTTGTTTAGCCTGGTAAGTGGGACATCATGTGCCTGACTATAGAGTCACCTATGACTAGTGTGTTGGGTACGTTGTTTTGCCTTATGGGCTGTGGTTGAGTGGCACATTGAGTCTGTGGGCTGTGTCTCATTTAGGCTGTGTTGGGTGGTGGAAGTTGCTTGCGTTTCTGCTTTGGAGGTCTCTGTTGCTTGGTTAGATTATTATTAAGAGCCTCCAAGAATGTTTTTGTGTTTCTATGTGTGGATTTTGGTGGTGTAGGTTTAGTGGGACGATGTGATGAGTGTGGTGTGGTGTGGTGCAAGTGTTACCTTTCCCTCTTGACTGTCAAGTTCAGTCTTGGTTGGAGAGAGCTTTGCCTCCAGTTTGGATAGATAAGTGCATCTTTCACAGGTTGTAGTGTTCGGTGGTAGGAGGAGAGGATTTTCTGTGAACATGAGACAATAGCTACATTGCCCCAAGATGCCCAGATTCATCAGGTAGACAGGAGATCACACCGGGAGCTGTTCCTTGGACATGCCTGAATAAAAACTATTTTCCTATAGACAAGTGAGGAAAGTAAGTACAGGAGCTGTTTTCCTCTAAGCAAATGAGGAAGGTAAGTACAAAAACTGTTTTCCTCAAGGTAATGACAAAGGTTGAGTGCTGTAGTGATTTGTAGCTTATTTAGTGCTTACAACAAGTTCTGAGCAAGTGCTGAGCACGAAGAAGCAAATTAACGTGCTAAAACTAAGAAACTGGCCATTTCTAAGGGAAAAACTGAAGAGCAGACTTTATGGAACTGGGAATAGTTTAACCCTAGCTAAGCGGCACTGCGCAATGCACAAACTCATGCAAAACCACGCAAACATGGGTTTTTAACTCCGAAAGTTGAAAGGGATAGAAATCAGCCCAAAACGGGCAATAAGGTTAGTTTCAGAGCTGGAGACCACTCCTCTTGCGACAGTCTGCTCAATGCCTACCACTCTCACTGATGAGCAGAAAGTCTTCTCACTACCACAACAAGGTCTGGACAACTCAGAAACACAAACTAAAGTCCTGAAACCAGCAAATCTGGGATCTGGACTATTCTAGTATAGGGTGGGAAACGAGCAGTACAGATAGTACTTTTTTTTGTGAAATTAAGCAGGAAAAAGCAATTTAAACAGTAAATATGCACAGAAAAGGCTGTTGCACTTGAGTGTGATGCCTACAGTAGTAAATGCAGTTTAAATTATTAACTTTAAGCTGAAAATCAAAGTGCACACACAGTAAAACGATTTAACAGTAAAATGCAGCAGAAATAACAACAGAACCACAGTAAACACACTTTTAAAGTGCGATAAGCAAAAGCAGTCAAGAAAAAGCCACTAAGATACTTAAATTCAGCATAAAGTCTCTCCTTCTCATTTCTGCTGCTGTAGTAGTCTGCAGGATGCCCAAACAGGATCCGCCGAGCTAAAACAAGCGCAAACCCAGGCAAACATG
The DNA here is from genome assembly GCF_019279795.1 of Protopterus annectens. Taxonomy (NCBI): domain Eukaryota; kingdom Metazoa; phylum Chordata; order Ceratodontiformes; family Protopteridae; genus Protopterus; species Protopterus annectens. Next base: position 1,094,653,529 of record NC_056731.1, on the reverse strand, counting down.
GATTTTTAACTCAGAAAGTTGAAAGCGATATAAATTAGCCCAAAACAGCCATTAAGGTTAATTTCAGAGCTGGAGACCACTCCTCTTGCGACAGATAGGCTGTTCAATGCCTACCACTCTCACTGATAAGCAGAAAGACTTCCCGGTACCACAACAAGGTCTGGACAACTCAGAAACATAAACTAAAGTCCTGAAATCAGCAAATCTGGGATCAGGACTATTGTAGTATAGGAAGGGGGGGAATGGGCAGTACAGATGGCATTTTTGGGGGGGTTGTTTTTTTGTGAAATTAAGCAGGAAAAAGCAATTTAAACAGTAAATATGCACAGAAAAGGCTATCACACTTCAGTGTGACACCTACAGTACTAAATGCAGTTTAAATTATTAACTTTACACTCAAAATCAAAGTGCACACACAGTTAAACAATATAACAGTAAAATGCATCAGAAATAACAGAACCACAGTAAAAATGGCCAAGTGCAATAAGCAAAAACAGTCAAGAAAAAGCCACTAAGATACTTAGAATCAGCAAAAAGTCTCTCCTTCTCGTGTCTGGTGCTGTAGTAGTCTGCAGGATCCCCAAACAGGATCCGCCGAGCTAAAAGAAGTGCACACCTGTGCAAAGACCGTTTTTTAACTCAGAAAGTTGAAAGGGATAGAAATCAGCCCAAAATGGCCAATAAGGTTAATTTCAGAGCTGGAGACCACTCCTCTTGCGGCAGATAGGCTGCTCAGTGCCTACCACTCTCACTAATAAGCAGAAAGACTTCTCACTACCACAACAAGGTCTGGACAATGCAGAAACACAAACTAAAGTCCTGAAACCAGCAAATCTGGGATCCGGACTATTTTAGTATATTAAAGGGCGGGAAGCGAGCAGTACAGATATTATTTTATTTATTTATTTATTTGGGTTTTTTGTGAGATTAAGCAGGAAAAAGCAATTTAAACAGTAAATAAGCACAGAAAAGGCTGTCCTACTTGAGTGTGACACCTACAGTATTAAATTATTTAACTTTAAGCTGAAAATCAAAGTGCACACACAGTAAAATGATTTAACAGTAAAATGCAGCAGAAATAACAGCAGAACCACAGTAAAAATGGCTTTTAAAGTGTGATAAGCAAAAACAGTTAAGAAAAAGCCACTAAGATACTTAGAATCAGTAAAAAGTCTCTCCTTCTCGTTTCTGGTGCTATAGTAGTCTGCAGGATGCCCAAACAGGATCTGACGAGCTAAAACAAGTGCAAACCCATGCAAACACGGGTTTTTAACAAAGAAAGTTGAAAGGGATAGAAATCAGCCCAAAATGGCCAATAAGATTAATTTCAGACCTGGAGACCACTCCTCTTGTGACAGATAGGCTGCTCAATGCCTACCAGTCTCACTGATAAGCAGAAAGATTTCCACTACCACAACAAGATCTGGACAACTCAGAAACACAAACTAAAGTCCTGAAACCAGCAAAAATTGGGATCCGGACTATTCTAGTATAGGAAAGGGGGGGGAATGAGCAGTACAGATGGCATTTTGGGGGGGTTTATTTTGTTTTTTTGTGAAATTAAGCAGGAAAAAGCAATTTAAACAGTAAATATGCACAGAAAAGGCTGCCGCACTTGTGTTGACTCTTACAGTAGTAAATGCAGTTTAAATTATTAACTTTAAGCTGAAAATCTAAGTGCACACACAGTAAAATGATTTAACAGTAAAATGCAGCAGAAATAGCAACAGAACCACAGTAAAAATGGCGCCAAGTGTGATAAGCAAAAAGAGTCAAGAGAACGCCACTAAGATACTTAGAATCAGCAAAAAGTCTCTCCTTCTCATTTCTGGTGCTGTAGTAGCCTGTAGGATGCCCAAACAGGATCCACTGAGCTAAAACAAGTGCAAACCCGCGCAAACACGGGCTTTTAACTCAGAAAGTTGAAAGGGATAGAAATCAGCCCAAAATGGCCAATAAGGGTAATTTCAGAGCTGGAGACCACTCTCCCTGCGACAGATAAGCTGCTCATTGCCTACCACTCTCACTGATAAGCAGAAAGACTTCCCACTACCACAACAAGGTCTGGACAACTCAGAAACACAAACTAAAGTCCTGAAACCAGCAAATCTGGGAACCGGACTATTCTAGTATAGGAAAGGGTGGGAAACGAGCAGTACAAATAGTATTTTTGGGGGTTTATTTTGTGAAATTAAGCAGGAAAAAGCCATTTAAACTGTAAATATGCACAGAAAAGCCTGTCACACTTGAGTGTGATGCCTACAGTAGTAAATGCAGTTTAAATTATTAACTTTAGGCTGAAAAATCAAAGTACACACACAGTAAAATAATTTAACAGTAAAATGCAGCAGAAATAACAGAACAACAGTAAAAATGAGTTTTAAAGTGCGATAAGCAAAAAAGTCAAGAAACCACTAAGATACTTAGAATCAGCAAAAAGTCTCTCCTTCTCGTTTCTGGTGCTGTAGTAGTCTGCAGGATGCCCAAATAGGCCCCGCCAAGCTAAAACAAGTGCAAACATGGATTTTTAACTCAGAAAGTTGAAAGGGATAAAAATCAGCCCAAAACGGGCAATAAGGTTAATTTCAGAGCTGAAGACCACTCCTCTTGCAGCAGATAGGCTGCTGAATGCCTACCACTCTCACTGATAAGCAGAAAGACTTCCCGCTGCCACAACACGGTCTGGACAACTCAGAAACACAAACTAAAATCCTGAAACCAGCAAATCTGGGATCCGGACTATTCTAGTATAGGAAAGGGGGGTAATGAGCAGTAGATATAGTATTTTTTTTTATGAAATTAAGCAGGAAAAGCAATTTAAACAGTAAATATGCACGGAAAAGGCTGTCACACTTGAGTGTGACGTTTACAGTAGTAAATCCAGTTTAAATTATTAACTTTAAGCTGAAAATCAAAGTGCACACACAGTAAAACAATTTAACAATAAAATGCAGCAGAAATAACAACAGAACCACAGTAAAAACTGCTTTTAAAGTGCGATAAGTAAAAACAGTCAAGAAAAAGCCACTAAGATACTTAAGTAGTCAGCAAAAAGTTTCTCCTCCTCATTTCTGGTGCTGTACTAGTCTGCAAGACGCCCAAACAGGATCCTCCGAGCTAAAACCATCTACATACTGTGGGAATAAAACCCACAACCTGCTACATCAAAAGTGGACATTCGACCTGTAATGCTACTAACAACACAAACAAACTTGGCATAAGCAGCACTAAACTTCTCTCCCCCTGAAGAACTATGCAGCACAAGAAGTATGGAAAAAGCCAAAATTTATTGGGGGTGGGGGGACAAAAGGCCCAAAACCAGGGACAACTTTTAAACATTGCTTGTATAATCTTAGAAAAGTTGTTAGAATAAAATGTTTTGTGTTACCATGCGTTTCCTGAAAGATGGCCATTTAAGTTTGTGTTCCTATCATTTAGTAAATTCAGTTCTGACTGATTTGCCACACACACACACACACACACACACACACACACACACACACACTTGTAAATGCAGCCTTAGGTAACACACTTCTAAGTGCAGCCTTAGGTAACACACCTCTAAATACAGCTAGCCTTAGGTAACACACTTGTAAATGCAGCCAGCCTTCGGTAACACACTTGTAAATGCAGACAGCCTTAGGTAACACACTTGTAAATGCAGCCAGCCTTCGGTAACACACTTGTAAATGCAGCCGGCTGTTCCACTATGCCTGCCTGCCCTGCTGTACACACACACTCCAAACCAAAGGTAAAGAAATATAAAACTTAAATGCAGCCGTTCCACTTACGGAAGTATTCCTGAACGTGCTGTTCATTCGTTCAAAGCACAAAGAGCCGTTCCACTTAAGGAACACACTCCAATGGTAAACAAATATAAAACTTAAATGAATCAGCCATTCCACTTAAGGAAATATGGCTAAAACTTGTTACTGTCATTCAAAGCACAAAGATGTATGCATGCTTAATGCAGCCACACACTCCTGAGTCCTTAGGAAAAGGTAAACAAATGTAAAACTTAAATGTAGCCACTTACTGAAATATGCCCTAAAACGTAATGCAGCCGTTCCAATATGTTTGCCATTCATTCAAAGGTAGTTGCACATAGGGAAAATGTACAGAGTGAGAGTTGCACTTGCACATAGGGAAGCTTGAAGCTTAACAACTAACAATACAGAAGCTGCTGGCTTAACAAATAAAATACAGAAGCTCAAGCTTAGCTGTTCATTCGTAAAGCAGAAGCCTCAAGCCTGCCATAACTTAAGAAACTTAACAAAGACTGCCATACCATTCATTCACAAAAAAAGAAGCCTGCCATTACCGTAACTTAATAACCTTAACAAAAAGTACTAAAACTGCTATAGCTGTTTCTCTCTCACATGCAGCAGTGCATTACCTGCCTGAATAAATGCCTGAACCAGACCAGTCTGACTCTGCAACAAATTAAATTAAATTATGGAATTCTGACAGGCTGTCTGTCAGCTGACCTGGACGTAATGACGTCAGGGACAAATTTGTTTTTTAAAAAAAAAAAAAAAAAAAAAAAAAACAGGAAATTAAAGGGGCCATTTGGGAATTCGTGGCACCCCAATATTTTGCCCTCAGAACCGGGCTTTACCGAGGAATTCAGTATAGTTGAGATGTATGGTCATAAGACTGTCCTGTTGCAGCTTTCCTTCTAATACCCTGTCCCTTGAAGAGGCTTTTAGGGTCGTGAGGTTTTGTGTGAATTGGCCTGTAAAGGAGTGCTTATTTTGACGGAAGAAGAAAAATGAAGAGCATTTGATCACCCCCCCCCCCCCAATAAATCTTGTCCTGAATGATGCTGTTTATGCAACTTGGAAGCATTCAGATTCAGCTGTCGCTACAAACTGCCAGTGAAGTTGTGTGATATCCTGACTGAATTGCAGAGCAAATTCTTAAGACCTAATATGGATGATCCTCCTTTATGGGTCCTTGGTTGAACGTTTCCTCCAGAGTTAGAATATGACACACATTTTTTTTCAGCAAAATATGACAATCAGGACATTAAGGCACACACACTGATACAAGTGTTACTGTGCTTTTCTAGTTACATAAGCAAACCTGTCTCCAGCACCACTTTCAGATTTTTTTATTGCTCACACAGTTGAGATCTTCATCTGCTGTCATCAGTAAAATGTTCTGTGTGTCTTTGCCTAAATACCTTAACAGTTTTGTTCATAGCTTTCAAGTTACCTGCCAAGGTCCACACTAGCATTGCCTGTGTTGTCTTTGTGGAAGAGCACAACAATGTGAACTACCTCAGATGGCACTTGTTCAGCCATGGTAGTAAGCAGAGTCTGTCAGCTCATGTCATAAAAATAGTGGGGGCTGATAGCGCTTCTTCTGGAGTGGCAAGGGTGGTTCTCCTTGTAACCCTATGTCCAAGTAGTATTATCTTCACTTTGCAAAGCACTTGGAGGCTATGCCCAGACCTGCACCTCCTTGAGGGAAGACCATTGTTCCTATTACCCTCCAAGCAGTTCAGGTGGTGAGTTCACCCTCAGTTAGTGAGGGTATGTGTCTTAACCAGTTTTTGGCTTTGGTCATCGACTTTGGAATTGAGGAAGTGTCAGAAGAAAAAATTCAAACGAGCCACATCTGCCTCAGGCGATGAATTTTCCTTTATTAGCAGCTAACCAGATTACACAGCATGTTGGCCAAGATGTCCGGTCTGGACTGATCTGATCAACTTGTTTACTGACATCAACTTTTATACTGCAAGCAAAACAACTTTTTGTTACATTTCTGACCGTTGCCAGTTGGCTATGAAAAACATATAGGATAAACATGTTTAACACATGGAGAAAACATACTTGATCTCATCATCACGAACATGGGAGCACAATGTTCAACACCGGAAGTATACCCCTCACTGGTGAGATCAGATCACAAACTAATCTCGCTGGAGGTCCTCATCCCACCCCCACCTGAAATAAAAAAGACCACAGTAAAGAACTTCTCGAAAGCCGACTTCACACTTCTAAAGACTAGTGTGGTCTCCTTTAAGGCCCCGAGCGGGAAAACAGTACTCAAGCCGCTGAATCACTTACAAATGCCTTCTACCAGCACCTGCAGGACTGCATGGATAAGGCAATCCCAAGCAAAACAAAGACTCTTTGTACCAAAGGCAAGCGTCCAGTCTGGTGGACCCCAGCCATAAACAAACTCTACAACAAAGGAGGAAGCTACTACAAGATAGAGCAAAATCCTTAAAAGGTAAGACACCCTTGATCACTATAAGTAAAAACTAAGAGCTCTCATAAAATCATCCAAAGCAAATTTTGAGAGAAAAATAGCTAAAGACTCAAAAGACAATCATAAGGCCTTCTTTAGCTATGTTAGAAACCTGGGAGGAACCTCCCAGATATGCTCAGAACTAGTTCAAAATGATGTGAAGATTACTGATCCTACAGACATTGCCAACATACTGGCTGACAGGTTCAGTGCAAACTTCTCCCCTCCCCCCCAAAAGGAGAGATATCTATACCAAGCGATTGCAGCCCCCCAAACATCTCCAACGCCCAAGTGAGAACTGCTCTCTCCAAAGCAAAAAACACAGCATCCATGGGACCTGATGGTGTTCCCGGCTGTGTGCTCCACAAACTCAATGAGGAATTAAACCCACAGCTAGGACAGCTGTTTAATCATAGTCTTACCTCTGGATACGTACCCAGGGAGTGGCGCACTGCAACTGTGGTCCCACTTCACAAAGGCGGTGCCTCCACCGACCCTGGAAATTACCGCCCCATTAGCTTGACAAGCCTTATCTGCAAAGCCATGGAGAGGATCATAATGGACCTCATAAATAAAGACATAGGGAATTTGCAGACTTTGGATCCATCCCAGTTTGGCTTTGTCAAAGGCAGATCATGCCTTCTAAACTTGGTTGACTTTTTCGAAACAGTCACCAAAGCCATTGATGAGGGAAAGGCAGTCCATACAGCCTACCTCGATCTGGCGAAGGCCTTTGATACAATACCCCACTCGGGTATCATTGAAAAACTCATCAGCTTAAATGTTAACCCATACATCACAAGATGGGTTGCAAACTGGCTGAGTGACAGAACCCACAGGGTCAGAGTTGCTGGCGCCATGTCAGACTCAAAGCCTGTCACAAGTGGTGTACCACAGGGCTCAGTCCTGGGCCCACTCTTGTTTGGCATCTACTTTTCCAGTACAAGCAAACACAGGAGGGTTATGGCTGACAAAGTTTGCAGATGACTGCAAACTGGGCCATAGTAGAAAACACATCTGACACAGATATCCTTCAGAAGGGTCTCACAGAAACGGATAGCTGGTGCCAGAGCCATGGCCTAAAGTTAAATGCCAAAAAATGCATAGTCATACCGTTCGGGAAAAACAAGGGGACCCGTAGCTACCAAATAGGTGGCAATCCACTGAGCATAGAAGAAGTTATCAGGGACCTGGGGACCCAGGTTGATAGTAGTCTGTCATTCGACACCCATGTAGCTAAAGTAGTTAGGAAGACCTTCTACATTGCCCACCTTATCATGAAGGGATTCTCATCTAGATCAAGGGAGGTCATAGTCTCCCTATACTCATCACTCATCAGACCAATGATTGAGCACAATGCCCCATTCGCAATGTATCTGACCCGACACTTGCAGCAGCTGGAGAGGCCACAAAAGTTCCTCACCAAAAGGATAAAGGGTCTCAAACATCTGTCCTATGCTGCCCGACTGAAAGAACTCCAGCTCTATTCAGTCGCTTACCGCTTGCTCAGAGGTGACCTTTGCCTAACATACAAGGCCATGTCAAACCCAGATTTGATGAATATGCTTCACCTCAAAAATCTAGATCCGTCAGAGCCACAAGGGCGGAGACTTAAACCTCGACACGGCTATTAACAGGACGCGCTGGAGGGATAGATTCATCACCCAAAGACTCCCTATGCTGTGGAATAAAATCCCGGTATATGTGAGGCAGAGCACCTCGCTGGCCTTGTTCAAGAGAAATCTTGACCAATGGATGGGAGATCGCAGATATACCCCAGGGATTACCTCAGTGTCACTGCTCAACAGAGGCACAGCAAAATAATGGGTATAGTTCCCCATACTAAAGGGGTGGCGTAAGCCACAAAACTATGGGCTAGGCTTGTAAATGCCCTCGGGCAGATAGCCTAGTATGAACCTATGAACCTATGAACCTATGAACACAAATTACCTCAAACCAACAGCTAGTACAGAATGTTCAATTCAACAACGGTAGCTCAAATTTTCCAGGACACACAGCCTGCCCCAGTAAATTAACTCTTACTCGGCCGTGTGTTCTTATCCCAGGCTTCACTGAGCTATAACCAAATCTCTTTATTCTGAAATGCAGAAAACAGATATCATTCAGGTTCATAAGCAATGCTGCATTTTGCTCACAGATGAGGCCCATCTTTGATAGGCATATCCCAACAAATAACATGTTCACTTTGCAAGAACAGGAAAAAGACAAATAACAGTATGTTTTAAAACTTTTTCTCTTAACATTTCCCCCCTGAAAACACTTTTATTTGTCTTTTATTTCAGCAATATATGGTAAAAACTAAGTTTTTTCTTTGCATACATTACTTCATTGGCAAGACAAATTTTTAAACTTCAAAAACATTTGCTAAGAGTCACATTTCAATGTATTCACTTTCACCAGTCTGTTGCAATTGCTGGTACATCGTCTTCATAACAGCAGTATCAACCAGTCTTTGTAGAAGACCTCTGATACAGGGTATACAATAACAACCACATACCACCACGATAGCCACAGCGACTCCAACGGACACCAGGAAACTGCTGATGAGATGACTCCATTTTCCAACCCCCCCGCTTGTGGAAAATCTGTAAAGGGATTATTTACCCCAGAGTTCTCTGCCAATACTTCGGATAACATCTCCAAACCTTTCAAAAGCTCGAGTGATACTTCCATCAGGCGCAGTGTTGTTTGGAATATATGTACAACAGAAAGTCCCAAACATCTTGCAAACTCCTCCTTCTTTGGCCAGGAGCATATCCAACGCAATTCGATTCTGCCATGCCACCTGCGAAGTGGCCTCCAGTTGTTCAGCAATTCCTTTCAATGCATCTTTGGTATAGATCACAAAACGCTGCTAGTTATAGTAAATGTAGTTGATCCAGTCCACATTCTTATTAGGTTGAATCCAGACAAAGATGGATGTAAAACCAGCTGCTATTTGGTTTATTGCTTTGTATTCATCAGGTACGCCTCTTGGTATGCCAATGCTATCGATGTAGACACCGTTATCGAAAGATTGCTTCGGTGCCTCTCTTTTTCTCCTACTCAACCACTTCGGCTTTATTTCAAGTTCTCTTACGAAACTGCTTGTTGGAACTGGGAAAATATAGAATGGCAGAATTAACTTTACAAGTGCACAAGTTCCCTTCCAGGGAATCGTAAGCCTTGATCTGAGTTTGTTGTCTCCACATAACCAAAATACGTCTGCTAAACTATGAGTCTGGTTCTCCAGAAATGGATTCCCATTGCCATTCACAGTAACATTGCAATAGTTCTGTCCCATATTGCCATAATTTTTCCCTGTGCCATCTCTGGAAATGCACATATACAAACCTGGATAGGAAATCGCTGCAGGCAGTTTCTCAACTTTGCTTATGACCAGAAAATGCTGAGTTTCATCTTTGCATTTATCTTCAGTTTTGTTGAAGAATAATTTCAACAGATACGTTTGGTTACCTTCATCTTGCATCAATGGGACTGTTGCTAATTGCTGTTTACCTTCAGCACAAGAAATATAGTTCTCACGATGTGCTTCTCGGGTACTATATCTAACCCAAGATAACCATTCATTATGGTGTACGAATCCCGTCTCGAGTAACAATTGTTCTTCTTTTGTGAAGGCAAAATCTGCTTTATTTGTAGCATTCTTAAGGCTTTGTACTAAGTTGGAGGGTCCCCAAAGGATCAGTTTTAGTTGGAAGAGACACTCCGATTCCATAAACTCCTGAATCACTTTCTTGTGGTGACACAATGGTTATAGTAACTACTCCGGTACCTTGGAAATGCGCAATTTTTATTCTTTGTTGCCTGCTTTTATCTTTCTCTAGTATCACTGCACCACTTGTTTCCCATCCATTCACATGTGTTGACCACCAAACACTTGACCAGGACATACAGTCTCTATTGCACAAGTATTTTGCACGAGTCAAGAAATTATTATTGTTCCATTTAGAACAGTCCAAAATTCCTTCACAAAGTTTCGCCTTAAACATAGTAGTAACACCTGTTTGCGCTTGCAGCACCACCATTCCTTTTTCTCTTGCAACTGTTCCTTCTCGTATGGACATATTTACTTTCGCCACCAAAATCATCATCATGTGACAGTTCAAGTACCAGTTGAACATGGCCATCCTCCCTAAGGACTACCTCGCGCCGTTGGTTTCTTCACTGGGTTTGAGACGAACTAACCCCTATTGGGCTAATCCCCCTTTGTAGCCAGACTTTGCGCTCAGAGGTCCGGTGGAGTTTGACCAATATCAATGGCAGAAGGAAGAGTCTTGAGTTTTTTACAGTGGGTGATATGAATCCATGAAGTCCTCTCAGCGATCTTTACAGCCGTAGGTGTCGAGATAAGTACTTGGTATGGGCCTTCCCACCTGGGGGATGACCAATTCTTTCTCTTCACAATTCGGATCCACACCCAGTCCCCGGGTGCCACGCTTAACAAGGTTTCATTTCTGGAATCTGCAAAGGAGTCATTGGTTACAAGAGATTTGACATTTAGCAGCTTCTTCATATAATCCACTAGATCCTCACCCCCCTCACGTTCCGCTGGCAACAATCCTTGCCACTGCGGGACGTAATATGGTCTCCCAAACAAAAGTTCAAATGGTGTAAGTCCTTTGTAGGAAGGTGAGATTCGCATGTACAGGAGTGCCAACGGAAGGCACGCAGTCCATGACCTATGTGTTTCTGCCATTAGTTTGCGGGGCTTACTCTTCAAGACACCGTTGTGTCTTTCCACCAGTCCAGCTGATTGGGGATGGTAAGCACAATCATTTTTGAGATCAATTTGAAACACTTGACCCAATTTCTGAACAATCTGGTTAACAAAATGAGACCCATTATCACTGTAAATACGTCTTGGTAGGCCAAATCGGGGAATTATTTCTGTAGTCAAAAGCTTTGCTACTGTTTGTGCATTCGGATGCTTTACTGGAAAAGCTTCTACCCATTTAGAAAAAGCATCAATAATGACCAAACAGAACCTTTTTCCCTCTGAGGGTGTCAATTCAATAAAGTCCATACAGAGTGTGTGGAATGGATATGGAGGGGTAGGGAATGCCTGCTGAGACTTTTTAACTCCCCTGAGCATGATACTTTGCACATAATAAACAAGATAAACAGAATTGCTTTGCATAAGTTGAAAACCCTTTACACCAAAACACCTTAGACACTATTTGAATCATCGTTTGTACTCCTACATGGGCAGGTCCATGGCTAACCAATGCCGCATACCTAAAAAGGTTTGAGGGTAATACCATTTTGCCATCTGATGCCCTATACAACCTACTCTGTTGAGTGATACCATATTTTACCCAACGACATTTTTCCTTCTGTGTCGTCAATGTTTGCATTACTTTTAGTGTCTCTAAGTCTAAGAGGTGTCCGGGCTCCAAATCATTATCATGTAAAAGCAAATCATTTTCTTGAGCTGCCTTTTTTGCAGCCATATCAAGCAAGGGCATTTCCCCTGGAGACAGGATCTTTTCTGTTGGTATGTGCGGAACATTTACATATCGCTATCTGAAGTGGTAGTTGCACTGCATCTAACAACTGTAAAATTAAATCTCTGTGATTTATTGGTTTGCCTGTCGCAGTAACCATTCCCCTATTCTTCCATAGTTGAGCGAAAACATGTACAGTGGAGAAAGCATATTGACTATCTGTATAAATTGTCACTTTTTTACCCTCCCCTAAGGTACAAGCTCAAGTCAAAGCCACCAACTCAGCTGCCCTTGCAGAATAAATGTTTGACAATCCTTTTGCCTCCAAAACTTCAGTTTCTGTGCTGACAGCATACCCTACTAGTGTTTTTCCTACAGTATCTTTCTTTGCTGATCCGCCTACAAACAAAACGAGATCAGAATCTATCAACGGAATATCCGTTAAATCTGGTCGGGGAAATACTTTGTCATGAATGCTCTCTAAACAAACGTGTGGAGTACCTTCTTCTGGAGTCGGCAAAAGTGTCGCCGGATTAAGAGTAGTACATCTTTCTATGGTCATATGAGGCTGTGTCAGCAGCACTGTCATACACGACAAATGTCGACTAGGAGATAAAAAGGTTATCTTATCTTGCAAAAGTATAGTAGCTACTGAATGTGGAACCCGCAATTGTAATGGGTGAAACAAAACTAATGATGCTGAGGCTTGTACTGCCATGGCGGCCGCCACCACAGCTTGAACACAATGCGGCATTGCCCTTGCAACAGGATCTAATCTGGAGGAGTAGAAAGCTATCGGCCTCTGTTTATCCCCATGTACTTGTAATAGAACTGAAGTCATATATCCTCACTTACAATCAACCATTTGTACAAACGGCTTAGAATAGTTCGGAAAACCCAAAACAGAGGGTCCTGCTATCAATTGCTTAATTCTAATAAATGCCTGTATTGCCTTATTTGTCCACTGTATATTATTCTTAGCCGCCATGGGAGTATCATAGATCAGTGCGGTCAATGGCCCTACTTCCTCAGCATAGTTAGGGATCCAACTTCTACAAAAATTAGTCGCACCTAAAAAGGACATCATCTCCCGCTTAGTCGTAGGCATAGGTGCCTCAAGAATTGCTTGTTTTCTTTTGTTCTCCAAATGTCTACCTGCCTGCGAAATTAAATAACCCAAGTACTTTACTTGTGCTTTCCACAATTGTAGCTTTTCTTTATTTACCTTATGTCCTTGCTCAGCTAAAAAACTAAGAAGGGCAAGGGTATCCTTTCTACAACTTTCCTGCATGGGTGAGGCTAACAAAATATCATCTACATACAACAGAACCTGGCTTCCCTCTGGGGAAACAAACTGAGCTAATTTCGCAGCCATTTCTTGTGCTAATATTGTCGGACTCTCACAATAGCCCTGTGGCAATCTGGTGTAGGTGTATCTTTTACCTTGATAAGTGAATGCAAACCAAAATCTACTCTCCTTATGTAATGGTATGGAGAAAAAGGCATTGATTATATCTATGACAGAAAAATATCTGTGTTGAGGTAATAAATCATTAAGTAATGTATAGGGGTCAGGGACCACCGGTGCTCTTGGGATCACAGCCGAATTAACTGCTTGTAAATCCTGTACCAACCTCCATGACCCATCTGGTTTCTTTACAGGAAACAACGGAGTATTGCAGGGTGAATCTGGGCATTCAACAAGAATTCCTACCTGTTTTAGCTGCTCAATGACTGGCTTAATTCCTTCCTCTGCTTGTTTACTTAGCGGGTATTGGTGCTTACGAGGTCTAAAACCTGACTTTGGAGTTATACAAACTTCACCTGCTGTTTTCATCAGTCCTACATCCCCTTTACCTTTTGACCATAAATCTACAGGTAAGGCACTTAACGCACTATCTTCCTCTTGAGTTAGGAGGATTTGTCATGCCATTTCTGTTTTGTCATCCCTGAGGTGCACACTTGGTTGTGCCCAAGTCACCCAATTTAATCTTTGTACCTGGATCTGTTAATCCTTCAACTGACTTTCGGACATTGTATCCCAATTTGTTACCTTTTTCGCCAAATCTACCCAATGTGTCCCCATCGCTTTAGTAATTGAAATATGTGGGCTATAACCTGAGCGATATAAAGAACTCATTTCTTTGGTCAAAGTACAGGTCACTACTGTATTACCTTGCTTATCCCAAAACATATCATTCAAAATTATCCTTGCACATTTGTGCCTAAAGAATTCTTTTTCAAATTCTTTATCTGGACCAGGGGCCTGTCTGTAGTACATAGTACAATGTAAGTGCGCAACCTGGTGACCGCTCCTAGATTTACTTAAAGCTAGGTTGATCAAATCTGTATCAACCCTCCCTGGCCCGTTTGAAATCAAGTCCTGGCTATACCAGTAAAACAAGTCTTGTACTCCTTGTACCACCAAGCCATCCACTAACCTTTTCGCCTCAATGCCTTTAGGTGTGGGAATTGCTGCTATTCCAGACAAATGCATCAAATTTCTTCCCAGCAAATTAACAGGACAAACTTTCGATATAATTACCCTACACCTAACAGTTTGGTTTGTTTGCAGATCTGTGAACAATAGAGGATGAGACAGTGGTTCCTTATAGATTTTCCCGTTTGCCGCTTTCACAAGGACAAACTCATCTGTTTCGCAGTTCGGGGGTAGAACTGCTGGACCCAAAAGTGTACGCGATGCACCTGAATCACATAAAAACTCCACTTTCTGTCCCTCAACCAAAAACTCCATGGGTTTTTGATCCAGATGCCTAGCAATACCCAAATGTGCCAGGTTTATGACTTCACAGTCACAATCCCGCCCTTCCTTAATTTCCTGGGTGTCCTGACATTCATCGCAGAGAGTGTCTGCCTCATCATCATCACAATCATTCTCACTTTCTTCTTCTGTACAATAATCGCAATAATGAATTTGGCGCCTTCCTTTACTATCATATAGTCATGCGGAGCCCTTGTTCGTAAGCTGTGGGGGATGTTGCCACTCTTCGCAGTCGGCAGCAAAGTGCCCACGTCTACCGCATTTAAAACATTCTCCACGTTTTAACTTCCCCTCATATTCCTCTGAATGTCCACCCTGTCTATACGACGTGTCCCATTTCGGGCCCCCACGTCTTTGTACGCCACCACGACGCCTTTGCCCCCTTTGGTCCTGTTCCAAAAATATACCACCATCATCCCCTACTGCTAACACTTGTACTTTCTTTTTCTTTTTTAAATTGAAATGTCACTCAGCATGCCGTACATATTCAAACAAAGGTTGCAGTCTACATGTTCTGTGATCAACCATATGCTTAGTTATAAAACTTTTTATCGGAGCCTTACAACCTTTAAGAAAAGTGTTTTTCAATTGCTGTTCGTACGGACTATCAGTAGTCTGATCCTGCGGAATCATCATTCCACAATGGTTATTGAACACTTCTGTCAATCTTACAATATAGTGATCCACAGATTCATCATCATTTTGGATGCACTGATTTATTACTGTCCAATCTGCTCTTGGATGCCACTTATCAGAAATTCTCTTCAACAGATCAGTGACTCGCGTGTCTAACACCCCAGAATTATGCTTCAATGTAGTGCCGTCATCTGCCTTACATGTCCAAGTACCACAAACTAAGTGCCAATCTGGACCCAGGATTGGTCACACTACTTGTTCTACTTCTAAACCATTTAGATGATAACTGAAACGCATACCAAAAATTAACCTTCGGATGAGGAATACCATCCGTAGCTCGTTTTATATCCTGTCTAGCCCAGGGACGATAAACTAAAATAGTTGGCTCTTGTCCAACATCCCCTGCTTGTGAGTTTGCAACTTGTATTAAGGGAAGGGCTTCTGAGTGGTCAGAAAGTTTAATGGCCCAACGTCCTCGCCCTGCTGGTCCCGACCTTAACTGCATAGGTTGGTCTACCTGTTGCAAAGCAACCTTGGGTACTATGGGAATTTGTGGGTAAATTGGAGGGGTCACAATGTTTCCTTGAGCAGCCAATAACCCATCCTGCTGTACAGATCCCACATCTTCAGACTGATATTGAGGAGGCTCCGCTGGTACAGCAGCAGCAATTTCCCCATACGGTGGGGCAGTTGCTTGCCTTTGTACCGCACAAACTGTATGCTCATCCTCCTTATCTAAAAAGAAAAAGCTACTTTTCCACTAGGCACCAGTGATCCCTTTTGATTTATTTTTTCTTTTTCCTGGCACTGTTTTTCTTTTATAGCTCGTTTATTTGCCTCTTCTAACCATTTTTGTGCTTGGGGAAATCCCAATTGTCTTTGTTTTTTAGTTCTAGTTCCCGCATCTCTTTTCAAATCTCTAACCAATTTTACACAGGCATTCTTATTCAGTGTACCATCAAAATCGTATCTCGACTTCAACTTTTTCAAAAATTTAACATTATTTTTGTTTAAACCTTTCATATACTTAGCATCAACATTTAAACAGGCATCACTGTCACACTTGCAGCAACTCAAACCCATGTTTCCCCTAGATTTCTTATTTTACCTTTCCCTTTTTTTTTTTTCTTTTTTCTCTTTTTTTTTTCTTTTCTCAGGTATTTAGGACTGTATCAAAATTATTTTACAGGGCTTATTATAAAATGGGACTATCTTAACGGCTGACCCTAACAAAATAATCTTAACAAGTAATCCTACCCATCCTTAACTAAAAATAAAACCTTGTCGACAAGATTAAATTAAATTAAAAGAAATTTATTTTTCATCCTACCTGAACCAGATGAGACTCCGTTTCCCCTTTTCGTTCAGAAACCGTCCCTCAGATAGGGATCAGAGAGCGGCCGGCCTCTTCTCAATGACAAATTAGTCGGAGGGCTTTCAGTCGAGGGAATCTTAAGATGAGAAACCCTCACCTGCACAGGTTTTTCGGTCTCTCTGTCGGTCTGATCCGTAGCTTCGTAGAGGTTTCCGGTCCGAAGGACCAAAATGTCAGAAGAAAAAATTCAAACAAGTCACATCTGCCTCAGGCGATGAATTTTCCTTTATTAGCAGCTAACCAGATTACACAGCATGTTGGCCAAGATGTCCGGTCTGGACTGATCGATCTGATCAACTTGTTTACTGACATCAACTTTTATACTGCAAGCAAAACAACTTTTTGTTACATTTCTGACTGTTGACAGTTGGCTATGAAAAACATATAGGATAAACATGTTTATCACAAATTACCTCAAACCAACAGCTAGTACAGAATATTCAAGAAGTACAGAATATTCAATTCAGCAACGGTAGCTCAAATTTTGTAGGACACACAGCCTGCCCCAGTAAATTAACTCTTACTCGGCCGTGCGTCCTTATCCCAGGCTTCACTGAGCTATAACCAAATCTCTTTATTCTGAAATGCAGAAAACAGATATCATTCAGGTTCATAAGCAATGCTGCATTTTGTTCACAGATGAGGCCCATCTTTGATAGGCATATCCCAACAAATAACATGTTCACTTTGCAAGAACAGGAAAAAGACAAATAACAGTATGTTTTAAAACTTTTTCTCTTAACAGGAAGACATGCCTTTGGTTAACAAATTTGGGGTTCTATCCTAATGTTCTGGCAGTACTGTATCTGGATGATCAACTGGAGCCTACAGTTGATCAGGCTGATCCCAAGAATTGTCTTTGCAGTCATCTAGTCACTGAACAGGAGCCCTCAAGACTGAAAACGTCCCTCCTAGTGTCATCTATTTGACTCTTCCCCAAGGAACACGAATCTCTGGTTGTAGGAGAGTCCATCTTGCCATCCTTTACCATGACTTGCTTCTCAGAGACATCATACACATGTTGTTTGGGGGGGGTGGCTTGAGTCATACCTGCAGAAATTATATTAGAGATTTATCTCTTAAGTCTACTCCAAGCCCACTTCAACCTTCTCTCCCCCATGATGTACCCTTGGCTAGCACAGGATTCAGCACTGGTTCTCATTCTCCCAACACCTTGTGGCAATTTTCCATACAGTTGATGCCATATGAGCTGATCCTTTGAGTGGTAGGAATCTTGGTATTCTCTCTTGTCTTCCACGACTTAAAGTGGAGCTGTAGGCCGGTGTCTCAGAGATGGACAATGATAATGAGCCTACTCCCCCTACTTCTTCCTCTCAGTCAGAAACTCCTCTTTTGAAGATGCCCTCAGGTTTCTAGGGGCAGCTTTTACACACTGGTCTTGAACCCACAACTGTTCATGGCCCATATCCTTGAACTTATTTTCTGCTTTTGTAGTGTAATACAGGCTAGTAGTGAATGATGTTGTTTGATGTTATTGTAAGATAACTTACTGACACTTGGAGCCTCGGAATAACTTGGATGGATCTTGGAAATGGCTGTTACACAGATTTCATAGTTCATAGTTACAAAGCTTGCAGTCCAGGAGACTATTGAAAAGCATAGTCTAAATTCCCAGTTTCCCCCAAGCACTGTCTGGTTAACTGAGTTGCATATGGTCACACAGTAGGCAAATGACAGCTGAGAGAACCAAACCCTGTATCACTGGAACTACAGCCGACAGACTTAACCCTTTGGGTGCATTACCAGACTCTAAATAGCTGCGGTGGTACAGTGGTAGCATTGTTGCCTCACAGAAAGAGGTCCTCCTGTTTGATTCTCGGCTGGAGTGCCTTCTATGTGGAGTCTGCATGTCCTCCCCGCGGTCGAGTGGCCTCCGAAAGACATGCGTGAATGGGCGTGCCTTCGTTGAAGGTTTGGCGTCGGGCTGGCAACTCGGCACCATAAAATCTACTATCAATCATTAGCGGACCGGAGTTCCGCTGTGGAGACCCCTAACGGGGAAAAGCCGAAAAAAAGACATACAAAACCAGACTCTAAATTGTTACAGCACATCAATCCTTTGCAAGGCAGTAGCCTTTAAGTAAGATGCAATTTACTTAGTGTTTAATATAATGAGACACCAGAACAGTGATCATTAGAGTAGGGTAGGAAATAGAATCGTAAAGTGTCTGTACTTCTTTTCAGTGATGTTGAAAATGCCAGAAGTAAGTTACTAAAGTGGCATAAAGTCATATTGGATACACTGACTTAAGTCAAGTAGACATCTTGCTCCCTACATTTGGGAGATATGTGCCTCCTCCACACTTCCAGTACTTAAGTATTCGAACTCCTTGGTATCACAAGCTTAGAGTAGAAGGGTGTCTAAGTATTTCTTCTTAGGGTTTTGAAGAGATTGAGTTGGAATATTTAGGTAGCAAGATTATGGGGGATGAAGAGGGGCTTGACTCGGTTCACTACTGTAAAGTTTGTCAGCACATCTGATTTGGCTTTGTGCGGATTAGGCCACTTAATTTTCAGCATTTTGAGCTTCATTCCAAGTGAGATATTATGTAACCATAGTTACACATCTGGTAAACTGCTCCCTTTTGGCATAGTATGCTCTTTATGTCAAGATTACTTTAAATGGGCATCAGATTGCATCTGAGTCCATAATTATGGATAAATTGTACTTCAGAATTACATGCAGCCATATGGAATGGGAAAGATTAGGATTACTCTCCACTCAACAAAGAAGGCGACTAGTCTTGTACTCTTGTATTCTGTAGTAGTCAGTTAGCTGTCTGTTACTGCAGAATATTTTTCAGTGATATCCACTTTATTGCATAATTTGCTGCTTTTGCTGAGAACATCATCCATTTTTGAGTTCATTTTTTGAGTCAGGAAGTCTGGATCTCCAAGTCTTCCTTAGCAGTGCTTTAGGTCTTTTATAACTTTTTGACTGTATTTTAAATTCCTGTAGTACTTACATTAAATCCGGTGTCCTGGATAAGTCATTTTAAGAGACATCTGTCACTTTTGCTTTTAAGGAGTTTTGAAGTGGTACTCTTACAGTTGTTATGTCATAAGCAAGGACCATTAACGTTACTGTTTGTATTACGTGGGAAAGGTACATGATTTGATTGACTGCACAACTGCTACGTTTTATCTTGGCCAACCCAGTACCGGGCTTGAAAATTATGAGGCCTGCATCCTACATCTCAAAGAAAATAATGCCCTTAGAGCTGGACAGTGCAGGATTAGCAGGTGAGTCTGTTTGGTAATTATTGGCAAAGGTCCAACTGACAGGAGAAAAGATTAGATCTGGGGACCAGGCAGGTCCACGTCCTTCAAAGGCCATCCTTGAAATAGCCATCATGTTCTCATTTGTTGCCCACTGTCCCATGGCTAGCAGTCAAGTTCTTGCCTCTTTTTAGCTGACTATAAAGAAAACAGGAAAAGAACAGCCCCCAGTGGCTGCTGGGGGGTGCCACAGGTTATACTATCACCCTTCCTGTGCTGAGTAGTTGTACGATCTTACATCTAGTAAGCCCTTTAGTTGTATAGTGACAGCTTTATGGTAAAATGTGAGCTGTAGGACTCCAGTGCTCAAGCTTCCTCTAACTCAAGGAAGACTCACTGGCCAAAGTGAGGACTCCCACTTATAATTTAGTGCTATGTAGGCCCATAGATGTGCTGCAACGTTAGACATGCATACAGTGTTTAATATGTGGTAGGAGCTGTCCATGCAAGTGTGGGAGAACACCACTATGGTGCCTAAAGTGATGCTTCTACAAGGCACTGGACGTTCCTATAATCACCCAATCCCACCTTTGGTGTACATCAGTTTGGGCAGCAGCACCCTACTGTCTAACACACACCACTCATCTGTTTTTCCCAATGTATCAGATAAGTGAAGACTAACCTCTGCTGGAGTTGGGATTAGGTTAGTCCAGCTAGTTTCCCAAGAAATGAAGCCTCCTTAGTAGATGACATTGTCTAAGTGTCAAGAAACTTTGCACCACCACCTATGCTTTTGAGGCCTCCTATGAGAACTACTAAGGAGTGGCCAGTTCTCATATTTTACTCAAGCTTAGAGAGCCTTTCTGGGGTCAGTCAGCCACTTCTACTTCTTAGAGGTGTAATGTGTCTTTCTTTAACTTATTCATTCTTTTGTTGACTGGCTGAATGACTAGTCACAAAAACATTTTCAGTTTTGAACTAGGCCAAGAAGCAGTTAATTACATGCAAGTCAAAAATAAAATATGGCAGCATATGATGAAGCGAGTATAAACAACAAAGAATTAAAATACTGACAGACAAAAATAAAATCTTCATTATTTATATAATTAAAATTAAGTAAACTGAAACTGACAGTTGTAATTATGTAGTTGGCAAGACAAAACTGTATTACTGATATTTTCTGGGATTACTTTGGACATCACAGTAAGACGCTGTCCGGTTCGACTCTCAGCTAGAGCGTCTTCTGCGTGGAGACATGCGTGAATGGGCGTACCTTCGTTGAAAGTTGTGCGTTAGGGCTGGCAACTCAGTACATAAAAATCAACTGCCAATCATTAGCGGACCGGAGTTCCGCTGTGGCGACCCCTAACCGGGAAAAGCCAAAAGATACAACAACTTTGGACATGTATATATATATATATATATATATATATATATATATATATATGCAGATACGATTTAGGGGAAGGTATGTATATATATATATATATATATATATATATATATGGGTCTACCTGAGATGGTCGACAATTCATTTGGTCGACAGGCAGATTTGCCCCCCTCCCCAATGTTGTGCAACCCTGGAGTGCAACCCTGCTGCACAGCCCCCCACATAAAACTGCTTGTCGACCAAATGAACTGTCAACCAAATGAAAGTCGATCATTTGGCCTGTCGACCATGTGATAGGGTTCCATATATATATATATATATATATATATATATGCAGATACGATTTAGGGGAAGGTTTCTATGCTGGATGTTTTTTATGTATGCAGTGAGGGAGAATGTATTTGCTAAAAAAGAACAGTAGGGAGGGAAGACTAAGGATATGAAAGGGAGTAGAATTGCAGACAGCTAGGGTAAACTTTAGAGTATGACATTTTGATCATGACTAGAGAAACATCTAAAATGGATATTTACAACAAATTTGCTGGTAAATGGAGGAATAAAGTTTAAATTCAACAGTGTATAGCTGATTATGGCACAGAAGTGAAATGGATATTTGATAGGAGAGCAGAACTGGTCAAATAGGTTGATAAACTGGCAGATTTTGTTTGAGGTTTTTTTGCAGGAGGGGTGTGTTTTTTGATTTACTGAGGGTAGTGAGGGGAAAGAGTTTAGGGAAGGATATGGATTTAATGTTTATGGCAAGCCATCAAGACAGATGACAAATGAATTTATAGCAGTAATTCATCATTTACTTATTGAATGTATACTAACACTTATTTCTCTCCCTCTCTCTACATATATATATATATATATATATATATATATAATTTATTTATTTTATTTTACATTTGTTAACTGGGAAGGTCTGACTGGACACAAGTCCTTTTTCAGTGGAGGCCCGGAGAGATAAGCTCCAAACAACACATACATAGAATAACAGGAAATTCCATGGAACATTCGTTTCATGTTATGAGAGCTTTCGTTCCATACACACAAGGAGATTATATATTCAGTATGGAATACATTAAATTAACAGTTCAAACAAAAGTCAAACACTGAGGTATAGAGTTCTGTATTATTTCATCAAAGGTAAATTTCACTGAAAGAAAAATAGTAGGCACAAATGACTGAAAATAACATTTGACTGCAAAGCCATTTCATTAAAAACATTCTTCACAACATATATACTATTAAAAGGTTTTTTTTTTTTTTTTTTTGTTTGTTTGTTTTGTCTTTTTTTGCAAGGGGCAAGCTGCCATGCAGCCCCCCACATCCCCTTAATTATATATTCTAACTCCACAGTTCCACCTCAGTGGAGAAAAGAAAAAGTATCACACACACTGCTGCCACACCAGTGCACACATATGTATACAACAGGATGGTGAACATTGCCAATTCACACATAATCTTCTAAGTTATGTCCCTAATAATCCCTATGACCAGAGTTGACACCAGAAATACCATCTATTGTACAGTTTTTGACCAAATGGCTTTTCAGTCAAATACATTTTGATTTATTTATTTATTTTCACTATTTGTGGATTGGTCAAACCTACCTTTGATGAAGTGTGTGTGTGTGTGTGTGTGTGTGTGTGTGTGTGTGTGTGTGTGTGTGTGTGTGTGTGTGTGTGTGTGTGTGTGTGTGTGTGTGTGAGAGATTTACTAGGATAATGCTGCTGGCTAAGAATTATTTTCCCATCTGAGACCAAGGGAGGAAAAAAATCCATTTACAGTAAATTACAAATACGATTCAAAAGAATTTAATTTCACAGGCAATTTTAAAGTAACAGTGCTTAACCCAGAAATGTAAGTATTCATTACACATCATTAAGCAGTTATGGGAGGTAGTTACTAGTAACAATCCGCGGTGGTGGTGCTGCGGTAGCGTTGTCGCCTCACAGTAAGACGCTGTCCGGTTCGATTCTCAGCTAGAGCGTCTTCTGCGTGGAGACATGCGTGAATGGGTGTACCTTAGTTGAAGTTTGTGCGTCAGAACTGGTAACTCGGTACGTAAAAATCAACTACCAATCATTAGCGGATCGGAGTTCCGCTGTGGCGACCCCTAACCGGGAAAAGCCGAAAGACACAGACAGTAGTTACTAGTAACAGGTTTTGTAATTTGAGAACTACATAATATATGAAAAGGTAATGCAAAGTTGAATGATTAGAGAGACATGAGGCCATTAACGCTTGATTTGTGTGGAAGCACTTTCTGCTTACATATTTAAACGAAGAAAGCTTCTGAGTATTACAACAGAAAAGTAAGAACTGTTTTGCACTTGGTTAATCTCTGGTTTGTTGCAAGTAAATTATTTGTTTCTTTGTAGATAAATATTTTGCCTTTAATCTGCTTTTGTTAAAAGCACCTAAAAGGTCAAATACAGCTTCTGTGAAAAGTGAAGCTGTGATTCCATGCTTAAGGGCCTAGTTGGAACTGTGTTTTTTTTTACTGATCTGCTTACTGATTGTATTACTGTTGCTTCCCTAATTCTGTATATGCTGTCACTGGAATTTAGTGTGGAATTTAGTGTGGCTATTAAGGCTTGATTGGCATGGGATCACTTCCTGCCTACATATTAAAAAAAAAAAAGAAAGAAATCTAGCTTCTGAGTATCTCTGTATCAGAAAAAGTAAGAACTGCTCATTGCAGCTTTAATTTTTCTCCTGAGTCTCCGGCTTACACTCCTTATGGTAATCTGACTTCCAAAGTCCCTTCTGGCCCTCTTTCATTGCTGTTGTCTGTTGTGCAAACTATGTAAGTACTTTTATCACCCATTGTTTTTCCATTGCTCCATAATACTGAGTGCCCACTTAGCAAACTGGTATTGATCTTGTGTAAACCTCCCTTAATATAAATTGCCTCCTGCTAATTTTCCCAGAAGTCCCATATGCTTGGCACCTTGTTAAGTTTAGAGCATCTAGTTTATGCATCAAACAGCACCAAAACCAAATTGTAGCACTGTCTAACTTCTTGCCATTAACTTTAGAAACCAAACTAGGAGACTCCTGTTAAAACCCAGTCCTTACACCATAGTAGCCCAGCCTAATACTGGACAGAACAAAGTGGATGTGCAATTTCCAAATGTCTCTGTGGCTAGCTTGGTAGATATGGTCATCCTGAGACAATGTAGCAGTTGTCTCATGTTCTCCGGCAACAGTTAATCATTAAAGAAATTAACACAGTATGAGAGAGATGTAAATACACATCTTCCTTGGAGACAGAAATCTCCCTTATAAATGAGGTTGTCAAGAACGCACACATTTCTTCCCTCACACGTACAGCTCACCATATACATAGATCTTTTTAGCTGAGGTACTTAAACCTCCTCAAACCTGAAAGACCTCTTAAGCCATCTAACAGCAATATCTTTCCTCAGCAATCACTAAAGCACACACCAAAAGCACTACCAAACATCACACATAAGTGTATACCCAATGGTATGCAAAGAATGAAACCCAGAAGGCAAGCAAGCACTTTACCCAACACTCATTTCATTGGGAATTCCATAATATAACACACAGATGCCCCACTTACCAGGTTAGAGAAAGAGAAGATAACCATTAGTTGCCTTTTTGGAGCTAGGATCCACAGCATCACACACGTACTCAAGTCACTGCACCCCAGGAATCAGTATGATTCTATCATGATCCATGTGGGTGTAAGTGACCTGATACATACCTCACTGGACTATATGAAAAGAGACATCATAGATCTTTCTGAATATGTGCTATAGGCAGATATAAGCCTTGCACTGAGCAGAATTCTACCTTCACTAAGGATGATGGCATAGTATGTACAAAAAGTAATTGATTTTAATAATTGGCATAGATTTTGGTGTCAGTCCAGGGGGATCAAATATCTGTCTGCATGGTAGGATGTGGTTAACAGAACATGTATTTTTGCCAAGGATGGTCTGCACCTGTCACCTCTAGCTGTCGCCTTCAAAATAAAAATCACCTCAGAAAACCCAACTAAACATGTAACATTTAACAACTATTCTAAGGCAAGTTACATCCTATTAAACAACAGTTTGTCAAAGTTCAAGGCCCCTTAACACCAAGACCACAGCTACCTGTAAAGAATTATTCATAGAAACTCTGTACAAACATGTAAATGGCTGCCATATGTACCAGAAAGGTAAGCCCAAAACAAACACCAAAATCAAATTGCCTGGTGGAATCCTCAAGTCAACAGGTTATACAACAAAAGAAAAAAAAGCATGGTCAGAATCAGAAAGAGCGACTCCAACAAAGACAAGAGCTCTCTGATTCAACTAAACAATAAACTAAGAGGTCTAAGTCCAACAACAAAGTCAGGATAGCCTTTTGTCAGGCTACAGGCAATCACAAGGCCTTCTTCACCTGTGTTTAGAACCTTAAAGATAATATACAGCAGTGTGCTTAACTGGTAGTAAATGGCATTATCTTCTGACTGATAAATTCAGCTTTTAACCCCCCCACCACTACCCCCTGTGAAATCCCTTCTAGCATACTACTCCCCCAACTGTTGGCAGGAATCTGGTTCTGGCAGCATTCACTAAGGCCCAAAACAATGCCTCAGTTGGCCTTGACAGTGTCCCTGGTTGCCTCCTGAACAGTAGTCTACAACATGACCTGTCAAGACTACTTGAGAACATTTGAGAGGTATGGATATCAGTATTGTATTGGCAGATAGTGGTAATAGCATTTAAATGAGGGGCCATGGTGTAGGATTAATTCAATGTAGGCTGTCTATTCAAGATTGATGTGTCTGGAAAGTTTATAACTTAGGTGTATAGGGTGTGCCAGAACCTGATCCATGCTAATAATTGAAATAAGTGTACTAGAAGGGATTTCACAGGGGGTAGCTGGCTGGGGGGGTGAACTTACAGTTGAATTTATCAGCCAGTAAATTCTCTATGTCTGCCTGGTTGCATACCAAGTGAATGGAGGACTGCACTGATCATCCATCTTCAGAAGGGCAGACCTTCAGCCAACCCTGGGAGCTACAAGACCCATCAGTCTAACAAGTCTAAAATGCAAAGCCATGGAAAGAATTACCATGGAAATGTTCAACAAGGACATTGGCAACCTGTAGACACTGGACCCATCCCAGTTTGGCTTTATTAAGAGAAGGTTGTCCCTACTTAACCTGGTTGATTTCTTCAAGAGTGTTAACAAGACAATGGATGAGGGTAAAATAGTGCATACCACATACCTTGACTTGGACAAAGGAAAATTCATACAATACCCCATTTAGACAAGGTTGACAAACTCACTGAACTAGGCATAAATTCCTACATAACTCGCTGGATTGCCAGTTGGATCAAGATAGGATCCAAGATGTCAGTATTGGTGAGACCACCTCCACCAAGAGACTGGTCACAATAGGAGTACCTCTGAACTCCATGTTGTGCCCACTCCTGCTTGGTATTTACTACTCTAAAGCCAAAGCTAATGTCAGAGCCCTTTGGCTCCAAGTTTGCAGATGACTAAATTTGGAGCTCTCATAGATTCTGCCCAACCCCCCCCCCCCCCCCCATGACACCAACATCTTCCAAGAAGGTCTTACACAGACAAATGACTAGAGCCAAAGTCACAGCTTGAAACTCAACACTAAGAGCTGCATTATAAAGCCCTTTGCGAGATTGTACTCCCAAGTTAATTTCCATCAGTAAAACACCCCTAAGAGTCAGCCTGGTAGTTATAGATCTGGAAACATATATAGACAGTAATCTGGCCTTCGAAAACACAATAGCAAATATAGTAAAAAAATCTTTCAATGTCGCCCAACTTATAGGTAAGGGTATGGCATCCAGGTTCAAGAATGTTGCACTATTACTCTCCTCAGCCCTTATCAAGACCCATCATTAAGTATATTGCCCGCTTTGACATTTACCAGACCAGACACTTGCAACAGTTGGAATGCATACAGTGGTTCTTCACCAGGAGAATCCAGGGCATGAATACCCTGTCTTACACAGATTGCCTAAAAGCCCTGTCTCTGCACTCAGTCTCCTACAGGCTATTGAGAGGCAATCTGTACCTGGCTTTGTAAGACATCTTTGGATTCTTGGATGGATCTTTTGCACATCTGCAAAACAAATGACACTAGAAACACTAAATCCAAGTATTTGAATTTTCCTTGCGACGTAAATAGAACATGGCGGAGAAACGGATATGTGTCTCAAAGAATACCTGCATTATGGAATAGGCTCCCCATCTGTGTGAAGTACAGTTCATCCCTGACCCTGTTTAAACAAAACCTTAACCATTGGATGAGAAATCACAAATTCACCCTTGGTCTGTCTCCCATGTCTCTGTTCAAAGGCTGTCAGTAATATATTCTTCAGGTAACAACCCCACACACACAACTCTTGGCTACCTCCTTACAACCATACCCCCTTCCTCCTGATAGATGCCCATGGTACTCGAGAACAAAACTGAGTTGGGGTGCGCAGCTAGGCTTATAAAGGCCATAGTGGTCATTAGACTAGTGACAACCTATGAACCTGTAAAACAAGCTCTTGACAGAAGTCTTTATGCAGAATAATTGTTACTGATGGGGAAAAAATTCATATAGAAGGAGTGACAAAGATGTACATCTCTACAGGGCCCATACCCAACAGAGCCACTGCCTGCAACCATTCAGCCTGTTTATTCCACTGGGGCAGGATCCAGACTTCCATGGATTTGGCAAGATTCTTGTGACCCTTTTGTTCCTGACTGGAAGCCCAGTCCATTTCCCTGTTGGTAAGATTCTGGATGGTAGGGATTGAGCCTGCTCTATGTCTTATGGAGAAGTCTACCATTCCTTTCCCTGGGCTGCTTGGAGATTCACTTTAGCTGTCTGGTGGGGAAAGAAGGTGTACATGCTGCTTGTACATACCTTCTGTTTCCTTAGCTCAACAGGTGGGTATTTGCCCAATGCAGCATGTGCCAACAAGGTCTCTTCAGTCAGGTGATATTTCCAGCCACCAGTAGATGTCACCAGTGCAGCAGGCCTAGATGTCTCTCACTTCCCCAGTCCCTCATATGCCTATGCCTTTAATCAAATACTGGTCACCTGACCCATAGACTTCACTCCTCTATTCATGAGAACATAGCTGCTGTTTGTAAAAACTGTAAATAATAAGGGTGCAAGAACTGACCCCTTATGGATCATTTGAATAATTTCGGTGTTGTTGAAATTGGCTGTTATTTCATCTGAGTGTCAGTTAGCCAAGATGTGAAGGAGTGGGACATTTTGAATTGGGAAATGAACTATATTAGGATAGAGTGGTCTACATTATCTAAGACCTTGAAACAGTCAAGGAAGACGCATTCTACAACGTTACTATTGTTTAAATTCTCTCTTATTTAGTTGCTGAAACTTAGCTGTGTGGCATCAGTCTCATGGTTTTATCTGAAACCATATTGTACAGGGAATAGTAAATTTATTTTGGTAAGCTGTAACACTGTTTGCTGGTGAGCCATCTTTTCAAGAATTGTTGAGACTGGTGTGAATAGGACAGTTGGCCTGTATTGACTTGAGGTTAGTGGAATGACCTCATTTGTGGTTGGGGCTATAGTGGCAGATATCTGTTACAAGGATACATATTTTTCTGTCATTGAACTGTTTGGAGGACAAGCACTTGGTAGATGATGGATAGAGCTCTTGAATTTGATGTAATGGGGTGCATCATGGTCTGATATGGTGGAGGTAGTATTACACTTCTTGATATGCTTAAGGATTTGTGTTGTTGAACTAGGATCAAGCAAGAGAGGTTTGTCTCATCTGAGGAGACTGTTGGTGGGGGAGATCATATGGGTGAGATGGTGGTGAAGTTTTATTTATTCTTGTCAGATATTGGTAAAGTCTGTGTAGAACTTTGTTGCAATGTTGGTGGACATTTCATTGGGCAATGAGCAGTGGATATTTTTTTTGAAAATACAAATAATCAATTGTACTGGTATTCCACAGTAGGGTTTATTAATAGAAAAGGGCACATCATTTGTATGCTCCATATTTGGCCACGATAAAGCAGTCAAAACCTAAGTAATAAAGATGCAGTCTTATTAGCAGAAGGAGCTGCTCGTGACAAAATTGTGGCAAAGGGATAAGGTATTACCAGATGGAGACACCACAGTGTTTGTGGAAGATGATTACTCATTATACACTAGCTAAAAGAGATGAAAGTTTATCCCTGCAATCAGAGGGTTTTAAGAAGCAGGTGTGAGATTTGAGTTGCTATATCCGTCTGTCTTCAGAATATTTTTTTTTTAGAGGGAGGAAAGACCTGTTTGGATACAGAACAGGAGAAGAAGGAATTAATAAAGTTTTGTTGTAGAAGGTGAGCCACGAAGCTGAAGGGAATGCTGCTTCTCATTCCTTTGGTAATAGTCCAGCCTATACACAGAGCTTGCCAATAAATATATTGCAGTGTTCCAAACAAAAAATGAGCAACAGAAAGAAAGCTCAGAAGCTGACTAGAAAAAAAAACAGAGTAATTTGGACTTGAGACTGATGTTGGGTGGTCAAGATGATGAAAAAAGCAAGCAAAAATTAAGAATTAAATTGATGAACTGTAAAGTGTCATTTCCGTAGGATGCAATTTGGACATAAGAACCGTGCATGTCTTCCTACTCATATGCTGCAGTATTCATCACATTAGAGAGTTTGCCTTCGGCTGACTTGTATGTCTGGCCAGTATACAAACGTCTAAATGCTACTGTAAGGTACTTGTGATGCTGCACATCCTCTCGTGTACGTCTGCCATAAAGAAACGTCGGGTTTAAAGAGGACGTCAACACTCACAACCCCAGAACTTTTCTGCCGCCTGTTTGATCACCTGCTCCAGACATTCGCTCATCAGATTACTCGTGAACCTTGGTTCAGATAAGTACCCCGTAGGGGGTTTTCTTTCTTAACATTTTGGCTACTGTTTGTTTTTTGGGTGATTTCATGTCAGCTAGGAAGGGCAAGTATCAGTGTGGAAGGCAGATTCCACATAACGACTCCCACAACCTCTGCTTGTTCTGTCTCGGCCCAGACCATGACCATAACACTTGCACTATTTGTAAGTCATAGTCATTTGTTCTGAAAACCTTTAGTTTAACTTCTCTTTAGCTTTATTTAGAGAACCACCACCTTAAGCATTTAGCACGGGAGATTGTGGCTAAGCCACAATCAGAAAAGGCCAAGAAATCTCAGTCTGATCTTGCCGCTGTGCCCTCCCTACTGGGCTCCCCTCCCAAGGCTGATGTAGGCCCAAAGGCTTTACCAGAGTTGGTGGATGTCCCTTCGTTGGGTACCAGAGGGGAATCCCCAAAGAAGTCTACCAGCACATCCGTGAGGGAATTGTAGACGTTCGACTCGGGTGAAAGGGGGGAACCACGGTTTGTAATTTCCGAAGGCCCACGTGACATCACCCAAATCACTGTGCGGGACGATGTGCATACAGACATTATGGAGTGCAGACCGACGTTGGGCCCATCCACCTTCCATCACATGGAAGCTCACAGAAAGAAAAAACTAAAAATAAAACACGTTGCTCCTGCTGCACAGGAGCAAGCTCTTGATTGGCAGGCTTTTTCACTAAGCTTGTTCAATGCCTTCATGGCCCTGCATCAGACCTCACTTTCTGCTGTCACTCTTCAGGCCTTCTCTCCTTCCACTCCCTTCAAGAGGCCATCTGCAGACACTTCCTCAGATGAAGAGGAATCTTCAGGAGATGAGTCCTTGGTGCACTCCACCCAAATAACT
Source organism: Protopterus annectens (assembly GCF_019279795.1). Taxonomy (NCBI): domain Eukaryota; kingdom Metazoa; phylum Chordata; order Ceratodontiformes; family Protopteridae; genus Protopterus; species Protopterus annectens. The sequence goes on along the minus strand of NC_056731.1, from coordinate 1,094,622,596 downwards.
TCCCCTGTGGGTTATGCCTCTCCAGAGGAGGAGTCTAATGGTATTGATTCCCCTGGAGATGGTATTTCCTTTGGGGAAACTATTTTGAAAATGAAAGGATTTTTCATATGGGACTGCTGCCAAGTGTCGAACATACAAAATAGGTATTATGACCTCCTGCAGATGGATTCTCCATCTCCCCAGTTCTGCCAGCCTTCCTAGATGCTTTTACAGCTATCTGCTATCCTCAGCACATGTTACTAGGCATTCCAAGTGCAGTTAAGATGCTGCGGATGCCTCAGCCAGGGCGGCGGCCTCTGGGTTGTTCCTGAGGAGATATTCCTGACTCAGGTTACAACCCTTACCTGATGACATCAAGGCCAAACTGATGGCTGCCCCTCTAGACAATAAAGCCTTATTTGGTAGTTCAGGTGCAGACCTTTTCAAATCATTACAAGAAAAAAACAATGACTTCAGGATCTTAAACATATTCTTGTTTCTCCTGTCCACAGGTTGCAGAGGAACTACCCAGCAAAGACTACCTTTCTTAAGAAACCAGTTATGCCTTCTTCCTCTAAACGTAAGAGAGGCCCCAGATAACAGGCTACTTCAATGTCTTCTCCATCCACACCTTTTCAGGAACAGCCCTTTCAGTCCCACTCCAAGCCTGGTAGCCTGTGACTAACTGCCTCCAGGGCCATCCATTCCTTTGTCCCTTTGCCTTTCTCTCTCTCTTCTTCTTTGGAATTGGATCACCCAGGACTCTTTGGTCCTCTCCATCATCCAAAAGGGATATTTCATGGTTTGGGAAACTCTCCCCACCTTCAGAGGCATCCCACAACCCCCCAAAGACTAATTGGAATTCTTCCCTCAGGTCATTTCCCTTCTTCTCACCCAGAGGATAGTTCAGGAGGTCCCCTCCTCTCAACTGGGCGAAGGATTCTACTCCAGGATGTTTTTGGTCCCCAGGAAGGATGGCCCTTGGAGACCCATCCTTTTCCCATTTAAACACCTTTCTGAAAGTTCCCTCCTTTCGAATGCTGACTTTTCCCACTCTTCTTCCCCTCATTCTTAATGAGGGCCCTGATATTTGCCCTACAAATCTTCAAACCCAAGCTTACTCCAGGGGTGCTAAAGTGGTTCACAGACAGCACCACTCTGGTATGTCAACAAACAGGAGAGAACAAAGTCTTACCTCATATGCAGACTAGCCCTGTACGCCTGGGAGTTAGCCTTGCAAAGTCAGGTTTCTCCTCAGGCTGTGTACCTTCGTTCAGCTCAGAATGTTGTGGCAAAAGCATTAAGCAGTTTGATCTCTTTGCCTCCCCTATGAACAGACAGCTTCCCAAACTTTGCGCCAGGGTTCCACATCCCTGGCCTGAAAGGTGGACGCTCCATCTTTCTCTTGTAAGGGGATACTTATGTTTGCTTTCACCCCTTCCCTTTCCTCCAATGGTCCTACTGACGATTCAGTGGGATCAACCAAAAACCTTGCTCGTGACTCCCTTTTGTTTATGACAGCACTGGTCCCCCCTCCTCCTGCATTTAGCCAGGGGCAAACATCACAAGCTACCCCACAGAATGGGCCTTTTCACACAGGACAAGGGAACTCTAGTACATCCACAGCTGTCAACTCTAAACCTGACCCTGTGGGTGATAGGGTTTTAATTCCCTTTAGACGCCTATTTTCAGAGGACGTGCTTCAAGTTCTGCAGATCATCAGAAAACCCACTACTAGAAAATCCTATGTTTCCAAATGAAAGAGGTTTTCGTCTGGTGTCTCAAAAAGGATTTACAACCACTGTCAGTGGATGTCTCTCTGATTTTGTCCTATCTGTGTGAACTGATGAAAGGTGTGCTGTCCTAGTCTTCTGTGAAAGCCCACCTTTCAGCTATCTCTGCTTGTCTGCCTATGTCACCTCCTTTCCTTAAAGGTGTCCTTCATATTAGACCACCAAAGAACCCAGTTCCTCCTCCTTGGGATCTTAATTTCGTGTTGGAGAAACTTATACTGGCCCCATTTGAGCCAGCAAGTTCCTCTTCCCTGCAACATTGCACATGGAAAACTATTTTGCTGGTGGCCCATTACCTCCGCCAGAAGGGTCTCTGAGATGCAAGCTCTAATGTCTAATCCCCCCTTCACAGTCTTCCACAGAGATAGGGTATCTTTGCATACCAATCCCTCCTTTATGCCCAAGGTGGTTAATGAGTTATCCCTTAATCAGTTTGTCAACCTTCCTACTGTTTTCCTTCTCAATCTCCCACTGAGAGGGTTCTTCACACTTTGTATGTACACAGACAACTCAGATACCACTTGGACAAAACTAAACCTATCCATAAACAACAACTGTTTGTGTCTTACCACCCAAGGGCCCTTGGTCAGAGGGTTTCTAAGCAAACGATCTCTTCCTGGATTTCTAAAGCTATTTCCTTTTGCTATTCAAACAACAGTAAGTGCCTTTCTTCTCCTGTGAGGGCACATTCTACCAGAGCAGCGTCTTCCTCTGGGGCCTTCTTTAAAGGCTTGGACACTTGCTCTGTCCTGGAGGCAGCTACCTGGTCCTCTTTTCATACTTTCACTAAACATTAAAACTAGATGTCATCTCCAGGTCCAGGGCAGGATTTTCCAGAGTTATTCTATATTATTTTGTAGAAAAAGCTTCTGTTTCTTCACCCAGTCTTCCCTAAGCATAAGCTTTGGCATTCTCCCTAACGTGATGAAAACTGCAGCATATGAATAGAAGGACATAGGGTAGTTGTATAAAATCTTACCATAACCATAGATGTTCTTCTCTTCTATATGCTGCAGTATTACTTACCCTCCTCGCCCTCCCCCTTATGTTTGCCTATCCGCTGGTGACATGTTTTCTTACCTAGACTTGGGCTAGTGCTTGGCGGCATTCAGTTCTGAGCTTGGTACATGCTGACATCTGCTTTATACCCGACATCTCTTTATGGTTGACGTACGTGAGATGATGTGAGGCATCGCACGTACCTTACAGTAGCATTTAGACTATTGTATACTGGCCGGATATATGAGTCAAGCAGAGTCAAACTCCCTAATGTTATGAATACTGCAACATATAGAATATAAGGACATCTATGGTTATGGTAAGATTTTACACAACTATCCTTTCTACAGGAAGTGGAAGAGAAAGACAAAAAAAAGACTGAAAGTTGTTGAACTGGTGTGAAGACTTTAAAGTGTAATTCCCACTATGTTAATAATGTTTAGAAAAATAATTAAGGAACTGAAGTTGTAATTTTAAGCAATTTTTTTTTTCTTTTCTTAGTAATATGTGTATAATACATTGGCTGGGGATGTCTTGTCAGTGACTGATGATAATGCCAGCGATGTTAAAGAAAGTAATCCTTTTTTTCTTTCCCAACTGCAGTGTGTCTGCAGTTTATACTGCAACAAGATAAAGGCTAGATATAAGTAGTACAAGGCTGTGATCTGGGATATCTAAGGGAAAGATGTCGAAGTGAACTGTCATGTGTGTATTTAGTTATGGTGGATCACTCTGATGTTATGAATTCTGGTAGAAGTGCTAACTAAATCTTGTAAAATGATAGCAGAAAACTATACAGTAAAACCTCAGAACCATTAGCTGGTCTTTTTTATATATTAGCAGAGCTTTGCGGTTACAGATTAATTGTCTGTGCCTGTAAGCAGTTTAACAGGAAATAAATAAGCCGAGAACTTTGAAGCATTTGTATAGGTAAACATTAAAACTACCACTTAAAGGGAAATTGGCATACAGTTCAGTGAAACAAAGTCTGATACATTGAAGGGAGTGCAAGAAAGTACATTACTGTTAGAACTTCAGTACAGATCACAACAATGCAGAATCTGTTCATTTAATGATAAGCCAGGACACTTTTACCAAAGGCAAAAAATTAGTTAGAGTATGCAAGTTGATGCTCACGTCTCTGAGGAAGGGTGAGATGAGATAAGAATGATTGGTGAGGGTGCAGGATGAAACACAGGCTATAGCATGTGATGTTTTGTAGTCCTGTCTCGCCTTCATTCTTACACATGGGTTCAGCCTATTTATAAGCTCAAAGTCTTCTAGTTGGCTCGTGGCTAGGTAGGTATCCCATGGTGCACCAGTACAATCTCCGGATCTCGTTTGCCACGTCGACAAGTTTGGATGTGCTTCTTCTTGGCCATGGCTATGTCCAACACATTTTGCTGATTTTTTGGCTAATTTCTATTGTTTTTCATAGTTAGATAGCTTTATATAGCTTTTACTAGTGTTGTTTTTGTAATTAGGTAGTTTAGCATTTACTGGGTTTCTCCCTGTGTGTTAAGTTTTCTGAGAACAGTTGGCAGTTGGCCTTATCATTCTCATTGGTATCCTGTGTGCCAGTTAGTTTATCACTGGGCTTTACTATGTATATATTTCTAATAGTTTAGATATTGTTGATATTAGTGGTTGTAGGTGCTTTTGCGTGTAGTTTAGACTGTGTGCCCCGTATTTTGTAAAATTTTGATAAGCTTTCTGTGTGAGCTGTGTTCTTAACTTAAAATAAAAAGCTTTTGCTTGCGGAGCCCTCCGCATAGTTGTATTTGCAGTTAGAGTGGGGTTTTTGACCTTTGTTCTCTTTCTCTGACTTATTAGAGGTTGTCTTTTTTCTTCGGTGTGTGTGCTAGACTGTTAAAATTATCTTTCTAAACCTTTTCCTCTTCTAGGTCCGTTTTAGTTAGAGGACCTAGGTTTTCTCCCTTCTTTCTCTAACCAGGGCTAGGCCCGTTTAAGTTCTAGGTCCTCTATCTGCTCGTACTTTAAGGGCTAGGCCCATTTAAGTTAGTGGACCTAGTCCTCCCACTCTCCCTTTCTTCTCTCTGTGTGTTTGATTAGCTTAATCGTCTGTGAGATGTCTAAGGAGGTCAAAGATCATAAGCGCTCTGGCTTTAAAAAGTGTGTGAAATGTTCACAGAAGATGTCTATAATGGATGGCCACAGTAACTGTGTATACTGGCTTGGGGCCATCCATTTACAGGAAACATGCCTATTTTGTCACTCATTTAGTGCCAGGGTATTGCAAGAAAGAAAGAATAAACTTATATTAAAAGGTCTCCTTAAGCCCGTCTTTAAGGAAGATCTGGCTAGCTCTTCCTCCTCTTCTAAGTCACATGCATCTAAAAAGGAAAAATCTAAATTTTCTCAGAGGCATTCCCTGGCACCGGCTGGTGCATCGGAGCCGTCTCTCAAAATTTCTAAAACTGACAAATCTGCTGCCTCCTCAGCTCCACTGAGTTCAAGCCGATCGAGGGTGCTACTACTACTATGGCTACAGTGTCGGCACCAGGCAGTTTGGAGCTGACCACTGATAGCAGACATCATTAAGGTCACCCATACTATAGAGAACCCGATCTCCCACACTGTCTTCCAAATATTCCAGGAGCTTATCGGAAGAAGATCTGGAGAGAGTAGTGCTGAGACTCCTGAAGTCATCTGCCTTGCCTAAAATGTTGGCTCCAACCCACTCGGTTCTGGGGCCTCTTGACTCCGTTACCCCTTTTCTGATTCCTCCTCCAAGCCTTGCTGGACTTTTGGAGCCAGAGTGCTCGGTACCACTGGTGGAACCCTCGGTTCCAGCTCCCCCTGAGGTTGTTTCAGAGCTGAGTTCCGCTCCGACACCTTCGGTGCCATCCATGGCGTCTAGGAGCCAAAGCTCTCCTGTCGGTCCCGACAGGGACACTTGAAACCGAACCTCTTCGGTTCCAAGCCTTCCTCTTGGTGTGTCGGCTAGGGTGAGCTCAGACCCTACATATATCTCGGAGCCGATGGCATCCTCTGTCTCCTCGGAGCCAGAGAGGTCGGCATTTGAGATGATGAGGAGTGTGCTGTCCCGATCATCAGCTCCTACCAGGGATACCGATACTTTTCCCCCTTGGGCACCTACTTCTGTCTCAGCACCTACTCCCTCTCTGGACAGCAGAGACCTGCAGCCTCAGGAGCCCCCAGCTGGTGACCCCCATTTTTCCGAGACGTCCCTGGAATATCCTTCCGAGGAGCCCCCACAGAAGAGGACATGCAAGAGGAAGCATGTAGACTCCCAGGTCGAGTCTCTTACCTCTGACACCGACCTTGAGGAGTCAGAAAGGTCCCCCAAGTCGTCCTCTGATGATGTCTCCTTTGTAGACATCTTGGAGATCTTTAAGCAGAGGTGCGGCTGGCCCACTGTCACCCCTTCTGATGAGGAGTCGGTGTACCTGAAGCCTTTCGGGTCTCAACCTTCAGTCTCTTGGGTGTCTCCACCTTTCGATGAACTGTTAGAGCTCATTAGTCGGAAGGTGTGGGATACTCCTGATGCCGTGGAGCCAGTCCCCAGGCGACCAAATAAATTTCTGTCAGCTCCCAAGGAGAAGGAATTTTTGTCAAAGGGTGTTCCTGTAGATGCCGTGATGGTGGTGGTGGCAGCGGCCACTAAGAAGGAGCTAGCGGAGACTTCATCTTCTGTCCATCCACCGAATAAAGAATCTCAAATGATGGACAGGTACGGGAAGTGTATCTTTTCATCAGCAGCATTTACTTTTAGATCGCTGAACTACCTAACACACTTTACGAGGCTTCAAAGAGATCTCCTTAAGGAGTTAAGAGAGACTCTACAAGGTACATCCACTGAGGGAGTCCCTGAGAAGTTATCTGCTCAGATGTCCACCTTGAATTCTATTGTCATCTGGTCCATGAGGCTCATCTCTCATGCAACCGATGATGCGAGCAGAGCACCGGGTTCAGGAATTTCCTTAAGGAGGCATTCCTGGATGTGCTTGTGTAATTTTGCGGAACCGTTCAAGTCTACCTTTACCAACGCCCCCTTTGAAGGTACTTCATTGTTTGGACCTAAGGTAAAGGCCACACTCACCCAGTGCGAACAAGAAGGGAAAACACTCTTTGCCATGGGGGTACATTTTACCGTCCCCTCTAGACCATATCCCAAGGGTCAGAGAGGTGGTAAAATGTGGTTCAAGAAGTCCTAGAGGTTTTTCCGGGATGCACAGGGTGACTCGTCCATCAGAGGCAGATGAGGGGGAGGAAATGGTAGACGTTATCCTAGAAGCAGGGACGGACTGCAAAACCAGGGAGGCCATGATTCGTTTTGGAGCTGGCCCTACCAGCGCTCCTGATGTGGGGCCCGATTGTGCTTCTCTGGAGCTGGTCGGGGGTCGCATTACTTTGTATTTGGAACCCTGGCTAAGTATCACTCGAGACAGATGGGTACAACGAATTATCACCAGAGGTTATTCCATACCCTTTTCTGTGCCACCTCATGTCCCCAAGAGGATCCCGGATGTTCCACCCAATCACCCAATTACCTTTCAAAATTAAGGCTCATTCTACGAGATATTGGTCTACTTCTGCAGCCTTTCAAGCTAAGGTCCCGCTTGATAATATCTGTGCAGCAGCAACTTGGGCTACCCCTCACACATTTATTACTCATTACAAAGTGGATTTGACCTCCAGGGGTAGAGCATCCTTTGGTTCCACGGTACTCAGGAGTATTTTTCCTTGAGCCACCCAAGAATAAGGTGCTAGGGGCACTGTCTCATGTGTAAGAATGAAGGCGAGATAGGACTACAGAACATAAAGAATTTATGTACTCACCATAACGTTCCATGTTTGTAGTCCATCTCACCTTTTGTTCTTACGAACCCACCCTCCTACCCCCATCCTGGAAGGATCTGGAGACAGAAAAATTGTTATTATTATTAAGTGGAGACCTTTTATTATCGGGTTCTGTCTGCATGGTTTTATCGATTCTCAGCTAGAGTGTCTTCTTTGTGGAGGCATGCGTGAATGAGCGTGCCTTCGTTGAAGGTTGTGCGTCAGGGCTGGTAACTCGGCATGTAAAACTCCACTACCAAACATTAGCAGACCGGAGTTCTGCTGTGGCAACCCCTAACCGGGATAAGCCGAAAGACACAACATCTTTAGTTAGCAGCAAACAAGATCTGGGGATTGTACTGGTGCACCATGCGATACCTCCCTAGCCACGAGCCAACTGAAAGACTTTGAGCTTGTAAAAAGGCCGAGTCGGAGCCGAGGATTGGCTCCGAACCCATGTGTAAGAATGAAGGGTGAGATGGGCTACAAACATGGAATGTTATGGTGAGTACATAACTTCTTTTCTTCAGCATAATTAAACCAAACTTTAGAATAGGTAAAGCTTCTGGAGATTCATAGGTGCATACTAGGCTAATGATCACAGGGGTCTTTTTAAGCTTAGGTATGCCTCCTAAATATATCTACAAAGTTTTGGTAACCTTAAGGTTTTTAATGGGTTATATATTTAGGTTTGTCGTCAAGCTTTATAGGCTACCTCCATCTATTTATTAAGCAGATAAGCATGTAAATAAAAGTTATGCCAAGTATTTGCAAAATTCATGTATTGTGTTTTTATTTTCATCTTGATGGCCTGACCTGGTATGACATTTCAGATGGATTTCTTGAATTGAGTGCATCCCTGACGGTGTTGCTTTAACATTGTCATGTGCTTCCAGTTGTTTAATCTACTATATGCTGCACCCATCGTCTTCTGTTGGTAGTGTAGGATTCTGTGATTTGTTATAATAGAAAATGCCAGATTGTACACTACCACAGCAGACATTATCAGCTTGGCAGGATTCTAGTTTCAGCATTATTTGTGATCTACATTTGAATAAGGTACACAGCATACCACGTGGATGTATTGTTATGACAGTGTCTTGATTAACCTCTTCACTGAAGCTTCCAGGGGTGGATTTTTTTATGAACTAAGTTTGCTAAATTGCTAATACCAGCAGTGTATTTGCATTGTATCCTTGAGGTTTGTTTTTGTGTGCATCATAACATTACTGTTGTTCTCATCATGTAAGCATTGCTGGCCCTTAAACTAATCCCTAAGTTAAACTTTTGTATTAGTGTGCATGTAATGGAACTAAAGGTATATAGTTTTGTTTTAATAAAACTGACTTTCATTAAGTTCTTGAGTAAGTTTTATTAACCAGAAAATATGAAGAGCAAAACAATATATTTTCTATTCAAATCTTCTTACTGCATTGCATTTTAGGACCCTGCAGACAGTGGGACCATCACATGCCAGGACATACACAGTTGCAGTTTACTTTAAAGGAGAACGTATTGGCTGTGGCAAAGGCCCAAGGTACTACTTTCAACATATTTTTGTATGACTGCATGTTAATGATTTCTATATTGTGGATTTTCTTTAAACTCTCTCTCTCTCTCTGGCAGTCATTAGCCTGTTGGTTGTTACATTGTGTTGGTGATTTAAGTAGAGATTTGGAGAGAGCTGTCTGTATGTGTGGTTAAGATGATATTCTAAAGATCTTCACAAGGGAGTGGGTGTGGCTACTGTGTAGACTGGTGTCAGGGTGATTGGGTATTAACTGTTAAATTCATGCTTATTCTCAGAAAAATATTGCAAAACAGTTCTACATCCACAAGTGAAAGCTTGAAAGCTGCCTGATAGCCCCTTCAGCAAAAGTACTGGGGTATGTTTGACATGGGCAAAGCAGGGAATAAAGCCATATTGTTTTCTAGTAGTAGTTTGAATTTTATACACTAAACTAAGGATGATACTTATGAAAAGAGTATACTAAATAAAATAATTATATACACTGTATTGCCACTAAAAGCCACCAATGTCACATAAACTGATTAATCACCAAATTGTCCAGCTGATTCAACAGATTAATTGCCAAATGCCTCTTTGTAAAGACATGGAAAAGTGTAAATCATACTCTGGGGGTAGTTTGTGTTACCTTTTATATAGTAGAGAAGCAGGAAATGTGTGAGGAAACATTGCAAGAACTCCCTGTTGTAGTAAACAAATGTATAACTAGCTAACATTTGTTGACCCTTGTAGAGACTTTATTTTGCAAAATGATCTTATGCTAAACAAGTGTTACTTTGATGAATTTTCAAGTTTACAGCAATACTTCAGTCTCTTTTTTTTTTTTTTTTTTTGGGGGGGGGGGCATTCCCACCACTGCCTTTTTTAAACACAGGCAAAATTACAGTGATAAAAAAGAAAATGGAGCATATTAACATTTTCCATTTACATACATAAGACGTCACATACTTGTTTCTTTATAACTAGCACCAGTACATTACACAAGTTGCTGAATTCCTGTCTTCCCTTAAACCACACTCCTCCCTTTGAACATTACTGTGCGTTATGTTGTTCCCACAGTTTCTATTTATTTCTATGTAATTTGTATCTTCCCTCTTCCAGTTCTTTTGTCTCTTTAGTACTTCAAATATAGTTGGTTTAGACTTTGCTTTCCATTTTCTAATAATTGCTTTGTTGGCAACCAACATAATTAAACTTATTTTGGCCTTACTATATATAAGCAATTCAGATCAATTGTCCCAGTTCAAAATGATAATTTTCTTAGCTACAGCCATTTTCTCACCCAGTATTTCTGACAGTACTCTGTAGGGAATTTTTAATATATGCCAATTCATTACAGTCCCAAAACATATGTTCCCAACTACCTCTTTATTTCTTATTACACCTCCAAAATTGATATCTTCTGATGAAAAATTATTTGAAGTCTGGTTGTAGTATAAAATAACTATGCAAACACTTCTAAGCAAAAATCCTAAACCTGCTGTACTTTATTGCATATTTGGGAGCCATACTAATGTTCTCCCATTGTAAATTGCTTTTCCAGTCTGTCTTCCCAATCTTTTCTAACATCCGCGATTGATTCTTATAGTTACTGTGCAGTCTTTATCCTATTAATTATCCTTTTTTTAACAGAGGCTTTTGTTCTAGACTAACCTAAAAGCTCAACTAGAAAAGGTCTTTTACTTAGATTTGTCTGTCCCTTTCTCTTTGCCTATACTGTATCAGTCCCTGGTTTTGAAGGCAGTCTCAAGCCTGGAGATCAAACTTCCTGTTTCTCTGTTTTTGGCCTCCTTTCACTCTGTTACCTTTCTCTCTCTAGTTATTTGTTGTCAGTACCTTGGTTTTTTTGCCAGGTTTCTCCAGTAAATTCCAGCAACCTCTTGCCTGTTATTTGCAGTCTTCTCTATTGGCAAAAATCACCTTTCTCCATTCTTGCTTTGGAATAGTTCTTAAAATATTTTCTGCTACTTTATGAATATAATATTCTATCTGGTGGTGGATGTTTGCAGTCATCACACTTGGGTTATCTGCCTACAGGTAGCAGTTGGCCCGAATACCAGAGTCTTGGGATTTCTGCATCGGATGCTGTCGCCTCTTCCATGACGTCAGAGGTGTAAAACATGCAGCCGACGCCATTACATCAGTCTTTCTTGCTGAGAAGGAGCCCAAAGCAGAAGCAGTTCGCAAGTGACGGTCGGCCTCTACCTGAAGTTTTCATTTTTTTGAGTTTCAGACCTGAAGTCTTCTAAAGCTAAGTACCCCGTTGGGAATTCTTTTTTTTTGCTCTAAACGATGTCAGAAAAAATTGACAATTGTCTTGCCTGTGGAAAACAAATACCTCACAGAGATTTTCATTCTTACTGCGTCACCTGTTTAGGCCCAGACCACGACGTCCCTAGCTGTCGGTTTTGTGCCTTGTTTAACGCCCGAACCATTCGTCGTCGGGCTATTTTTGTATCTAAATTCTTTCCCTCTCGTTCTCCGTATTGCAAATGGCTTCGGTAAGCCATCCGACTACCAATCTTCTGAAAAAGTGCAAAGACAGAGACAGACCACATAGGTCAAAAACTGCCGCCGACACTTCCATTAAGCTTGTCTCCAGTCCGCAGGTACTCCGTGAGGTGCCTTTGCAGCCCCTGATGCCCGCTTCTACAAATTCGCAAGCCTCTGCTGAGACCCATTCACAGTCTGGTATGCCGCAAGATGCTTCTTCGACTATGGAACCTGCGGATGTCTCTACCTTGGATGGGTCCGGAGCCGCTGTGCAGGCACTAGCTTCTGAGGGTGTATTCCGATCTACCGGTAGTCATATTAAACCCGACAACTTCATTTCCTATTAAAACTATAGAGTTTCTCAGGCCCAGAGTTCGCACTACACCTAGAAAACCAACGTCCAAAGTGCATGCTCATCCTCCCATGCCACAAAAACAAATGCTTAGAATGGCTGAAGACCTTATTACTCTAATTAGGGGAAGCCAGCCTTCCCCCTGCCAAAAGACAAATAATTGAATTTCCTTCTGATTCTACAGACCAGGAGTCTGATAACTCTGACCCTTCTGATTACCAGGACATACCCTTATCTACCTATGAGGATTCAGATGCAGAGGAATCCATTCCCTCTGCCTCTCCTCCAGAGGATTTCTCTTTTGGTGAAACCTTGCATACCTTAAGAGAGCATTTCCACTGGGAATGCCAGGACTATCCACAGTCCAAAAAGAGACTCAGGGATATTGTAGATGATGTCTTCTTGGAGTCCAGTCTTTCTCCTGACACCTTACCTCCAGCTCCTAGAAAATCTGACTGGTACTACAGAGTACCTGATTCTCACAAATTTATCTTTAAGAATCCTACTGCGGATCCAGAGGCCATTTCCTAGGGACCTAAAGGCATTAGGGGTACTACAGCCAAAAACCCTACCCCTTCAGACAGGGATTCTACAGCTTTAGACAGATGGGATATGAAGGTATGTACCTCTGCAACTCATGCCATCAGGGCTTTGAATTGTCAGTTTCACATGTTGAAGTACCAGCAACATATTATGGAACTAATTAAACAAAAAATAGTATCACTTCCAGATTGTGCAGAAAATAAAGATTTACAAGAGTTAATGCATTCTGCAAACCAAGTTAGTAAACATACTTTGCAATGTGGGTTTGATGCCTTAGAAGCATCTTGTAGGGCTGCTGTCACTGTGTCTGTACTGAGAAGGCATGCTTGGCTAAAAGGACAAGTCTTGCCTGACCATGTCAAAGCAAAATTACTAGATGCTCCATTAAATCAGGAGCATTTGTTTGGCACAAAAGCAGAAGTAGTTCTAAAAAAGATGGAGGAAAAAGCTAAATCTATGCAAAAAAGTCAAGATTTCTTACAGGTGCAGCCACCAAGATTCAGTAGGCATTAGCCTTCAAAAAACTGGTCTTTCCAGTCCCTCTCAGGCCTTCTCAGTCCAAACTCAGGGGAAACAGACCACCAAGACTACAGTCTCAGGGTATGCATAGATCTAAACAATGGAGTGTTTCTACCTCAAAACCAGGGAGTGGTAAGCCACCCCCTTCCCAGCCATGCCCAAGTACTTACGCCCCTAGGAGGAAAACTCACCCTTCATGCAAAAAACTGGATGTCCATTACTCAGGACTGATGGGTTCTAAACATTGTATCCCAGGGATACAGATTCTGCTTCCACTCACTGCCAGCACCAAGCGGGTTGCCAGACCTTCCTCCAAACCATTGGGCAGAGGCTCAAAAGCAGGTATTTTCCCTTCTCCATATCAGGGCTTTTCAACCTGTTCCAGTAGAACAAAGGTGACAGGGTTTCTACTCCAGACTGTTCCTGGGGCCCAGAAAAGAGAGCTCTTGGCTCCCGATCCTGGATCTATCAAGCCTCAACACCTTTCTGGTGGTCTCAAAATTCAAAATGCTTACACTGCAACAGCTTCTTCCTATGCTAGCCAAGGATGCCTGGTTAGTCACCCTAGACTTAAAAGAAGCTTATCTGCACATCCCCATAAGGGAGTCTTGCAGGAAATATCTATGTTTCAGGGCAGGCTGTATGCACTGTCAGTTCTCTGCACTTCCCTTTGGCTTATCTACTGTGCCCAGAGTATTCACAAAATGCCTGGCTCCAGCCATTGCATAATGCAGGCAGAGAAATTTTCAAATCAACCCATAATTGGACGATTGCCTGATTCAGGTGGACAGTCAGGAATTGCTATTTCAGCGCCTGGCATTTGTAAAAATACTTCTAACTTCACTGGGATATACCATCAACAAAAATAAATCACAACTGGTGCCCAGCCAACAAATTATATTCCTGGGAGCAAGCTTGAACACAGCTTCCCAGATGGCTTTCCTCACTCCAGAAAAGCAGGTCCATTTGACAAACTATTTCAAACTAATGGCCAACAAAACCCAGCTGTCCGCAAGGAAAATACTGCAAGCCCTAGGGTTCATGGCCTCATGCATTCTGCTAATTCCATATGCAAGACTGCATATGAGGAAACTTCAAGTGGTACTTAAAAAGTCTGTGGTGTCAACATTCTCTGGACCTGGAAACAGTGATTCCTATCATACCTTGTCTAAGGGCAGAGTTCCTTTGGTGAAACATGCAACCACAACAAGGGGCTTCCTTTCACTCAACCCCTCGTCGTCCAAACCCTGACAACAGACGCATCAGACTATGCATGGGGGGGCTCACATGGCAGGCAAATGCATTCAAGGCAAATGGAGCCCAGAACAAATCCCCCTGCATATCGGTCAAAAAGAGATACTAGCTGTACAGAATGCTCTGACAGTCTTCAAATACCTTATCCTTCCAGGACCACTCGTGATAAAGACAGACAACACCACAGTTATCTGGTACATAACCAAGCAGGGCGGGACTCATTCTTACCCAATCTGCAGGTTAGCCATGGCTCTGGGGAACACAGCCTTGAGCATCTAAGTGCACCTACAAGCTCAATTCATGGCAGGCAAGCAAAATTCACTGCCAGACAACTTAAGCCAAAATCTACTGAACCCTCACAAGTGGAAACTGGAACCCAACTCATTCAAACTTCTAACTCAGATGTGGGGAACTCCGGAGGTGAACCTTTTTGCCTCCCCCCAAAACCACCAATTGAACAAATATTGCACCAGGAACCCTCACAGCAGAGCCTGGAAGGTGGAAGCCCTATCCTTTACATGGGAAAACCTCTCAATTTATGCCTTTCCTCCTCTGCAAATTACTACTCAAGATCAAACAGGGCAGGCTAAGGGCAATCCTTATTGCACCAGACTGGCCACGCCAGCACTGGTACCCACTCCTACGCAGTCTTGACAGCAGTGCCACCCTGGCACCTACATCCGACACCTTCCCTGCTGTCTCAGCAAGAGGGACAGATTTTGCATCCACAGCTGCAAACCCTAAACCTTGTAACCTGGCTTATCCCATGAATACACCACCAGCATCCCTCAGCAAACAGGTGCTGGACATCATCCTTGAGGCCAGAAGGCCTAGTACTAGGAAATCCTATGCTGAAAAGTGGAAAAGATATTGTTCTTGTAGTCATTCTCAAGGAAAGGACACAGCTGTGCCCAACATACCTCAAATCCTTGATTACCTAGCAGAGCTGCTTCACAGAGGCCTATCCTTCTCATACATTAAGATTCATGCCTCTGCCATCTCAGGTCATTATAATACTGACCCTCCTCTCTTTTCTCACCCTCTCATCAAGCAGTTCCTGAGAGGAGCTAACAATTTAAGGCCCCCTAGGAGAACTCCCACCCCGGCCTGGGACCTTAACTTTGTACTGGAAAAGCTCACACTTCCCCCTTTTGAACCTGCTGCTTCAGCAGAGTTAAAATTTCTCTCTTGGAAAACAGCCTTACTTCCAGCTATTACGTCTGCAAGAAGAGTGTCTGAGGTACAGGCACTAATGGCGATGGAGATCTTCATTATTTTCCATGCTGACAGGGTTTCCCTCATGACTAACCCTTCCTTTATGTCCAAGGTGGTATCCAGTGTGGCTTTAAATCAATCCATCCATTTGCCAACCTTTTTCCCTAATCCTCAGAATAGAGGGGAAAGGATCTTGCACTCCTTGGATGTGCACAGACAGCTCAGGTTCTACTTTGACAGGACTAAGCCTTTCAGAAAATCTGACCAGCTACTAGTCATCTTTGCTACAGGGGCAGAGGGCAAGGCCATTTTGAAGCAAACCATTTCCAAATGGATAGCACACTGCATCCATTTCTGCTACAAGCACCATGGAAAACCTACCCCTCTGGGGATCAGAACTCATTCCACTAGAGGCACTTCAACCTCTAAAGCATTTCTCAGGGAGGTCCCCACCAGGGACATCCTGGAAGCTGCAACCTGGAGTTCTGTACCTTCACCAAACATTACCACTTACCTATTTTTTCTAAATCCAGAGCTGGATTTGCTACAGCAGTCTTACAAGGCCTGCTAGCCAGCCCCAACACTTCTTGACTGCTTCCACCCTTTCTCAACTTTGGGAATCAACCCAAGTGTGATGACTGCAACAGTGAAACATGAGTTGTGTACACTTCCCATAAATGTAGATGTTCGAGTGTATTCACTGTTGCAGTCCTGGTTTCCCTACCGCCAGCCCCCTGTTTTTCTCTGTCCTTTTTCCTATCTTCTTTATGGCCATCTTTTATGGCAGGGGTATTTACTTTTTTACTGGAGGTGTTCCACACCATGTAATAGGTTCCTGTTTTGGTGGCTTCTGACATCTAGAGCAAGAAAAACTGATGTAATGGCGTCGGCTGCATGTTTTATACCCTTGACGACCTGACGTCATGGAAGATGCAACAGCATCCGACGCAGAAATCCCAAGACTCTGGTATTTGGGCCGACTGAGAGCTACTTGCAGGTAGATAACCCAAGTGTGATGACTGCAACAGTGAATACACTTGAACATTTACATGTATGGTAACTGTACACAACTGTACTTCCTCCATAGCAGTCTGTGTCCAAAATCTCACTCTTTACTTATTTCTTGAACCTCCTCACCATCATCATCCCTTTCCACTTTGAATTATAACCTTCTGCTTGTGCTATGTATGTGATCCTTAACTGTGTATTTCTGAAATATCCCTTCAAATTAGGTAATGCTAAATCACCTTTCCATTCAATTCTTGCCCTCTTCCCTTCCCATATAAATTCCTTCAACTCTTTAATTGTTGTCCATAACATCTTTTCTGGTTGATAAAAATATGCCTGCTCTGTGTATAAAACTAAATGGACTAAAACATGCTTGTATCTTGCTATCCATATCCATAAGTAAGAGCTTCCTGTTTCTCTGCTTTTGTATTATCATTTTTATAATGGTCTCCCCACATAACCTTAGCTGCCATAACAAAAGCCTTTTTAATACATACCCCTTAATCATAGCCGGCCTTGGGCATAGGCCAACTAGGCGGCTGCCTAGGGTGCCGGTCTAGAAAGGGCAGTTTTCCAGTATTTATTTGGTGTAGGTATACCAGGTTGGGGGCACCAGGTAGTGCAGTAGGGGGTGCCATGGAGCCCTTTTGCCTAGGGCACCAGTTGACCTAGAGCCGCTCCTGCCCTTAATGCTTCATCTTATCCTGTCTCCACAAATATGGGTATTGCTGTACCAAATCATGTGTGGGTACATAATTTATTATTATAGCCTTTGTTTTATCATCTTTAATTGTATATCCCCAGAACACTTGAAACTGTCTCAAAATGTTCCATAACACTGAAATGTCCTTTTCTGGATTTATCAAGTGAAAAATAATATTGTCTGCCAATTTCTGAGTTCCTTATTTTCTTTGCCAGTGGATCTAAATAGAAAGCAAATAAGAAAGGGTAAATAGGACACCTATGCCTTGTTCCTCTTTGCATCAAAGAGGAACCCTCCCGTGGTTTAAAATTGAAATGGGTCTACATGAAATTAGGCCTGATGGATCTTTACTGCCTTTAGATAATACAGCCACCACAGCTTTCTTCTAAGATGTTGGTGCTTCCCTGCTTTTAAAATACTGTTGAACAGAATCTTCCAGATCTTTATCACTTTCTTCCCACTCCCTAACTTACAGTGTTCCACAGGAATATCATATGTTCCTGGAGACTTTCTTGCAGATTGATTATACATCACTGTTTTTATCTCATCACCTCCTGTCTCAGCTGCTAGTTGTTGAGCATCAATTCCCTCTAATTTTGGCATAATTAAGTCTTCCACAAATATTTGCATTTGTGCTGTTTCTTTAGTTCCAGTTCTCTGCATTGTACAAATTTCATTTATCTAATTCCTGTACAGGATCTCTGGTTATTTTTCTTGTTAAGGCTCCCAGAGTTTGATGTCATCCCTTTCTTCTTTTTCTTGTCTGAGTCATTGTGCTAAATGATTTTGTCCTCTTGGGTTAATATTAAAATACTTGCTTCGCTACAGTCTTTTTAGACTCTTGTACATTATCCAAATACTCTCTTATTTATTTCTTTAGCACTCTGAAGTTGCTCTGTTAGATTCCCCTTATTCTGCAATAATTTAAATTTTGCCAGTTCTTCTAAGGAACTCCTATTACTTCTTAACCTTGTCTCCTTTTCTTTTATTTCTATCCTAATTATAAACTCCATTTTCATTTTATTTCACTCACTAGCTATCACTTTTGATGACATTTCTAGCTTCCGTTATAACTCTCAAATAATTTCCAAACCCCATTCCTTAAATTCCTGTCTTTTTAGCAGAAATGTGGGAAGGTGCCACTCTCTCATTTTTATCTCATTACCCTGCATTTTTATATTAAGATGCGGTGGTGCAGCAGTAGCGTTGCCTCAAAGCAAGAGGTTCTCCCGTTCGATTCTCAGCTGGAGCGCCTTCTGTGTAGAGTCTGCATGTCCTCCCCGCAGTCGAGTGGCATTCGAAAGGCATGCATAGAATGGGCATGCCTTTCGTTGAAGGTTGGGCGTTGAGCTGGCACCTCTGCACCCATAAAAAATCTACTGCCAATCATTAGCGGACCGGAGTTTGCCTGTGGCGACCCCTATCCGGGAAAAGCCGAAAGAAGAACAACTCCCCCTGCATTTGTATATTAGTTTGAATTCGTGAATGATCTGCAATAGCTATTGGATGTGCGGTAAAACTTTGAGTTAAATATAGGCTTTCCTGTAAAATGTAATTTCTATCCAGTCAAGCCCAGTTATTGTCCATTGGGGAATAATATGTAAATTCTCTCTGTATTCCTACTACTGAATTCAAGTCTTCCATATTAAATATTTTCATAAATTTCTTCAGCAATCTACCCTGTTTTGTTATATTTTCACTTCTAGGTCCCCCTGGTACATGCTTCCTTTTGTTAGAAAATCAAGTTCCAGTGCCACCTATAAGTAACATTATCTGCAGAAAGCTGATTATTTATCCCCAAAATTTCTTAAACTTCATAATATCAGTTTTTGTTGGAATATAAATACATGCCAGTATAATCTTCTTCCCTTACTAATAGCCTCTGCCACAAATCTACAATTATAGTATTTTTCTCCTCTTCTATGACTATTGGAGCCCCTCTAGCAATCAGTATTATCACTCCTTTTTTCATTTGTCCGTGATATTTTGCCAAATTACACATGAACCTAAATATCCATCTTGAAATCCTTTTTGTCAAATGCGCATAATCATTTCTTTGCAAATGTGTCTCCTGCAGTATAGCTGTATGCATTCTCTTTTTCATAATATAATCCAGTATGCTTTCCTTTTTATGTATACCTGTAAGGTCATTTTTCATTCCAAGATAATATAGATGGAGTAGCCACTATAGTAAAAAAAAAATTTCTTCCCACCTACTATACATGACAGTTTTCTAAATGTGTATTTCAAACTTTTGCGTTAATGCACACACACACACACTACTGTTTGGCAGGCTGGTCTTTTATACATTTGTTTCTTCTCATCTCTATTTGAACCTCTGACATATTTTCCAGAATTTTTTGTTTTAATGACAACTCTCAAACCAAAAAATAAATACATTTTCAGAACACTTCCACCCCTAATAACTTAAAATGAATGCACAGAACTACATACATCTTGAATAAAATAAAGTTTAACCCTCCAGCTAGAAACAACTGCCCCAAATTGGCAGCTGTACCCATAGGCATTACCTAACCTAAAATTAAGGTTATTCTTGCTAAAGGGCATGCTACAGCCTGTGCTCCCACTTACACTGATTGCTGTATCTTTTGTTATTTCTGTTTCTCTCACAGATATGAAAAAAGTGTTTATGCTTTCAGAAAACATTCATTAACTTTTAACCTCAAGAAAAAAGTGCATTGGCTGTTTTTAAATAAAACTAAATTGTAAACTGTTCCATTAAATGCACTAAAGTATTAAGGCTGCTAGGGAGGCTACTATCTGTTAGTTACTTCCTGTAATTTTAGACTTTATTTTTACATTGAACTGCTTGCCATTTTACCTTTAAGTGTTACATTTCTCTCAGCAAACAATACTCAGAACTGTCAAGATTAATTGTGCCTGCATCTGCAGACAGCTCTTCTCCATGTAAAAGTAGTCAGCTATGAGGAAAATAAAACAGCTAACAACTCTGCATATGAATGATGAAATCTTTCTAAATTACACTCAGAGCAGAATATACAACTGTGTTCAGTTGCAGATGTCTTTATGCCCACTGAGGACATTTTGCTAATGAAAAATAAAAATAAGCTAATATTTTTGCAGATGCAAAAATATTAGCATTTTTCATGGCTTTCATCATTCTGTCTTATTTTTCAATCCACCACTGTCAGTGTTTTTATTTTATTTTATGACATTTGTTTACCGGGAAAGTCCACTGGACTAACAAGAGCCCATTTTCATTGGAGGCCTGGGGAGAAAAGGCTAATACAATACAGAAAATTACAGTACAGTACAGTACAGAGGCGGCTACCACAAGGTAGTTACAAAATTTTCAAAAATACTATAATACCAACGATGGCAGTGAAGTGATACAACTTAGAACTACAAATGTAGAATTAAATTGAAGCAAAAGACAAAAACGGTGATTTAAATGAGGCAATGTTTGCCAGTCACAGATATGGCGACTTGCTAGATTAGTCGCAATGAATGCATCCTCCTCCACCTGGCCGATAATTATTTAACTTTGGATGCCACACAGGTCTTAAATTAGTAGCAGAATGCTTTTTTGAGAGTGTATTTTCTTGCTTTGGATGCATGCCTTAAAAAAGGCAACTGAGTAAGCCCAAGAAGGTAGTAATCACAAGAGGAAATCTGTTTGGCAGTGCAAAGCAGAGATGGACACAGAGCAAGTGGCCAACAAGCTGCGAGATCCCTGAATGGTCAAGATAGACAAGGTGCATGCTTAAATGATGAGGATCAGTCAATCCTTTGTAGAATATATGAAGAAAACAGGCAGAAGGCTGGATGACAGAAAGGGTACTGAATAACCAGTCAGATACAACAGAGGGCTTCAAACCATCTAAGGGTGAAATTTTAGTAAGCATGGAGAAGGGTGAAGCAGCAAAAGAACTAGAGAAAAAAACTTTGTGTTGAAGGACAGAGGAAGAAGATAGAATCTCCAGTTGTCAAATGTGCCAGAAGGCTCTGAGGAAAGGAACTGCATGCAATTTGTGATGGCTGTGTTTAGCACACGGACAGATCCCCTAAAAGAAAAAGTATGTCTGGACTGGGCACACCAATCTGACACACTAGCAAGTTCAGAGAGGAGGTTCACAAGGCCTGTTAAAATTAAAGTGCAGTCTTACTCCTCAGAGAGAGAGCAATTGCTAAGTAAGCTTTGACGAAAAGGTAAAACCTTAATGATCAGTCAACAAAGAGTATTTGTCATGCATGATTTCTTATTGCCTACAAGACTTCAGAGGAGTCAGTTTCTTCCTTTCTTCAGGGTCTGTAAGCAACCAAAGCTGGTCTCCAAGCTAGTTTATCCAGTGACTTTGAATTTTTTTTTTTTTTTGCTACAATGAATGCAATCTGTTACAAACCCAGACATGGTGGTATTACTGTACAAATGCAGTTTATCAAACATGGTAAGGGAATGGACTTAAAAGCATGAGGTGCCACAACAGGAGAATGGAACAGAGAGATGGCCTCTCAAACCTTTACTAGTTTTTAAATGAAAAATGGCAGAATGACAGAGGAAGGCAGCAAAACAAAATAGAAGAATTTAGAGAGTGTTTAGCAATTGGGGAAGTGGAAAGAGTGTTACATGAGGAGATGGAAGAAATATAAGAGATGGCTTAGATTCAAGGGTTGCTTCAGCTGGAAGAAGACATTAACTGGGACGTAACAAATGCAAGTTTTAACTCTAACAAAGTGTGTGACCAGACGAAGGAGAGTGCCCAGCAGTAACTGTGTGACAGTATCAGTTTGGTTCCTCCTTGATTATGACTTAAGTGAGTTTTTATAATTTGCATGCTTTAGTCATTAGACTGCTATTAATTATTAGTTAAAGAGAAAATCATAAACAGAGTTACAGGAATTTTTTTCGTAGGCAACCTTTTGCTGGAATAAAAGGTGAGACTAAGTGAGGGGATAACATCAGCGTCAAGTAAGAATGCCATTTGGAGTTATTTGGCCACGCGTAAAGGTACTGTTTTTTTATCACAGTTTCCTCCCTAGTTTGGGCTAATTTAGTGGGATACTACAGTTAACATGCCAGAGACAGTAGACTGCTGTTGACTATTAAAATAAAAAATAAATAAAAAAGACATATGCAGGGCTACATATTTTTTTCTCATTTTAGCTGTTTTTTCACTCCTTTTTCTTTATAAAAGTTTGGTATAATTTTGAATCTTTGCCTTAGCTGAGAGAGGAAATAATGTAAAAATCCAATCTTCCTGCTGTCACCAGAGTAGATTCATGAAATATGAGGACCCAGAAAAGTGTCAGGATTAATAAGTGTGGATAGAAACAGTAGATAAGCTGAATGTGGCATCCATTCAGAAAAACTGATACTCATGCAAGTGTAGGTGCACTGAAAACTTTGCTAAACATTTTTAACAATAGGTTGAAATAGGAAGACACTTACACATATTTGAAAAAAAAGGAAAGAGACTCCCAAGTATTGGCCAGTGAGGACAGTAAGTGAAAAGCAAGGAAGTTAGAGGTAGCATTTTGTAAAACAGGAATGAATATTAAATTGGAAGGTAGACTTTAAACAAGAAACCAAATAGAAAATGGGCAAAGAAAGTATGTAAGTGGAATAAATGAAGAGGTGGGTGAGTTTCTGTATGTACAAGGATGTCAGCACTTTGCAGATGAGACACTATTTTAAAGAAGGAAGGGGAGTTAGATATGATTGTATATCGTTACTTTATTTTGGTTTCAGAATAGGTTTGTTGGCTTTAAAAATATCTTAGTTTCCATGTGAACTATGTTTTATTAGGGAATTAATTGATACAACAGGGCAGGCCAAAATCATTTATGCTATGAGGCAAACGAGACATGGTGTGGATCTGGTAGGACATTGCTACAGATCAATGGTGTTTGAGATAACAGTGTTGTCCTGGAATGTTAATAGCCTTGTGGAAGACAAGGAGGAGAGAATAATCTGCTGTATTAACAAGTGTAACATTGACATAGTGCTGCTCCAGGAAACATATCTGGCCAAGAAAGAAAATTAAATCTTTATCCAGCGAACACATTTTTTTTTGGGGGGGGGGGGGGTTATACTGAATCCATAGAAGGTAGAAAGAGAGGAATAATTATTTTAACTAGGCAGCAATCTCAATTGCAGACTGAAAAACCTTTGCGAGATAAAGTGACTCGATATCTACTAACAAGGGGGAATTGGGGAAGTAAAAGGCGTAACAGTGGGGAATTTATATCTTCCACCTAAGACTACAGAAAAGGCGATGAGGCATATTTTTAATGTGATTGTTAATTTTCACCAAGGTGTTCTTTTCCGGGAGTGGTGGATGACTAGAATGTTGTTATGAGCAGGTTAGATGTCAGTGGGAGACCTAGAGATAGGGAGATTACATCCAAAGGGAAGTATGTGCAACAGCTTTGCCAGACATTTGGTTCTCAGACATGGGGAAGTTTATTCCGGATGAAAAGGCATTTGCATATTACATGGAAAGACATGGGCACTGGTCTAGGTTAAATAGATTTTATACTTCCATTGAGTATGCTTATTTGGTAAGAGAAGATGGCTGCACACCCTAAATTCTGTTGCACCATGCGCTTATGGATTTCAAGGTGGAGGTACTGGGGTTTGCTACATGACAAGGCATTGGACGGCAGGAAATGTTTGGTTGGATGTGCAGGGAAAAGCAACTAGTTCTTCAGGCTGAACTAGGTAGGCAGCTGAAAGTGTGTTACAGTAAAGAAGAACACAATGGATAGTTGGGGATATCATAAAGAATAATATTAGAAAGTATTTGGAAGAACAAGAACTAAGGGAGAAGGTGGTGAATCACTGCAAGTGCATCAGTCAGTTGCAAAAAATACAGGGACTGGAGTCAAAAGGGCAGAGGGCAACAGCATTAGAATATATGGAATTTCAGGAGCTAGAAGACAAATGGAGGAAAGTAGTCGATGAGCATATCTTGAGGAAGCAAACAGCAGTCAGACAAAAATTTTTGCTAATACTTCTAAACTACAGAAATTGTTGTCTACTAAGTGAGACAACAAAAAATGGAAAGGATCTTATGAAATTAAGAGGCTCTGTTAGTGGTCAGTTAAGACAACCCAGTACAGGTAGGGGACATCCTTTGGCACTTTTTTTGAGGAATTATATATGGAGTAGGAGATTAAGTTAACATAAGCACTGGAGGGTAAGGAATATTTGCTAGGTGTAAATTTAAAAAAAATATATCCAAAGAGGATGCACAGATGTTGGTTGGCCATATTACTAGTCAAGAGATAGAAGAGTGGTTGAGAGGACGGTCTGTGGGAAAATCACCTGGTTTGGATGGAGTTACGGTCGACATTTGATGCCTTGGGGGCCTGGACATCAATGAGGCATGGTACCACATTTTTAATAAAGTACTAGAAGAAAGGTCCCAGGGTCTTGAAAAGAAACAGTAATCCCACTATTACCCCAAGGAGAGGAAGGACTTGATTAGCTTGGGTTCTTACAGGCCTGTAGTGGTCCTGAATCATGACTATAACGTGTTTGCATCTATCATCGTGAGATTGATAGAGAAAAACACTTCCAGGTATAAGTAGTTTGGATTGGTGTGATTTTATCAAGGGGAGGCAAACATCTGATAATGTTCTTTTGGTAAATATGATAACCAAAGAAGCTGAAACCTCAAAAAAAAAAAAAAAGCTCGTAATGGTAAGATTGGATACCTAAAAGGGCTTCAACAGGGTCCACTGTGATTTTCTATAGAAAATACTAAATTAATTTGCTTTTCTACAAGAACTAATTTTATTATTTCAGGAGATGTATAATGGAGCCAATTAAAGGTTCATGAGAAGATGGCCGAAAAAATCTTGGTTAGGTGAGGGAACAAGCAGGGGTGCCCCCTGTCACCACTGCTCTTCTCCTTATACCTAGAACCATTGTCAGCACATTTAAGACTTCAGAGATATATGGATCCCAAGGAAGATGAGATTTTAAGTTAGCGATGTTTACAGATAATGTTTTATGGTCCTATCAAATCCAGAGAGGGATGTGGTGAGACTTTTCCAGATGTTGAGACATTTTGGAAGGATTAGTGGGTACAAGGTAAATGAGCAGAAAACCAAGGCCATTTCGGTGTCCCCATTGGAGACCTGGTCAGAGATGTGGGAGAAGATACAAAGTGTGGTATGGAAATGGGAGAAGATTAAGGTAGACATAAAACCATAGTGTTAGCTGTAAAAATTGTTTATAGTACCACTTATTTTGTACTGTAGGCAGGCATTCCTATATTCTCCAGGGGAGAGTAGTTGGAAAGTCTTAGCAAAGTTACTATCCACATTTATGGAATGGAAGAAAACCCATAGTGAAACAGGAAATGTTGGATAGACATCTTGATGAAGGGGGATTAGTGCTGCCAGATTTACACGAGTATCATGTGGCTATACAGTTAAGGTTGGGGTACTATTTACAAACCAAGACATATTTATAGCTAATTGGAAAGACTTGGTTCTAGATGAGCGATAGGACAATAAGTTGGTTAGAAGAGTGGGAATGTGGATGGTATCAACTAAAGGAATAAGAAAGGAATGCTGAAAAATGAAAATAAAATACTTTTCGCAACCAGTCTGATAAACTAGAATCCCGTTTATTGCACAAAAACTAACACAACTAAGCGCTTTCGCCTGTGTAACATATAGGCTTCTTCTGAGTTGTCTTAGCATAGTTAGACACTGTTTAAATACCATCAATTAAAACTACCCCAACCAATCAAAACAAGGATGTAGTCTGCAACAGCAACTAAATACATACTTGTTCATGTCAATTGTAAAAATCACAAACTACATAAACTACAGATATAATGCAATACATTATTTCCTTTTTCCCTTTTAAGGAATCAGTTCCTGTCTTAATTTTATAAATGGTTTTAAGGAAATAAAATTGTTCATGCCAGGAGCTACTAAAGAATTTAAATGCAATTGCCCGTTAGATTCTTTTGCTTCTAGGAGAGTTTTACCATCCCCCCTGTCTCATTGTAAGTCATCTTATCTATTATAAAAAAAAAAATACATTTCTTAAAATTTAAACACTTGGTGGTATGCAAATACAGAGCATTGTGAACGTCCTTGTTTTTAATAG
The DNA here is from genome assembly GCF_019279795.1 of Protopterus annectens. Taxonomy (NCBI): domain Eukaryota; kingdom Metazoa; phylum Chordata; order Ceratodontiformes; family Protopteridae; genus Protopterus; species Protopterus annectens. The sequence goes on along the minus strand of NC_056731.1, from coordinate 1,094,596,274 downwards.
CCCTCACATGCTCTTGTATCCTCTCCTTTAATCTTCTGGTGGTTTTTCCCACATAAAACCCAGGACAGGAAAGGCAGGTGGCAACATAACAACCATTGAGGAGTTACAATTAACATCTCCCTGGACACTTCAGTGTGTAACTTGTATTTATTACAGAAACATAGGGTCCGTTGTTAATGAATTTACAAGAACTGCAGGCACCACAATTGGTCATAATAGATCTATATGTTCCCACTTCCTTACTGTGTTTTGTTTCTAGCATATTTTTAATATTCCTACCTCTACTAAACACCACAGTAGGTTTTGACCCCAACCTCTGTTGTGTATCAGGTTCAAGACAAAATTCCCAACATTTATTAATTATCTCCACTAATTTGAAAGACAGTTCGTTACAGCATGATGGTCATTTGAAAAAGGTGGACACATGGTATAAACAGGTTCTGTAGATGAGTGATGTCACTGACATCTTTCAGTCTGGCAGACAATGCTGTCATTGTTATGATGATCTGAGGCACAACCGTCCTGATCTGCTCTCACAGTGGAAGGCAGACGTTCAGGAGAATGAAACAGTCATACTGTAAGCATTTATTTTTGGGTAGAGTATTGTATACAGACTGATCACCATGGGAGACGGACACAGACAGAGCAAACACAAAAGGTGAAATACCACTGACATCCCTCCAGTTCCCCACATACAATTTACTTGTGTATATTTTCTTACCTGTATGCTTAACAGCAAGTGTTTTGCTTTGCAGCAGCACTGGAGCATCAGCTGAACATAGATGCATGCCACAGAAGGTGGAAGTATCTGTCTTGGCAGAGGGTTGTGTGACTTCTTTGCCAGTCCAAAGTATAGTAAAAGCTGTGTTTGTAGCATATGTATGTGATAATTTCCTCCTATTGTGTCATTCTTCTACAAGTCCAGTTGTTGAACAGGAGGAAGAGAAGCTTTGGTCACCTATGTCCTTTGCCTGATTCTGTACTGGTGATGCACTGACAGTGGCCAGAAGGATTACCGTCTCAGCAGGTGTTCTGTTTCCTTGCTGGTGGTGACCTGTTGGGGTCACTTGTCTGCTTCTTAGGACAGGGGAATGAGGGCTGCTGCCCTGAAGGTGGGCCAAATGAGTCACCATTGGTCTCCCAGCATCATAGGGCCGGTCTGTGCTGAGGTCTGCAACCACTCAGATAACCCACCTGGGCAGCATGGAGTACCTTATTGTGTGACCAGTAGGATCTGTCCATCAACCTTCTAGGGAAGCAACTGTCCCATAACATTGTATCCAACCATGTCAGGAGCTCATCGTTTCCCTTTCCTGGTGTGTTTACCTCCATTGTCATTCCCCTTTCCTTATTTATTGTCCAACCCCCACCACTTCTCCATCCTTTGTATGTATGTACATATGTCAGTTCACTACCATTTTCACCTTTTGTGTTCTGTGCCCTGCAGTCTTCCCTTTTCTCTTTAGCTCACCCCTATCCCATCTATCCTTCTTTTGTGGAAAATAAAGAAAGGGTTATATCCCCCCAATTACACCTTTCTCCATTTATGCCTTATGGTTATCCTTCTGTGTTTACCTCTACATGCTGTTCTCCCTCTTCCTGCTTTCCTAGCTACCCCATTAACTCTCCATTTATATGCTGAACATGACTGCCATAATGGTGTAAACACACCTACATTGGTCTTTCTGTTGGCTACTGTACTCAGTTGTTTTACCCTTCCTGTGGTGGCCAGTCATTACCTGCAGCTGTAGGCAGCTACATTGTGAGTGGGGCAATGCATTAATTTGGCCTAGTTGTGACATCCATTATGTCAGCCATGCATGCTGTTGTAATACTCCTGCTGCCATAGTACTATTCATCCTGTTACCACAGTGCTTCTGTTGTCTTTATGTGGTTCTTTGTTTGGGATGCTGGTGCTAACCCTGTATACTACATCTCTGATTAGCTCTCTGGCACATCACTCAGCAAACACCTTGAATAAATAAATGAACCTTGTTGTGTACAGCAGGATCCCACAGTGTTGGCTTTCCTTGAAGTACCTGCACGACATAGACATTAATTTACATGTCATTTAATCTTTGTTGTATGCAGCAGTTGTGAAATATAGATGCTGTGTGCATACTTAATATTCTCGTCAAATAAAACCTATTTTAAATTATGCAACTTGTAACCTAAAAATGTCACAGTTGTAGCCTAGCTGTACTTTCTTACTTAATTTATGCATTTTGTCATCCCAGGTTTAACTTATTTGCTGCTTTAGCTTGTTTAAAACTGTATTTTACACTGCACTATGAACATGAAAGGCTCAAAAAGGAATTATTCCCTTTTATTTCAAAAAAGTGGCTTCACATCAGATTAACTGTGTGAGTGATTTAAAGTTTTATTTCAGCAAAAGGACTTCAATATTAGCTGAAAATGTTTGGAAAAGCACATTTATATATATATATATATATATATATATATATATATATATATACTGGGAAAAATACAATGTTCATCGTGTTTCACTGTTGCAGTCATTACTCTTGGGTTATCCTGCTGGCAGGCTACCCACAGTCAGCCTAAATTCCAAAGTCCTGGTCCGGCGTTGGTTGCTGATGCCTCTTCCCTGACGTCAGTGCACCAGGGGTATAAAAGATGCAGCCAACGCCATTTTCTTCGATCTTTCTTGCCGTGCGGTACCCGAAGCAAAAGCAGTTCGCAAGTGCTGGTCGGCTGACTCCTGAGATTTTCAAATCCGAATTTCAGATCCGAAGTCTTCATTAAAGCTAAGTACCCCATTGGGGAAACTTTTTTCTTGCTCCAGACCGATGTCAGAAAAAGTTAACAATTGTATTTCTTGTGAGAAGCAAATACCTCATAAGGATTTTCACTCTTACTGTATTCCTTGCCTAGGCCCTGACCACAACATTGCTAGCTGTTGGTTTTGTGCTAGATTTAACCAACGCACTATTAAGCGTCGGTTCGATTTTGCATTTCGTTACTTTGGCCGAAGGTTTAATTATATAATGCCGTCAGAACAACCGACGACTGGAGTTTACAAAAAACGCAAGGACAAGGAAAAGGATAGGCATCTGAGGTCCAAAACCGACGACGAGGCCTCCGTTAGGCCAGTTGCCGGTTCGCCGGTTCTCAGTGAGGCACTTTCGCAGCCCCTGGCGCCTGCGACCTCAGAGCCACAGGCCGCTTCCGACTCCCACGTGGAGCCGACTGGGCCTCTGGATACTCAAGGTATTGGACACTCAGAAATCATTCCCTCAGATGGGTCCGGAGCCGCTGAGCAGGCATCGGCTTCTGAGGGTGTCTTCAGACCTACACAGTTATATGATAAACCATCTTCAGCTTCAAAGACAAAGACTAAAGCAGCTCTAAAGACAAATAAACAAGTACAGCATTCTCCTACTCAGACTTCCATGCCTAAAAAAACAGATGCTTAAAATGGCCAAAGACCTAATTACTTTGATCAGGGGTTCCCATCCCCCTCCTGATAAGAGGCCTAGGCAAGAGACAGAATATGATTCTTCTGCTCAGGTTTCTATTTCTTGTGATTCCTCTTCTGAACAGGATTATTCCATTCCTCCCTATGAGGATTCTGATGCTGAAGAATCCATTCCTTCAGCCTCTCCTCCTGAGGATTATTCTTTTGGGGAAACACTGCATACCATGAGGGAGCATTTCCACTAGGAGAGCCAAGATTACTCAGAATCTAAGAAAAGGCTCAGAGACTTTCTGCTTTTACCTCAGCACAGACCCCTTGCTATTCCACCTGTTCTAGACATTGTAGATGATGTATTTTCAGAGTCCGGCCTGTCCCCTGAGTCTTTACCCCCTGCACCTGCTAAGCCTGACAGATACTACAGGGTCCTAGATTCTCATAAATTCCTATATAAAAACCCCGCTGCTGACCCAGAAACTATATCTCAGGGTCCCAGAGGGGTAAAAGCTTCCACTGCAAAAAACCCTGTCCCCTCTGATAGGGATTCTAGGGCACTGGACAGATGGGGGGGGGGGAGTTTACACTTCTGCTACCTTGGCCGTAAGGGCTTTAAATTGTCAGTTTCATATGCTTAAATATCAGCAATACTTAATGTCACTGCTTAAACAGAAAATGTTGACAATTTCTGAATGTTCAGAGAACAAGGAAATGCAGGATTTATTACATGCAGCTGAGCAAGTGGGAAAGCATACTTTGCAATGTGGTTATGATTCACTGGAGGCCTCTTGCAGGGCTGCTGTTACAGGTTCTGTTATTAGAAGGCATGCTTGATTAAAGGAACAGAATCTACCTGATCATGTTGAAACAAAATTATTAGATGCTCCATTACAGCATGATACTTTGGTGCTAAAGCAGAAGAGGTGTTGAATAAAATGGAGGATAAAGTGAAATCCATGTTACAGTTAAGGATTTTTTTACAGGTACAGCCACCCAGATTTGGCAGGAACTGGCCTTCCAAAAATTGGGCCTTTCCAGTGTCAGACAGGCCACAAAGAGGCAGATACAGACGTCCCAGAGGCAGATCTCAGCCCCAAGGCTCATACAGGCCTAAACAATGGGGTGCTCCTACCTCCAAAAGTGGAGAAGACAAATCACAACCTTACAGGAAACAGTACAAATGACTTTCCTCTGCCATATCCAAGCACTTTTCTTTTGGCAGCCCCCTTAGGGGGAAAACTAGCACTTTTTTCACCAAATTGGCAAATGATTACCCAAGACAAATGGGTCTTGAACATAGTGTCCCAGGGCTACAGGTTCTATTTTCACATCCTACCAAGGGCAAAAGGTATGCCAGACCTGCCAGACAATCAATGGGCAAAGGCACAAAAGCAAATTACAGCCCTCATGGACATGAGGGCCATTCAACAAGTACCACAACAAGAGCAGGGGGAAGGATTTTACTTGAGACTTTTCTTGGTGCCCAGAAAGGACAAAACCTGGAGACAAATACTGGACCTCTCTATACTAAACACGTTTCTGGAGCTTCCAGAATTCAAGATGTTGACTCTACAGCAGCTACTGCCCATGCTGGGCAAGAAGGCTTGGCTCGTAACTTTGGACCTAAAAGAGGCATACCTGCATGTCCCAATCAGGCAATCTTGCAGAAGATACCTCAGATTCATAGCTGGCTCAATGCACTACCAATTCTCTGCACTGTCCTTTGGCTTATCTACTGCGCCCAGGGTCTTCACAAAATGCCTGGCACCAGTAATTGCATTTTGCAGACGAAGAGTAATTCAAATATATCCCTACTTGGACGACTGCCTTATTCAAGCAGAGAACAAAAACATTCTTCTAAAGCATCTGGCGTTTGTAAAAATATTACTAATTTGCCTAAGGTATACAGTAAACGAAAATAAATCAAAACTAGTACCCTCTCAAGAGATAATATTCCTGGGTGCAAGCTTAAATACAACTGCCCAGATGGCATATCTCGCGCCAGACAGAGGCAATTGACTTCTTACTTCAAAACATTGGCAACAAATACCCAGTTATCTGCAAGGAAAATCCTGCAGGCCTTGGGCTTCATGGCATCCTGCATTCTGCTAATTCCATATGCCAGACTGCATATGAGGAAACTACAATGGTATCTGAAAAGTGTTTGGACTCAGCATTGCCGCAGCCTGGAGACAGTAATTACCCTTATCCCCTGCCTGCAACAGGAATTTCGATGGTGGGCACAGGCCTGTCACCACAACAAGGGTCTGCCATTCACTTTACCCACAGCCAGACAGACACTGACAACGGATGCATCAGATTATGCCTGGGGGCCCATATGGCAGGAAAATGTATTCAGGGCCCATGGCCTGCAAGCTAGATGCATCTTCATATCAATCAGAAAGAGATGCTAGCTGTTCAGAATGCCCTGACAGCTTTCAAGGATCTACTTCATCCAGGACAGCTACTGATAAAGACGGACAATACTATGGTCATGTGGTACATAAACAAGCAGGGAGGCACACATTCCTACCCCCTCTGCAGACAAGCAATGACCTTGTGGGACACAGCATTGACTTATCAAGTTCACCTGCAAGCACAATTCCTGCCAGGAAAAACAAATACTCTGGCAGACGAACTAAGCAGAAACCTCATGTATCCCCATGAGTGGAAACTGGATCCACAATTCTTCAGCACGATAACAAGGAAATGGGGATGCCCAGACATAGATCTATTTGCCTCCCCTCACAACTGCCAATTACAGAGATTTTGCACAAGGATTTATCACAAACAAGCATGGAGAGTGGACGCCCTATCGTTCAGCTGGAAAAACCTAACAGTATATGCCTTTCCTCCACTGCTTCTCCTTCCCAAGGTACTCCTAAAGGTCAGACAAGAGAAGCCAAAAATGATACTGATTGCACCAGACTGGCCACGCCAGCACTGGTACCCAATCCTAAAGAGCTTGTCTCAAGGTCCAACATGGATATTGCCTCAAACTTCCCACTTGCTGACCCAACAAAACAATCAGATCCTGCACAGTCAACTCAGGACCTTAAATCTGACAGCATGGCGGATAATGTAGCCATTCAGAACACTCCTCTTTCAAAAGCTGTTATGGATGTTATCTTGGAGGCCAGGAGGCCCAGTACCAGAAAATCTTATGCAGAAAAATGGAAGAGATTCTGTGCTTGGAACCACGAACAAGGCATTGACACGTATGTACCAAATATTCCTCAGATTTTACAATACCTAACTGAGATGCTGGACAAAGGCTTTTCCTTTTCATCAATTAAGATTCATGCCTCTGCCATTTCAGCCGATTACAATACGGAACCACCTATCTTTTCTCATCCTTTAATAAGGCAGTACCTCAGAGGGGCCAAAAACATCAGGCCTCCAAGGAGAGCACCAGTTCCGGCATGGGACCTCAATTATGTCTTGGAAAAACTCACACTGCCTCCCTTTGAGCCAGCCTCAACAGCTGATATAAAATTCTTATCCTGGAAAACAGCTCTGCTCCTAGCAATAACCTCTGCAAGACGAGTCTCGGAGTTACAAGCACTCATGGCTGTGGAACCTTTTATCATTTTCCATCCAGACAGGGTTTCTCTGAGGACAAACCCAACATTTATGCCTAAGGTGGTGTCCAGTGTGGCCCTCAACCAAACCATTCACTTGCCTACCTTTTATCCAAACCCACAGAACAAGGGTGAGAAAATTCTGCATTCTTTGGACATACACAGGCAGCTACACTTCTACTTGGACAAAACTAAAACTTTCAGAAAGACTAAGCAACTTTTAGTGTCATATGCTGCAGGATCACAAGGAAAGGCTATCTCAAAACAGACTATTTCTAAATGGATAGGTCATTGCATCCATTTCTGCTATTCTCAGCATGGCAAATCAGTGCCTAAGGGCATTAGGCCTCATTCTACCAGAGCAGCAGCCACTTCAGCAGCCTTCCTCAGAGGAGTACCAACCAAAGACATCTTAGAGGCTGCAACTTGGAGTTCAGTGCACACTTTTACAAAGCATTACCTCTTTACTCTAAATCCAGAGTAGGCTTTGCCACTGCAGTGCTTCAGGGCCTCATAGCCTCTCCTAATCCTATTTAGCTCAGCCACCCATCCTCAGCTTTGGGATTCAACCCAAGAGTAATGACTGCAACAGTGAAACATGATGAACATAGTACAGTTGTGTACCTACCATAAATGTAGATGTTCGAGTGTATTCACTGTTGCAGTCCAGGTTACCCTCCCTCCATCCCCCTTTCTTTTGCTGGAGTTTATCTGTACTTCTCTATTCTATACAACCTATGTGGTGTATTTGCTTGTAGATGAAGGAAATGTTTCTTTACTGCATTTATGTTTATTTGCATAATATATTTAGCCTACCCTTTTGGGGGCACCTGACATCTGGGGCAAGAAAAAGTGAGGCGTCTGCTGCATCTTTTATACCCCTGGCACACTGACGTCAGGGAAGAGGCGACAGCAACCGACGCCGGACCAGGACTTTGTAATTCAGGCCAGCTGCGGGTAGCCTGCCAGCAGGATAACCCAAGAGTAATGACTGCAACAGTGAATACACTTGAACATCTACATTTATGGTAGGTACACAACTGTACTATATTCATATTAGCAAATAATAGAAAACAGCTGTAAGTTTTAAAAAAAGTGTGGTATACAGAAGCTTTTCTTGGTTCGTTTTCTCAAACATTTTTTTACTACCGGGTAGACTTTAGTAAACTATACCGGAAATTTGATCAGAGACACAGAACTAGTTTACCAAGTGTATGCATGCTGTGCTTATGTATCATCATCAGACAAGTTAATCACTTTGTTTTGCCATGAAGGATGTATTTGTTTGATGTGTGTGACTTTAAGTAGATCTTGCCTAGGTTAAACACATATGTCCACTTCCTGATCAACTGCATTCACTACCACGTCCCAAAGCTCATTCTTTTCGCAGCTTTCCATACTGTGGTTAGGCCGCCCACTGTACTGGAGCCCACCAACTTGACCCTGACAGGATGTACCCAGGGGGGCAGAGGGATGTGGTGAACATTCACTAACCTGGGAGGTAAAAGGCTGGGCTGCTCTTAGAATACCTGGACTTGTAGAAAATGGAACATAAAATGAAGAAAAAGAAAAAAAAATGGTAGTAGCAAATAAAAAAATAAGAAAGAGTGGGACATTGTGTAAACAACAAGGAATTATAAGTTGCTGTTACAATATTTAATTTACAGTGCATATTAAAAAATTTTTCGGGTAGCCTTGCGTATTGAATTTATGCTTAAAAAGTACATTTTTCAGTAGTACTGCTAAATTATACTAGTTTTGACTGTGGTGAAAGATTTACTTGTACCAATTGCAGTATTTCTGCAATTAGATTTGAAGTAAGTTAAGACATTTTTAACTGGGGGACAGGTTATGCAATTCGAACAGATGGTAAATGACTGAATTTTTATGCTGATATAATGACTTGAGTAATACACTTGTGCCGTCGATAAGCCTCTTTAACCTTCTGTCTGCCTGGCAGCTATTCCATGAGATTTCCTCCTTGGCTGTACAAGTAAGAAGAAATGGAATGTATATTTATCTGTACCTTGACAGGCTATACATTGCTTTATAAATGCAAACTTCTGTCATTAAGAAATGGTCTGCTTATATTCTGACAATCTTTGACTTCACTTCCGAACTTCTACATTATCTAGGTAAAAAAAAATATTAAAAGGATAATCCATAAATGAACATCTCTGTGTTGTACATTTTTAGACAGTTTCAGGTCTTTTTGGGATATAAAATTAACGAAGGTAAAACAAAGGGAATGGATGCAAGTTATGTGACCACACACAAATTGGTTCATGATATCCATATTTATGGGGACACAATAAGATTAAGTATTTAGGAATATGGATTAAAAAGGTTTATGGCATTATAGCTAATATGTGTAGGAAGAGACTAAACAAAAGGTAATGCAAAAACTGAGAAACTGGAAGCTCTTGATTGAGTATAGGAAGAAAGATATAAACATCGAAAATGTTTTTAGTTCCTTTAGTTTTATGTACAGGTCAGGCATATTTTTATCAACTAGAGGAGAAGTTGAGGACAATAATTAATAAAGATTTTTAAAAACTTATCTAAGAAGGGAAGAGGGCAAGAGTTAAGTGGAATACGTTGATCCTCCCAGTAGAACAAGATGGTTTAGGAGTGCCTGATTTGAAGAGACACTACAGGTAAGGCTTATTTATGTACATAACACAAGTAGACAGTTATATCTGAAAGCAGAAAGAGATGATGATGAAGTCGGGTGTTCAAGAAATACATAGAGTGTGCGATTTTGGATGCAGTTCTTAAGGAGAATAGTAGCAGTCATATTACCATCACAACACATATTCTAAGAACTATGCCAACACTGGAATAGAGAAAGGAAATTTTGCCATTATGGATAACTGCAATTAAGGGAACAGAAAATAGGCAAGAGGGGCTGGAATTTACTATAGAAAACCAAATAAGGGAACAGAACATAGGCAAGAGGGGCTGGAATTTACTATAGAGAACTGACAAAGTAACTACGGTATTGGGAATAAATAGCTAGAGAGGGAAAGGTAAAATTGTGAGATTAGGCTATGAAGAAGGAATTGATAGTATATGCAAAGAGAAAGGGATAGGGGAGTTTTAAGCGAAAACACTTGCTGTGGTAGAATGTTTAGTCAGTTGCAGAACAGAAGCTGCTTTTAAAAAAGGCATAATTAGTAGTGCATAAAAATATTGCATGATAACTATACATTTCAAGCAGAGGAGGTTAGAAAGAATTGGGAAGTGAAACTGGAAAAGCAATTTCCAGTGGAATACTAAAGGACATTTGCAGGGCTACCAAGTTTGCAACAAAGCCCAGAAGGTTTAGGATTTTAGCTTGGAAGTGTTTGCATAGGTAGTTTTATGTCTGGCAGTTGGCTTAGAGGATTAAAGGAGCTGTTTCTTTACACCTGTGGTGCAATGTTAGATTCCATCAGCTTCCTTTGCCTGTGTAGCTCTGAGCAAGTCATTTAACAAGACACCACTCCCCAGCTGACTCCTAAAAATGTCCATGGAGATCAGTGCTCTACTTCAGAAAACAAATATAAATAAAAGTAAAATAAAAATATACACCAAACAGAATTTGAAGAATTTCTCCTCTGGTAGATAGCAAATGCTGAAGGTGTGAAGGGGGAAGAAAGAGGTAACTGTGAACTTGGGTTTTGGGAGTGCAATGTGTTGGCAGATTTTGCAGAATTCTCCTGTCAGAAATATTGTGGGAGCAAATAGCTGACCTAAGTAATGGTATTTTGAGCTTGTTCACAGGATCTGAATTGCCTAGACATGGTGGTGCTGCGGTAGCATTGTTGCCTCACAGTAAGACGCTGTCCGGTTCGATTCTCAGCTAGAGTGTCTTCTGCGTGGAGACATGCGTAAATGGGTGTGCTTTCATTGAAGGTTGTGCGTCATGGCTGGCAACTCGGCACGTAAAAATCAACTGCCAATCATTAGCGGACTGGAGTTCCGCTGTGGCGACCCCTAACCGGGAAAAGCCGAAAGAGTAAGGTTTTATTAAGTTAATTCTGTTTGTAAAAAGGCAGACACTAGAAAATGGGAAATAAAATCTAAACCAGCTGTATCTGAAGTATTAAATATTGCAAAATAGATAAAAAATGGAACTGGGATCTTTGGAAAACTGAAAGAGCAAATTATATAGAAATAAAAGGAACTTGGAGCAATACATGCAGAATAATGTTCAGGAGGATGAGTGAGGTTTAAGTCAGGAAATG